>NW_020291000.1:0-600000 GCF_003184525.1 Aspergillus sclerotioniger CBS 115572 | reverse complement strand
TACTACAACGGTTGTATGGAAGGCGAAGTTGAACCCCGTACATCACCCCGCCCCCGCGGATCCGGGATGAACGTGTCGCTGACCGTCTGCAGAGCTAAAGGGCCTTTTCCCTGGCCCTTTCTACAACCACTATCCTCGCGATCAGGCCCCGGGTGAGAATCTCGCTACCGCCATGAAGCACGTTTACCAGATTATCGAGCGCGATGGACCCTTCGACGCTGTTATGGGATTCTCCCAAGGCGCTGCGCTCGCGTGTGCCATGGTCGCGCACCACGCGAAAACGCATCAAGAGCCCCTGTTCAAGCTCGCGGTGTTCATCTGTGGTGCATTGCCGTATGACAGCACCGGGAACGAGGTCATTGCTGTGCCTCCTCCCGGGGGCGAGTATCCGGTCCAGATCCCCACGACAAATATTGTGGGGAAGCAGGATGAGCTGTATTCCTCCAGTATGCATCTGTACGGGGTGTGTGACCCTGCAAAGTCCAAATTCTACGATCATGGGTCAAGGCATTTGGTGCCCTTTGATGTGGAGAACACGGAGGCGATGGTGGCTGCTATCGAAGCATCTGTTCAGCGGGCTTTGACCGGGCAATAGATTCGTATCAAGTGTTAGAGAGGTGAAGATTAGATGGCTACTAGATCCCATCAACACATGGATATTGATCTATCGCTTAGACATCTCAAAGAAACCAAAAGCAAATGTATGTTCAATCCTGCTTCATCGGTGCAGCTCGTTTCTCTCTCGAGCCGAACCTCGACATCAAAACCGCAATTACCAATACAACAATGCCCAGAAAGATTCCATATGTGACGGGGGTAGCCGATGATGGCCCGGCCAGTGCCCCGCTGTCATGACCAAGTCATAACCCAGAGGCAGCCTCCTCCGGAGGAATGACCTTGCCCAGGAACTTTTCCAGATCCTCAATCTCAGCCGGGTCCGCAGAGTGGCCGAGGCCACTACCCACGAGTTAGCAACCATGATAGCGTGAAATGTAAGAAGGGAAACTCACGGGTACGAATGGAACTTGACATCCTCCAATCCAAGGTCCTCCAGCATCTTCGCCGACTGCTTTCCGAAATCATGCTTGACCATCTCGTCTTCCGTGCCGTGACCCATAAAGAACGGCGTCTTCTTGTTCGGATGGTCCTCGGGAATATAGTTCTTGACCCGATCATGGAGCAACAAGTAGCAAGAGAGACCAAACACTCCGCCCAATTTCTCCTTGCTCGTGAGACCCGTGAAGAGGGACATCGCTCCACCCTGCGAGAATCCTCCGAGGACGATCCGGGAGGGCTTGATGCCTTGATCGATCTGCTCCTTGATGAGGGTGTTGAAGTAATCGCGGGAGCGAAGGGCGCCCGGCTCATCTTGGTGGCGGATGGCTTCCTCGAAGTCCAACTATACAACCGTCAGTCCTCTCTACCGACATAGATCAGGCTGCATTGCTCACATCACGACCCAGCTTGGAAATGTCGTACCATCCCGGCATGCTCATTCCATAGTTCTATATCCGCTATCTTAGTCCGGGTTCTTCAAGTCTCATTTGACCAAGTGCCAGTCATCGCATACCACAGTGATGGGAATCATGGGCGCATTCGGGAAAATGAAAGCCACTTCGTCGAACATGCCGCGACGGCGCCAGTTCTGGGCGAGAGCCATCCTATTGCCCATCCGATTGATAAGTCTCTGCTAAGGGAGGGGTATTCGGTAGCCGTGGGAGAAATATAGGGAAAACGTACCATCCAGCACCACTATATGCAGGAAACCGTCAGCGAAAGGTAAATCCGGGATGCGATACGCTAGAAACCAACCTATCGCCCAATCCGTGGGCCATGATCACCGTCGCGGTGTGCTTCTTGAGCGCCGGCACAATATAAGGGGCGCGGGGAGGCATTTTGATATCGGTTGCCTTAATCAGGCGAGAAACTGTAGACGATGGATCGATTTCGACAGATGGAAACAATGATGGAAGGGGCCTTTCCCCGCGATTCTGCCGAGGAACCAGACCTACCGCCTTGGCGCGATCACCGGACTCCGGAGGCCGCTCCGCCGCGGAGATCATCCATCACTCACAATAAAGCTCATTCATTACACATTATGCAGGTCTATACAATCCACTATAGATAACATGGAGCCAAAATGGCATCCCAAATACATGGCACATTCGGATCATTGGGCAGCATTGTGCAGCTCCTTTACCAGCGTGTCGATAACAGCATCAAACAGCTCCGGCTCTGCAACGCCTTTCTGCCATGTGATGCCCAGGATTAAAAAGCCATCTCCGCCTGTGATGGAAGACACCGCCAGAGCAGCACTAGAGGCACTGGGCGTCTGGGAGAACATCACTCGTCCAATCTGCGGCCGCGACGGGTCTTCTGTCTGCTTGGGATTCAAGACTCCGACATTTGACACTTCAAAGCTCTCACCTCGATCCTTGCCTAGCTTACCCTGCATGAATTCCTGAAAATTGTCCACGTATTTGAGCAAGCCCACACCGGTATTCTTACCTCGGCGACTCAGGGTCCGTTCAATGGTTGCGCGGGATTTTCTCGCATCGCCCCATGGGAAGGCGTCAGGGTATTTATTCACCTGCTTTCGAACAAAAGATTCACCAAAGTCCATAACCCAGACACCCATCGATTGATCTGTGATTCCCTCCTTCAGCCACCTTCGGGCTGAGATAGCTCCGGTCAGGGTAACTTTGGTGTACTTCTCCGGTAGATGGGTGAATAAAGCGCGCGCAATGGCTGCCTGCAGGCCAGAGGTAACACTAGCACTATTTTGGCGACAGTTCTTCCTAAATCCTGCAGACACAGCCGCTGGGATGACAATTTGGCGTAATTGTGTGTCAATCGGGATGAAGATCTTCGCCCCTGTCCAAAGACCTGGGTCGCGATAGGACCATACTTTGGCCCTGAACAGAGTATTAAGAATGAAAGAGAAGGTTGAAGTACATGGATGGACTGCTTCCAGGTTAGGCAGCAAGGGTGTCTTCGGCGATGGGATAATCTTCTTGGCTTCTCCCGGGTTCAAGGAAGCAGCAGCGTGTAACGCATCCAGAAACGTTTCATGGAATGCTTTCCCCGACGTCCCATCTCCAAGCGCATGGTGGAACACGTAAACCGCCGTGAAGCGCCGCTGATTCGCATCATCCGTCAAGATAAATAGCCTCCAGTATGGCAACGGCGCCGTAAACCCGGTGCTATGTTGTACTTGCAGCAACTCGCACAATTCAAAATCAGACTCATCCCCCTCAGGAAAGTCACGAGAGCGCTTCTGGAACGACACCGGCTGGCTTAGGTCCACTTCTGGGAGACGCACGAACCAAGGGTCATTGGACTCTTCGTTGTCTGGAATGGCAGAGAGAATAGGGTGCTGGTCGATCAATGTTTCACATGCCTTGTATACATAGTCCTTTATGGGCAGAGTGAAGAAATCGGGAAGGGTGTAGTTTGCCGACACCGCCACATTGAAATAGAACTTGAGCGGGAGGCGCACGATGGAGTATTTCTCCAACGATCCTGTCGGATGTCAGTCACTCGGCACTTTTTCCCGACTAAAGCACAGCACTTGTCACATACCGGCTGGACGTAATCTCTCGAACTTATCCATTTATGTGTGCCTAATTATAGTCGATTAAATTCTGACTACAGCCAAAATCCAAACGAAAGCACATTATTTTTGTTGCAACAAAACGGGGTTCCCCTGAGCAACCACGTGATGGCGGAGAACAATAGGCAGACAAACGACAATATCAAGCGTTCCAAATGCCGACGGGTCGCGCCGCCACTACTATATATTTCGGGGCCGTGCTCGCGAAGAACTTCCTTTAGAGGAGAACTTTGCGACCACGCTCATGCTATCCAGGCAGCACTGGATCCATCCTCAAAGAGCTAGATCATCATATTAACCATCGCAATCAAATTAGGTTTTCATATCAAATGAAGACTAGCTTGTCTCGGCGGCCACCTAAATGTCTACTGAACAGAGACAGGCATTGGACGCGAAATTACGCGTGGCTGGCTTATCTGGAATCTCACTGCACATGAACACGGGACGCCTAACAGCTGCTTCTAGGCAACGCTATTATTACTCCGTGGCGCTGCTGTTGAGCTCTATTACGATAGAAGTTAAGGTGAAACCCCCCCGCTTGCTGGCATTGTAAGGCGTCCAGGTGTTAGAGCCGACCAATAAAACAGGTCTTTGTTTGGGTTTCTATACCAGCAATCCTGATACCATGAAAACACGACTGATATGATCACTTGCTTCTGGGAAATATAGCAGTCATTATATTTCCATAAGGCCAATTACTTTGACCTCAAGGGAGGTTGACAGTCATTGCATTGATCTCGTTCCAGATTCTATTCCATTAAGACAGCGACTCCCGTATGGGGAAAATCTACTTTGGGTTATTCAACCGGGGTTATGCATTGGAGGCCATTCTGACCTCTCGTTCATCACATATGGAACTCCGTATCTGGATTATCGTAAGGCTGGGTAGCCGTGATCATGGACAAGAAACCGGCCGGTTCATATTTGCGCTCTCTCTTGTTTCAGAATCATGTGGTACCTGGATTGAGGGCTGTTTCCAGTCGAATTGACGCTGCATGGTATACTGTTTGAGATGAGCGTATTCCATAGCAAGTATCAACACCTGATTGCGCGTGATCTTTGTAGAGGATGCTTGATGCCATCTCAAGATCTTGGGCAGGCTTGTTCGAGGAATAATATAAAATTGGCTGGACCATTCCCAGCACTTGTCCCTGAAAATTGAGGTTTGTCATATTCAGGCATAACGTTCCGTTTGTAGGTGCATGGGCAGTGGCTATTTTCCCGTCCGTCAATTTGGATGAGACAGGCTCGAACTACGGACCTAATTGAGAAGAAAAAATTTTCTGTGAATAGTAGTCAATATTGTACTTTGGTCTTATTGTCTATTATATAGTGGAGAATTATATCTCAAATAGTGCGTATTCCACATCCAGTCTTATCAAATGAGGACCGGGGAAGGTCTGGGGAGGTGTCCTCAAGATTGTCATCCAGAAGACGTCGCAAGCCCAAGTGCACGACTTGGAACTCGACATACGCTTTACCGATGTTGGGGTCTCGATAGTAGGGTTGATCTTATCGTCAAACAGAAGAGCTTGAGATCGCCGCATGGGCGATGATTTAGAGCTCTAAACAGATGATATTGGTTCTTCCATTTCCGTAGAGCTTGGGACTTGAGAGGATAAATGCGTGAAAGTCACTGGGACACTCTTCCACTACATATAGGTAAAAGAGGGGAATGGTAGAAAAGGCGTCTCCCGGAGTCGTAACCAGATAGCCTTATGCACCGTAAAAGATTAGTCGCGATACCTGGCCACCATATTGGATGCCAGAACCACAAGTTCATAACCTAGCTCTTACAGAAGAGCCATTCCACCAACAACCGCAGCACCCAGCATTCCCCATGCAGCGGTCTCCAATGCAACAGCACCACCGGTGGAGGTAGCGGTGCTTGAGCCGCTCGAGGTGGTAGAGGACGAGGAAGAGCTGTCCTGGGCTCCTCCGGTGGAAGTGGACTCATTGGCGTTGCGCTGTGCTGCAGCTCCGGTGAAAGCAATGGCAGTGACGCCGGTGTTGTTTTTGCAGGATGATGGTTCTTCGTATTCGACGGTGGACGAAAATTGGATGTCAGCGCACTGGGAGAAGTTAGTATATCTTCAAACCCAATATGGACAAAAAGCATACAGCATAGAGACCTCCGGTAGGGTCGCCATTGCTCTGAACTTGGACAGTGGCGTTCATTCCATCGGTGATATTAGTACCAAGAATGGATTCGTCGAACAGCACGTGTGGGAGACAGAAGGCTCCCAATCCCTCAATCTCAAAGGTCTGATGAAGGGTGATGTTGTAGTTGGTACCGGGATCGGTTCCCAGAGCCAGAAGAACCTCCACGGCGCTTTGCGAATGGCCCATGGACAATGCCACAGGGAATGAACCGGAGGAAATTGACACCTGCGTGCGGTTGGTTGACTGGGCAGCTCCGCCGCAGGGGAACTGGGTCATCGTGTCTTCACTTCCATCACGGCTAGTTGGGTACTTGAGCTCGAAGTGGGCGGCGACCAAGGGCGCAAGAGACGCCAGGTAGAGGATAGGAAGTTGCATACTGGTGCTGAAGGGGCGGGAAAGTCCTTGAGAATAGAGTTTTGTAGGAAAGCGTTACACAGGCGTCTGGGATGTGTTTATATGCAAGAAAGCGGGCAAGGGTAGGCGAGCTCGGACTTGAACTTGGCAATACAGGGGTTAAGCGAAGTTAGTAAGTTACAGGATGTGAGTTGGATTCATGCAGAAGGGACCAGGTCCAACTATGGACCTGATACTAGCTCCAGTGGAAGGTCGGATCGGATGTTGTTGGTGACACCGGAAACCGACCAGACCCTGCAGAGCCAGACCCGATGGTTTTGGCATCTCCATTGGCCAATTCTCTGGACATGGCTGCACTAGGGCTGTTTGGGTTAGGAAATGTGCTCATTTCTTCTCAACACTGGCAAATCCGATGATGTTCCCCGGTACGAGCCCGCCCATGTGGGGGATTGCCAAGCCTAGTCATGACTGCTGAGTCGGAGGGCCTCAGGTCTTGGAGAAGGGAAACTGAAGTTGGACCACGGAAAAGTTTAGAATCTCGGATATATTTGATGAATTAGAACCGAGGGGAAAAGCCGGAATGTGGCTGTGTTCTATTGCAGTTCTGTGTTGGATGGATGGTTGCCAAGCCGGTCCGCTCAAGAGTGACATATCCGTGTGTGTATGGTAGAGTTCAAGGTCGCATGCAAATCATTCAGCCCAATGTGCCTTACTATCTATGTTGCAGGCATTGATACTGTTGAGGGGCGTCAAGTATACATACATTGATCTTTGTTACGGATGATTCTGTACCTATTAGGCGAGTCTCTACCCCGGCATCTTATAAACTGATATGCACTGGACGCCTCTTGGAAGTTTATACTTGATTCATCCATCTTGTATCTAGGTTCTAGTAAGCATGCTAGGGTTGTAGTGGAGTTAGAGATTTACAAACAACGGTAGTATATATCCGCCGCCATAATTAAATCTACCTCATTCTAACCGGACCGAGGTCATATTATTGAGAATGGACAAAGTCACTACGGAGTACACACGATCCCAAGCAAAGCAGACAAACAGACTGATGCAATGATCCGGAAGTGACCCGTCTGGCGATTTCCGGGCCACTCAACCCTTCGCGTCATACCCATGACATACCCCCCCCCCCCCCCCCCCCATCTCACCTTCGCCCCGCCTACTTGTCATGTCAGGCAACCTCGCAGGATCCTGATCTTCATTAAGCATTCAGTATGCTTTTCTTCGACTTCGCCAAAAGGGCTTATCAAGCGGCAGTCAGTCCGCCGACCCCAGCCAAGAGGGATGACGCTATCAGAATCGGATTGCTTGGGGCCTCCAACATAGCGTAAGCTTTACGCACGTTGACGCATATGCTACTTACATTGCTCTAGTCCGTTCGCCTTGATCACTCCCGCAAAGTCACACCCAGAGGTCATTGTTGCAGCAGTTGCTGCTCGAGATCGCGAGCGAGCCCGCCAGTATGCCAAAAAATACAACATTCCTATCGTCCATGATACCTATCAGGGTGAGCATTCTCCAACGGTAGTGTAGCTAAAGTCTGAATGATGGTGCTTTCCAGATATCCTGAACGACCCGTCAATTAATGCAATCTACATTGCCCTGCCAAATTCCCTACACTATGAGTGGGCTCTGCGGTCCATCCGAGCTGGAAAGCACGTCCTCCTTGAGAAGCCATCCTGCTCCAATGCAGAAGAAGCGCTCAGGCTCTTTAGACATCCCATGGTGACTAGCCCAAATGCCCCTGTCCTCCTTGAGGCTTTCCACTATCAGTTCCATCCAGCCTGGCAGACGTTCCTCTCATTGGTTCGCAAGGTTCCATGGGACGGGACCGTGGAGCACGTTTACTCCCAGCAGCACCTTCCCAAGGGATACCTCTCCATGGATGATATTCGTTTCCAGTACGCGTTGTCGGGTGGCTGCCTCATGGACCTCGCCACGTATCCTCTTTCATGCGTACGGCAGGTCCTAGGTAAAGGAGAGCATCTCCGACCAATCGAAGTTCAATATCGCCCCATGCCTCCTGCACCAGACGGATCTGCGATCGAGCCACAAATTGATGTGGGAATATCAGCTACCTATGTCACTGACAGTGGGAAGTCTGCAACCATCGAGGGGGATCTGATGTATGCAGGAGAGTGGTCTTTCCTACCTGCTTCATGGTTCAAAACTTTACCCAAATTGAAATGGCCCATGACTGAAGCAATCCTAGCAGAGGCACTGGTCGAGCAACGAGGCGATGGATTACACCATCATATTCAACGGAAGGTGACTCTGTGGAATCATCTTATGCCAACACTCTATCACCGGATCGATGTTTGTGACAAGCATTTCCTTCGCCGAGAAGGTGAAAACGTCGACACGTGGGATGAAACCAACCATATCAAGGCATACAACTGGCCGAAGGGTGATGACCGTTCCAACACCTATCAGGAATGGTGGACGACCTGGCGCTGCCAGCTGGAGGAGTTTGTGAATCGGATTAAGGGTCGGGCAGGGTCCGGGGTGTGGATTGATGGGGACGAAAGCATTGCCCAGATGGAGGCGATTGACGAGACGTACGATCAGGCGGGATTAATGCCTCGACCGACCAGTGCTTACCAGGTTTAGTTTTGTGGTGATTGCCGTGTTCTAATGGCTGGGCTTTATGAGATTGACTGATTGCGATCAAACCTGCATTACCTACGTCTTATCATTACCTAGTGGCTGGTCAGCGTTACAGATTGATTTCCAATGCACTATTGTCAAGGATCTTTAGGCTCGCATTGAATCCCAGCGTATCTATTTCCATTCCTGGTTAGTGGCACTGGGTCACTGCGCGCGCCTGGGTCGACCCAATTCCGCACCAATCGGAGTTGGACAACCTACTGACGATCACGCCATGGCTGTCGGCTCCCGCGAGCTTTTCATCCGGCCCCGACGATAGTCGCACCTGAACCTGGAAGGCAGTTGGATTAACGAGGTACGCTCCTTGCAGACATGGCAGGATATATCACATATTACTTATTCCAGTGTGAATTTCTTCATCGTGCCAAGACGAAACTATGTACAGGCACTATTCTGGTTTGGACCAGAACCTCAAGCCCAATGGTATCACTAATAAACAAACCCGATGATCAGAGAGGGTATCTAACGACAGACAACCCGCAATGCAGATGACACGCTACCCTTAATGCAATGCAACGCCAATCCCAAACACCATGCAACACAAGATATTCCAAAATCTAAGAGCACTTAATGGTCATGCTCATTCCACTGAACGAACCGGCCCACGGCCAGCTCGCCCAAGAAGGCCCCTGCGAGAACAGAGCAGAAATACCCCACATTCATTGTCATGACCGCTAACATCCTGCGTTCAGGTTAGCAACTGCATCCTCAATGCGCAAGGGTCGATCGACATACAGTAGATAAGAAACACCCGTGATGAAGAGATACATGATGGCACGGGGAAGATCCACACTGAAGCGCCACGGGAGCGGTTGATGCGACAATTTCCGCACAACCTTGACTTTCTCCTCGACACCCTGAGCCGTGACGAGACTGGCGGCTTTGGCGTCGGGATCGGCTTCGATGCGCCCCGCTTCGGTGGACTTTCCGGCGATGGCGACGTAGCGACGGTTGAGGTGGGCGTCGAGCCAGCGGCGCTCTAGGAGGGCTTTGAATGCGACGAGACAGCGGCCGATGATGGCGAGGATGATGAGGAAGATGCAGGTGCCGGCGTAGGTACCACTGGAGGAGGGAGCCCACTGGGAGGAGAAGAGGGGGGTGGTGTGGGAGTTGGTGAAAACCATGGACATGGACATGCTGGACATGCTAGACATGGACATCGACGAGGAGGTGGACATGGGCATGGACATTGAGGAGATTGAGGAGGTGGCCATGGCCATGGTCATCGAGGCAGATGTAGAGGTGGCCATGGACATGCCGGACATGGTGGAGGTAGTGCCCATATCCATGGTGGTGGTTCCCATATCCATTGTAGGGGGTTGTTTCGGGAAGAGTGGATGAACAAAGGGCGTCCGGAATTGGGAACAAGGAGGGGGTCTGCGTTCGAAGCGAAGCCCAGCCCTGCAGGTCAATTGACGGGATCGGAAGAGGAAAGGAATGTGGACGAACACATGGATGCGGGCCTGCTGTCATTGACGGTGACACTGGCATCTTTAAAGCCTTCTTCGGCGCGGACCCGCCAAGCCGTCCCGGACGGCGCTAGAGCATATTTTGGCCCAATTTGAGCACATTTTGGCCTCGGGAGCCAATCAGCGGGCGGAGGAGACAGGCCGTCCGAAAGCATCGTCGGAGGAGGGTGTGGGGATGAGCAGATTATTACTACGCCTTCCCGATTCACCCCCATCGTCCCATCAACTTTTCTTCCTATCGCGTCCTCGTGGTCCCTCGCGCTCCCCGCCATCAACTCAGGGCGCATTCCTCCATGTGTAACCCCCATCTCCTGTTTCTGCACCACTCTCTCGAGATGCCTTGAAGTGGCAGAGACCATATCCATCACGATATTCCGATTTTCAATACACGCCCCAGATCGGAACTATATCCTACCCCGCAAGATGGACATGAACATGTCGGGCATGGGCTCCATGTCCATGGGAAATGGGGTGCCCGGCCTGTTCTACCTCCAGAAGATGTACTGGGCTGTCATAGGCAGTGCCATTGCCGCTGGGACGGTCATCAATCTTCTGAACCGTTTCCTCGCCTGCCAAAGGTAAGCCATCAACTGCCATTGCATCGACTCATACTCACACTGTCAGGCTCCGGGATTCATCTTTGACCCCCTCTAAGCCCAAATCCATCTTCTTTGGCACATATGCCACGTTGACGGCCTTGGTCCGCGAAGCCAGCTACGCGACCTTGCCTCCGTTGACTATCCGTGGCCACAGCTATCACTTTGCGCCGCTGGGCCCGCTGGCTATCATCCTGGCCAACCTGATCGTCGTGCTCGTCTTTTGCTTCTACAAGCTGGACACGGCCGACCAGTGGAAATGGGAGGATGTGGGCTACCGCACCGGTTTCGTCGCCATATGCCAGCTGCCATTGATCTTTCTGCTGGCGGGAAGACAGAATCTCATTGGCATCCTCGTGGGCATGAGTTATGAGCGTTTGAACTGGTATCACCGGTGGATCGCCCGGACTCTGTGGTTGACAGCAACTATCCACATGTGCTTTTGGTTTCGTGACTGGGGTCGTTACAACTATATCCTGTACGAGCTGAAGCACTACCCCCTGGCAACGAGAGGGTTCGCCGCATGGTGTATATTGACCTTTATTGTGATTACCTCCGCGGCGCCAATCCGACGGTTTGGGTACGAGATCTTCGTTCTACAGCATTTGGTGACCTTTGTTGGGTTCATCGCTGCCGTGTGGCTCCATGCACCAGCTGAGGTCAAGGTATGGGTGTGGATTCCAATCGGCTTTCTCATCTTCGACCGGGTGGCACGCTACCTGTGGGCAACCTACGCGAACTTGTCTATCTTCCACCGTTCGAAGAACCCAACGCATGCCCTCTGGGCCAATCGCGCAACATTCACCCCGTTGCCAGGCAATGTAACCCTGATAGCCATCGAGAACCCCGGAATCCGGTGGAAGCCAGGTCAGCACGTCTTCCTCACATGCCATTCGATCGTGCCCCTGCAAAGTCACCCTTTTACCATCTCGTCTATTCCAGGAGACAACAGTCTGGTGATGTACGTGCGCGCAGAGAAAGGCGGTACCAGGCGCTTCTTCCGGTATGCATCGAAGAACCACCACGTGCTAAGGGGCAGTGATACGTCCCCAGCAAAAGAAGCACGAGCAGCCTTTGTGGAGGGACCTTACGGGTGCATGCGACCCCTTCAGCAGTTTGACAGCGTGATCCTACTGGCTGGTGGCATGGGAGCGACATTCACCGTGCCATGTCTGCGGGATATAGTCGCTAGATGGAGAACCGAGAGCACACAAGGCCAGTCATCGAAGCTCACTCGACTGGCAGCGACGAAGCGAATCCGGTTCGTCTGGGTGATTAAGTCGCGCACGCAGTTGAGCTGGTTTGAAAGCCAGCTGCAGTCAGTCCTGACTGACGTCCAAGAGTGCCAACTAGCAAACCCAGACATCATCCGAGAGATCGAGATGAGCATCTACATCACCTGTGATGAGAAGCTGGAGCCAGCGCAGAGTACACTGTGCGCGCAGGCATCACAATTCCAGCCGCAGACAACCGCAGTACCGGAGAAGACCGTCGAGAAATTCTCCGAGAAAGCCACGACGGAGGAGAAGGACAACATCTCTGTGGACTCCGTTGGACAGTCCGGGTGTAAACCGGGTGGAGGATGCTGCTGCACTGCCTCTATTGAAGACGAAGAAGAGATCACTGAAACGAAATGTACGTGTTCCGGACACGCCGCGCCGCTGTCAACGGACATCAACCCACCAGCACCCGAAGCAGACACCAAACCAGAGATACCGATTTCCAGGCCCCACGACCTGACGATCCTCTCCGGCCGACCACATGCCCGGACGATCATCCGCAAGGTCCTCGAAAAGGCAGAGGGCGAGAGCGCGGTGGTGGTCTGCGGGCCACGGGGGCTGTCAGATGATGTGCGGCGGAGCGTGGTATATCTGAGTGACGAGCGGGCGGTACATAAAGGGACAGGGGCGCAGGGAATATATCTGCATGTAGAGCAATTCGGCTGGTGATACTCCATAGATTAGATACCCATATACTTTTTCAAGCTCACCTATGAGCAGTTACTCATCTACTTCAATGATTGTCCTAATACCTCCTAAGCATAAACTCAGTAGCCATCCGGACACCTCATAACTTACCAGCTACTCATACACAACACTCAATAACCATACCCGCCCCAGAGCCCTCCTTCCATAGAAGTAAAAGTCGGGCTCCCAAACGGGATAGTCAACAGATGAGTCAAAATCCCAATGACGTAATCACCACCAACCAACCACCTCCGACTCCAACCACCGACACCGACACCGACCCGGCCCGACCAGACAGACCCCTGCTTGCTGTCTATCAACCCGACACAACCTTAACCACGACCTACCTACCTCAATCCATCCCCAACCAAACAACCAAACAACCGCAATCATGGTCTTCCGCTTCGTACGCCCCTCCCCAACCCCCCATCATCCCCCCAACCCAACTAACCCACCACTAACCCACCCACCCCCAAACCAGGCCAAAACCCTCGACCCAATAACCCTCTTCCACACCCCCAGCTCCACGCCCAGCAAAACCGCCTACAAGATCCTCCAATCCGCATCCACAGCCGCGCAATCGCCCTCCGCGCCCGCCAACACCCGCGGCGAATTCCAACTCGAGATCACCACCGGCCCTCCAACCACCGATCAACTCCGCAATATCCTGGACTATGTTACGGGGAATCCGGCGGGCGCGGGAGCTCCGGATAAAGGGGCGAGATATACGGTGGGGGAGGTGGTGAGGGGTGCGAGGGATGCGGAGGATGCGATTAAGAGGTTTAAGGCGGATCCTGAAGGGAGTTTTGTGAGGCCGATTGTGAGTGACATCTTTTTTTTTGTGGTTGGAGGATGGGGAGGGGAGGGGTAGGGATTGAGAAATGTACTAATGTGTGGGTGTGTAGACTGTCGATTGGACGAATGGGCAGGCTGTCGTTGGGGATAATGAGTCGGAGATTTTGAAGATGGTGCAGCAGCTCAATGAGTAGGAGGATATCTTTATCTTCTGCTCAGGATCTACATCACGACTGTTTGGGTAAGGGAATCTGCAGGATGTAGTCTGAATAAGAGGCTACAACTGCATTTTCTGCATTTGTATTCTACGATATGCTGTATCATACAACTCCATCGTCACATCCATCATACCATTAAACCATACTCGCTTAAAAACTCGAGTCCAGCTCGCCCGAATAGAACTCCGTGATACTTGCGCCTAAAACATCGTCCCGAAGGATCCGTCCGTCGCGATCGGCTTGCGCGGCGAGCTGCGTCCCAGTCCGTCCATCGCTGGCTTTCGGTGTCTGTTCTCGTTAGCAGATGCTACCCATTTACAACAAAGTGGACGTACCGGAAAGTAAATCCAACGAACAAGCCCTTGCTCATCTTATCGTCCCTTTCGGCCATCTCTTCCAACGCTCGCTGCTTGTCATGGACCTCCTTGTACTTGGCCATGTCCGCTTCGTTGGTAAAGTCGTCAAAGTAGCCCGCGTCTGTCTCCGAATCCAGCTCGGGCACAAACGGCGCACGCTGCTCGCGCAGATGGTTGAAGTCCACCTCGCTGAAGTAGTCATGCGCGTGGATCTCCTGGATGTTCTTGAATCGCTTCTCCTTCGACGCAACCAGCTTGGTGATCAAGTCCCACGTGCGCCGCGACAGGAAGTAGTTGGGATCCTCGTACACCGGCTTGCGCAGCACCTTCTGCCAGCACTTGAGGTTCTGCCACGTCTCGTCCACTGTCGATCCCGCAAACGGAGGATACCCGGCCAGTGCCTCAAAGAGCATGCACCCCAAGCTCCAGTAGTCCACCGTGAAATCGTACTGCTCACCCTTCAACACCTCCGGCGCCATGTAGTCGGGCGATCCCACAATCGACTTGGCGTAGTTGACCTGGCGCTCACGCAGCGTCCGATATCCCTGGCGACGCTCAGCCACCGTACGCTGTTCCATGGGTCGACCAAAGGGCACGGGCGTGTTGCCGACCTCCTCCAGTTTCACCCGCATCGATTCAATCTTGCCCGGATTCAGCATACCGGCCGCCAAGCCAAAGTCCGTCAGCTTCACATGACCAGTTGAGTCGATCAGAAAGTTCTCGGGCTTCAGATCGCGATGAATGTACCCCAAAGCGTGCAAAGCATCGATGCAGCTGAACATCTCCGCAATGTAGAAACGAGCATGGCGA
Organism: Aspergillus sclerotioniger CBS 115572; assembly: GCF_003184525.1. Taxonomy (NCBI): domain Eukaryota; kingdom Fungi; phylum Ascomycota; class Eurotiomycetes; order Eurotiales; family Aspergillaceae; genus Aspergillus; species Aspergillus sclerotioniger. Next base: position 584,977 of record NW_020291000.1, on the reverse strand, counting down.
TTGTGCAAGACGCCGGTGTTATTCAGCAGCGTGCGGAAATCACCTCCGGGAACATACTCCATCGCCAGGTAGATCTGGTCCTCATCCTGGAAAGCATAAAGAAGCTTGACCAACCAGTCGCTCTTGGCCGCCGTCAGAATATCGCGCTCGGTGAGGATATGGCGAATCTCGTCCAACTTGAACAGTAACTTCTTGCTCATGACTTTCAACGCACACACCTCCCGTGTGTCCTTCTTTTGCGCCAAATAGACCTGTCCATAGCCACCCTGGCCCACCTGTGTGAGAATCTGGAAGTCATGCTGACGGAGTCGGGTGCGGCGTTTGCGGAGATGGGCCCGTTCCCGACCCAGGTATTTCAGCAGAGCGGGTTCATAGTCCTCCATCGGAGTCACGGGCGGTTCGGGGTAGGCGGTGCGGAATTGCGAGTAGCGGTTCTGGCGGTTATGGACATAGCTCAATAGGTCAAAATAATGATCGAGGAAATCTGGCTGGTTAGCAAGACACACTGCAAAGGAGTCGCTATCACCTACAAAGTTGCGTAACATTAACCAGTCGCTTGACCCGGGGATTCTGCAGCTTCTCCAACTCCTCCGGTGTCAGCCCACGCATGGGGACCTGACGGCGCTGAATGCTTTCCAGATCTCGTTGCTGGTATGGCTCATGGCGGGAGATAGCGGCAGCGGCGGGGTTGGGACCAAGGTCCTTGGTGAGACGGGTGGAGTTGGGAGGGGTGTTTTCTTTGTTGGATTTGCGTGTGGGACTGCCCGGTGGCTGACGGATAACGCTCTCGGTAAAGTCCTCACTGTTTCGGGGGGGCGCGAACATGGGGTGATTGTAGTGGTTGTAGGTGCCTTTGGTCGGCGAAGTGGGGTTCAGCTTCAGCGCCTTTTCGAACACGTTGGGAAGGTCGATTGCACCGGGGGGCATTCTGTTTTTGCTGGGACTGCCCTGAGGGGTTTGCACGGGGCTGGTGAATTCAGTCTGGGCGGGTGTTGAGGGGCGATCCAGGGAATCATTTCCGGTACGCGTATGGAGGAGAGGCGGCGGGTTGGGCAGTCGGAATGCCGGGCGATCTGAAGTGTCAAGATTGAGCGCCATCTTGGGCTCGGAAAAGTCTTTTGCGACTGTTCTCAAGTGAGCAGAGGCGTGAATGGGTGCGCACACAACAGTCTTGACCCAGGTGCGATTCCACCGACAGCGACTGAAGGAGTCGGGGCGGGGAAAAAGGAACGAGGGATAGGAGATTAAAGCACGAGTAGGGACTCGGGATTCGAGAGGAAAAAGAAACGCAATGCAAAACAGAGCGAAAAAGCAAAAAAAGAGGGCCGTAAAAAGCAACGAGAAAAAGACAGCCACGAGGACGGCGAGCTGGAGCAAGAAAGAGGGGGAGAGAAGAAGGACGAGGAGGAGGAGGAAGGACTTGGTTCGGGCAGGAATGGTGAGAAGCAAGGACAACGGCAACCCGACGAGTGGCTTTTGAGAGAGGGGAAGGGGGGGTTGTGCCCGACGGAGGGGAATTTGGTGCAGAGTAGAACCGCTGAAGAGGAGGACGCCGAGTAGAAGAAGTATGTCAAAGGCCGTGAAGATTGACAGCCGGCGTGCAGCAGTCAACTAACTACGAGTTGGAGAAAGATGGAGCCGCAGCTGAGCCAGCCACTTTGTAGCCACTTGAAGGTCGACCCTCGCAAGCCAACGAGATGCCTCCGATCCATCTCGGCGGCGCCCCTCCCTCTCGAGCGCCGCTACGTTGCTGGGGTAACTCCCTTGTTCCGGTCCAATCTGCGCGGCCTGTTCCTGTTGCAATGCCAGGGCAGCCCGAGTCGATCTTGTTCCTGACGCGCTTCGCCTGGTGATTGGGAGATCCCGAGGCTGAGGATGCGATGGCGCCGATGGAGTCGCTTCCCACCACCAGTCAGAGTCTCTGCACGTTATTTCCACAAGGCGAGGGTGAGAACTAGCGACCAGGATTCTTGCTAGCTAAAGGTAGATATCGGGAACTTTGTCGTGAGATCGTCTCCGATCCCATGGGGCAGATCTAGTATCTAGCTAGCTGCCCTGATCCCGGGGAGTTGTCGGTGGTGGGCGATTTCAATCTATTCCCGGTCTCGCCATCGGTTGTCTACAGCTCTTACAGTCGCACGGCATAGCTTTCAGTCCAGACAAAAACAATCGCATTCGCAACGGATTCAATATCCATCCATAATGATCTCTATATTCGGGCTCCCTAGCCACCATCGTCATCAATGGCGGTGACACCGACCTTGTTGTTTACCTCCCGTAAACAACCAAGGAACCCCCAAATCCAGTGGAGATCCAGGCCGATGGACCATGGTTCATCGCTTCTGCCCCCCTCCTTCACCACCAAACCGCACACACATTCTTTTCAGCGGTCAGCCAAGGCTGGACCCTAACAGCAAGGAATCCATTCCCCCTCAATCGAGTTTAATTACATCATTGCCGTTTCCCGCCTTAAGCAGCGCCCTTGGCCCGTTGTCCCGTCTACCGTCCCACAATCAGTCAGCCTCGTTTTCCCACTTCACCCAGGCACAGCAGGGAACTCACGTAGAAAGCCAATCCGTACGACGGCGTTGTGAAAGTGACCTTGGTTCCCTTGGGGAAATGAAACACGTCGCCAGGGATAGCAGTAACCTTCTGCCCGGTCTCGTCCGAGATCTCGAATTTCCCTTCCAGGATGATCTTCATCTCATCGTAGGTGTATTCGTAAACGAGCGGGGTGCCCTTCTCGAGACGGTAGAACCCGGCCGACATGGGCTTCTCGGGGTTGTAGCTGTCGCTAGAGCAGGATCCATGTTAGTTTTGAAACGTATACGCACACACATAGGAGCAAGGGTATGTACCTCGAGTCAACATCACCAAGAAAAGCATTCTCGTTGGCGATGAGAGGAGGCTCAAAGGTGGATTGCGCACGGGCATGGTACTTGAAGGGAACAGCCATGGTTGCTATGTGTTGGGTTTAATGCCAAAAAAGTTGACTAAATGATCACTGTTAACAAATTCAAGACATGACCGGTCTTCATGGGCGCTTTATACCAGCGACTTCCTGCCGGGGACGGTTCATTCACACCTATCTGCTCCTATTCCTACAACGGAGATAATCTGGTGCGGAGGATTCTAGGATGCCATCGCGGATCCGACTTCTGTAGTGGGATAACAGGCCTCACGCAAACAGCAGCCGCAGCACATCCCAGCTAGGGAGTCTCCAACTGAGGGGAAGATAGATGAGGGGAAGTCCGCTGTGCATCCGGCAAGATATCAGATCGAGGAGGGCGATATCGACCTCACCCTCCAGGCTGTACATAGTATACTGACGGGGCGTGGCATCCGTACTGGATACTTTTCCCCGGATGGGTTAGCACTTCCGTCCTCGTGGATGCGGGTAACAGTACGAGATACGGCGTACCGTATTCTGTGCGGGTATTTACGGTTCCATCCGACAGGCCCTCCAATCTCCATGGCCTCGCCCAAACCTTTCTTTTCTTTTCTCTGCTTCTCTTCTCTTCCTCCTTCTATCATTCAAATCTCACCCGGCTGATTCTAGTCAACACGAAGGCCAGTCCACTGGACATGATCGACATCACTAACGATTCGACTGCCCCATCCGAGATCTCTAAGCGAGCCCAAGGGAAGATCCCAGACCCCGTGGAGAAGTTCACATGCAGCGCCTGAGCGATCGCCCACCTGCCCGGTTGAGTAAAGCCCGTAGTAGTTGCTGGCCTTCCAGATGGCAGATTCCGTCGCCCACAACCCCACCTGGGAATCTTCGCCTGTTTCTGCCTCTTATCGGGCTCCAGGCAGACTGTCCGCAGGTTTCTCGCTGCAGTCGATGCCAACCAGCCGTCGTCATCCTGCAATATCCGAATCACACCATTGATGATTCCTCCAGCTGAACTAAGCCCGTAGCCCACCGGGTGGGTGGATCTTTCGTCTTAAATGCTCGCACTCCCACCCGGCTCCCCCTTCCCCCTCTTGTAGTTGGTGCAGAGAGAAGAAAAAAAAAAGAAACCGACTCGCTAGCAGAACCACGCGGATCACAGCCCAAGCAGCAAGCGACCACCACCATCGCGTCACCCAATGCAGATCTCGATCATTGTCATCCCCGCGCAGAGACCCCTCAACGTTCAAGGCGGTACCATCGACTTGTCCTGATCGCGTACGTCCGGCTGTTCCTCTAGTAGACAGTTGTATACGACCGAGTACTCTACTGTCCACAGCGACTCCTAAACCCGCCATCCTTCACACCATCTGATCCATCTCCGAACGGCCACTGCCCGGGCCAAGTGCTGTCGTTTGTCCTATGCGCCAACCTGCCTGCCAGTAATCCCAGGAACATTCCCTAGCGACTCATACGATCATACTGCGGCACCTCCTAAGTCAAAATAATTCATCACAAAGATACCCCGGGACCTCCCCCAAAGCGCGAGTCAGTCCCGTATAGAATGTGATTATTCGTTACACTGAACACCGAACGCCATGCTGATTTCAAGGTCCAGATTGTAAGACAGTCGGTCTGAACAAGACCCAGTGAACATCCCACAAGCATATACTCCGTCACGCCGTCAACCACCCACTCGTACCAAAAATTCCGTGGTACAGCCCCTCGCAACAATGGCAACCGTGTCCATGACGAGCGATTTGGAACCTTACCTGGCATCGCTCCGATCGTATCTGGCCCAGAACAAGCCTTCGGCAGAAAATTCAGCTGAAGAGCCCACCAATGCGGTCCACAACCATGACGATCGGGATGCTCAGCGAGATCAGCCGTATCCGAAAGCAGGAAAAGACAACAATCGTGTTGGCCATACGCGCCCTGTCATGAAGAACCGCCCCTGCCGAACACACTAAAAAACGTGCCATTCAACCAAGGAACACTATATAAATGAGCCCGCGTTTCCTTAAGTGCGAATATAAAAGCAAACCCTGAATAAAACAAAAAGATTCAAAAAGTTCAATCATACCTTGCCAGCCCCATTCTTCCATCACGTTAATCCAGTGCAACCCGCCCCGCACCGTCTTTTCAAACTCGATATTCTCCAGAGGGGACAACGCGGAGCTCCGTCGGGGTCTCCAATGCTCTTTAGCGTAAATGCTACCGGCACTTCGCTCACCCGATCTAAGACTAGCGTAAGATAGTCTATCGCCCCCAAAAATTTCCATGGCTGCGCTGGTAGCGCGTCCAGAAGCTCCACGCAACTGTCTTCGGTGCTTTTCGCTCTCAAAAGCATCCCGGCGATCCCAGACCGCGCGGACTATATCAATGCAGCGATCAATTGAGCCCAGCATCAGGCGGGTTTGGATGGCTTTCCACCGGCTCAGTACCCACTGACGGTCCTCCTCTTGCTCCGCTTCGCACCCTGCCGCCAGAAGCGGGAACATTTGAATAATAAGGGTTCGAGAACTGGGAGGAACGGTTGCCAGCAGTATTAGCACACGTTTGGCAAGCTCTGACGTCGGCTCCGAGGGCATCTCGGGGACGGCCTGGTGAAGATACAGAAGCGTCGCCCAGCGATAAGCATGGGCTGTCTGGATACTATGCTGTACTTCCGATGATGGATCCTCTGGGGGCTCGAACAACTGGGGAGGCTCCCATTGCTCAACAAGGCGTTTGAGCTCTATCGCTTGCGAAATAAGGGAGATGGAATTCGATTCCGTAGTGCGGACTCGCTGGATCAATCGAGCCACCTGGTTGATCAGCGGAAAGAGAGTCGTTGCGCAGCCCATTAGAGGATCAATCTCCTGCACGGCATCTTTTTGACGTTGCAACGACGAAACATCCACCTCCGCATCGCTCAGCTCTTCACGAGAGGTCAGACGAGCAATTACGTCCATGTACAGCCAGGTGTTGCAAAGGAACCGAACCCTATCCAGGTCATCTCCACACACCCCGCCTTTCAAGCTGAAATTGAGAGCTTGCTGGATGAGCACCTTGGCTCCTGATAAATGATGAAGATTGGTCTGGGTGTGTTGGTCCCAAGTCTCGGCAAATGCGAGTGCCAGACTCGTGGCTAATGCTGCATCAAGTCTCATCTTCGCCATATCTTGCACCAAGTATCTGATGCTCTTGCGCATGTGATCCATACCCGGTACTCTCAGGGCGGGAAGCTCTTTACTCCAATGAAAGGCAGCGAGAGAAAAGACAGCATGATACAGAGCCGGAGTCTCTTTGGCCAATGGCCAAATCAAGGTCCGCCATGGATTCTCATGGACACCGTCTTTGACAGATAATATCCCACAAGTGACCCTGTCGAACTGCAGAACTAGCATCTCTGGACTTGCAATGCCAAATAGGGGCTCTCTAAAGATGTTGGATAGCCCTTGGGTGTCTTGCGAGAATGGGGTCATGCTGATCTCTGCCAGGTCAAGAAGTCCGGAGTCCATGCTTTGATCGGAATTCCGTACAATTTCCTCGATGTCCTCACTCTCTCCTTCCATCAAGGCCTCAAAACTGAAACTATCATGCCTTTGGAAACCAGATCGAACAGGGACCTGTTTTGGAACCTGCTCCGACCCTGACTGTTGTTCTACGGCAGCCGGTGATACATCAGATGGCCATGAAGGATGACCAAAGGGTGAGATCTCAGCCAGCGACGACCCGAAGATGTCTTCATCAAAGCTCACTGGTGTCAGTTGACCTACAAGCCCATCTGAGGAGCGAAACAGATCCTTGTCACTCAACGAGAGGCTGTTCGCGTGCCTTGGAGGAGATGCGCCCTTCGAGGAAAGGTCAGAAGAGTCCATGAAGCCCCTCGAGCCTAGCGAAGGTAGACTCGATGCAACATGCTGGATTTTGGGCCCTTTGGATGGGCGCAGTGAGATGGGGGACGTCGAAAGGTCTCTAGCTGGTTTTTCATCGGATTGGTACGAGGTACCTGCAAGAAAGCAGAAGTCAGCTTTACAGAACTGAAATTGCTTAGAGCTATTTACGCACCTTTCTTGATTTTGGCACTGGCAGTTTTGCCACCAATATTAGTCTCTTCGAACGGGCGCCATTTGAAATCCTTTTTGTATCCTCCACAGTCCACATTCCGCTTCTTACATTGGAGACAAGTTGGTTTGGACTCGTCACACTTTAGTCGCTTTGCCTTGCAAGTAATGCAGCCTGGATAATGAAAACCATGAGAACGTCAGCGCGCTGCGCATTATAGAGCGTTCGTGCTCTTGTCTCTCTGCCCATGCCTCTTCCATTCCTGGCATCTTTCCCTCTTTCACCCCCGTGCTCCTAAGGCTAGTAAAGAAGTAATGATACCGTACCGTTACGGCTCTTGGACTGCTTAGGCTTGCTCTGGTCTCTGGCTGTACCAGGCTGACCTACAGTCGGCTTCTGGGGAGAAACAGACGACCTGGAAAGCCCACCAGCCGATGTGGAGGGACGGTGGGTGCCTAGGATGGCAGACGGCGAAGGGATGTTGATTTCCTCCATACCCAAATAGGAAACAATGATGACATGAACCGCGCCAGGGAGCAAGCGGTAGTAGAGAGTGTGAGGGAGAGGCAGGAGGCGGTAATCTGAGGCAAGAGAGAGAGGGACCAGACCGTCAACTGGGAGTTGGGAAGGGGAGAGGGAGGGAAGGGCGATCGGATAGTTTCCTTGGAGATTTCAAACCGAGATAAGACCCTTAAGTCAGGTCCGATGACAGGGAAAACAGAAGAGATAGGAACGAGCTGGGTGAGCGATAGATAACTCAATGCCCCGAGACGGCCCCAGATGGCGAGGAGGCAGCGCCATCAGGGTGATAAGAGTTGCACTAGAGCAGCAGATTGCGGAGACAGCTGGTGCGAGTTGTGCAACGCGGATTCGTCGATCCGAGGCTGGAGCTCAGACAAAAGCCGGGTCCCCATTGGAGCCATGGCGATTGGAGCTAGAACACTTCCCTTTCATGCAAGTTTCGATGACAATGGATGGAGGAGGGGGGGGGGGGGGGAAGAGGCAAACACCCTCCGGTTTAGCGAGGGTAGTAAATCCGCCTTGGACCAGTGAGCGGATTTGATTTCCAGTCCCTTTGCTTTCCCCGGAGAAAACACGAAGACAGACGGCAGCGGTGTGGAGGAGGCCGTGTTCTTCACACTGGGGAACACCACAGGGCAAGGTTGAAACAGAGCTATCAGGCGGTGATAGGCAGACGGACGCCACCAGGGAGCAGGACGAGGACGAGAGCCTGGGAGGAATCGGGGCGGTTCAGCCGGTGTAGGCGAAGGTGGTGGAGAGAGCAAATCCCCGTGATCCTATTCGGCGGTGCCGCCTTGTCACCTGCCGGCTTACCCTCGACCTTTCCAGCCACGGAGGGACAGAGCAGTAGGTACAGACAGCCCGTAGGCAGCACACACCAGGTTCTTCCTCGTACTTTCTACTCCATTCGCTACCGACGGACTCTGAAATACGACCTTATTTTACCTCGTTCTGTAGGTACAGCACCACCCGACACCCCCCCCAAACCCCAGTCCGGACTGACGGTTGGTCGCTCACGAGGGGGTAGGACAAGCAGCCAGCAGCACCGGACTTTCGACGAGCTTTTCGTCTGGAGAACCACCAATCCCTTACGCGACTGCCATCTGCAATGGAACCATCCAGCCGACATGGCTGCCTCCAAGAGGGCATGGGGTCAGTCGACCACCCGCTCTGCCAATCTCCGAGAAAATTCAATTGCAATGGCATGGTTCTAGACCTGCTATACAGGGTTCTCGCCTGCTCCCGGATGTCGGACAATGTCTTCAGCCCTCGGATAGATCCACGAGTAAGAATTCAAACTGGTCCCCGGGATGACTGTCGGCCTCGTGTTTGTTCCAATCCCCGGGGACACCCATCCTCACTCGAATAACAATGGTCGGCGACCGGATGCATCCCGGCGGTATGCGCAACGCCTAGTTGCACAATAACATCAGGTGCAACACCTAAGCTTTGCCTGCTTTGAAAGATAACAATTCAGACGGGAGGATTGCATGTTCGCACTGCGTTTCGATCCTGTGGGCTAGTTGGAATTCCCGCGTGGAGAGGAATGCGCGGAAACAGTCGCATCATGTCCCACCTAAACCCACTGTCGATGTGAATCCAGACAATAGAGGGCGGGATGGTGACGTATACCCCCGATTCCCGAGGCTAGAGGCTGTCATCACTCATCAGGGACTTGCCTGATGTCGCTTGTGTTTTCCTTATCGACGACCGATTTCGGCTTTGATCTGAGACAGACGGCGGGCGGGCGGAGATAACGCGCCCGGCTGGTGAGGGGATGCTGCTCCGCACGCTATCTCGAGCGGAGTAGGAGCTCCAATGTAAATGCTAGATGGCTGGTTGGTCCCAGTCTTCCCGGTCCCTAGCTCGGGAGGATTGCTGCGGCATTAATATCAGGATTCCCAGCTGGCTAGCGGCGCTGGGATCTTCGTTGTGAGGCCAAGAATTGGCCCATGCAGCGTTGAGCAGTATAGACAGCCCCGCCTCCGGCATCTCCACCCGTAGTACCATGGAACCAAAATATTTCAAGCAGGGTCGATCACTTCACCATCCCATATATCGTCACCCCTCTTCCAGACAGGGAGTTCCTAATTCCACCTACCACCATGCCTCCTCTACGAACAAAAGCTCTCATCAACGTCGACCTTGGCGAAGGCTACGGAAACTTCAAATGCGGCCCCGACGATGAACTGATACCCCTCATCGACCAGGCCAACGTGGCCTGCGGTTTCCAGTAAGTACCACCATCCGATCTCATACACTTGGAACCCTCCCTCGAACCATAAGGCTTGAACATGCAAATCTCACACCGCAAAACGCCTCTAGTGCCGGCGACCCCCTCATTATGATGGAAACCGTTGCCATGTGCAAGAAGCACGGAATTACCGTTGGCGCACACCCTGGTCTCCCAGACGTCCAAGGATTTGGCCGGAGGGAGATGAAGCTCACACCTGAGGAGCACACCGCCAACATTATCTATCAAGTCGGTGCACTTCAAGCCTTCCTGGCTCGCGAAGACGTCCCGTTACACCACGTCAAGCCGCATGGTGTTCTGTATGGCATGATGTGTCGGGACTTGGAAGTCGCACGGGCTGTCATAAAGGGAATTCCTCCAGGCGTGCCTGTAGTAGGTCTTGGAGGAACATACATGGAGCAGGCTGCTCAGGAGCTAGGGGTTCCGTTCTGGGCCGAGCTGTTCGGAGATGTCAAGTACCGGGCAGATGGGACGCTGGTCATTGATCGGAAGAAGAAGCCCTGGAAAATTGAGGACGTGAAGGCTCATGTGCGACAGCAGGTCGAGGAATCTTCAGCTACGGCAATTGATGGGACGATTGTTCCGATGGGGGTGAAGGATTACCCTGTTACGATCTGCTGTCATTCAGATTCCCCTGGGTGCTTGGAGATTGTCAAGGCTACGAGGGAGGTGGTTGATGAGTTCAATAAGGCCCACGGATTTGCTTGAGATCGAGGGCATGCTATATCCAGATATGTTTTATGACGTGGCATGTGTACTCTGCTATATCAGTCAAACAATAAAGAAGTATGATCACTTTCCAATGTAGAATCATTGTCAAAGCGTTAGTACAAGTGACCCCTAGATACCCGAACTACTCATGTTACCGAGAAATCAAGCGGGCCTAGACACCCCTACTGTAGTATTCCCATAATGTTTATATTACGGAAAATATGATACCAGAAACCCTCAATCCTCCTACATTCTTCCATACTGGCATTCACATATTCCTCCCGTAGTTCCCCCCCTCTCAATATCCACAGCACGATTCCCCCTCTCCCCTCTCCCCAACATCCCACAACATCCCACAGCCACCGCCATAGAGTACAAACTCAACGCCCATGCCATACTCACCCCCAAGGCTAACCCAGCCTACATGACACGGCAGAAGCCTTGCCTGTCATACCAACTACCCAAAGCCCAAAGCACAGGGCCAATCCTTTGTGAATGACCAGACTAATCCAGATGATCACTTGATAGAAACTATCTGAATGAGACACTGTCACCCGAGAATTGTCACGTTCTTTGACTGCAGTCTACCACCAATTGGATACAGGGTGGGTGATGTTACAGCCTGACAATCATGGCAAGGCTGAATTACATTCACATGGGGTTTGGGTGAGTAAATCTCACTTGAACAGGATTCCAGCTCAGCGACGAATCACTAACTAATAGAGACTCATCACATCGTGGTGGATCAGCACACTATTGTAGTAATACAAGACTCATTTCCCAAAACAATCGGGTCTAGCCATTCTGAGCCTGGCATCCCCCAATGCAACCAGTTTCAAGCAATAGCGGCACTGATGAAAAGAAACTTGTCATTATAGACAGACTAAGGGTGGTCCTATGGAAAGAAGAAAAAAAGAAAAAGAAAATTCAAAGATTTGATTCGCAGGGAAACTGCTTTTGCTTTTTTATTTCTCAACGTTCCCACAACAGAGTGATATCTCAGATACGGAGTAGGTACCTAATCTCCAATTCCGAATGGATAGTATGTATGTTCTCTACCCCCTTGCATAAGGCCAATAAATCTACATCGAAGTCCCCACAGACAATGGAAATATAAAAAGTAAATGAGCTAAAGGAGAACATGCTGTCTTTCTAGCGTGAAGAAAAAGGGAACCCCCAGCTGTTGGGTAAATAAATTGACTCTTACATATTTCTTTTTTTTGTCTATACAACCCACATGCCCGACCCAGGCTTGACTCCAGTCTCGTTATAAACATAGCTTGTAACAAGACATCTCCACTCGCATGTTCTCTCTATATACTTCCCATAAATTGATATTGACATCAATATGACTTCCTCTAAGCCTCACCCACTACTAAACCTAACAGGCAAGTGGGTGCTTGTCAGTTCTCTTCTCCGCCCCCCCAAAAAAGCCTCACAAAAACCAACAATCCACAGGAAAAAAATCTATCCACAGAGTTCGACCCATTATTAAAGCTGGTAGGATATTCAAAACTTCCCCAATCCGACTTTACGCTGCAATGAACTTACCCAAGGGAATTAACCCCGCAGCAATGCATAAACTGGCTCATCCGACAAGCCGTCCGCTGCGTATCAGTTACATTCACATTCAATGAATACGCCAGCATCGCGACAGATGGCTCACTACTAGCCTTGCATCTAGACGTCACACATACACCGACTGGTGGCTTTGTCGGTACAACCGAGAAGCGGACGCTGGATTGGAACCCCCATATCCAGAGAGATTATGTTTTTGGGACGCTTAGTGTCCGGAGTCGACTTGTTGGGGGAGTGGAGGATGGGGATGGGGATGGATGTATTCGACCTGCGCTGGAGTTGGATACACCAGATCTAGATGAGAAGGTGATTGATTTTCTGAGGGGAAAAGTCTCTGCTAAGGGGGGGGGGGACGAGGAAGGGTTCTTGGTGGAGGAGTGTGGAGGAGGGAGTCGGGGATGTTGGGTGCATACTGTGTCGCGGAATGAAGAGAAGGGGTGGGCTATGGAACAGGTCAGTAAGAGAGAGAGGGTTTGATGTTTTGAGATGGTTATTGACGGTTGAGACTTAGGTATGGGGCTTTGAAAGGATCTGCGATCAACGATATCATACGCGTCGGGTGGTGGTTGTTAACAAGGCGGGGGATTACGCTCTGGCTCGCGTTGTTTATAGACTGCAGGGTTAAGGCCGAGTAGAGTGGCTTCGGGGTTCTGGATGCAAAGTACTATTAATATGGAAGTGGGTTTAGTGGCTTATAGGACATTATTTGGTTTGGGTTTGGGTTGCAGCATGTTGTTTCAGATACAACTGTTGGACTGTCTGTTCTAATTAGGTTTCGGAGGACGGAAATATTTGGATAGGCGAAAAACAACATTTAGAGTCTCTCATCGACCAGTCCATAATTATAATGCTTCACATTTACATTAGTAGTCGTGCCATATCCATCTTGTCTCGACCCACCAAGAGTGCAAGTAAAGTGGCAAGACCCGAGAGTGCCACTACCAACACAAAGACATCCTTTAATCCAAAAAAATAAGCCGTGAGAAAGCCCCTACTCGACTCCATGTCAATATTCTTGCTAGTCAATAGTCCACCCGCAAGGATTTGGTTTGCGCTCACATCGGCCAGCGATGACATGGTTAGTAATTCTCGCTTGACCTTGTCGAGAAAAATGGTCTGTCCTGCTTGCATAAAGACCGATGCCCCTAAGCACTTAAAGAACAAGGTCATGGACGTCATCGTCGACATATCCGATGCCTCCACCATAGCCTGGTTCATAATAATCGGGACTTGTAGTGAAGCTCCGATTCCGATGCCAGCCAGGATCTGATACGGAATCCAGAATCTCGGCTGCGTTGCGAGATCCAGCGTGTACAGCAGCCCGCCTCCCACACTGATGAGTATCCCACCGACCAACAAAAATGGAGCTGGGTAGCCAGTCACCCCGAAGCCAATTGCCCCTATCACTGCGGTAACGCCGGCTGACAACACAAGGGGTAGAGTTCGTATCCCTGAGTCGGCAGCCGAGTCACCCTTTACTGCCTGGAAGTAAATAGGCATGTAATAGAGAAGCAGGAAAAATGCGCCCCCCACCAGGAAAGTGAAGGCGATATTGACAGCCACACTCTGTTTCAGAAGTAATCGACGAGGGATCATTGCTCGGCTATCCCAGAAGAACTCGTTCGCAATGAACAGTCCCATGAGGAGAGGAAATCCGACCAGACACCCGATGACATCCCTGTTATGCCAGGAATTGCTGACCCCCCATTCTAGACCGAGTAGGAGGCAAAGCAATGCGCCTGTTAGAGTGGCAATACCGACCAGATCGAGTTGGAATATGATCTCTTTCCACGATGCTTTCATGTGCGCAGTCACAGATGGTGTCCGGAAAAAGCAGAGGACGATAGCAAAGGTAGCTCCTCCAATTGGTAGATTCACCCAGAAACACCACCTCCACGAGACTTTAGTAGTAAATACTCCGCCAACCATGGGACCGGCAATGCTGGCGAGTAAGAACGCCAATCCAGTGATGCCAACCAGCACCGGACGTCTCCGTGGTGGGGCGCAGACGCCGATGATCGTATAGATCCCCGATCCGATCCCAGATGCCCCTACCCCTGCAATGGCTCTACCGACGATAAACGCAGCTGATGTGTGGGAGAGAGCACAGAGCAAAGATCCCAGCTCGAACGTGAGCAGGCAGATGAGGTAGGTCCATTTGAGATTGAAAAATCCGTAGAGTTTCCCCCACGGTGCCTGAGTTACGGCACTGCCGAGAAGAAATGCAGAACCATACCACCCAACATCAGCTGTGGAGCTGAACTCATCAGTGATTTGGGGAATCGCCGTTGAGATTATGGTCGTGTCCAGCGAAACGAGGAACATGGCCACGGATAGGCAAAGCATGATTACATGCAGCAACACTCCATCCATGTAATCCTCCGTTGAGGTAGGAGACAGATCGGTGTCTGCCTGGAGGGCTTCCTTGCTCTCATTCCAGCCATTATCGCTTTCGCTTTGCGATGTCGCGGTAGTAGGTGGAATTGGCGCGTCTGTGATAGTTGGACATGGAGACATCTGGTGGTTTTGTCCAATATGAAGGCAAGAAAGGGCAAGCCAAAAAAAAAGAAAAAGAAAAAGAAAAAAGAGGCTAAATGTGAAGCAATATGGACGTTCACTTAGCACAGAAGTAGCAAAACTATCAGAACAGCAGGCATAATAATATGCTTCACGATATCTAATCTCCTGGAATAAGTCCTTCCACCCGGGGAATGTAAGAGCCAAGAAAGACCTTGGCAAAGAATCAATGAAATCAATAACAATAAAAGATCTACATCTTAACTCCCATGACCCACAAATTATACATTCGATCCCTTCCAGTGGCTAAAACCTATCCCCTGCTTGGGAAACAGACTAGATATGATTAGGTTGGCTCTAGCGTAATTAGCTACTATGAATCCGATCAAGACACTATGGTCAATGTACTGTGATATCAATGATGCTCGACAATGCCTGGAGAGATTCTCAGTTGCCAACATGTATGTGTTTTCACTGTGCCAAGGGAGGGTGTATCTTGGAATAAATGGGTTGGGTATCTAAGAATAGAAAAAGGGCATGTCAGATAAAGTTTAGGTCAAGTTTCCCAATGATCGAATGATTACTTGCAGCTTCTAGTTTTAATGGAGGCTTATATGGATCAGATGGAGTAAAATTTCCCCAGCTTGAAGTTATAGATAACGCATATTATACAGTAGCAGGCAGCGCTCAAACTGACCTATGTTGATGTTGAAGGCCTATTGTGAGCTCAAACATACGGATGTCTAACCAGTCACAATTGAATGCCCGAACGACTTGACTTGCTTCTGACGAGATGCGGCCCATATATGCAGGCCAGTGGGTCGCATTACGGTGTTACACAAATTGCCTTCTGCCGAATCTTCAAGGGAGAAGGATGTACTCTCATCTAGTAGCGTATCTGTAGCCTTGTTATTAAAGATCGACTTTGACGATAGGTCACATAAGTCTACAGCAGGATTGCCTTGTGGCTTTGTGTTGGTATTATAAGACGAAATCGGTCGCTCCTTTAGATAGGTTAGAGTAGATTCCGCTGTGAATTAATTCAAATTCATGCCAAGGAGGAGAAAACAACCACCCCTTTCCAACACTGAGTATGTAAAATAAGGAATCTTCCCTTGCATTGACACATGCTAATCTTCAGTGGCTTAAAAGGGAGATATCTCTTCAGCTAGCCACAATGCTCATGTTCTAGCTTTGACCCAAGTGGATGAGAGTCTCGAAAGATTTGATTGAGTTCCTGAGACATTTAATAAGCGAGACCTTTCGTCCAAATGTCACCTCGACAACCTTCAGATACCGAGGTACATGCCATTCTTTTCTCCCATCGCTTCCATGGACTTACACCATGAGGCATGCGATGCCACCAAGCGCGCTGGTGCCTACGCTTTCCGCCAGGTGCGAGAGGACGGGCACTGGTATGGTGAAATGAAATCCAACGCAACCATCACCGCCGAATATGTCTTCCTCGCACAAGCCCTGGGATTCAGCATCGAGTCTGACCGAGATGACCTCGTGAAGTATTTCTTATCCAAGCAAGATCAGGAAGGGTCATGGAGCCTTGCCTTTGATTACCCAGGAGATGTCTCCACAACTGCAGAAGCATATTTCGCCCTGCGTCTGCTGGGCCTGGACCGAAACCACAAAGCATTGCGTCCAGCACGGCAGTTTATCCTAGCTCAAGGCGGCATAGCGAAGGTGCGCGTCTTCACCCGCATTTTTTTCGCGTGTTTTGGCCTTTTCCCCTGGTCTGCCGTGCCCGAGCTGCCAGCCGAGTTAGTCTTGCTTCCTGCAGCCGCGCCTCTGAGCATTTATCGATTGGCAAGCTGGGCAAGAGCTACTGTGATACCCATGCTGGTAATTCGACATCATTGTCCCATATATGCTTTGCCGAACGGAAGATCGGCGTCGAATGATTACTTGGACGAGCTATGGGACGATCCCTCGGATAAGATGGTTCCATATGCCCCGTCTGCATGGTCATTGTGGCATGAGGACCTCACCGCGTTTGCATTCACAGTGATAGACCGTATACTTAAAGCCCTGGGTGGTCTACGGTGGTTACCTTTGAGAAAGATCGCACTTCGACAATGTATCGCTTGGATCCTTGAACGTCAGGAGCCCGAAGGAGATATCGGCGGTATTTTCCCTCCTTTGCATGCTGCGTTGTTTGCCTTGACACTTGAGGGATATGGCCTCGAGTCAAGTCCTGTTCGGCGAGGCATCGAAGCTCTCCAAAATACGTACGCCTGGAGAGACGGCAGCGGGTTACGAATGCAAGGGTGTATTTCACCGATCTGGGACACTATCCTTATGACCATTGGTCTGATTGATTCCGGGTTGCCGACTGCAAGCCCCTATGTTACAAAATCAACACAATATCTAAAAGCTCGGCAACAGCTAGGTCCAGAGGGGGACTGGCGGGTATATAATCAGAATGTTGCACCCGGAGGATTTAGCTTCGAGTACTTCAACTCGTGGTATCCTGATATTGACGACACCGCCGCCGCAATCTTAGCCCTGGTGAAGCAGGATCCAAACCTGCTAGACCCAAACCCCATACTATCCGCGATTCAATGGATCCTCGGATTGCAGAACAGTGACGGTGGATGGGCAGCTTTCGATCGCGAAAACAACTACCTGTTCCTGAACAAAATCCCCTTCAGTGATATGGACAGTTTCTGTGACCCATCTACAGCCGACGTGACAGGCCGTGTGCTTGAATGTTTTGGTCTGTTCACAAAGCGTGCCGCCCTGTCCACAAAGGGCAATAATCCAATCCCCAAGGAGTTCATCGACAGAATATCTTCAGCAACCGAGCGGGCCATCAACTTCATTGCTACGGAGCAAGAGCCAAACGGGTCATGGTACGGTCGCTGGGGCTCCAATTATATCTACGGAACCAGCACCGTACTATGTGGATTATCTTACTACCATCTCGAAAACCACGATGCCACATATCCCGCCATGAAGACGACCCACAAATTCGACGTTCATGCTGCCTTGGAATGGTTCCTGAAGGTGCAGAACCCCGATGGCGGGTGGGGCGAGCGCCTAGAAACGTATTCCGATCCCACTCTCGCTGCCCATGGGCCATCCACCCCATCTCAGACGGCCTGGGCCTTGATGGGGTTGCTTGCATATCTACCCCCTACCAATGCATCCATCACTCGTGGCATTCAATATCTTACGCAAACGCAGGTCAAAGAGGGGGATCTTTCCGGGTCATGGAAGGAGGATCACTTCACCGGTACCGGCTTTCCGAACCATTTCTACCTGTGTTATACTCTCTACTCCCAATACTTTCCCATGATGGCTTTGGGGCGGTATACTAATCTTTCTGGGCATAGGCCCCTGGAAGACCTGGGTAATTCGAGGACTTGCTTGGGACCGACGGTGCCCGAATAGGGTGGGTGTTCGGGAGATCATCTCACGGGTAAAATCTCACTGTAGTCCACAATGTGGTGAGTCTTCTGATAACCATGTGCATAACCGGCTAGACATATCCATAGACAAGTTCATATTGGAAGAAACATGGATGTTGTTTCTAATTCATAATCGGAAAAAAGTAGGGGTGCGCTACAAGCAACCTTGCCTTCTGCTACCGCCTGCTAGACACAGAAAGATGACTAGTCACATTATTTAGTTGAACGTATTCATATTAACTCGAATTAGGAGAAGACATGCTCGCAATTGGTTTCTTTCAGGCATAATGTCATAACGTCATTTCCATTACCATATGAATATTCGTGATTTCAAACTGACCCTCCGCCTAAGTCCCAGGCTCACCAACGGCAAATCAACAGTCACGTCAGTCTCCAGAGTGTAATTACAGCCGGCTCCTAATCACCACACTCCCATTATCCTCAAAGACAGGCAAGGGCTTCTGAGGATCTTCCGCCGTCTTTACCCCGAACCGTTTTCCAAGAACGACCAATTGAGCCACCATTAGCGTATTCTTGAAGGACAACGTATCATGGTCTCGGAAAGCTCTCACAAAACCGTCCTGCACTCTATGCCAGTCCAAGAACCCGAGTACTTGAACGTTTGCCTCTGTCACCAGCTTTTTCAAGATCTTGTATACCGGCCCTTTCCTTTTGTACTTTGTCGGGCCGACGTAAGGTTGCTTGGTGCGATTATAAACTTCCTCGGTGATGAAGGGCTTCATTGCCTCACGGAGAATATGTTTCTCCCGGAAGGTCCTTTTCACCGGATCGTACTTGATTTTCAGACTAGGAGGAATTCTGTTCACGTATTCGGTGAGGTGATGGTCGAGAAAGGGGGGCCGCGACTCGATTTGATACACCATATCGATGTTGTCACCCAGGTATCGAAGAATGTAGTTGGCCAACATACATTTAGTCCACTGGTACTGTGAGGAATTGAGCGGATGCCATTTTGTCGCCATATCAGCAAGGACATTGTCGCTGAGACTTTCGGCAAATGACATCTCCGGGCGGTTATGACTGTACTTGTATACCCATTGTTGGAAGGGTGGCTGGAACACCGCGTCAAGTCTGGGAAACACTGAGCTTTTGTTAAGCTTCTGTGCAGCCTCCGCATCGGTGGACCGGGGAAGTGCCCCAAGAAATCCGTTTGCAATCAACTCATCGGCTACCTTCCGCATCTTTTTTGGTTCGGCCATAATGTTTGAGGACGAGGCCCACGCGTGGTCTGGCTCAAGGAGATAACTCCACAAAAAGTCCGCATATCCTGAGAAGTGCTCATCAGACCCTTCACCCGTAAGTATAACTCTTTTCCCTGCCGCATGGGCCGCGTCTGCAAGAGCCAGTCGCCCCATTCCGTTTACATCAGGGATGGGTGTTTCTGTATGCCACACCGTATCTTCTAATCTGGCAGCAATAGTCTCTTCATCTAGAAGTACTGGATGAAAATCCACTCCTAGCCATTCCGCCGTGCGTCGTGCGATGTCTGAGTTCTGTTAGAGGCCCGTGAGACACAGAGATATAGATGAAGTAGGTACCTGATTCATCCAAGCCACTGTCCTTTTCAAACTGAACTGTGAAACAGCTTAAATTGGAGATTTTACCACTTGCATCGTTTCCTAGACTCTTTCCTTGTCGGATAACATGTGCGGTCATGCCCGCAATGGCTGAGGAGTCTAGACCTCCACTCAAGAACACGCCAACACCAACGTCAGCACGGAGTCGATGTTGCAGCGATTCAAGTAAGAGCTCTCGGACTCTAGCCACTGTCTCGGCCTCTGAGTTCAGATAGACGCGGTGCTATGTAAACATTGATCAGCTCTGCCACGTCATCTAGTGCGAATTGCTCACTTTATCGGGGTAGCTGAGATCCCAGTACGTCTTCACCTGAGCTCCTTTGAAACCTTGGCTCATGAGATATTGACCAGGCCCAACCTGATAGCATGGTCAGTTAACCTGTCAGGTGCGATGGACTTTTTTGATTCTGATACTCACTCTATACACGCCTTTGAAGTACATCTGGGGCCCATAGGTCCAACCCTTCTCCCTGAGATTTACGACGTCCCATTCAGGCTTCCATCCAAAGGGCAGAAAACACTTCATTTCCGTCGAAACCAGTAATCGTCCACCCACAACCGTATAATAGAGAGATTTGATTCCATATCGGTCTCTGGCAGCAATGAACAACTGCCGCTTGGCATCCCAGAGTACTAGAGCAAACTCGCCCCGCAAATGCGAAAGGAACGACTCGCCGTAATGTCTGTAAAGTGCAATGACGACCTCACAGTCGCTTTTACTTTTGAAGTCGTATTCATCGGCCAACTCAGCCTTGATACGTTCATAATCGTAAAGCTCGCCATTCACGACAGCATGGATATTGTCGTCGCTGTCGTGGAATGGCTGGTTCCCTGCAGGACTGAGGTCGATGATTGAAAGACGAACATGTCCAAGGCCTTCCAGGCATGTTAGATCATCTGTAAATGCTTTACTGGGGTTGCAGCTTACCAACTCGATAGTCGGAACTGAACCATTGCCCTCGCGCATCGGGACCTCGATGTTTAATCAGGTCCAAGCTGTCATTTACCTTCCTCCCCAAGTCTTGGGCGCCCGTCATCTCTTCATCTTGGTAGCTAGGGCTCCCGCAAAGAGCGACGAAAGCTGTTAGTCCACACATGGCTGACTTATGGTGTACTATTCTCTGCTTGGCCTGGTCTGGCTGGAATCTGGGTGCTGAGGGGTTTGGGTCTTATATGTATGTGAGAACCAGCCAGCGTAAGGCTGGCCAGGAAGATAACGCAGGTGGCAACGAGTAAGAACGAAATGAGACCTTGCTCTGACACACTATCAGTTGACTATGCACAGTTAGTCTGTCTAAACTCAAAGCATCTCTGGCTGAGATCGGGCATGTGGATGCCCATGTCAGAGTGGGAGTGAGCATTAGTAACATTACTAGTAGACGGCCGCCATGCCCCTTCCCTATAGGTGCAGAGCTGTATTTACCAGTGGGTTTGCGATGCTCCTTGCAGGAAGGACCGAAGAGCAACCTAGTAGTAATGCCCGGTGACTCCGCCGGCAGCTGTCTCGGTTTCCATCCCAGCAACAGGCCCAAGGCTAACACGTCACTGTCACAACCAGCGTTCCAACCAATGCATACGAAGCTTGGTGGCCCATGATCTGCAAAGTCAAATATGCAACTCACTCAACTAAGAATGTAGGACGATGGATTTAGCGAGAATATACGCTTTGGAGGCGCGGTCTTTGGCGAGATCACTGGTGAGTCTGCACTGCTGCTAGTTGCTTGCGGCTATCTGAGAAAATGGGACTGACAGATGCCCATCATCCCATCCGACTCAACCGTGGATCTTAGGAACCATATCCTGCGCCTCTGGCAGTCTGGAAACCTCCTTGGGGTCTTGATCTGATTGGGATAAGAACCAGTTCCCCTCCATGCGCCACCATGGGTTACAGACAAAGAAGATTCCATGGCAGACTGTGCTCAGTCACCCAGCTTTCGCCGACTCGGCCAGTATAGGAATGAGCACTTGAGAAGCCTCACTTTCGCCAAATTGAACAAAGAAAGCACATCACCAGACAGCATGCAAGTGATGAGGTGGAGTGGCGACAAACAGGTTTACACGATATCTCCCCGGTGATAATGAATCATCCGAAAGCTTCCCCGAGCACTCTCCCAAGCTTTGCTATCGAGACCGACCATGTTTATGGAGGTTGGGGTCGGGCTAGGACCGGTTTCGAAAGCCAGCCAGTAATCCATCGGTCACTAGTCTACCCGGGGCACCTCATCTCACGGTCTCAGGCATTTTCCCCACTCCTCCGATCCGATCTCGAGCAGTTGCTGACGTTCATCTCTTGTGTAACAGTGTTCCAAGACACGCGCGCACACCGAAACAGATCTTGTACAGATCTTCTCAGACGTCGCCCCCATCGAGCCCGATTCAGCGATACTGTCCGACGAAGGGTCCAATAGGGATTCGATGATAATAGAGAGGGGGGGACATTCTATACTAGTAGATACTCTGCGATCGCAACATGTCCTAGTGGCTGTCTAGGCAGAAACACGACAGTCTTCCGTCGAGTGATTTGTTGGGTCACCTCTAGTGTATAACTTAATTATAACCCGCAAGAAAGATCACCCTTCAAGAACCAAGCAGCGACGGCTCAAGGTAAGGTGAGGCGGTGCAAGGGATATGATCATGAGGATCGTGATGGAGATCGTCATCAGACCCGACCTGAGAAGTATATCGAAGCGCCCGGATTATCAATCGATCACAGGCCCCGGGCTCCTTGATTGATATGAATTCAACAAGAACCCAGGATTCATATTCCACCTGCTGGCAATTGGTTGTTCAAACTCCGATGCCAATAGCCCCTTCTTGGCAGTGCATTATGCTTCACCGCCACAGCGACTGAAAATCAAGGAACGCCGTTCCTTACGTTGGGTCTGCTCGATGTACTTGGGTGCGTCCTAATTCTAGCAGATACTCACGGGAATTTGGAGCCCGATGTGCTTGAATGTGCCGACAGAATTTGCGCGGGCAGACTGCGTTGAATTTCAATCGGCCGGATCCACCCCACCCATCCACGATTGTGGCTGCTATCTACGATCTACGTGGCTTGTTTAGCAGCTTGTTAATACCAAGCTGGTCACCAAAATATACTTACTTCCTATCCAGTATTACCGCTCTATCCGGGTTGTGGCGCGTCGCCCAAAGGTCCACGGTGACCTGCCGGACAGCTTGAAGAGGCACTTTGCAGGTATAACTGCGCAAGGAGCTTTCCATGGGTCTCGCGTGGACCTGATATGATTGGCGGGCCATTTTTACCTGGGGTCTGATAAATGCACTTTATTCTAAGAATAAGAGCTGCTTGAACGGGTGCGGCTTTTCTTTAAGGTCATTCTTCACGGAAGGAAACCCCCGTCGCCTCCTTGCATCAGTTTCGGCGAGATCGGGTTCATGGAAGGAGGAATCCCGCTCGATGACCAGCTTCGCTCGATCATAATGGGGACATAATAGTGTGCTTGGCAGTCTTTCTCACACATCGTCTGGAAGCATTCGGATCTTTATACATGGCTGTTTCCTTACGGCTGAGGATATGGGATGGTAGTATAGGCTTAGAATACTACATACTCAGCAAAATGCATGATGAGTTATTTCATCATATAACGTAGCCCTAGCGGTAGCCATTGCATCCTATCGTGAGCCTCACCATCTACTTGCGTCCCTCTAGAGCCTTACCTCTCCACCCCCTTGATAGGATGCTTCACTTATCCGTACCACTTCTGTTCCGAATACAATAGGCTATTTCAAGGCTGCTATGAGAAAAAAAAAGATAAGAAAAACAAACAAAAGGACGACTGTTACTCCGGCAATACCAAAGCCTCGAATGTGCAAGTCCTTAATCACTTTCCTGACCAGGTCTGCTCGAGCAAGGGGACTACATCCAATTATATAGTCGAATAAAGACACCCAAGGAAGGACATTATCTATATCCAGAGACTCCAGACATCATTCGACTTTTCTCGAGGCCCAACATGCCCCTAAACAATGTTCTAGCTCGCAAGGTCGCTAATTCCATTTCCTCAGGTGGTCATAGGCCACTATTCTACAATATATCTCATCATCGAGATCTTATGGTATAGGTTCATTCAGCATCTCATGTGAGGTCCTAGTTAGAATCGACCTCTTCGGGATTTGCTGTGGGCTTGATTGGGTATTGGCTGAAGTTTTTAAATGGTTTTCCATCTTGGTAGGTCGATCTCCGATGGATAGCCGGCTCTGTGGACTGTGTTTGTGGATTAGGAGATTGAGGTAGATGAATCTCAGTGTATCTGCTGGCTTGAAGGGGCTGGATGTATGAGTAGAGTCGCGAGGGTGGTTTGGAGAGGAAGGAGTAGAATTGTGGGGGTGAGCGTTGGCTGTTGGAGAAAGATGAGGAGACGTTAATAGGTGGTTGCAGCCGTATTGCTCTTAGGGGGTATGTGTTGTTGACCATTTCCGGAATCTGGGCTTTCAAATTGGATGGTTACTATATCTGAAGTAAGTGTCAGTCAGGCATGGTAATGAGAAGCGATTGTCATTACGTACATTTGGAATTCTGCGGCATCCAATGGGTCTTGAAGTATTGTCGCAGGATTTTGATCTCCCTATTAGCTAGTCCTAATGCTTGAAGCTTTATGCAAGTGGTGCTGGTCGCAAGTTGATAATCCTCAAGCGCCATGGGCTATTCGCGTTGGAGATGAAGAGAGTTATGGAAGCTAGACTTCTTGAATACAATTCTCAGTCAGTATAGATCACTTATGGAGCATAGGAATGATGGGATAGGTTACCAAATCTTGTTTACTTTTGTCCCTGTCATTTCTAAGTGGTGAGTGGCACTCAGGATAACATCCTGCTGGGAGCGAAGTGAATGTGTTTGCTGCCTTGTCAAACCACACACCCACTAATGTGTGGAGCAAATGCAAAATCTCTCATATTGGATACAGTAATACGCGTCTCTCGTTTTCTCTTTTCTAAACCAGTGTGCCCAAGGGTGAAAGTGTCCGCCGAGCTTGCAACACACTGTTAGTGACAGCCCGCCGAGATGTCGCGTAACTACGTCTCATTTGCAGACAAAGAGGCGTTTCCTGACTTCTCAGCTCTTCCCTGTGACTACACCTGCCCTCTTGCTCGCCGCGGTGTGAACGGATGTCTTCTTCTTGAGATTGTCAGTATTGAGCGATCCACGCGACTTGTGCTGCGAACCTATGACAGGGCCAAGTTTCCCGTCACTGTAGCTCTCTATACCAAAGATCGGGGAAAGGCCATCGCAGAATCTCCAGATCTAAAGCCCGGAAATACACTTATTTTCATGTTTCCCAGACAGCATTTCTTCATCGATGGATCTGTGGGTATCCGGCAAGAGGAGTATCGGTCCATCAAGGTATGTATGACAATGGACGAGTAATTTAGAAGTTTTTAAAGAGTAATTGCTGACTCAATAATTAACAGATCTTTTCTGCGTCTATAGCTGAGCTCTTCCAACTGAGCAAGGATATGGCAACTTGGCCTGCCAATTTTGCTATGCATCAGGAGTGCCATGGATGTGGAAAGAAGGACATTCCCTTGTTGAAGTGTGCTAAATGTGAAGTATTTGCATACTGTGGCAGGGTGAGGACTTGATATGCCCTTTGGAAGTGTGTACTATATTCTCAGGTTGCTAATACTTCATCTTGATAGGAGTGCCAGAAAGCTGGATGGGAGGAGAAAGGTCACAAGAAATTATGCAAGATTCTTGCTGACAAACAATTTCGAGCCTTGATGAGATTGCTGTCATAAAGCTTTCATCATGGTCTCGTTCCGCACAAGAAGGTGGGATTAGCTTCAATGGTGGAGGACTAGTGTGATCCTAGCAGTAACCGTGGCGATATGTAATTATGGATGGAGGATTTGTTTCCCGCCGGGTTTTCGGGACCGAGGAACTATGTTGAAAGGTGGTACATAATGGGGCTGATCACAAATTGATGTTTTTGCTGAATGAAATTCAATCGTTGTCTTCTACGCCATCTGGATCAATTCATCTCACTCACTCACCCACTCACTCACTCAGATATCTACTATTTTACAGCAGCATCACCAGCCACCACCCACTATGCCAAGCACGGACAAGCGGGGAGGGCCGCAGTAGCCGCCCCCAGACCGAGGTTGGCGATCGCCCGACCGAGAAATGGTCCGTCCCCCAACACAACGTCGTCTCCGTCCCTCCCTCTCCCCTCCCCTCAGCGCCAGGCTAATCTTCATCTGCGTGGCCTTGTATTTGAATGATGTTGCGATCAGTTCCTCGTCGTCTTTCCCGACGATTCCCCCCCCTCACATCGACTGCCGGCAACCCATCTCGTGTCGCCCTGCGTTCGTTCACATGCGGTTATCCGCGGATGTCGGCATCGACGCTACCCCCCGTCGAGCCCCCCGTGTCATCCGCACTACCAGGCGATTCATACCAACTTTTATCGACCGTCGAAAAGTCTGGCGCTGCCGAAGACGCCTTGTACGAGCAACAGATCAAAGATGTGGAAGCATGGTGGAACTCACCCCGGTTCGAGGGTATTAAGCGTCCCTACTCTGCCGCAGATGTGGTTAGCAAACGGGGTTCTTTGCAACAAACATACCCGAGCTCGTTGATGGCAAGAAAGTTGTTCAACTTGCTGAATGAGAGAGCAGCTGAGGGGAAGCCGGTTCACACGAGTATGTCACTGTATAGCTCTACCTCAATCGTTGTATATACTAATCAGTCAATCCACTCACAGTGGGCGCCATTGACCCAGTACAGATGACCCAGCAGGCAGCGAACCAGGAAGTTTTGTATATTTCCGGCTGGGCATGCTCATCTTTATTGACCACTACGAACGAAGTCTCCGCCGATTTCGGTGACTATCCTTACAACACCGTTCCAAACCAAGTCCAGCGATTGTTTAAAGCGCAACAGTTACACGATCGGAAACAGTGGGATACCAGACGGAAGTTGACTTCTGAGCAGCGGAAGGCCACACCGTATGTTGATTACTTGCGTCCGATCGTGGCGGACGGTGATACTGGGTACGTCCCGCCCCTTGAGAACTAAGGGTCGGCTGGCTGATGTTTGTAGACATGGAGGGTTATCCGCTGTGCTGAAGCTGGCTAAGCTCTTTGCTGAGAATGGTGCTGCTGCTGTCCACTTTGAAGATCAACTTCATGGTGGAAAGAAATGCGGTCATCTCGCAGGAAAAGTCCTTGTGCCTATGGGAGACCACATCAACAGGCTTGTTGCGGCACGTTTCCAATGGGATTTGATGGGAACAGAGAACCTAGTCATCGCTCGTACCGACTCGGAGAGTGGACGCTTAATCAGCAGTGCTATTGATGTGCGCGATCACGAGTTCATTCTCGGAGTTGCAGAGGACGTGGAGCCTCTCGCAGAGACCTTACAGGCCATGGAGCGGGAGGGAGCTGCTCCCTCGGAAATTGATGCATACGAGATGGACTGGGTTAAGAGACATAAGCTTGTCACTTTCGATGAGGGTATGGTCCTTAAGCAATGTGTACAAGTGTCAGGCTAACCACATACTCCTCCAACAGCTGTCGACGCGCATCTTGAGGCGGAGGGCGCATCTCAGTCCGCTCGGGACGCATACAAAAAGCGTGTTCAAGAGAACCCTGACCTATCGTTCTCTCGTCGGAGAGCACTGGCCGATGACTACACCCAGATACCCGTCGTTTGGTCGTGTGATAGCCCCCGTACCCGGGAGGGATTTTACCATTACCGCGCCGGCTTTGCAGCAGCCACTAAGCGAGCAAAGGAATTCGCACCTTACGCGGACCTCCTCTGGGTCGAGACAGGTGATCCGGACGTTTCCAAGGCTGCGACGCTGGCGAGTGAGGTGCGCAGCGCGCACCCGGGCAAGAAGTTGGTCTACAACCTGAGCCCGTCATTCAACTGGATGGGCCAAGGTTTCGATGAGGCTTCTCTCAAGTCTTTCATCTGGGACCTAGCACAGCACGGGTATGTGATTACCACTGAAATGATGACGATGATAGCTAACCAGCGTAGGTTTGTTCTGCAATTGATCTCTCTCGCCGGATTGCACACAAACGCAACCATCACGACAGAACTCTCGCGCGCCTTCAAGGACGAAGGAATGCTTGCCTACGTACGTATGGTCCAGGCGCGGGAAAAGGAACTCGGCGTGGAGGTTCTCACCCATCAGAAATGGAGTGGTGCACCCTACATGGATGGCATTCTCGGGGCCATTCAGAGCGGCAGCAGTAGCAGCAAGAGTATGGGTGAGGGGAACACCGAGAAGGGTAAGTCTCAAGAGTTTCATTACACCAAAACTGTGCTAATCATTTCGGTAGGCTTTTAACGATAATTTCGATGTAAATAACCGACTACGATACTGGTATCGAATGTAGCGATGTAGACAAGTATGATCTATACTGAAGTATTATTTACTCCTAGCATATTCGAGCGCACGACGCAATTATCGCCTTTGCTGGTATGAGGGCAGAGTCCACAGGTACTGTACGAGATAACCGACGAAGAGTATTTACTGTGTACTGGTTTACTGTGTACTGGATGTATTGGCTTAACCTCTACCCCAGACTGTATGATACAGGACGAGATCTCCTCCCCGAACTGATTAATCGATCATACGTCATGTCCCCACCCCAGCATCCCTGCCGGTACCGGATCGTATCCGTCAAAGATCACGGCATCCAGCGGATGGAAGTTTGGAACGTAACATAGTAGTCTGATGGATCAGCTTTACATAGGCCCCATTATCGCATGTAGATATTTGCCACAAGGCTCACATCACTCGAAAGTCCGGAGCGTGTCCTGGATAGATGACTATAGGCAAACTGTATCCCAACTAACCCAACGACGCGTATCATTTTGGACTCTCGAGCCATCGACCTGACTTGCAGCCACTCATTATCTGACTCCGCTTTCGATGATTTGGCGGGACGTCGATAGATGCAGCCCTATGGGCGTGGTTTATTTAACCAATCGATAGCCCAGTTGAGGCCATGGAAGATAGCGTACAGGCCGTCACATACGGGAGAACGGGTGGTCTGTTCTTCGCGTGCTTTCCAATTTGGAGCTAACTGCACGTAATGACACAAGCCATTACCGCGATTCCGTTTTAATGAAGTTGTCCATGACGTGGAACCAGGGTTTGGTGTTGTTATCGCGAAAGCGATCCAAGCTGATCAGTCGCCAATCAGACACGCGTCGGAGGTGCAGGGGGGGTGGCATGCAGCTCATCAGATCACCATATTACTCTATGCCGGCACTATGAAGCGAAACTTCATGGAAACTCTTGTAACTTCCAACTCAGTGGACCGGGATTCATTGGTAGGACCCTGAACCGCCAAGAGAGCATAAAATACAGGGTCCTCATAAAGTACTGCACAAGGCGGTATCATTCCCCGTATCTGCTGGAACATCAGTAATGGGTATAGGACCAGAAAAGTACTTTGTACCAGAACACCCGATACCTCGATGTAATTACCAGTTGCAATAGTTTGGAATCCCCTCTCTGATGGTTGTTCCTTTGACTATCTTTTTCTCCGTCATCTCACCATTCTTATCCTGAACCCACCAAGGCTCCAAGCTAAGAACCACTGCAGCCTGGTTCAGCTCGGCTAAAATGGAACCTAGACTGAGAATAAAATCTTCGTTTGCCTGTTCCTTCACCTACTCACCATCCTGACCCCCTTCATCCGCTCATTGACGAGATGAATCGCCTTCCAGACGAGATTCTCCTCCTTATCGTTGACAATATATACCTGCACAGAGACAAACGCAATTTTCTCCTGGTTTGTCGCCGCTGGCGCTCGGTCCTTTACAAATCAGTCAACCGCAATGTTTGGATCAACGGAGGATGCATTCGCCCTCTTGTGCTGGCAATTCATGACAATCCTGCCTTAGGATCCGCTATCCAAAGTTTGAGGCTGCATTGGTGGTCTTCCTACACGAGGAAGGCGGAGAACCACGACATAACCCCTGTCATACCACTTGTGGCGCAGATAAGCCAATCTGAGGAGGAAACCAAAGAATGGGAGGAAGCACTGAAGGAGGGTAACCAAGACGCATGGCTTGGTTTACTTCTGTTATCCCTGGAGAACCTCATCGAGTTGGACATGCATTATACATGGAACCCAATTTTCCTCCGCCGAGTCATATCACGCGCCGCAATGCGCGAGTATCCACTGGACACCAAGCCAGTTTTGCAACGACTAGAGGCCTTTTATGTCGATGCCAGCGATGACAATAAGGCCTACTTTCCCAGCGTCGAATTTCTTCCTTTCTTCCGTCTTCCGTCTATGCGGACTGTATCGCTGGACTCGGTGGTCGAGTCCTTACATAGGGAAATCGACCATCCGGCTTTCAAAGCTTCCAGGGGCACCTCTCCAATCGTCTCTCTGGCATTCGATAGACATTCGAACGGCAGCAAAGGCATGGCGGAGTTCATCACATCCTGTGCGAATCTTGAGCAATTCGAATACTCGCACTCAAATCAGGCGATCTGGGGAGAGCAATACATTAGCTTCCGCCCTAGGGCGTTTTACACGGCACTTTGCTCGCAGAAGCACAGTTTACAGGTAATTCACTTGGATGACACAGATGAACTCACAGGAGCCGAATCTGACGAGGAAGACCCTAACGACCTTCCTGATAACTGGCTTGGGTCATTCGCGGATTTCAATAAGCTCTGGGATCTTCAAGTTTCGGTGGCCAATCTTTTGAATTTCCACAAGAGTGATCAGGTGCCGAGAGTTTCATCGCTCAAGGAGATCCTGCCGCGCAGTCTGAAACGACTTCACTTGGGAAGGTTCCAAATTTCCCAGTTGGATCTGGTTCGTTCTAATCTGCTGGAGGTGGTGGCCTGTCGGGAGGAGTTTCCGCACCTTGAGCAGCTGGAATTAGAGACAGGATTTAAGCAGCTTATCCAGCAGGAATCGGGTCCTCCGTTGACTATCAAACAAGCACTTGCGCCACTTATAGATGCTTGTGAGGATGTTGGCATCAAGATGACCATCGTCCGCTGGTGATCATAGAGATATAATGTATCATACACGTTTTCGAACTTTCTGTTCAAGCCATTCATACCATGATTCATGTTCGCACAAAACCATATCTTCAATTTACATGTCACCGGTAATACCACTACATGTCTAATACCTGTGACGCATTTACCCCAAGAGTTCAAATCCTAAAGCACTACCATGCCTTCAACCCAGACCCCATAGAACAACCCTCTTCAACCCATCTTCTCTTTTCAGCCGAGATATTGATCTCGCACTTTCTTCCAAAAAGCGTGGAGCACAAAAATGTCATAATTAAGTTCACCACACGCCCAACACTTTCAATCGAATCTATGTAGTAGGTACCTATAGCCCCCAAACACGAATCCAGCTCCCTACCCCACCAAACCCCTAGCGTCCCCATGCTCCCCACCCAAGGCAACCAAACCGGCCTTAGGCCACTGATGCCTAGCTAGATCCAGGCAACAGCAGCAACAATTCCTTACATTCTTCCCTCTCCCACCCCTTCTAGATAGCAACCCATACATAATAGATAGATATACCAACGAATAGAACCCCAAGCCTGCCTGCATAATAATTCCCCATTTGTGCATAATCGACGTATCCATTTTCATAGATAGATACCCAACAGACTACCAACTACTTATGAATCCTCGCCCCACCACCACCCACCCACCAATAACATACATACATACAAACCAAACCACTACACTACACTACCTACACACCATAATCGAACACAGAACAAATGCCTACACCACAGGAAAACTAATCACCTAGATAGAGTGTAATATATCCCCTGTATTGGAGTAATACATACCCCTATAATACAATCTGATTGGGTAGGTGGTTTTGTATCATAGTACTGCCCGGTAAGTATAGTAATTGTTATTTTGTATGGTATACTAACACACCACTATTAGATTTGGTATGGGGATACTAGTATGTATAGGTAGTGTATTTTGAGATACGGAATTTAGATAGATAGATAGATATGATAGTTGTGGAATTGACGGTAAAAAGTTGTATGATGAGAGAGGTATGTAAGCATATAGAAGATTGATATGTCGATAATCGCGAATGTATTTCCCGAGACTGATTATTCTACTACTGTTTCTTCTACGTACGTCCTCGTATCAAGCAGGTAAGTGATCGATATCCATTCTGAAATAGAGATACATAATGTGTCCTCAATGCTTGACGTATTAGGGTCGACTAGGCGACGGGGAAAGAAAAGAAAAGAAACAAATCGAGTTGAGACTCATGACAATCTTGCTCTGCTCCTAGGAAATGGGAGAGGGAAAAAAAAAAGAGAAGTAGGAAAAGAACAGGTACCTTACAAGTGGAGTCTGATAGAAGGAAACCAAGCAAGTCATAATAGAACATTCGAATGTGCTCGAACGAACGCATCAAGTGGACTCGTGACTGTGACGGAGTGATGACGAGGTAGGTATCCCTAGAGGTATAACCCACGCAGATAAGGAGATAGATACACAAGCCACACTTCAGAAGAGAGGAACTCAATCAAAGGTGGATAGAAAACAACCAAGACGCGATTTTCCCCATGAAACAATTGCTACTCGCTCAATAACGGACAAAACAGGTGCAATATGATGGCAGATTAGTTGACGCGGAATGCATCAAATATGACTAGACATGGGTTAGCAATCGAGGTTGGCAAATTGATTGGTGGTTTGCTGACCTTCATGGCCCCTGCGGCAGCCACTGCCGATCCACATCAGGGTGTTCAAAAACGCGTAACGCTCGTCGCCGGTTTCCATGTACAGGTTGATGCGATATTTGTATGTGTTGGGATTGATTCCGTCGGCCATGCCGGGGTCGTTGACCTTGTCCAGGATATCCTTGGCACCGGTCAACCAACCGTTGGTTTTGACGACAATATACGCGGGAGGATCGTCGGCGGTCTGAAGCATGTAGCTGGCGCGGAGACTTGTCGATGATTCCTTGGTCACAACCTGCGAGTCCTGTCCTCCAGGCTATACACATCGTAAGCATGTTGCTAGGATAACAATTGACTGTAGAAAACACTCACCAAAACAATGCCTTTTCCCCACCGACCGGCCCATTGACCACCAACAAATGTTACCCAGTCACGCTGACCCCAGATACTCTCACCCACGGACACCTTCGGGTTCATTTTGATACTCATGCGGAAGTCCAGCTCCAGGGTGGGGGCGGGGATTTGCAGGGAACGGGCCACATCACCTTCGGGGAAGGTATGGAGGAGATTGTTGGCTGGTATGGAATCTTTCATGACACTGAGATAGGTAGGGCATTCCAGCAAGTGTTGACGTTGGCGACTGGTATTCTTTGCGCGGACCTGTTGGCAGTAGATGCATTGGACGGACAGACACTGGTCGGTTTCTGTCAGAAATAGGGTCCCTTCTGACAACATATGGGCCATATCCTCGCTCACCTTATCTTCCTCCTTGGCACGGAACTCAACGAAAGCGGCATGGACGTCGTCAAGAGGCGGGGCGGGCAGGTTGGAGCTCGAGCTCTTGGGCTTGGACTTGGGAGTGGCACGAGGGGCCTGCTGGGCGGCCGAGGCCGTAGAAGCGGTTCCGGCAGGGCCTGAAGTCGGGAGAGAGGCGCGACCCTGCATGTTCTGCAGCGGCGTCTGCATCGGGGTAGCATGTGGGTTGACGCCGTTGGACATCATGGGTCCGTTGGGAGTCGCGAGAGCACCGGGACCAGGGCCAGGGCCCGGGGCGGTGGGCGCGGCGCCATTGGGGGTGGGAGTATAGCCATTAGCAGCGGTGATGCCATTCGGGGCGGACTGGGTGGACTGGGCCTGGGCCTGGGGGTTGGTGTGGCCGCGGAGACCGGGGCACTCGAGCAGGTGCTGCTTCTGGCGCGAGGTGTTCTTTGCGCGAATCTGCTGGCAGTAGATACACTGGACGGAAAGACACTGCGAAAGCAAACACGCCGGTCGTCATGTCAGTGACGCTGGTGTTGGGCGGCGGGTTGAAATATTACGGGAAATACAGGAGTCACGCACCTTATCGTCTTCCTTGGCGCGGAACTCGACGAACGCCGCGTGAACTTCCTGGTCGACGGTCCGACCCATGTTCACGACGAAGGGGCTGAATAAATCGATGGTGGGTGGATTGAACGGGGGAACCGGCTAGAAAAGGGATGATGAGGGCGCCGCCGGGGATGGGGATGGGGTCGAGGTCGAGGAGCAGGATGAGGACGAGGACGAAGCAGCGAAGACGACTCGGGGGAGCGAGAGTGAAAAGGAAGAGTGTTTGACGGCCAGGGAGAACGAACGAGACGAGACAAGACGGGGACAAGACAAGACCGAGACGGTGGCGGTTAACTTACGCGAGCCTGTCAGGACGAGACCTTACCACCCGCGTAATTTTGATCCCGAGGGGTTTCAACCCACACTTGACCCATACAAATCCATTGCTGACCATTACTACTACGACGATGATTTTCACTTCTGCCTCTTTATTCATCCATCTATCCATCCATCATTTATCATTCATCATCTTTCTTTGTCACTGTGACAAAAGCAGTCAATAACCCCTCCTCCCCCCCCAGCAGGTGCAACTTGGTCTTGGGTGCCTCAGACCCCCCCTAAAGTCAAATTCCGTCACGCGGTAGGCTGACCAAGCCGACCACGTTCCCAAAATAAGCGGACGCCTGAAGGCCTATCAGCGGGGGCCATTTAATCCCCCAGGCCCGGGAATGGGAATAAATTCGAAATGCAGCCCAAGTCGATCATCAGGGAAAGTACCTGTAGTTCTGTGTAGTGTGTATAGTTAGACATCCTTATAGATGCGTTCGTTCCCCCGATACCCATACCCAGTATCCCACTACTAGGTACTGGTACCGGTGTAAGGGTATGGAACGATCGGCACATTTACAGTTTCGATATACCGCGTCTCACCACCAACTTGTCGCCGGTCCGCGCGGATGTCTGCTGTGTTGTCCTCCCATACTTCGTATTTCGTATACTTGAATAGCAGACATAAATTCGAACCCTGAGACACTCAAGATGTCTTGAGATCAAAATACTAATCCATGGTATCTAGCCTCGCCATCACTACAGCGTACTCTCTCGGACAACGTATGCGGTGTAAGGAACGCGGCACAGCCACCGCCAACCTCGCGTGTTTTCCGTGTCTTGGAGGCCCCTGGACGTTATCACTGCGGAACGGAGAATTTGGGTGGTGAATACGAAGTGCAAGATTTCCCAAATCTTTCTTCGTCGTGGATGTCAAGGACCGTCTTGAGACGAATACTTGAATCTGATCTGGTAAATAATGCCGTACTTTGTAGAACTAGACGCATTTATCGATGGAGGTGTATTACTGCGTATACCGTACCTGGTATGGATCTAATCAGGACCGTTGTTTTTACACCCGAAGAAAATGACGACGATGCCCTTTCGACAACTTAGAAATGGAACTGCTGTGTTTGATGAAGGCGTTTGACAGCTTGCCATATTACCAACCGATGTGGTCTAGACTGGGATGGTTCTCCTCATCAGGCTCGTTATGAGATCACCGGCCCACCAATCGGCCGAGACCAATCGCGAGCGTTCCTCTTCGCCCTGTCGCTTCATTCCGTTGGGCTCGTATGGTGTCATCTTGGTTCCGGACATCTTTGTCGGGATCTATACTCGCCGTCCACATTGAAACATCGGTTAAGGGGGTTGTTACGATTCCACCTGCCAAAGCGTGCTTAACTCTGTCAGACATGGGTTTTGAGCCCATGGCATGTTCACTCATAGCAAGTGATGCTAAAGTATTGGCACACGGCATCAGGGAACTGGGCTAGAAGTCTTGATTATTGAATTCGGGGATAAGACACACTTTATGGACATCAAATTAGATGGACCAGCCATCTCTGGAATTAAATCGGGAAGGGTACCTCAAGGGTCGCGTAAGAGATGATTGGCAGATTAGGATTAGAAGTATCTGTAGATAGAGAGAAACATAGCAAAAGGAAAATCGAGAACTCGATACAGACAAATGACTTGTCGTCCACAGAGCTGGAAACACATGACTGACCCTCTGCTGCAAGAGACCGTCTACAGTCCTGGTATGCACAAGTGGATTTCACCATACTTGTATCGCACACCGTACTCTTCGCTGCTTTGGTCTTCGTAGTCTTCTTGGTGTACGGTAAGAACACCTTTGGTGGCAAGTGTGAGCACATGCATAAGGCCTTGGGTAGCCACAATGCGAGAGGTCTTCTGTGGAGGAAGAAGCATGGAGAATGACATTTTCTTAACTTCCTCGGTTGGGAGATGTGGCTGTAGACCAGCAGCCCATTCTTCTCCACCATGTCTGGTTGTCAACTTGGTAGTTAAATACTCAAAAAAGTTCAAGCTTTCCTGGTCTAGAGTTGACTTTTGTGAATCATCATTGAACGCTTGCAGGCTCTGAAAAGTACGGATACGCCCTGGCCCATTTTCGTTTTTCGGGTGTTCATTAAGCCCTCCAGCATTATCAGTTTCAAGTTCAGTGTGCAGGTACTGGCTTATATCAAAGTCATCAAGGTTATTCAACTCGTCACCTTCGTTGCCGGGAATCGAAAGACTGTTGAGGCCTTCGATATCGAAAGGAAAACCACGACCTGCAAGAGGACTCGCGCTCGTGAGACGGCTCCGTGGTCTTCCAAGGCCAGTATCAGAGATACCATGAGAAGAAAAGTCACTAGCGCTGCCAAATCCGCGGAAAATGTTCGCAGCAGAGGAGCCCTGTCGAGAACTCTGGACAGAAGCTGTGACATTCCATGGCATTTGAATAGAGTTATCATCGCGAATATCTGGCGGGGCATTGCGACCAATTTCAACATCCTGTGTGAAAGGTCAGCTGCGGACTTTCGGATGGAGGAAACATGTTGACGTATACAAACCTCATGCCAGAAGCCATCATCGTTGAAGCGGCCGATCTGGTCTTCGTCCCCCATCCTTGGGCGTACACGTCGTGCATCGAATTCGGGATCCTCTTCCTCAATCGAAGGATTGATACGTTTCTTCCCTTCATTGTTAAGCTCAGGATTGAGCGCTTCATACAGCTGCTCGCCCGAAAATGAATGCAATGGATGCAAGACACGAGATGATCCCACACCAACGCCGACAGACCCAATGCCTTGACCGACGACCCAGAAGGCGGCGTTCTTTTTGGCGAGGGTTGGAATCTTATTCCGTTGCTTCTGTTTTGAGACAACTGCCATATTCTGCACATAGTTGTCATTCAGATGGGCCAGTTCAGTATTTCGGAGTGCAATCTGGTCGTCCAACCCAATGACTTTGGGAGCTCTCTGTCTCTGTTGCATTGCTGCCTTCGACTCCACAATGACTTCATCTTCTCCTAGCTGGTCAAATATGGAAGGGCGGTTGCCGGTGGCCTTTGGTGTTTTAGTTGACCTCGCTTCCTGCTCTTTCCCGGGTGCTATCTCCAATCCTTCATCAATCAAATCTTGCTAATGCGGCCTCGTGTCAGTCATAGAACTATCGACTTATCAGTGGGGCACTACCTGATCCTCCATAACGATGTCTTCGATACCCTCCCCCTGGTCTTCTGCAGCTTTCTCTTCAATCGCCGGTGATGTGATCCCTTGTGGTCTTGCCTCAGCTTGATGCGAGCCACCAAGCTCTATAATGTTCCCATCTTCGTCAAACTCAAAGTCTGGCTGAAGGATCACTCCTGATTCATCGTTAAGAGCAAATGGTTCGATACCGGCGAAATCAATTCCTTTCCTGCCATATTGGGTGACATTGGTATCTGAGCTGAACCCACCTACATCCCTCAAAATAATATCATCAGAAGATAAGTCCAGTCGCAGGCTGGAAGACTGTGAGAGGGCTGATTGGCTGAGATCCGGGGTCTTTGGCCACATGAGACTAGATTGTTGACTCAGATCCATGTCAATTGGCAAGCTGAGTTTCGAAAGGTCGAGTCCCAAACCCGGCAGGTTGTTTTCCGGGAGGAAGCTCGGATCATAGGGTAGAATAAGCTGTTCAGGCCTATACTGAGCGTAAGCACAGGGCACAAACAGGAATGTCTACATGTAGAACGTAACGGGGCAAATGGAAAACAGACCTAGCCTTTCCTGCTGATGGGTCCAATCCACCTCCCGGCATAACTTTGAGCACCGCCCTCATTCTATCATGCATCGCCTGGACGTCTGTGAGTGTATACCCGCATTGTTGACTGTAGACTCTTGACACGCCATATCTATGTTGAGCCATCACTGAATCAGAAAGTATACGCAAGCTCTTGGTATTTTGGTCTCACAGCAAATTCCCTTGAAGCCTCAGCGCCATCGGTGCCGCCGGGTCCCTAATGACACCACACGCTTTGGGAACATCGACATCCAATATGGCCTTTCTGTTCAATCTTCGAGTGATGGATCTCGAGCCTAGAGTGGCGACCAGCCTGCATGCATCACAATATCAGCAAATTAAGCATTTACCTCAAGTCATACCGCGTAGGGGATAGAAGTCGCTGACCAGACCGTAGCAACGCCATGCTCAGGAGAAGTAAGAACTGCCAGGTGTAGAGTATCATAAGCACCATCCGTCTCAAACCGGCGTTCAATGCCCTGACACGCTCAACTTGAACCAACTTACTCTCATGACTATAGAACATCCCGACTTCCCTTCTTTATCCGCCCAGAAGAACGCGCCCTGACGCGTCCCTCGAGCTGATACCCACCTTCCAGTATCAGAAGTGACCTCAGACGCGTGAAAAACTTCGAATCGTGTTCGCGTCTAGCAGAGTACTGCGCAAAGGCAGACGCGAATGTCTCGTTGGCGGAGTCAGGTGAGCAGGTAAGTGCGTCTAGCTGGAAAACGACCTAACCGTGTCGCGTGCAAAGATTCTAGGTTAGACAGATAGTGTAAGTTTCAAGTTCTAGGCCATATGAATGATAGACAGATATCTTTACGGAAGGTTGGAGGGGTAAGATCATGACTTACAGCAGTGGCTGTTTACTGTGAGGGGCCTAGCAAGACGAACGTTAAGGGGGGAAGGTGAAATCAGTCTAAGGAGAATGCAGACGTTAGAATTTCACACTGTTAGTGAATTGATAGTATACTGTAGGATAGTAAGTGAGAGTGTAGGTGGAGTTTGTGAGTGTGGAAGGAACGGAGGCATGGGTGGAATCAGTCGGGAGTGAGCAAGTGAGTATACATACATCAGAGTAGGACACTCGAGCTGGAACTTCCTTCGCTAGTTGTGAGCAGGACAGGAGTGGAAGGGAACAGGATCTCACTGGCTATTCTCCTGAATACTATGGCACTTGCACGTCATTTTTCTTCGATTTACTGAGTGGGACAGTTGCTTACGTGCCAGACTCTCTGAGCAACGAACAGCAGTATCCAAGTGAGCGTCTGCTGCGACGAGAATTGAATGATTACTATAAGATCAGACTGAGCTTTTCCGTTTCCCTTCTATATTGCTGTACTGCACCAGCGCCGATAAGACCACAGAGACACCACACAGACAGAGGATTTGCTTTTCAGTGCCCATTGAGACTAGGAAAGACGACACAAGACAACCAGGGAGGTCAGGACTCTATTAAAACGAAGGAACAGAGAAAGGAGAAAAATGGGCAGAAGGAAATTAAGTTGACTATGGCAGATGAAGAAAGAGGTAAAGAGTCCTACAATTATCTCCAACCCATAGCAACCCAGGAAGATGCACGTGGGGTATGAGACATGCGAGAAAGAGCAAACCAGAAACTAGACACGAAAAATTGTTTTTTTCTCGATTCCCAAAAAAATGAATGTCCCGGATTAGATGAATTCTATACCTACCCTCGGACCAGATCAATGTTACATGAGGCGTATTTAACAGATAGGAGACACCTAGTCAAGGGGGATGCCCTGGTATTCGCCGTAGCCAAGGGCAAGGTTCATGTTCTCTGTAGCAATCATGTTAGCTGTTATTCCATCTGTTGAACTCAAGGAGAACAGTTAAACTGTGGTACTCACGCAGGCACTGGGTGGCGGCACCCTTGAGCAGGTTG
Source organism: Aspergillus sclerotioniger CBS 115572 (assembly GCF_003184525.1). Classification (NCBI taxonomy): domain Eukaryota; kingdom Fungi; phylum Ascomycota; class Eurotiomycetes; order Eurotiales; family Aspergillaceae; genus Aspergillus; species Aspergillus sclerotioniger. The sequence goes on along the minus strand of NW_020291000.1, from coordinate 545,413 downwards.
TCAATGGTAGCACACACGACGACGCGCTTGCCACTGGAGTGGACGGCAAAGCCACCGACCTCAACGCCATGGCGGCCAGCGATGGCCTTGACGGAGGGAGGCTCGCCAACGATCTTCACAAGCTTCTCACCAGCGTAACGGTCCTGGTAGATGTTGCGAATGTCGCGAGAGCTCATCTCCTCCTTCAGGGGAATGCTGATGGTGTGCTAAACAAAAGTCAGTCTCGACTGAGGACGAAATGCGATAGAGCAAAGATCAAGGAGGATCGGAACATACATGGATGCCCTGGAACCAGACAGCAACGTGGGGAATGAACGCAACGCTGGTGCCAAGCTGTGCGCTGATCTCCTTCTCGTGGATATGATCAGTCAGGCTGTAGGGGATGATGTTGTTGGTAAGGTTGTCCACGTCGTTCTTGGGGCTTGGCTTAGTGCCAGCTCCAGAATATCCCGAAACACCGAAGACGGTGGGCTGACCGCCGAGGAACGGGACAAGAGGAGCAATTCCGATCTGAGCGGCGGTGGCGTAGCATCCAGGGTTGGCGATACGGGTGGCCTGGGCGATCTTGGAACGGCTGACCAACTCAGGAAGACCGTAAGTCCACTTGCTGTCGAACCGGTAATCGGCACTCAGGTCAACGATGACGTTACCCGTCTCGGAACCCTGGTCGACGGCATCAACGAATGGCTTGCAAACACCATTGGGCAGAGCCATGACCCAGCAGTCCACATCTCCGTTCGCGGACATGCGCTTAACATCATCGGGGCTGAGGTTCTCATAGATGATCTCACGCTTGTCATAGCCCTGCAACTTCTTGCCAACCAGCTCGCGCGATGAGACGTGGCGCAGATCCATGTGAGGGTGGGCGTTAATCAGGTTGATCAGAGCCTGGCCAGTATAGCCACGGGCTCCAATGAGAGCAACCTTAGAGGGGCGGGCATTGGACATGTTCTTCTCACCCAGGGGCGGGTTAGGGTTCGTCGTGGCGTAGGTCCTAACAGATCTCACAGGAACCATCGGACGTGCTGAACGAGCAGCCCGCAGAGCATTGCTCGTAGAGGAGAAGGCACGCTTCTGCTCAGCAGAAGCACCGCTAGCGCCGAATCCCTTGCCAATGTTGGTGGCCGCTTGGGCGGCGCGGTGCAGCCTGGACTCCAGGTTGATATCTCCAAACATCTGGCGACCGTGCTGGTTGAACTCCTGGACCAGCTGCTTCACCTCCTCGCCGCTCTCGATACCGTACCAGAAGAGGACCTCTCCGTCACGGCTGAGGCTGCCATCAGCCTTGTCAAAGAACCAGGTGAGGTTCTCATCATCCTCCTTGACTGTCCAGACGAGCTTGGGGTAGTCCTTCTTGATGGAAGCAAAGACGTTGTCAGCAACGTTCGTCAACCATCCGGACTTGGTGATGGTGAAGGTAGCCAGGTGAGCCAAGGGAGAAGTAGCATCCTGCTGAGGGGGCAAGACAACGGCCAGCGCTTCCATGGGCTCATCGTAGTAGACCTTGAAATCACGCTCCTTCAAGCCCTCAACATAACGGTCAACAGTGGCGCGAGCATCCAGGCCCTCGCGATCACGAACCAGGACCTCCTTGAGCTTGTCCAGATCTTCAAACTCGGAGAAAGAAGTCTTGGTGTGGACCTTGTTGCCTCTGCGGATCAAAGTACCAGCTCCCGAGTCGGTGAAGAGTTCCTTCTGCAGATCGGCCGGGTGGATGATAGCAACGCTGGAGGTACGAGGAAGATCGCTGAGCAGATCCTTCATCTCCTTGATCTTCAAACGAGTACCGTGACGCACCCACCACTGAGTCATCAGGTGGTCGTACTCCTCGTCGAGGTTGATGGCAGAGATCTTCTCGCCGGTGTCGCCGTTGAACAAGCCACCCTTTTCGGCAAGGTAGACGATCTTGAGCGGCTGGAGCGCACGCGCCAGCTCACCAGCAGCAACATCAGCGTTGACATTGAGAACCTGGCCATCAGGAGTCTCCGCCATGGAAGTAAGGATAGGGAGGCAGCCAGCTTCAATAGCAGACTCAATTGGCTTCTTGTTCACGCCATTGATCTTGCCAACCAGGTTATACTTGTCCTTGTCAAGGTAATCGGCGGTGAAGACACCCGCGTTCAGAGGACGCGCCCTCACACCCATGCGCTCCAACTCCTCGATCAGCTTAAGGTTCTCCTCCAGGAAAAGCTTCCTGGCCAGAGCCAGTGTCTTTCCATCGGTGACTCGGATTCCGTCTTCGAATTGAGGCTCCACACCGGCGTCCTCCAGCATGCGATTGAGCTGAGGACCAGCGCCATGGACGACGATCGGATAGAGGCCAACATGGTTCAGGAAGGCAAGGGCGGAGGAGAGAGTCTGGAGGTGTTCCGTGATGATGGCACCGCCGACCTTGATGACAGCGAACTGCTGGGAGGAAACGGAGGTGAAATGGGAAAGATACTGCTGCACCTCGCGCTTGGAACCGATGTTGCTCAGCAGCTGGACAACGGTAGACCGGGTGGAGGAAAGCTGGGGGTCAGTGGCCCGGGAGTAGTGGCGACCCTGCAACAAGGGGACGGCGGAAGCCTTCAGGGAGTGACGGGCAGAGCCGAGTCTGGCAGAAGAAACGGCATGCTGTGCGGAGAACGCGCGGAGGGGCTTGCTGGTGGAAGCTCTCCGCACGGCGGTGCGAAGGGAGAACATATTGCCAGCCAGCATGCGGCAGCTTTGGGGCGTAGTCGGGCAGAAGGTCGAGGGGGGAGATCTGGAGGGTGAGGCGCTGTTAGAGGCGTTAAGTAGGTGAGGAGAGGAGTGACAAGGAGGAGGAGGGAAAAAAGGTTGTGCGGAGGTGGTGCGGGTTCATCAGGGAATTTGCCGCAACCCCCAAAGAGTTTGATCGTCCAGATTGATTATTATCGGCCACTCCTCGGAGCGGACGTCCTTCTTTGGGGGGGGGGGGGGGAAGGAATTATTACTCACTAGCTCCGACCCAATGACTGGCCGCAATCGCCCTTCTTGCGTGTGGGCTTTTCGGCCGTGAACTCGACTACTAGTAGATACTACTACTAACTACTACCTACTACAGAGGTGGTCGGTCGCAATTATTATACCTCCCATGCTCCCACACCCGCCTCGTTTTTAGGCTGCTTGCAAGGGAACCCAAGCCGGCTGCCACCGTAGTTGAGCGAATTGAACCGACCACTGAGATAAATTGCGCAGGTTCCAGCTGGAAACGTCGACTTGAGGGATAAATGCCAGTCCGCACAAGTGCCCGAAGTAACGCTGGCTTGGCTGCGACTTTCGGAGCCGGGTATCGAACACTGACACGGGCATGACTCACCACATTATTCAAGCCGGGCCCATTCTAGTTTCGCGGTTTCCTCGGTTTCCTCGGTTGCTTTACTTGCTCCCATCTCGACTGGCTTCCCTTTTCGCGTCTACACACGTAATGAAAACCAAGCAATGGACCCCGTCGATCCTCTTTGATCCTCTCTAATCAATTTCCATCATTCAATAATAACTCCTGGCGCTCGTTATCTGATCTCGCTAACTGCCGAGAGCCAGGTCGCCAGCGAATGACAGCTTGTCGCGCTCCCGAGTCGCTGGAGTCGTGCTCCATTGCGACTCAGACCACAGGTGTCAAAGCCGTCAGTGCTGAGTGCAGATGGACCCCCCCCCCTTCGTTATCTGATCCTCTCCTTACCTGACACGTTACCCTGGTTGTCCAGATTCGATATTAACGCGGTCCACATCTCATCTCCTCATCTCCTCAGCATCCCACCGCTTCCAGTCTGCGTGGGGTGGAGATTTGCCTACCGCTCGGGTCCATCATAAGAGACCCAACCCAAGTGTGCTTGGCATATGATTGCCATAATCCTTCTTCTGAACACGTCTCTTTATACAAAAGTAAATGTACTCTCAACATACGAGCCGGGTAACCGGTATAAGGCTTGAGTGTGGTTGAAAGTGAGTCCATTAAAGGCTAAAGAAAGACACAAAGGAAACACATAAGAAACAAAGCAAACATAGGAAACCAAACCAGCAAACAGCACTCATAGTTGAACACAAGGAAGCACCGGAGTATCATTTACATCTTCACCGTCGATGGAATCATGTGGCATAGCCTCAATCCCCAAATCGGCACATAGCGTCAATGGCGTAGAGAGACAACAATACTTTATTCGTGAGAACGAGTAGGTTGACGCCCGAGAAAAAAGCAGGAGGTATTAATAGCTGGAAACAAAGGCTTCACGGTCTCAACACAGATAAACCAGGGCCAGGTGAAAGCAAAACGTCATCCATTCCCAAGATAATCATTAATTTTTGAGTTTGACAACTAGAAGGAGGATATGTTAGCGCCTTCGGGACCTTTTACAGAGTCGCAATGTTCTGGGGGGAGAGCGCAGATCTTACCCGTAGGAACGATAATCACTACAAGCAGAATAATGATACAGACAATCAGGCACACGCGCATCTTCATGTCCTTCCACCACATTTGCTTCCGCACGCGGTTGGCGCCTCTGCGGAATCCCTGGGCTGATGTGGCCAGATTGTCCGTCTTATCTTGAAGAGAGTCTAGACGTTCACCACGTTCCGAAACTTTGAAGATGTTTGAGCGCATTGTATCGACCGTTTCTTGGATTTTCTAGTGAAAGAGAGAGACAAGGCGTTAGTTAGAACTTTGCGACACATATCACCATAAATATAAGCCAAATAACATCCCCAAGCCCTGGGGTGCCCTCATATCCAGATGAAATCGAAAAAGAAGCCCCCAGGAGAGCACCGAAGTGCGTCACCTCCAATGCAACTTGGGCGATACAACCTGGTGGTACAATGAAGTTGGCAGCGAGGCGTATCGGCCACTTACTTTGTCGATTTCCCTTGTCCTGGGGTCGCCATTCTGCGCAGCACTGGCACTGGCCCCGTTGGATCCAGAGGGGATGTAGGGATCGTAAGGCTGCTCGGACATGATAGTAGTGCGCGACGGACTCCGTGTATTCGTTATTCGGGTTGTAGGACCTGGCAAGTCACCAGACTACCGAGCTGGAGGTGACGGGCTGTTGCCTGTTCCTTTTCGTAGGGGATGAGGCGGGAAATCGCAACGACAGACTCGACGGCTGGGAGTGCGGTGAAAAGCGAGAAGGAGTAGGGTCGGAGTGCGGCTGGAAGGTGGCGGGATGATGGAATGCAGGAGGGAAAGTAGGATGCGTTGTTGGAGGGAAGCTGACAAGGTGTGATGAATCGCCGCCCGCCTTCTGGAGATTACAGGCGTTTCGGTTCGGTCGGGGCGGTGCACGTGATCCGTAGTCTATTGGGAAAGACAGTCCCGGCAGGCAGCTATTTTAGTGCTGAATCACGATCGGCTGAGCGACTAGAATCAAAACAAAGAGATGGCTGGCCGTTTAGGATGCTACTTTGCTGTGATCCAACTCCTGTGTACATCAGAAGGAGGAAAGAGACCCTGTACGGAGTAGAACCATTGACCTACCTGGAATGGAAATGGGGGATCTACAGCTGTCAATAGAGCCTGTGTATGTACCAGGTGCAGTAGTGAAGTACGGAGGATATCCACGCACACTGGACGGTAACAGAAATAGAAACACCAGTTGTCCGCTTATTGCCGCTTATTGGGCACCACGGTCAGAGGTATCATTGTCAATTGCCTGCCCACCCAAATTATGCGTTGCTTGAGAAACATGCCGGGCCAATGTGGCTGTGCGGCGGATATGCTGCGCCCTCCGCCACAAGCTTCACGTGGGGATTTCCCCTCTCAATGAGTCTGGACTGTGGGCCCTCTCCTCTCTGATGTAATAATATGAAGGAGGCTGACATTGACAGCAAGGGTTCCTTCAAGTAACCTTCCTCTACTTCATACCGTCTCCAGCCTTCTTCAAAGACCATTGTTTATTCTCGACTATGGACAATACATGAACCAGGAGATTGTCTGTAAATATACGGTTTTTTATTCGCTGTAGAAGCTCGTTCATGAGTTCGCCTTTGTTTCTGATTTGTATATCTATGATCCCATCGCCCTGCCCCTCCATCTTCATTATGGAATCATAAAAGTCAAAATCGAGTGATATCATCCTCAACGCCTTTCGACAACTCCTGGCCACCGATATACGCGTTCTCAAATGGAATAACTCTGTTTTCGCAATTCGCCACCAACGGGTGCCGGCAACCTTCAACAGGTAGAGGCATTCTCAATTCACAACACGCCAATCCTCACAGACTACAAGTGGCATAGCAATTGACTGCCAAGCACCAATTATATATCTACGGCCGCTCACTGCTAAGCTGTACTGCAATCCAAATTCCGGTGCGAAACAATTAACTAGGACCAAGCAGTCATCCCATAACCGATACCTGTCAGCGAGCTTACTCCTTCGAGGTCATGTCACTTTTAAGCCTGTCACCAGAGCTCCGTCTCTTGATTGCAGGTGCAGCGGAGTGCGAGAGGGATATCAACAGTCTGGCTCGTACTAGCCGCCAATGCTATCAAGACCTGAATGAGTATCTTTATGAGCACAACGTCAAGTTTGGCAAGAGCTCAGCACTCATTTGGGCAGTAAAACATGGAGTCATAACTACTGCTATGAGGATGCTAAACGCGGGGTGTGATATCAATGCCAAGGACGATTATTGCGATGGGTCGGCGCTTTGGCATGCTGCCATATGTGGACAGGAAGGCATGGTAGCCCTTTTGCTGGGAATAGATGGCATTGATATCAACTCTCAAAACGGCCATAGCCGCTCGACAGCTCTGACGGAGGCAGTAGACCTTGGACATAAAGGAGTAGTGCAGCTTCTTCTTGCAGCAGACGGCGTTCAGGTGAATCTCATGGACGGCCTCGGTCGAATACCACTTTCTACTGCAGTAAGGAAGGGTGAGTTAGAGGTGACCAAGTTACTTCTTATGACTAGGGGAGTTGATGTGAATTTAGAGGACGGAAACGGGCTGACACCTTTGATGCATGCCACATGCAATAAATGTACAAGTTCTGTTAGCCTGCTGATGGGCGTGGCTGGTGTTAATTTGAACACTCGGGATCGTTTCGGTCGTACCCACTGATGGTTTCGCTATTGTAAAATGTCCCAGAGATAAGAAAGCTGCTTCTCTCTAGCGACAAGGTGGACATAGACTTAACGGACACCCCGACAAACCTCACCGCTTTGGCATATGCTATACGGAATGGGCTCAAGGATGTGGTGGAGAGCCTTCTTGATAGAGGTGCTAACCCACATTTGCAAGATATAAATGGCATGACTCCTTTACATCTGGCTGCAACCCTGGGTAATCTGGAGATAGTAAAACTACTACTTTCCAGAAAAGATATGGATCTGGATGTGGTGCAGAATGATGGTCTCACCCCTTTAGCATATGCTGCCCAGTGTGGACACAAGAATATAGTAAGATATTTTCTTGAAGCAGGTGCCAATCCATGTTTACGAGATACAAATGGTCAGACACCTTTATATTTGGCTGCTCCACTGGGCTATAATTTGGAAGTGGTTAAGCTGCTGCTCTCTAGTGAAGATGTGGATCCAGACGTGGTGGATAACAACGGCCTTACCCTTTTGGCGCATGCTGCCTGGGTGGGGAACAAGACTATATCAAAACACCTTAAAGCAGGTGCCAGTCCGAGATCACGAGATACAATGGGCCGGACGCCTTTACATATGGCTGTAATTGGGTGGGAGCCGAAGGTAGTAAAGCTGCTGCTTTCTAGAGACGACGTGGATCCAGACATGACAGATAATGACGGTCACACCCCTTTGGCGTATGCTGTCATGTATGGAAGCAAGACGATATTGAAGTGCCTTCTTGAAGCAGGTGCCAATCCATTTTCGCACCCTATCGATAACGATCAGCGGTGTTCAGATTACCCGGAAAAGATGAAGCTGCTCAAAAGACACATGGAATCCCGTACTGTTTCTGGGCCGCGATACACTTGAACAAGAGTTCCCTATGGATGAAGGAGGCCTGGGGGATGAAGAAGAAGCGAAGCTACTCGAATGGATATGATGGTTATGTGGGTTTCCTTCCTGGTGCTTAGGATTCTGGGACAATCATACTTTCAACATTCTCTTATGTAGTACATTGTTATATCACTCATTATAGTATCGGACACGATTAACGGACTGCCTTAAGAGAAATAACATTGATCAAAATGCTTAATGGTGAATGAGAAAATCTACTCTTCTAACTAGATCACACAAACTCCTACTTGTATCTCTATATCCCTTAGATCTCCACCGCAAGAATGCAAAACTCTTTTGAGAATCTCAATCTAGTGAGAACTGCTATTGTAACATATATGCCTACCGAACAGGCTAACCAGTTTAGCAATCATGAGGAGGAGACTCCAATAGTCGCCGAGGACGTTTCGCATGGCCTAAGGGGACTCTGAGATCGTTATCACTATCATGGATTATAGAAACTAGCCTCCATAGTCTTGCTCTCCCTTGAGGGGGGCCGTGCGAGCGTTAGTATCATTCGAGCCATCTATTCAATTTGCGTGATCAATGCCCGTTTATACAAAAGGTGGTCAATGGGTGAGAAGCATAGTGGCGAATGGACTCGACATTGTCGAGCACGAATGAGTGCCAAATAGGGAAGTTGGGCATCGATGCCCGTACCATGATCCGTTACCAAATCTCGGGTATTGGATACAAATTATAGAAACATTCGTCCTTCGCGGGGTCTGGATGGGGAGTACTAAGAGAATACTACATATTCTATCTGCATGAATCGTATGGCATTATAGCCTATGTGCAATTCGTACACAGCATAAATATGTAAACATGTACAGCTTAATAGGCAGATACCAGTCGCGTGAACATTCCATTTCGATTGACCAGTTCGTATGTCTCTTGACGCATTTTCACACCCCCCTCGCCACCCAGTGATTTACCAGCCTCTAGATGGGCGTCCTATAATGAACACGGGTTCCATGCCACTGTACTATCGTAGAATGTAAGCGAAGATTTCCATTCAGTCGTTGATATATAATACAGGATAGACCTTATCCCCCGAAACTCCACATAATTGCGAGCCAAATGCTTTCCACACAACGCTTTTGGACATGTCCCCAGTAGAGGCAATGGGTATAAATACAGGGATGACGCAGAGATCGATAGTCCACATACATCCTCTTATCGATCAAGGAGGCATCGAAGGATAGGAAGATAGCATCGGCGCATTTGGTCCAATGAGAACCGATACCCTCGTGGCCGACGTAATGCGACAACTCATTTCTCGCCCAGCAACTCCTTCCTCATCTCCTCGCGTTGTACCTTGGCATCTTCCTTGGCCTGATTCCGGGTTGCCTCGACCTCCAAGCGCTTCTGCTCCTGTTGTTCCTGGGCTGCGAACCAGACTATACGATTTTGTGGCATTAGTCTAGCTGTTCATCATGGAGTACCAAAGACAAAACGGATAGGGAAGGATCGCAACGCACTATGCTTGTCAGACTTGGACCATTGTTTCAGCTTGCCGACATATTCGTCAAAGTCCCGAGCTCGGCGATCGCCCTCCTCTAGACTCCGTTTTTGAAGATCGGGGTTGTATCGCTTGAACAGTTCCTCGTCGGTGGGACGGATGTATTGGACGAACGCTGGGCCACCGACACAAATGACAATGCCGCTAATATCCGTTAGAAACCGGAGGATCACATCGAAAGGAGGGGTGTGGAAGCGCCGTACCAGCCCAGCATCTTCATCCACGTTCCTGCGCGAGACATGATGAGAGGCGAGTTCGGATTTCTGGCAACGATTGCTTGTGAATTGGCTGTCGCGGAATGATGTCAGGCAGATAAACTAACTTCTGCTAATGGATACAGTGAAGCTATTGAGGTCTCAGATCCACGGGGTATGTCCGTGTGGGTGCGTCTGTTCATCAACCGGAGCTCATCAACATCATCGTAATCGCGCAGACGGGATTCGGCAGGGCCGATCAATGTGTGGCGCAGCAGTGGAGGCTAGTGCAAGTGGCGCATGTTGTGGCCGTTGTGCCCGCCCACCAATCAGTAAAGCGAACCGGCATTCGGGCTGGCTTCCTTTTGCTGCCGAACCCAAAGGGAAAAGTTCTTCTTGCTCCACTGGCTATGTCACTAGACCAGCGCTACTTTGGATCCTTATTGCTCAAATCAGCGGCTAGTTCCCAAGGGCGACTCCTCGGAGAAAACGGCCAAGATCCCGTATTCGTTCTCTGAATGGTTCCTGTGACGTCTGAATGTCTAAGACATCGCTCCGCTCGGCATGGACGTGTCTAATTATAATCGCATTGATGCATGGGTATCGACAATAATTCTCAACCGGTGGTGAAGGGCTATTGCTCTATCGAAAGATGTGCAGTCCACTTTCATAAGACTTTGACAGTAGGTACAGCTGATCATCAACTTATTTGGAAGCCCCATTAGTCAAGTCCTAGATAATAGTAGCAAAAATCTTCCTTGTCGAAAAAATATGCATTTTTACCAAATTCGATGTCCCCCGAAGAGAAGTGCCCCATACTCACCCCAGGACTCCATCTGTTTGGGAGTAAGGCAATCTGCTGTACTTAGGTCCACATTGGTATCTCTCAATGCGGCATGACTGATATGTCGACGCGGCAGGGGTAATTTAGTGCTAGGAGTATGGTGAGAAGAGCACTTGGTCAATGAACCTACTTATCTCAAGACTAGCGTCGGACCATGAGCACTCCTTACCCCATAAGGCTCAATTAGTACTATAGTAGCTACTTAGTGCTTGGGGATGGGGTTATGTAATAATGTAAGATAGCATTATGATTGATAACTCGTCGTAACTTGACTCGGGGTGTCCATCCGCCACTATGATTCGACGCATGGGGCCCATCTATATACTCGCGAGACCAATGGGAGGCGCGCAGCCCCTGCGTTTCGAACGGAGATTGCGCTGGGGTCCAGTCTGATCCATTGACTTGAGCAAGAGTAGACTAGGGGTCCCTCAATATTAACTGCATACCTATCCATTAACACAATCACCACAAACCCCTGATGGTCGAAGCCATAACACCTTGTGGCAGTATCTTGGTGATAGGCGAAGAATCGCGTTCCGGGATATCCGGAATGTGCATCTGGGGAGTATGATGTCTCAGGGGTAGATGGATTTAGTGGTTATTGAACGTCATTGTCCCGGGGGTGCGCTGGGTAGCGCCGCGCCAAGCGGCTTCCATACTCCAACGGTTTCTGAACCTGAAGGTGGACTGGGATATCCACTGCGGCCGAAGCAGTCGTGTAGTCGGGTACAGCAGATTAGACGGTGCATGGTGCCACAGATGCCTCTGGTCCGCTAGACTGAAAGGGGTCGGCACGGAGGAGGAGATCCGTTTTGTACCGGCGACAAAGTGGACACCAAACATCTAACTCTGACCAGCGACTGTATCCCGGCGGGACGGGCGTGGGTCAGCCCAGAAGAACCGTTCCCAAGTGTCAGTCTAAGTCAGTCAGACTCAGTCAGACTCAGTCACTTGCCGACCAGTGTGAGGGTCCGGAGGGAGAGTGCCATGCATCCCAAGTGGATGATGCGCCAACCGACAATCATTATTATTTGGATTCGCTAGGTGAGTCGGGTTGATCAGAAACAAAGATAGATCGAGGAGCCAGAGGAAGAATCAGGCATTCATAAAGTGTTTCATCGCGGTCAATCAATCCCTTCCTCGTTTCTTTCTTGTCTCTTTCTACTTAATCACGGGTGGCTTTTCCCCCCCCTCCTTTTAGTCCGCCCCGGCCATCCAGTCAGACTGCTTCGCCAGTCAGGTACCTACCTTCAGCACTACAAGTACACCACCTACTTAGTACTACTAGTACGTCCAACATATCTACTACTAGTAGTACTTACTCCGTACCTCCACCGAAACACTACTATTACTTATCACCTTGACCTCCGTCCGCCTCCACCACCTCCACCTTCGGCGCGGTTCTAAAATTCCTCCCTCGGGGGTCACACGCTCTTTATTCTCTCATAAAGACCATCCTTCCTTTGTCGTCTTTATTGGCCTCTTGTCTGGTCCAGTCCCGCATTCCTTCATTCCTGGCGGGGGAAAACGTTATCCCTCGTGTTCTGGTGAGTTGGGCCGGTCTCGCGCCCTCGCCCTGCGATCGCGCTCTCGGCGTCCTGCAGCCCTTTGCGCCCAGGTTCTGTCCGCTGACAACATTGTTCTCCCTTTCGCCAGGAAACGGAATTCTTGCGCACGTCTTTCTTTTGAGTCGGATGGCTGCGTATTTCGTACGGGACTGTTGAAACTTGGACCTGGTGTTGCTCGTCTGCAGACCTAGCTTCCAGTAAGCCACGCGCCCCTAACTACTGCTAGGATCTTGCAGCTATTTTCTGTCTTAACTACCCGTGTCTCGTGGGCTAACCTCCTATTGGTGAATAAAGAGTGAAAACGACCTTTGAGCATTGGTTCTTGGTGACCTGATTGTTACTGCCCTCCAACCGGACAAAGAATCCGCATTCGCTTGTTCAAAACTCGCCTCAATCCCGGCCGGCGCCTTGTTCAATTTTCTAGATCACTGTTGGCGTCATGGCATACCCTCAGCATCCAGCGCAGAGAGCCCCCCCGGTGCGAAACTATGCGCCCCGCCCTCCCGCCCGAGGCGGGGGCTACCAGGGCCCGCCGCAAAATGGACATTACGATTATGGATACGACAATCAACATTACGGATATGGCGACGCTGCCCAGGATGCTCGGCATGGTTATCCCGGTGATAGTGCGGTCCCAAGGTCATATGGCCCTCCGCGAGGCGCGCCACGGCCTCCACATGGTGGCTATGGCCCCCCAAAGGAAGATCGAGGGTACGCATATCGGGGACGCCCGCCGCCGCAGGGATACGATGGTCGTCGTGGATATGGGGACAGACCTCCTCCGATGCAGGATCGTATGAGACCGCGTGAGTATAAACGAAACTACCCTTTCGGAACGCGCTATTGACCTTGTTTAGCTGCTCGTGGACCGCACTCTCCCGACAAGATGGCATTTGACAACCCATTCCCATCGTTCCCCGTAAAGGATCCGTGCGGACCGAGAGGGATTGAGAGTGGGATGGCTGCAATGAACCTCAACGGTGGCCCCGTACCCCCTTCACAGGTTCCGGACCGCCCGCATACGTCGCATGGCAGACGGCAACCTAGGCCTGGGTCTCCTGGCCGCGGCAGAGGCAACCATCCCACACCTCCTGTGAGATCGGCTAGTACAGGTCGTCCTCGTGCAGGTTCATCCGATCGATACGACCGGTCGTACACCGATCCTAGTGGCCCGCCACCCGTACCACACGTCAATCGAAGTGCTACGATGCCCGTCAACCCAGCAGTGCCACCTGCACCGTCCAAACCGCTGTACCCTGGACAGTCAACGTACCAAGACCTTAACTCTCCCCCGCAGCATGGCCAGCATGAGCATTTCGATACTGAAGCATGGTTGGACAGCTATTATAATTCGGTTCATGCTGGTGACCACGACATGCCTAACTTCGATGCCATGCCTGATCCAGCAAAGGGGGGCGTAATCGATGAGAGTTTGCCCGGCTTAGAACAGCCTAAGGCTAGAGCGCCCATTGAATCACCACCGTCGTCTCGCGGAGGATATACCGCATTCAACCCTCATGGGGCGGGTGATCCCTATCCCCAGTCACCGACTGATACCAGGGCTGCACCCGTACCAAACCAGTTTGCGAATGCAGGGTTCCAGTTCGACCTACCGAGTGAGGGACTACCGGGCCATCCTGGACAGCAACAAGACAATGCGGGATATGCTTACCACGCCAACCCTTACGAGGATCCCTACCATCAAGGACAAGGAAGCTGGGGCGCTACGATGCCACAATATCCCGAAAGTTATAGCGGCTATTCTGTTCCGGAGAACTATTCCGCTCCAGCCAACTATCCTGCTCCAGCCAACTTTCCTGTACCAGAGAACTACCCTGTCCCGGAGAGTTACCCTGCACCGGAGAGTTATTCCGCTCCAGAAAATCCTGCCCGGGGCAATGGGCCACCTCGTCCCTACAGGGCCAACCAACCTGCGCCTGTACATGAGCAGGCACAACCGCCTAGCCAACCAGAATCCCTGGATGCTCAGAATAATCCCGATGCACTCCCTCATCATCCCGTGCCTTTCCGCCCCGGCCACGATCAGGGGAGTAAACCTGCCCCAGTACGACAATATGACAATGTCAGCACTTCAGCATCCCCCCCTGCTGCACCACAAGCCGTTCCTGCCGACCCAGCACCTTCTGGACCAGTCACTCAGCAAGAACTTCAGCGCCTTCAGCAGCTAGCCAAAAGTCGACCGTCAGATAACAAGACGCAGCTCTTATTTGCGCAGAAGTTGGTTGAGGCGTCGACGGTCCTGGTTGATGCCAGCCGAATGGACCCGAAGACTAAAGCGAAGGCCCGTGAAAAGTATATTATGGACGGTAACAAGATAGTCAAAAAGTTGGCCTCCAGTGGGTATGCTGATGCGCAGTTCTTTCTTGCGGACTGTTACGGCCAAGGACAGATGGGTCTTAATGTGGATCCCAAGGAGGCTTTCAGCCTATACCATTCCGCTGCAAAGCAAGGCCATGCTCAATCTGCATATCGAGTCGCTGTATGCTGCGAAATAGGACAGGAGGAAGGTGGAGGCACCAAACGTGATCCATTCAAGGCGGTGCAGTGGTACAAACGCGCTGCATCCCTGGGTGACCCACCGGCAATGTACAAGATGGGAATGATCTTGTTCAAGGGACTTCTCGGCCAGTCAAAAAACCCACGTGAAGGGATTTCGTGGTTAAAACGCGCTGCGGACCGTGCTGATGTCGAAAACCCACATGCTCTTCATGAGCTTGCCCTCATGTATGCCAATGCGGGCAGCAATGATGTTGTCATTCAGGATGAGGCCTACGCTAGCCAGCTTTTCCACCAGGCTGCAGAGCTGGGGTACAAATTCTCACAATATCGTTTGGGCACTGCCTATGAGCATGGCTTGATGGGATGTCCTGTCGATCCCCGGCAGAGCATCATCTGGTACACCCATGCTGCAGCCCAAGGAGAGCACCAAAGTGAACTTGCTCTCAGTGGATGGTACCTTACAGGCGCGGAGGGCATCCTCCAGCAGAGTGACACGGAAGCATATCTCTGGGCGCGAAAAGCCGCGACTGCCGGCCTTGCCAAAGCCGAATATGCAATGGGATATTTCACTGAGGTTGGTATCGGCGTAGCTGCCAATTTGGACGATGCAAAGAGATGGTATTGGCGGGCAGCTGGTGAGTTATCCTGCGTCTAGAGGCCTATTCAGTCGCTAATGTCATTCCAATACAGCGCAACAATTTCCCAAAGCTCGTGAGCGTCTCGAGGAACTTAAACAGGGCGGCGCCCGGATGCAAAAGACACGACTCTCCCGATCTGCTGTCAATCAACAAAAGCAGAACGAGGGCGATTGTGTCATAATGTGAATGAGCATGATTTTTGGACGTTCAAAATTTCGGGGGATGTTCTTATGTTTCCTTTCTACCTGTTTAATACTCTTTTTGAACCTGCCGGCCGGTGCACTTCCTCGCCGCCGAGTGTTTATACCCACTAACGAGCTGGAGCTGGATTATGATGCATGCATTTCTTGCCTGGGAAGCAAGCCATTGGGAGGAAATTGGTCTGGCCGTTTTGGATTGTACCCGTCTTGATTCCCACCGTGATTTGGTTAGATTAGACACCGGATGATGCCCCATGCTGTTTCATAATATCTTAATAATGACCTTTTTATCAAACTGACAAATTCTTTACCAATACCCTCGCCATCATTCCCAGACGAATCAAATCCTCAGCTGCCCGCGGCCCAATTCCGCACTTCCGACGGATAGCCCCCCCTTTCCCGATCGGATCGTCTCTGATTACAAAAGGCAATATCGGCCTCATAATACCACCCCCATCACCACCAGCACAATATTCTAGATCATCCCTCAGATCCGATCCAACTGACCCTGCATAATAAATTAAGAATATCCGCCACGAAGGATCGATCTTCCGTACCCTTCCATGCATGCTTCCTTCCCCCCTCCCTCCTCCTTCTCTTCCTCTAAGCCCAATCTGCACACACACCCTTGTACTTAAACTCCACCGGGAAGATTCCGCCTCCCCTCTTCCCTCAGCTACATATACATCTATGTCTTCTTCCCCCATTCCGCCAACCCAGGATAATACGCACCATCACCAGAGTACAAGAAAACCATCACTGGCAGTGCTTTCTGTGATTGCGCTGCTTGTTGCGATAGTCATCGCTGCGCTGTTGGGTTATTTAGGAAGTGAATCGGACGCGAACGCCAATCTGTTCGGGTTAAGACGGTTGTTTGCCTCGTCGGGTGGTCGGAAGGCGGTTTCTACGTCTTCGGCTTCGAGGGCTCTTTCGGATAAAGTTAAGTTGGGTGCAGAGGTTGTCGGGATGGAGAGAACGCCGGTTTATTTTTTGAGTCATGGTGGGGTATGTTTTTCCTCTGTTCTCTGTTCTTCACATGGGGTTGTGGTTATGGGGTGTGGTGTGTTGACGATGTATAGCCGAATATCATGTATGATCATGAGCATCCGGCGTATCATAAGTTGGGGGAGATTGGGAAGGAGATCACCACTAAGGTGAAGCCGCGCGCGGTGGTGGTTTTCTCGGCGCATTGGCAGGCGGGTGCGGATACGGTGCAGGTTAATACGGCTGAGATTACGGATTTGATTTATGAGTATGTTGTTTGAGGTGATTTTCTGGGGTGGTCGTTGGCTGACGGTGGTTTAGCTTTTATGGGTTTCCCAGTCATTATTACAAGGAGAGGTACCCTAATGTAGGGAGTCGGGAGATTGCGAACAAGGTGCTTGATGCGTTGAGTCAGGCGGGGATCAAGGGTGAGGGGGTGAAGAGAGGTCTTGACCATGGTGTGTGGGCGAGTTTCAAGTGTGGTAGGTTTGACCGGATAGATGAATTGGAGAGGCGCTGACATCACTAGCCTTTGAGCCTGAGTCGAACCCGCTCAATGTTCCGGTTGTCCAGGTATCTCTGTTCAAGTCGGAGGACCCCATGCAGCACTACCGACTCGGACAGGCGGTGTCCAGACTCCGCGATGAGAATATCCTGATCATTGTCTCTGGTATGGCAGTGCATAATCTGCGTGATATGCAATTTACCTGGGGCGACCCGCGGCCGTTGCCGTACACCGTCAGCTTCGACGAAGCTCTTAAGGAGGCCGTCACGAAAAAAGATCCGGCGGAGAGAGAAAAGGCCATGGCGGACTTGCTGAAGCGGCCGGATGCTAGACAGGCGCATCCATCGTTCGACCACCTGCTTCCAATTCATATCGGAGCTGGAGCTGCGGGCGATGATGTCGGAAGGAGACTGTGGACCTTGAAGGAGGGAAGCATGAGCTGGGCGCAATATAGATTCGGTAGCATCGCCAACAGTACAAGTTCTCTGTAGTCGAGAACCAAGCAATAAAATCGTGTAAGATTGACTGGAGTTATGACGGCGAACGAGTCTTCAATTCATCTATAGATACAGTGTAGACAACTGGAAATGCGGTGCATGAACATATACGGGCGCGTGGTAGTATCGCTATGACGACTCCTTCACCAATTGAGTGATCTTCTCCTCGATCTGCTGGTCCGTCAGGCCTAGATACCGTTTTTAGTCAGTCGCGCGTTCATGTTTTCCGATCAAGAATCTTACCGGACAGAGCCGCCTGCTTCTCTTGGCCGAGACCTGCGCATATATTAGCCAAACCAAAGCCATGGTTCTGTAGATGGTGCATTCATATCATACCGTATCTGGCGTAGACTCTAGGCACAGTACCAGCTGCCTCGCGAATCAAGATGGGAGTGTAAGGGTTGTGCTTCTTCATGGTCGGGTATGCGCGCTGCAAGAACGAGCTATGCAATGTCAGCGATTTCTGCCGGACTCGTATCGCTCCAAATATATGTGGACTCACCGAGTAGCAGCGCTGTCCTGGGAGCTCTGGCAGAAAAGGAAGCGCAGCTCCTTCAGACCCTTGGTAAAAGCGTACTTGGACGACATTGTGGGGGATGATCGTGACAGCGGGACGACCGGGAATGGCAAGAAAGTCGACAACGGCAAATTGGCCCCGTGAGATTCAGCACCGGGTATCAATTGGGGGGCGACGGAGGGGCAAGGACCGACAAGGCGAGCTGGAAGCTGATCACAGGGAGTCTGGGGGAGAGACGACGAATTGATTCCCGCTGGAGGTTCAGAGCCGTACAGACCAATCCGGGCAAGCGTGATTGTCACCGCTTACCTCAGCCGGAAAAGAGCCGCAAGCCCAACGGAAGGCCGACCTCGGGGCCCGCCGGCGCTCTCTTCTCTCCGTCATTTCACCCAAAGATTCAATCCAAGCTCAAATTCCCTTGGCTTGTTGCCTGTGGCTGTTGTTGTGTACGGCGTCTATTGACCATCTCCCCTCTTCCCTCCATTGGACCGAACGTTGTCCATTTCTTTCCGTTCTTCCGTCTCACCGCCGTCCTTGATTCTCCGTCGCGCTCCATCCGCGCCCTATCATTCATTCACCATGTCGTCGTCCCGTATTGGTCTTCGCTTTTTCCAGAACTCCAGAGCTGCTTTCCGCAATGCATATGGCCCTTTCCGTCGGCCTGGTGGCCAGGGCTTTCGCTTCCAGAGTTCCGATGCTGCGGCCGCTGAGCAACAGAGCACTTTCCAGCGTCTATGGAACAGCCCGGTCGGTGTGAAGACGGTGCATTTCTGGTGAGTCTATGTCCGAACTATGTGCTGCTATATATGCCAGTCCCTTTTATTGTTCAACTTTTTGCTTTTTTCTCGATCTATATACTAACATTGACGATCCCTAGGGCCCCTGTTATGAAGGTACGAAATCTTACACCTTGCTGATGCCCGTGATCCGGACAAAATTTCCTCCTTGATTGCGATAAACCTCCTACTATATCTGGATGACCTCCCACTGACTTAACTAGTGGGCCCTTGTCATCGCCGGTATCTCCGACCTTAGCCGTCCCGCCGAGAAACTGTCTCTTACTCAAAATGGTGCTCTGATGGCCACTGGTGTCATTTGGACCCGCTGGTGCATGATCATCACCCCCAAGAACTACCTGTACGCATCCCCGACCCAGATTGCAGCAACGTGAAGGGAAGTGTAACTGACTAAGCTAGGCTCGCTGCCGTCAACTTCTTCCTTGGATGTGTCGGTGTTGTCCAGGTCGGCCGTATCTTCAACTACCGCCGTAGCCTGGACGGCTCGTCGACCGAGGCCGTGAAGGATATGGAACATGAGGTAGCCGACCAGGCCAAGGCTGTCGCTACCCAAGCCGAGGCCGCTATCAAGAAGTCTTCTTAAGCAATTAAGTTATCTGGAACACGGATCGTGTAAACAACAGCCTCAGCGGCAATAGATTGTCTTGAAATTTGGCATTGGTGAGTAGGCTCATAGAGCACGTTGAAGAGATTAAGATTGGTTAGAGGCGACTCTGACTTATATGTACATATTCCACTTTGAATTGCATCGACTTTTCCAATGCTTGTCGGCATCATAGATTCGTGGAGGTGCTTTGCACATTGTAACGTTCGAGATATTGTTGTGCGTCTATCACCGCCATATGGTCAGACACTGCGCTTTGGCGGTAGGGGTAAACTATAACTAATCAAGGGTCTCAGATGACTATATAGATTGACTGGTGTGAATGTAAGGGGCTTTTGAGGTGTTTAACAGATTCATAGTTGCCTAACTGTCTGCTTAATTGCCGCTGCGCAATGGATACCATAAAGCGGGGGAGATATACCGCACGGCATTTGCACTTACTGCAAGTGTCCTCGGGAATTGGCCTGCGCAATCTCCCCAGGGATCAAACAATAGCCGGATATTGTTTGCTTACTCCAATGAGGTAATGCTGCAGACAACAGCTGGGGAAAGTTTCTCTACCAAATCCCCAGACACCCTTTTTTCCCCCAATCGGAGAATCATCTCCGCCAACCCCTCCTATCACATCGCCCGTGCTTGCTCCTCCACGCAACCTCCCTCCACCACATTATGGAGCAGCTAATCAATCGCCAAGCGTGCCTGTTGATACCGGTCCAAGCCACAAGCTTAGCATGGGCCCACACTCTCCGCACATTGCTCCGTTTGGCTGACTCCGTTTCCCCGGATATGCGATTCCAAGAACTCCCCCGAGTCAAGCACATGGTGGTGTTGTCATCATGGCCAAGACTGCGGGGATCATGCGTTTGCTCGTTGCGCAGGGGTATAAATGACAGGGGAGGGAGCGTGAGTGTTTCGAACTGATCACTTCCAGGCTCTACCCAGGACACCGGAGTCGTCTCCCTCTTTTCTCACAATGAAATTCTCACACGTTCTCACACATACACTGAGCCTTGTCGCACTGGGGGCTACAGTGGAAGGCTTTTCTCGGTCCAGAAACGCGGCCTGCAGTCCACACAAGCCATTCCGGTCTCTACCTACAAGCTCGAGTAGAGACAGAACCTGCCACGTTCGCAGCCATGGTAACGGCACTGACGACTCCGATTATATTCTCTCCGCGCTGCACCAATGCAATCATGGTGGAAAAGTCGTTTTCGACGCAGATAAGGAATACATCATCGGAACGGCGCTGAATATGACCTTCTTGAAGAACATTGACCTAGGTAATTACTTCACTGGTCCATTTCATGCAACACACGAAGTTAACCTGATATGTTATGACAGAGGTCCTCGGAAAGATCCTATTCACCAATGATACAGACTACTGGCAAGCGAACGCATTCCCGCAGGGTTTTCAGAATGCAACGACCTTCTTTCAGCTCGGCGGCGAAGACGTGAACATGTACGGGGGCGGCATCTTGGACGGCAATGGACAGGTCTGGTATGATCTGTATGCAGAAGATGACCTCATCCTGCGGCCAGTTCTGATGGGCATTATCGGGCTCAAGGGTGGCACTATTGGACCGTTGAAACTGCGGTACTCGCCGCAGTATTACCATTTCGTGGCCAACTCCTCGGATGTGCTCTTTGATGGGATTGATATCTCCGGGTATAGTAAGAGTGACAATGAGGCGAAGAACACGGATGGATGGTACGCTTCCTGCTTCCTTCAAATCGTGTATATGCAAGACTGATATATCTGATAGGGACACCTACCGCTCTACCAATATCGTTATTCAAAACTCTGTCATCAACAACGGCGATGGTATGTGCAGCCCACAATTAATCCATTCCAAATAGTTTCTGACTCGGAAAGACTGCGTTTCCTTCAAGCCAAACAGCACCGAAATCCTCGTACAGAACCTTCACTGCAATGGCTCCCACGGTATCTCTGTCGGCTCTCTTGGCCAATACAAGGGTGAAGTAGACATTGTTGAGAACGTCTATGTGTACAATATCTCCATGTTCAACGCTTCGGTGAGCCATGCCGACACTATCTGATGATGTGCCCTTGCTAAGATATATTTGCAGGACATGGCCCGCATCAAGGTCTGGCCAGGTACTCCCTCCGCGTTGTCAGCCGATCTTCAAGGTGGTGGCGGTTCAGGCAGCGTAAAGAACATCACTTATGACACGGCATACGTCGATAATGTGGACTATGCTATCGAGGTCACGCAGTGCTATGGACAGAGCAATCTCACCTTGTGCAATGAGTACCCGGTGAGTATTTGCTACGCCCAATATTACTTTCGAGTATCGTTAAACCTTCGAGCAAACTAACATGCGATTAGAGCAACCTCACCATCTCGGACATTCTCTTCAAGAACTTTCGTGGAACAACATCAAAGAAATACGAACCATATGTTGGAACAATTGTCTGTTCGAGTCCAGATGTAGGCGAACTCTCATATCATGTCTTGCTACGGAAATACTGACATTCATAGACCTGCTCGGACATCAACACATCCAATATCAACGTGACCAGCCCAATTGGAACAAATGAGTTTGGTTGCGACAATGTGAGTATTGAGTCCCAAGTCCAAAGACAATGGCTAATGCTGTGCAGGTTGATGAGAGTCTGCTGGTGAGCGTTAACTGTACCGCAACTTGAATTGATGACTAGTATGCATTGATAGAGGTTGGATATAGCTTAGATGAAAATTAAATGTGTATATATCACTTCGCTAAGTTAGATTATCTATAGACGGGCATGGAATGGTCATATGTTTTGAATTCACGAGGGTCAGGTGATCAAGCTCGTCCCTGCGGTGTGTAGATAAACTTCAAGGTTCTTTCTCTCGCTCCCCGTAAGATCCATCATCAACCATTCCAAACTTTATCATCATTGCTTTTGGCATCTCCAAAATACACATGGGCTAGCAGTTATCCACCATTCTAAGATATCCACATCCTATCCACGTCACTCAACACACCGCGATGGGAACTTAGTGTCAGGGTGTATTTCCGTCTGAGGCATTGCGACCCCGAGGTTATTGCAGATCGACATACGTCAATGGGGAAGTAACTTCCGGGATGCACTGGTGACCAATGATCTTTCTTGGAAATCCATATCCTAGCAGGTTTCCACCCAAGAGCTCCTTGGGCAGATGGGAATGGATATGTATCCTGCGGTGTACTTAGTTGAGCAGCTGACAGCCATTTCCACTCGCATGCTAAAGCTCTAATCTGCACCTAGGTGGCATAGTTGGCCTCAAGTATCGGTACGTCATGCGGCAGCTGCAGAATTAGGGAGGTGGTAGAGCTAACCTGAACATGTCCCCTATGAGCCTGTTACTCAACACCCCGAACAAAAGCCTATGCCGGACAGATTGGCTCAACCGCGGCCAAAATAACTCAAGCTCACGCTAGCCATTACCCTGCTTTATCGCCACTGTCTGGACTCTGAATGATGTGACAGCTGGTAGATCAGAGTTTGGGCTCCCGAACTCACCAGCCCTACCATTGAATATATCTGGGCAATATGACATCGAAATGCCAGCAAGCCGGTTCTGACGCAGCGTTTGATGTAGAACTAGAGCGACCCATTGCTCGTCTGTCATTGTGATACATCCAACCAGGATCGGCATGCCATGTACCCTGGCCGGGTACGCCCGGTGGACGTATCACCGGCTTGTTGATTTAAAAACGAGGGTGTCGGCAAAATCTCGATTCTTTCTTCTGCCCATTTTTTCCCATGTACTGATACTTTCAGACAAGGCCAATTTTACCAAAATGCCATACGACATCAGTGATCTCTTCAACGTGCGCGGGCTAGTTGCCGTCATCACCGGCGGGAGCTCAGGTAGGTCTCATGGCCCAACCCGCATTCACTCTATCATCAATTAACCACCACCCACAGGCCTGGGCAAGACAATGGCCATTGCTCTCGCTACCAACGGCGCCAGTAGAGTCTACATTCTGGGTCGCCGCAAAGAGACCCTCGAAGACACTGCCGACATGCACCCCGGCATCATCATCCCGATCGTCGCCGATGTGGGCTCGAAAGCCTCCCTCGCCGCTGCTGCCGAAGAAATCCTAGCTGACACCGGATATATCAACCTCCTGGTCGCGAACGCAGGCATGGTTTACCTGACTGCTCCCGAGACCATCGACGACGGCCCCGGCAGTGTCAAGGTCGGGCGATCACTAAAGGAGAACCCCACCCCGGCCGACCTGGAGTCATTCCTCATGGAGACGCCAGACGAGGAGTTCCTGGATACGTTTCGGGTGAACACGGCGGGGGTGTTCTATACTATTGCGGCATTTGTGTCGTTGTTGGACAAGGGGAATCAGCAAGGCAATGTTTCCCAGAAGAGCCAGGTGATTGCAGTGAGCAGTGTGGCGGCACACAACCGGAGGGTGACAGGGGGCTGTGCATATGGGATGAGCAAGGCAGCAGTGGTGCATCTGATGAAGCAGATGATGACGTTTTTGATTCCCCAAGGAATAAGAGCGAATACAATTTCTCCGGGGCGTAAGTAATCCACTAGTCTGGTCTGTGCATGGGTGCTAAGCTAACGTGGACAGTCTTCCCGAGTAATTTGGTCGGGGGTCCGTCGAATCATGAGATATCGGTGGAGGGAGCATTCGATAGAGAGTTTATTCCGCTGCGGCGAGCGGGAAGATGCGATGAGATTGCGGGCGCTATCTTGTACCTGGCGAGTAAGGCCGGGGGATACGTCAATGGTGATTTACATCTGATCGATGGGGGGATGGCAGGGTGTCCTAATTGATTTTTTGATGTTTCTTGTCTGGCGTCGGGGGATCTTGTGCTTGTTATGGT
Organism: Aspergillus sclerotioniger CBS 115572; assembly: GCF_003184525.1. NCBI lineage: Eukaryota > Fungi > Ascomycota > Eurotiomycetes > Eurotiales > Aspergillaceae > Aspergillus > Aspergillus sclerotioniger. The sequence goes on along the minus strand of NW_020291000.1, from coordinate 521,221 downwards.
TGCATTATCCAGATGGCATGATAATTTGCATAGCCGGGCGGGATCTTGAAGGAACAGCTGGAATTGGTGTATGAACTCTATTTAGATTAATATAAACCTTGAGCATAGCATAGTTTGAGCGATTAATTGGGTACCTTCCAAAGACCATGGCACTTGGCCAGTGGCTGGATTCTCACTTCGCATTTCATGTGCCACGAGCCCAGATGAATGACGGTGATACAATTGTTTGCCTTTCTGTCAATTTCCCCGAGTGTCCGAGTCGACTCGATCACCTAAAAATAAATTAAAACTCGATGTCTCCACTCCGCCTCGATTAGGATGTTGCGCGACAACCACCAAATTGTGTGCCACCTGCCAAGTAATACTATCGGTATCTCTGCCATGATCGACGGTTTCACCAAGCCTCCATGCAACCTGGCTTATGAATCTCTAGCTCTCTCCAGGCAAGCTCGAAACCTGGAGTGGAGAAGTGGCGAGGATTGTGGCTGTTCACATATATTTAGAATGTGGCTGATGCTGTCCATCATTGTCGGTCTAGAACTCAATTCAGGTGACGCGTCTTATAGCTGCCTCAGGTACATCCGCAGCAGCAGATTACAGTCTACTATCAAGCATTAATTGAGATTTCCGATATACTCGATCCTTAATCCAGGGACCATACCATCCGGGGGAAAGTTACATACGTATTGCTACTTGCTAGTCACGCGCCGCCGGCCCACCGAATCCCTGTGCGGATCATCCAGGCCCGATCCTTCCACCGGCACTGCACTCGGGCGGACCCGAACCATCCCAGCTCATGATTCCCTCTACTTTCAATGAGGTGGAACTATACGAACTACGAATACTCTGGAAGGTATCTACTCCCTCCCGGAGATCATCCTGGACCAACCACCAAGGGAAGGATGACTCCTGCTGCCTGGGCTGCTGTGAATCCGAGCCCCACCACCCCTCTTTCTGGTGGCCCCACCCAGAGCTGGTGAGGTCATTCGGCAGCCGTCCCCCCTCAGGGTCCATCCATCCAGGAGGCGTAGGGCAGCAATGCCTCTCCAGTCGGTATATAAACCTTCTTCTTCCTCTTCTCTCCTTTCCTCTTTCTTTCCATCAATCTTCTACCTATCCAACTGACATCCACCCCGCCTTACCCCTCCTTAACCAAACCCCAACCCACCCCAACAACAAGCAAAATGTCCTTCCACAACTCCTGCCAGAACATCCACCTTATCCACGAGAACGGCTCCACGCTGCTCCACGTTGAAGCCAGACGTCGTAACGGCGAGGTCGTCGCCCGCACTATCCGTCTGGACAGGCACATTGGAAACACTGATGGTATGCCCGCCTACCCCCCTTTCATACAACTCCCCTGAAAGCAAAACACATAGCTAACACGTATTCTTCATGATTGGCAGGCTGGTTCATCTGGGGCGGTTCCAACTTCACCGAATCCTCCCACGACATTCAACTCGAGCACACGGAGCGCGGACCCAAGTTGACGGCTCATCTGCGCAAGAACGATGGCGGATACCGTGAGCTGCAGGGCATTTACCTCGCGGATAAGATTGCCAATGAGGATGGACATTTGGTTTTCTTGGTGAGTTACCCCCTTTGGTTTGGGGATGAGGGGTTTAATATGGAAGGATGTGCTGACGTGGTGGGTATAGGGACCTTGAGTAACATATCGCATGGGTTTGAGGGGAGGAATTGATTGATAGGTGGTGCCAGGGGAGAAGTCGCCTCGATATTATTATCTGGGTAAATTGTAAAATTGTTATTGGTGCTTGCATAGCGAATGAATTGGATTGATTTGTTGATTTGAGTTCCGAATGTTGATGGTGGACGATCGGATAGGATAAGATTTTGAGGCACGATGTAGATATACCCGATCAGAGGGGTGTTTTGTTTCCCTTTCTGGTTTGGTGCAGGTATTAGTATGCAGATAATGTACAGGATGCAGTGGTGTGCTGGCAGGGTTTATTTGCCAATGAGATGGGGTTGAGCTGCGTAGAGGCTGGTGATCTCGGTGGGTGTCTGGTGCTTACTGAAGCTTGGTGGAGGGGTTGTCATGCTCACTACTAGTACTCCGCAGGAGGTGATTATATATCTCGAACAATCAAGCCAAGAGCTCATAACCACAATAACTATGCACTATCATGGTATTGAAAGTGATGTTGGATTTGGCTGATACCCCACATGATTGGGCTGGCCTGACCACGCGGAGCGAGCAGCAGCCATGTGGGAAATGCCTTACCCCGCATCCTGAGAATGTCACCCCAGGGTGGGTATAGCATCAGATTAACAAAAGACCAGACCAGATTATAAGTATATCCTCATTACATGCATATATACTTATTTACTTACATTTACTTACATCCATGCGTATACACAAAGGCCTTTGCTGGATGTTACCATACAATCGCCACCGGAGGTTGCGAAGTACCACTGACTGAGATGGAATAGGAATAGCTCGACTGCCTTGATACCAGCGACTACCTACTAGTAGTATCTAGTACTCCCATCTCACCCACAGAACCAGATACGACGGTCTCACATGACTAAGATCAGCCTGTAGTGTGTCGTACAGCATAAATAGCGAAACATGCGGTGGGACTGTGACTGTATTATGGGACGGGGTTCAGACGGACGGTACGTTGACTCATTGGTCGGTGGCAATCATTGAGTGGGGAGATGGGATAGATAGACGCTATGGTATGATTTTGAGGATTTCGGATGGGGGATAGTTGACTTCTCAAGCACAGCTAGATAGGTCTAGATTTAATGATGGTGCTCGTATTGCCAGGCCCATGACTTGCTCTCGGCTAAAGTGGGACGCAATGTTTGCCTCCTGGTACGGTACGACGGCGCATGCAATGGCGGGACGAGACGCCGTGCCCGCCAAGCCTCTTGGCATGACACCTTGCTTTCCGGTGAGGTGCGGACAATGTGGTGTCGGGGGCTGAATGGAGGCGACCTGTCTATTGACTCTTAGGGGAATGATCTCGGGCTCGAGTAATTGGATGGAGCAATAGAGCCACGTGTCGAGCTCAACACCCTCGGCCAGCGCCGAAGCTCTCTTCCTGGTTCCTCCTGGCCAACAAAGACCCGGAGGTCGCTTCGGACCAAGACCTGAATCCGGACTGAGAGAACCAGTTACCGTTCGACTCGCGGGCTGGGCAACCCTTCTATAGTTGCAGTGGCGTCTGGGCGTCTGTGCTCGCTAGCAGGTGTTATGATCGTACGGGTCAGACTCGGGAAGGTTACATTGGAGGCTGACATGAGGGCAGAGATTTTTGAGAGTTAGGTTAGGGAGCTGACATGAAGCCCGAGTGGAAGGCATGTGGCAGCATACCCGTGGGGAAGGGGGCAAACGGCCTGCTTCTAGGTTACCGTGAGAGACACAAGCGGTGCTTATTTCGCAATGTTGTTTGGTGATCAGGGTCCAAGAAGCCTGGCTCGTGATCAGGAACCCAAACTGACAGACGCTAAGCGGATAAGGCTAGGGCTGGTAACTGACTGTGGGGAATCCTTCCCCCAACAGAGCACGTGGTAGGTTAAAATTTCCGACCTCTGTGGAACCCTACCAATCAGAGCGGGCTGCTGGGTGTGTCGGCTTTGAACCGAGCCTCTGTTTGGTTGTTGCTGGATGCAGGTGAGCGATGTACTGGTTACTATACTGTACACATGCTTGACTCGCGTTGGGCTCGATCTGGATCTTCCCCGTAAAGACGGTGGTCCCTTCTCCCCCCCCCCCCCCCTGTGGATACTACAGGATGCCATGTTACGGTCAGCCTGGGGAAGCGGGCTGGTCTGGGGTTGTACGGAGTCCCCGGCCGGTAAAAAATTAAACTCTCCGGACATTACCTCAGCCTGATGATTGGTTTCCGTGGGCTGGAGATAGACATTCACTGGCACTTGGGGATCCTAATTCGGTCTGGTGGTATTTGAGGGGACCCTGCACATACCGTCGCTAGACCACAGCTTCACGGCAGCGTTTGTTGTGCAGCCCATCAAGCCATGGCGGGGGGCAAAAGTGACCAGGCAGGATCGTGGGCAGGGTTGGGGAACCCCGTGGGCATTCCCCCGGAACCAACCGACACTGGGCCGATTCAGAACGGGAAGTTGCAAGCCCAGTCCACAGTGAGCAGGGCATGATGCAACTTAGACCCTCGCACAGGATTATAAAACCGGCTAGTACCCCTGGTCTTGGTTTGTTGTTCTTGGTTTTTCACCGGTCCCCTTTTGTTTCCCCTCTTCTTTCCTGCAACCTTTTGTTCTGACCGACAACACCCTTTGCTTCCTTCTCACACTGACGATTGTGTCATACCTCTGGTTGTTTATCACTCTCACTGTACATCCCATCATACAGTCTAGCATTCACAGTCGCTATGGCTGATGGGTTTGTTGACGCCTCGCGCGTCGAGGCCCCAGTCACCATCAAGACGTACTTGATGTGTGCTTTTGCCGCCTTTGGTGGTATCTTCTTTGGTTATGACTCCGGTTATATTAACGGCGTTATGGGAATGAGGTACTTTATCGAGGAGTTCGAGGGCTTGGTGAGTTTTCTCTTTGGGTTTCCTGAGTTTTCTCGAGTCAGTAACTGATGTAGCTAGGATTATGCGACCACTCCTGCCGATTCCTTCGTCATCCCATCTTGGAGAAAGTCGTTGATCACATCCATCCTGTCGGCGGGAACATTCTTTGGTGCTCTTATTGCTGGTGACCTGGCAGACTGGTTTGGTCGTCGTACTACCATCATCAGTGGCTGTGTCGTCTTCATCGTCGGTGTTGTCCTGCAGACCGCTTCGACATCACTGGGATTGCTTGTCGCCGGACGTTTGATCGCGGGTTTTGGTGTTGGCTTTGTGTCTGCCATCATCATCCTGTACATGTCCGAGATTGCCCCTCGCAAGGTTCGTGGTGCCATCGTCTCGGGGTACCAGTTCTGCATCACCATCGGTCTGATGTTGGCCTCTTGCGTCGACTACGGCACCCAGAACCGCACCGACTCGGGCTCCTACCGCATCCCAATCGCTCTTCAGATTGCCTGGGCACTAATCTTGGGTACTGGTCTGTTATTCCTGCCAGAGTCTCCTCGTTTCTTCGTCCGAAAGGGCGAACTGGGCAAGGCTGCCAAAGTCCTCGGTCGTGTTCGTGGTCAGCCACATGACTCGGAATATATCAAGGATGAGCTGGCTGAGATTGTTGCGAACCACCAGTATGAGATGCAGGTGATCCCGGAGGGTGGATATTTTGTCAGCTGGATGAATTGTTTCCGTGGCAGCCTTTTCTCTCCCAACAGCAACCTCCGTCGTACTGTCCTGGGGACCTCCCTGCAGATGATGCAACAGTAAGTCTTTCCAGAAATCTCGGCATCCCATCTGTACATTGATAACGTGCTTTAGGTGGACCGGTGTCAACTTTGTCTTCTATTTCGGAACGACCTTCTTCCAGTCGGTGAGTAAACCGCTCGTAATCGAGGTGGCATGCTGACGGATACAGCTCGGAACCATCAGCGACCCCTTCCTCATTAGCATGATCACAACCATCGTCAACGTCTGCTCGACTCCTGTCTCGTTCTACACGATCGAGAAGTTTGGTCGACGCTCCCTCCTTCTGTGGGGCGCCCTTGGCATGGTCATCTGCCAGTTCATCGTCGCCATCGTCGGAACTGTAGATGGCGGTAACAATCGTGCTGTCAGCGCGGAGATCTCCTTCATCTGCATTTACATCTTCTTCTTTGCCAGCACATGGGGCCCCGGTGCCTGGGTTGTGATTGGCGAGATCTTTCCCTTGCCTATTCGGTCGCGTGGTGTGGCTCTGTCGACGGCGTCGAACTGGCTCTGGAACTGCGTAAGTGTCCTCTCTCAGATCGCTGAAACATGCTGACCATGCTTGCCATGCAGATCATCGCCGTCATCACTCCGTACATGGTGGACAAGGACAAGGGAGACCTCAAGGCGAGGGTGTTCTTCATCTGGGGATCGCTGTGTGCCTGCGCCTTTGTCTACACGTACTTCCTGATCCCGGAAACCAAGGGGCTTACCTTGGAACAGGTGGACAAGATGATGGAGGAGACCACGCCTCGAACCTCGGCCAAGTGGGTGCCGCATGGCACCTTTGCGGCCGACATGGGTCTCACCACGCAGGAGGTGACCGAGAAGGCGACGGCTGTGCACCAGGAGGTGTAATTGGAAGCTGTACTCTGTACCAACTTCTGCTTCGTTTCGACGATGATGAGTGGCACTGTTTGTCCATGGTTATGCGCAGTCGCCATGGTACTTATCTAGTTTGCCTTGTGCCTTGCTTTACTTGAATGATAGCTAATTAATGATGCATGAGAATATGACCTCGTGTTTTTGCTGTATTCTTTCTTTTGTCGGCCGACGCCCGGGCCGAACTCGGGAGGCTGCATAACTCGGGCAAAGTCCGCATGCTGCGCCAAGGAGGATGAGAAGCGTTCATATGGCTAGAGCAGACAGATCATATCACCATATTGCGTGTCACAGCTCCGCCGTAGTAATGTAGTATTGGCCATATGGATAGAAAACTAGCATATCCTTCAGGTCATTGACAGTCGCGGCATTCGGAAGCACAAAACAAAGAATGCCGGCAGGGATCCGGAGGTTCCGCCCCGCCAAGCCACGCCGCGGCGGAGGCCTACGTATGCCGCCGCTGATCGGCATCGCGAAGGCCTCCCACCTCCCCGCCGTTGCGATGCGTCGCAACGCGTCCGTTTTAGCCCGACATAATCCCACGAATCACTCCCTGCTCTTTAGTCAGGGTATCGACTGCCAAGCCGCCGGTTGTTTGTGGGTGATGAGCCTAATTGTGATGAGGTGGACGACCCCACGGCCTTGCAGGGACAGCGCTTCATGACAGGCCCTTGGTCCCTGATTCGGGGTCTTTGTCCCTTGATCGGGTGGCTTCTATCATCTGGATGGGTCAAGTGATGACGTGCTTTTGCTTCTCCGTTTTTCAGACTTGGAGGGGGGGCTATAGGGGTAGAGTGCAGGTTGATGAGCTGGGTGAGTGAGAACAATGTGAAAGATTCTGCCTAGAGTAGCGCTGATATTGAGATATCTTGATAGGAGATTTATGCCTATCGTGTGGCTAGGTAGTGATTCCGATCGACATGTTGAATGCAGTGAGCAAACTCCACGTTCGAAAACCATATTATGGGAAATGCACATTCGCTGGATGAAGTCCACGCACGCCAGATATCTTCCCCATCCAAACTAATAATACCCCAAACACCGACGAGATATTCGATACAGCATAAACATAATCGTTGATCATATCGGCCAATGAAAGATCTGTTCGAGATCTCGGGCCTTGAAACCGCGTGTCCCTACTCCTGTTTGCCAAGTCCTTGCTGGGCTGGCATCTGGATTCGGCCCCGCGGACAGCTTATGCACTATGCAGTAGGCAGAGACTTACCCCAATAACGGGTTTGGGTGGGATGGAAGTGCCGTGATGCCAAGATGCTGCAGGTCCTGCAGGTTGGATGATTAAGCGGAAGATCCACCCTGTGGAGTCGAGATCAGCCTGAACCGTGGCTGGTAGCGAGAGTTGGAGTTAGATCTGGTATTGGGTGTAGGTGCTGCAGGGGTTATTTGGCGGTTTACTGGTGGTGCATGAATCTTGTTTGTGGGATGTGGTGTGGGAAGGGCATCAATAGGCAATGCGCAGTGAAGCATCTGATTCTGCCTGAGGTCTGGGAATATCTGATATAATAGTTTTGGGGTTTTAGCTAATGACTACTGTGAGGGCAGCTAGAGAATCTAGAAGCTTCAAAGACCCATCGAGCCACTCGACTATCGAGAATCGAGATAGCCTACCCCAACCACCCTGAACTAAACCTAAAACACTACGGACCTGACAACCCCCATTTATGCATCAGTCAGTCACACCTTGCCATTCAACCAGTGCTTAGCAGTCTTTTCTCATCAAGTGGATGCCGGGCCGCGTCGCCAGCGACGATCCTGCCCTACCCATCACGGGTCTGGCCCCAGCACGATGTAAAGTTGGAAGCATTCGAGGCATCAGAGCCCTTGGCAGGAGGAGCTGAGCAATGTCCGCGGTTTCATTTGACAGCTTTCTCCATGGTTGCGTCAGCTGGATAGCATCATATTCAGTGACATGGGTATCCGAGAGAAGATATAAAGGGCCTCTGCCCGGATGAATCTTATTTTTCAACAACATTCATCAGCTCATCACTCTCCTTCCAACCAAGTCACATCTATCAAGATGGTTCAGCTTACCACCCTCATCACCGGACTTGCCGGTCTTGCCAGCGTCGTCTCGGCGCATCCCGGCCACGACCACAAGGCCGAAGCTGCTGAGCGCGCTGCCTTCCTGAAGCGTGCACCTCGCAGCCTGAGTGACTGCTCTGCTCAGCTGAAGGCCCGGGGCCTCGAGAGGCAGAACATTGCTCGTCGTGAGCAGGCTGTCAATGACCTTCGCCGGAAGAGGGGATTGCAGACCCGTATGCTCCCATCCAGACCTGAAGAATCATGAGCTGACAGATCAGACGCTCCCCTCCTGAGAGCCCGCGACCTTGATACCATCCTCAACACCACCCACCACTCGTCTCTGAACGTGGACCTCGACACTGACCCGAGCGTTCTGTTTGCCTCCAATGCCAGCTGTATTCTTGGCCCGGATGTGACCCAGGGTCCTTATTGTATGCTTCATACCCTGTATGAATTCTCAGATACTAACCAATGTGGCAGACGTAACTGGCGAGCTTATCCGCAGCGACATCACCGAGAGCCAGGAGGGCGTGCCCCTTTACCTTGATGTCCAGCTCATTGACACCAGCACTTGCGAGCCTGTCCCTGAGGTGTACATTGATATCTGGCACTGCAACGCTACTGTACGTCTCCACCTGATTCCATTACCACAATATTGAATGCTCACAATATGTAGGGTGTCTACTCTGGCGTTGCTGCCTCTGGCAATGGCGACTCCTCCGACACCTCCAACCTGGACGCAACCTTCCTCCGCGGTATCCAGCAAACCGACTCCGAGGGTGTTGCGCAATTCACCTCCATCTTCCCCGGCCACTACACCAGTCGTGCGACTCACATTCACGGTACATGCCCTCTTTCAAACTTTCTACGCTCTGTACTAACAGGAATAGTCCTCTCCCACACCCCCAACGACACCACCGTCCTCGCCAACAACACCCTCTCCGGTCTCTACACTGCCCACGCCAACCACGTCGGTCAGCTCTTCTTCGACCAGGACCTGATCAGCAAGGTCGAGGAGACCAGCCCCTACAACACCAACACCCAGGACCTGACCGAGAACGCCGACGACTCCATTCTGTCCGAGGAGGCCGACACCATTGACCCCTTCGTCGAGTATGTGCTCCTTGGTGACGACCTCAGCGACGGTATCTTCGGATGGATTGCTCTGGGAGTGGATGTGGATGAGGACAGTGAGATCACTCCTGCTGCCGAGTACACAGCCGACGGAGGTGTTGAGAATGACTCTAGTTCTGGAATGGGTGGCGGCTCTGGTGGCATGGGTGGTGGTTCCGGCCCTGGTGGTGCGGCCCTAGTGCTTCTGCTTGAGTTGCTGGTGATTGTTGATGTTGAGATATTTTGAGTTGTTTTGCCTTGTCATTTGTTGTTCGTGATTCTAGGTAGTAGTGATAGGATGTTAATCGATGCATATATTGCTCAGGTGATGATGATAGCTGATCAGAGAGATAATTAGTATCAACTTTGTTAACACTGCGTAATTCAGGAAAGAGAAAAATACACATGAGGTCTCTGGTTCTCTGTCTACTCCTTCATGACCTTGTTATGACCATCCATCTTCCACCTCACACCCCCAAAATGCCATCCTCCACAAACGCCACCAAGCCAACCCCCCTAACCAAGATCCACTACCTTCACCAATCCTCCTTCTTCACTCCCCACCTATAAACCCTAATTGTGATTGACTTGGGATATTGTTGAGGGAAACAAAGACTTGGGTAGGAGATCCCGGTTTTCAGAGCGAGTCATCCGGACAGCCGACGCATATCAAATCGAATTTGCAGGCCGGGACAACACAGAATGCTACACCTTCATATCAAATATCCTGCTACATGAGCCAGTGGGCAATGAACTGGGTAGATATACAGGGTGATACCAATTCACCCTAGTCACTTGTCTGGACTAGATCCGCACTTGAGTCTTCTCCCAGATGCATTTTCTCGCTCTCCCTATGATATCCGATCACAGGACAACATTTCAGGTTCTATCTTTGTATTATCCCCCTCTACTAGAACTGGTCTCTCTTCTTTTCACACCAGAATCGTGCAGTCATACATAGTTTGTCTGAGGAAAACGTCATTTGTGAAGAGACAATTCCCATTATTGCAGAAAAAACAACAGAATCGCCCTTTATAAACTTATCCCCCTCTCCTTTTATCCTCATCAAAACACCAACCCTAACACATCACCAAAATGGCACCCCCTCCTCCACCTATCGACCGCCCCCCAGCATCCCTCCTCACCACCCACAACTTCAACAACCTCAGCCATCTCAGCAATCTGCTCCGTCTCGTCCCCGATCCCTTCAAGCCCTATATCCTCGTCACCGACGTCCCCGAAAGCATACCCGACGCCTTGGCCGATGCCTGCTTTTATCCCCCGGGGCGAAGAAGTCAGTGGCCTAGCGTGGTGGTATTGACTGGGTATCTGGCTGAGAGAAAGTATCTTAGGAATGAGGCGCGGTGGTGGTTGAAAGAATCAAGGACTGATGTGGGTAAGGTGCTTTTGATCTGTCTGGGGAGACGTAGGATTTGGATGGAGCAGTGGACGTCGGGTGATTATGTGAAACATATGGAGGTTTTCAGAGGGGAAGACGGGGTTGATGTTCGAGGGGATCAAAGGCTGAGTTTGAGGTTCAGGGATTTGTTTCTGGAACCTAGGGCTGTGAGGTCGAGGACTAAAATAAACTTTGATGGTTCGTTTATGGTGGATATGGCTACTTGTGTTTGGAATTGTGAGTGGCCGGATGTATTGTTGGATTGATATTTTTTGCAGGGGTGATATCGGGTCCTATCGAATGGTTTCAGTATGTTTGTTGATGGAATTTAATTGTGGGTCATACTCATCTCACCATGCTTTCTGTTTTTCAATACATAGTAATACCACGTTCTTTGTATGACCAATTCTTTGATCCGGCATAGAGAAAATATTACAATGAATAAAGCATTCAACCCGGAAGATAGCCGAAACAGCCCTAAAGCTCACAGACAGCAGATGACATGAAAGGTCATCTGATAAAGAAAGTCTCCTAACATCAAAGGCTACAACCTACCACTGCTGGTGAGACTTCCCACCTTGTCTAATCGCCCGCAGGGAGACTTCTAGAAACATTGTATCCCCATCGGAGTGAACCTATATCGGCACAGTATTAAACTCGACATTGCCCTTCTACCCAAACACTCCATATAATGATGATTGTTATCCAAGCTGTAACCCTCATCTCACCCTCCTCTTCCCTTTCTACGCCCAACAATAACCCCCTAGAAGAGACCCTTCTGATGGATATATCCTCATTGACCACCCCAATAATAGAAGTCGGGAAGTATCCGACAAAGCCTTTGTCATGATCTCAACCAACCAGACCTCCGGGACACACCATTTGCTGTTATCGGACAACTCCTTACAGCAATCAATCCCGATATGTTTTCAATATGTATGATGTATCCCCTACTCCCATCCTTTAAAGATATTAAACCATACAGCCCAACTCCACGATCATCAAACGCATCAGTCAATTCATATTCATCACTTACACACCACCAACCATGCCCCCACCCCGCCCCCGCATCTACACTCTTTCCCCCAGCACCACCCACCGCCTAGGCACCCACCCCCAATCCATCGCCCCCATCATCCGTTCCGAACTCACCAAACCCACTCCATCCCCATACATCGTCTTCAGCCACGTCCCCCCCACCTTCATCGACAAATCCAAACACAACCCCCACAAACACCTCGGCACGCCCTCCACAAGAATCACCTACGACGAAGTCTCCCGCATCCTGATCGTCAAGATCCCCTCCCCGCTACACACAAGAGCCACAGCCGCGTTTACTTACCAGATCCTCGCCTCTTTAGATAATATGGGACTTTTAAGCGAAGTGAATAAACGACGAAGAACAAGAGTTACGGATATGCTGGTATCCAAGGAGCCGGATTCGAGCTTCGCGCGGAGAGATTGTTCGGATGGATGGCCAAGTGTGGTGGTCGAGTGTGGCTGGTGGGGGAGTTTGGGGCATTTGAGGAGGGATGTGGAGATGTGAATTGGGAGGTCGAGGGGGGAGGTAAAGGGGGTTGTTGTTATTGGGGTGGATGGGGAGAAAGGGAGGGAGAGGATTGTGGTGGAGAAGTGGGTGGGGGGTTTGGGGGTGATTGTTCTGTTTTGATGGTGATGGTGATGGTTGGTGGGGTTGAAGATATAGAGTATGTATGGGATCAGGTCTCTTCTGGTCGCCTGATCCAACACACAGCACTGGCCTTTTGCGAGGCGCGTTGACGCTGAGCAATATAGGTCCTGCTGCGGAAAGTCTCCAGCTCCAGGGCTTTCCATAGATTTACAGATTCTGCTTTCTTATTGGTTGTTTCAGAATGGATAGAAGAAGGCTGTAACCACCCATTCTTCTCGGAAACAAACAGTATCTGCATCCACAAATGTAAGATATCTGCGTGTCATGGTGCCGACGTGGGGTGTCGAGGTATCAGGGCGGATCTATTCCTCCATCTTCCCCTATTACTCTACACTGACAAGGATAAAGAGGCTTCAAGATTAGGTCTTAGCACTTCTATCAAATTTACATTTATCTCTAAGCCGAAGATACACGACGCAGTACCTAACAAGATGCTGATCATTCTGTAGCGTAGTTGCGAGGATATACAATCTTACCTAGTCTCTTATCCCACCACAGCCTGGCATTCTTCAGGAGAATATAACTAGCCTTGTGAAGGCAAATTTCTCGCCCGTTGTATCAATTACGGTTGTGTAGTGTAATGGTCATCACTCTGGATTCTGATTCCAGCAATCCCGGTTCGATCCCGGGCACGACCTTTTTCCTTTTTTTTTTTTTTTTACTTTCAAACGTATCGGGCTTGTAGTATAGAAGTGTAAGGCTGTCTACCATTTACCTACATGCTCATGTAAAATCATCATGGTTCCTCGCGGGTCAGTGTTGAATATCATGTTCGACGTCGGGAAGCCCCTTGATCTCAGCCAACGCAGTACATAGGTATCATACTGAGTCATAAAACCTCGCATCTCGTGGACTTTTTTTATCTATTCATGCCTGCTTACTTTTGGACTGGGGGGTCGCATCTCTTATCTACATTGGGCCCACAATGTGGCTATACCACATTCATCCCCAGCCGTGCCTATGTCTTAGCTTATAGTTTACTATATTCAAATCATTCTTCGATCACCACGTGCATTATATCTCACCCAACATAGCGATAGTAATACCAAATCACTGCCGTTTTCCATCTTGAATCCATTTTCAATGATCATCACAGACTTATTGAGATTCACCAAAATCAGAATAACCACGTACACCAAACCAGCCAAAGATAGCTATCATCTTTCAATAAGCAGAGTATATTCTGACAAATCCCCCTTTTCTTGCCTGTGTGCTGGGCTGACTGGACCTGTAGACTTGCTAGGATGAACTGGTTATGTGTTATGGTGTCTAAGTGACGGATTTCGTCTGGTTTTGCACTCCGGAACGTCCCAGTACCGCCGGTCAAAATATCCATATGCTTGGTGCAGTCCTTGTGAAGTTGCCAGAATTTTGAGGTTGGGTAGAAAAGAGAAGGGGGAGAATTGATCGGTATTTGGTTTTCTGTCGGGATCGTTGTTTCTCTCAGTTTTAATGATGGTTTATCTTGTACTGTTGTTGTAAGTAAACTTGGTACCTGACTGATGGTGCTGATTCCTTGATCTTATGACTATGTTGAAGAAACGTTAAACCCAATATATTAGAGGATGCAGGCTGAGTTGGACCATATTTATTCGAACAAACTGTGGTAGTGCTCTTCCAGTGCTGATATATTTGGCTTCGATAAATCCTCTGAAAAGTGTCCAAGTCAAATTCAACTAAGCTGTCTGTCGTCTGTGTATGATCAGATTGTCCTTACCGTTAGACACCGCGCTATGAACATGAACGAGGATAATGATAAGCCGGTAGAGAACCTATATCATTGAGATCTTCTTCACCATGAAGTCTTGGGCTATGCTAACTGTCCAATGTCAGACCCACGTCCTAACTTAACATCCTTTAGTCAAAGACGATAGAGAATAGCTTTTAGTCGTAGATTGATCAGACCTCATCCACCCAGATTCAACAACCACACTTGGCTAATTACGCTCTCAGCCAGCAGGAAGATGCTGGAGAATCCAGCTTGTATCTGGTTTCTCGCACATAACCGACTATATCAACTGCTAATCCATATGCCTTGAGATTGCCGAAATCCGTATATTCAGATAGAGACCCTTTGTTTGGATTCTTGCAATGGGGATATGGACAGGGGCTCAGTTAGATCCATTTTCTGGGATCGCAGAAAGTAAGATGTGTGTTCATTAATTCGACATCCATACTGTAGTAAATGAACTTGTTTCATCGCCAGGGAGGCCGAGCCAATGGACTGATCCGGTGTCTCTGTCTCGTGTCAATCGGGGCCGTTTTCTTCGACTGCTTAACTCTAGATATGTTCCATATCCTAACTGTTTTCTTCTGAATACTGGCTTTTTGTTGGTCGAGAGTCCTAGCATCTCTAATAGAGGGTGAAGGTATATCTGGAAGCAATGGGATATTCTGAGTGGAATTTTTGTCAGGGGGAAGTTGGGGAAGGAAGACTTTCTGGAGACGAGGATTGAGATAAATAGCCAGTTTGGGTGAAGAGAGGAAGATGGTAGGTATTTTGGTGAATCAGCAATTGGATGAATGGTGCTAGAATGAACAGTCATCATGTAAGGAGTATTTGGGTTCACTGTGTGCGGTCATAGTATCGAACACGAGTCAGTGAAGACGTGCACATGTAACTAGCACCTGGGTGAATTATAATCTGATATGTTTATTATAAAGGGACTGGCACATAGTGGTATCATGTCCCTCATGTTATTATCAATGGATGAAAGCTAACATTAAATACTACTTATATTCCTAACAAGGATGTTATGTCTAGAGCATATTCAGTACAGAGATAGTGGTGTATAGGTATCAAATATTCGACTAGAATACCATATGGCTGATAATATTCCACGAAAAGTATCTGTCCCTGGGTTAGGCGATTATCGTTCAAGGCATGAGTATGCCCACTTCCAATGAACAAGTCCATACCTGCAAGCATAGCTCAGTACGAAGGGCCTTTGGCACTTATCCATAATGCCAAACTACGGATTACTCCATCACTGTGTCCAGCACTTCAAGCAAGGTCGGATCCAAACTTGTTGATGAAAACACCTGCTTCGCCGCATCCGGTTCTGACTTTGTAAAGTCAGCTCCCCATGTCTGTATCGCATCCTGCATGGACTCGCCCTGCGACTGTAACGAATGAACTAGAGGAGAGGTTGGGTCGGAACTCATATAATACAAACCCATCTCACCGGTTGCCGTGCGCTCAGACAAAGTGGTCATGGGCGGAAGGCCCTCTAGGTCGAACCCATGAGTACGAGCAATACGATACAGAAAACGCTCGCAGGTGATGAGTGCACGGCGCGAACTGGGGCTCCGTTCGGCGATTGTATGAAGCCAGCGTATACATTTCTTGGAAATCTGGAGGATGACTTCAGGCTCTTCAGCTGTTCCGACGGCGCCTCCGCCGCTGGTTATATGGCCATTCTCGTGAGCCACGTTTATGGGACCAACGCAGAGCTGGATCAGCAAGATAACAAGCGCCTGCATCAGATAATGCACGGTAGTCCACCAATTGGTCATCCTACACATCCACTCCATATCCGGCGGATCAGGGAATAGGGAGACCATGTCCATGGCGGATTGAACGCATATCAGAGCGGTCGCATCCTGGAATAGCGAGCGAGGATAGCGGGCCCCGGTTTCTATCTGAAAGTCGGGACTGGTGATGTACGGACGGTTCAGGATGATCTGGGAGCTGTAAAATCTGAGTGCCAGTGAGATCCTTTCCGGAGATTGTTCCACAATCTGGGGCCGGCCATGAGCATCAGCAAATGTATAATCACCATGAAGGCTTGATAGCCAGGTCTCTAGCTTCCGCTGATACCGCGTGTTAATGGTACCGCTATCCCGGTGGGAGCCAGGTCGGGGATGCTGACTATAAATTGCATTGACCGCTGCATGGGTGATAATGGCCAGATCCGTTATGTAGAAGAAATATAATGCGTTTCCTGGCTCGATAGCTTGCAGCAGTTGGTTTCTTGCCTGCACATCGGATCTGCTGGTGTGAATGGTAAAGACGAGCTGTTTCTTCTGTGTAGAAGAGCCTAGCGGCATGTCGGTGAGAGGATGATCGACTTTCGAGGTTTCATATAGGGCAGGAGCCAGAACACTTGAAAATCGCCAGTCAATGCATGGATCGCGACCGGTCATGACAGAAAGAAGTTGCTCCAGTCCAAAAAGCGCCCACCACATACGAGTACGGATATCTCGCGACGCAGAGTCGACATCATTCCGGTTCTCGCAGGTATTGAGCCCCAAGGCTATCGCACAGCGAATCGACCGTCCTGCCATGTGCCATGCCCTTCATCAACGAGTCAGATGGCGTAATGAACCTGTCCAGCGCACCACAATATGGACGTACCTACTGATCTGGGAGGATGCAAGATGATAGAACGCATATAGCGCCCAAATCTGAACTTGCTGCAAATCAGCATGTTCACCCAGCAAGTTCTCATCAGCGTTAAGGGCCATTGCCCGCGACAGAAAAACACGGTCGTCGATTTCATCTGTCCAGTATTGGTTGTGTATTTGCAGATACTTGGATCCGATAGCAAAGATCAGATTCAGAATCACCAACCATTTTTTCTGAGGGGGCGTCGGGCTGCAGAAGGCATAATCATACTGGGCCCAAAAAAGGCTCTTGTCGAGAAGCGGGAATGACGAATCCACTTTTGCAAAGTAGATGTTGACGAGGTTATCACCGCGTGATCGTGGCGGGAGTGCTTGTAGGTCACCCGGGTTGATTCCGGACAAATTCATATGATCCAGGTGATAGCTGAGCGTGCTCAGTTCCTCCTTGACTCGCGGTTGGAGATTGGTACCCAGAAAGTCGAGGTCATCCACATCGGCACCTAGGTTCTGCAGCCACGCAATTTCCGAGCTCTTTCCGATATAGCCAGTTGCGCGGCGGCGCTCATTTTTATTGATATCTCCCTTGAGCGTTTCGGACTTGTCGGCGGAGCTCGTAGAGGAAGAAGAGGTGATTGACCGGAATCGGGTTTTCTGAAGGGTTGATGCGGATTTCGTCCCAGTCGATGTGAAGCCGTGGTTGCCGCGCGCAACCTGGTCTTTCGCAGTGCGGAACAAGCGATCCAGCTCTGCCCTATCCTGACTGTCGTAGGCGGCCACCATCTGCTCGAGCAACTGACAGGTGATACGCAGGTCATGCTCGATCTGCCGCAGGGCCAATTTCCGACGTCGATCGAGCTCTTCGGAAAACACACACTCGGACTTTGCTTGGATGCATTTTTTGCACGGATAAGACCCTTCACACTAGACGATCGGTCGCATCAGTCTGCTAGGCTACTACGAGCAGAGCGGAAGAGAAGACGCGGGGAAGAAGTAGGCGAGTGAGAGTGTCGAGTTCAACTCACTTTACTTTTCCGTTTCTTACAGGCTTCACACGCCGTCGATCGTTTCTTGATGTGCGGGATAGTGGCTTGTGTGGGCCGCGGGGGATCCCTTGAGGGAGCAGGTGCGAGTGGTTTCAAGTCATGCAGTTGGATCATGGTTTGTGCGGAGTGCAGAGAAAAGGTGGAAGAGAGACTGAGAGACTGAATTGAAGAGGGGGATTTTATCGGCCGGGTGGCGGGGTTGCGAACAATAATACTCCATACTAATATTAGGGAGTGGGTCTGGACCCGGCCCGGCAACTGCCAACTGCCATCTTCCCGTACACAAACTAGATAATCTTCTAGTTGGCCAACTAGTATTACACGCAGGAGTGGGAAACATGCACACAAAATCACCAATGTATTAGCCAACACTATACTATGATGAAGAAGGATGCAATCAACCCGCCGCATAGGTGCTCATTTTCCGCAACGTCTCTCCATATCGCCACAAGAACACCGGCGCCGGTACTCCCAGTCCAATGGCCACAAACGCCAAAACACTATTCCCCCATCCGTAATGCAACGCCTGGTACATGTACGGCGCAAACAACGGAAATCCAAATCCCGCCAACGACCGCATACAAGCCACCGCTGCCAATGCACTGGCTGCGAACCGCGTATACGAGTCGACAATGTACGTTTGCAGACACTGGAACGTGATGATGTTGCCCATCCCGTACATACAGGCTCCGATGTTGGGTGCAATCCAGTGGCGGTGGGTTTGCGCCGTCCAGCCGTAGATGAACAAGCCGGAAGGAATGAAAAGAGCGCCGACGTAGAGAAGGGGCACGCGGAACTCGGGTTTCCCAACACCGTTGTTCCGCGCTTTCAACCGGCGGTAGATGCGATCGTTGAGGGGAGCACAGATCTGTGAGCCGAGCCAGAAGCCCAGTCCTAGCGAGATGTAGTTCAACCCACCGATGCCGGTAGATTCGTTGTAATAGTCGGGGCTGGTCCAGAGGGAGGGAAAGGTCGACAGAACCAGGTACATCGTGCCGTAGATAAAAGCCATGTAGGCAGCCAGAGCCTGGACGATGGGCTGGGTGGCAAGAAGGCGAAAGGGACGGATAAGAGCGCTGCGCATGACCTGTCCCAGGGTCTTGTTCTGCCGCTCGAATTCGGTCTGGTAGTCGGGGTCGTTGGTCTCCTTGCGGAGCTTCTGGGCGCGTTTCTTAAGAATCACGGGAGCGTAGGTTTCCCGCAAGAAGAAAAGCCCGGCCACTTGGATGAGGCCGTCCGCAATCGAGGTCGCGTAGAACACCCAGCGCCACGTCGTGTTTTCGGCAATGAAGCCGCCAGCAATTGGCCCGACGGCCGGCCCAAGTAGAGGTGCAAGACTGTAGATGGCGACACTCTTGCCTCGCTGTTCCGGTTTGAAGCAGTCCGAGAGGACACCGCCACCAATCTGAACCGTCAGACCAAAGCCTCACCAACTACAGGATGAGTACTCACCGCCAGTGGGGCGCTACCGCCCAACCCAGCAAAGAACCGACAGACAATCATCTGCACCTTGGTTTGTGACACGCCACAGCCGATGTTGAAGACCAGGTACAGCAGGTTGGCCAGCTGCAAGACAATCACTCTACCGTAGATCTCGGACAGTGGCCCCAGGAAGAGCGGCCCGACAGCGTAAGCCAGGATGAAAACAGACAGGGTGAGCTGCGAGATGACCTCGTCGGTGATGTGGAAATCGGCGGAAATCGAACTAAGGGCGGGGGCCACCATCGAGGATGACACGGGCGAGATGAAAGTAAAGGAAGAGACCGTCAACACGGCCGCCCATTTCTTCTTCATCGGCCAGTTTTTAGGGTTCTCCGGATCATCGGGTCCGTTCCATTTGACCTAGTCGGTTAGCAGTGATAAAAGATAACGGGGAACAGGCATACCAGTTTCGGGTCTGCTCTGGACTTGTCTGACCGGGCTGTCCGCGACTTTTCCAAGCCCGGTGCAGCAGTCTCCAGATCCCGGTCACGCTCGTTCACGATGCCCCCACGCACTTCGAGCACGGGGTCGACCTTCTCCTCTTGGTCTTCCGATGAAGAGTCCAGGTCCTCCTCATGATCGCTGTGATAGACGGAATGATCGTCCAGATGTCTCCCCGAATGCACCCTATCAACTCGAGTCGTACTGTGTCTGGATCCCGACCTTGTCCGTGTCCTCAACGTCCCCAATCGATATGGTCGCTGGGTCAAGGAGTCATCATCGGAGCTGGAGCGCGACGTCGACCTCGATCTTGTGGATCCGGCTTCCGATGCCGAGTGAACCTTAGCCATAGCCGGAACGTGAATCAGGGCCGGGAAGGGGAGAGTGGAATCGGGTTTCCCACAAGCCAAGCCAAAATGCCCAGGAAAGAGACCAGGTTCCGGGCCTGGGGCAGGCCCCGGTTTATTATATCATCGCAACTGAACCCTGGCTATGGTGACGGCGATAAATGGGCGTTAAACCCGGCAGTGGGTCGCATGTTGAGAATTTGCAGCAAAGCCGGCCGTTATTGGCCATGACAGGAAGCTTGACGGCGTTCCACCAGTCAGCGCGGCTCCACGCTTATCAACCAGTTTACAGGGGTGCCCGGGGGCGGCTGGGCCCGAGTGAGAATAATGCTCGAAACAGGCAACGAGCCCAGTGATGCTGAGTGAAGATGCATTCGGGGGCGATGATTGGCACGAGGCCGGAGCCCGTTGCAAACGAGCTCCGCTCTCGGCTGCTCGGCACGCAGGGTCACGTGTGTCACGTGCAGCGGCCCTGGTCATGTCTTGCATTATTATGCTGGATGCAATGCATCCCTGCCTTGCTCAGGTCCAGCTGCCTGATCCCCAATCGGAGGTCCGCCCAGGTTTTGTGACTCATGGCGGTGATGGATTTTTTTCCGGCTACAGATCTCTCCCGTCGGACATCATACATGGTGGCTACTCGTGTATGAGGCGATGGATGCAACACCGATCGTATTATTATTGGTTCGGTTGAAAATTGACCTGTCCATGTTCTATCTCGCTACCCAGGCTTTATCGCGGCCGTCAGGCACACTTCGGACGTCCGACGGTATCGATCAAGGCACAGCGCACTACCCTGCAACTAGGGTCTACCAGTCAATAACACCCCTTGTTGGCTGGGGTTGACCGCTGGGAGGTCCTCGTATCCGATAAATTCTGGGTAGCGCCTACGGTGGGTCAGGCCGGGCTAAATGATCATCGCAAAAGTCGATTCTTGTTTGCATCAAGTCGCGGTCTGGACAGTTCTTAAACACCGCTCAAGATATTCCTCCACCCGTTTGACGTCGTCCAAGGCAGCCACCGTGCCCACGTATCCATCTGGTCGCACAACTGCCAAAGCCCCCTGGGCAATATCAACCCCGTAGATCTTGTACACGTCGTCCATCTCGTAGCCACTGTAGAAACTCATCTCGGAGTGCTTCTTGAGCTCTGCAGGTATATCACGCCAAGTAAAATCTCTGGGAAGACGAGGGTGAATCACAACCTGCTCAATCACAGAAGGGAACCGTGGTAGCACAAAAGACCCTAGCGTTCTCAATGTCCGGGCAGAGACACCTTTCGGGTCTAACAGATCGGCGGATGTGAGACAGAGGATACGGAATCGACCGGTCGAGAGAAAATCTGCTCCCTGTCAATATTCTCCGCTCTGGGGTGAATCTGCGTCCCAACATACCATCGTGCAAGTGACGTCGGTTGCCATCGGCGTGTCTCCGGTACTGGACGTTCAATAACCGCCTGCCCGGGCGGAGGATACCAGAGAGATAATCATTTCCTTCGACAGGATTCTTCTTGTCCTGACTCAGCGTTTTCTGTACAGTCGGGTTGTCGGGATACTCTATTCCACAGCCGCTAGTAAATCCATTTCCAGTGCTGAACACCTCCAGAAATTGCTCGTGCGTCAGGCTGCCGACCCCATTCTCTGCGCCACCTATCTTTCCAGAGAACATGGATGAAAAGGCACGATCAAACTCGATCAGCTCCTGAGCTATCGTGTGGCGCTCAGTGTGGTACGTATCCAGAACCGCATCGGGCTTCCCTGAGGACGAGTCGGCAGTAAGACCGTGGATTGCATACACCAGTTTCCACGCTAGATTGTAAGAATCCATCATGGATACATTCATTCCTTGACCGGCCTTTTTTCATTTAGTATGCAAAGATTACACAGGATACTTTGGATGCATACCTTGGGACTATGAGTATGGCACGCTGGCAGAGGATGAACGTCAGCGCGCATCGCGAACCAAGGGGGAATACGTACCATCTCCTACGATAAACACCCGATTGATTCCCTTCGAATCTTTTACTGTGAACTTATTCGACACTCGCTGACCGATCTGGTATGCCGCCCACCAATCGACCACACCGGCCTCCTTCGGTCGGATATAGTATGGCTTGAACGCCTCTGCCGCATGTTGGAAGATTCCATCGAGCGTGACCTGGCCCCTACGGGCTCGAGCATCCTTGAGGGTAGTACCATTCGCGGGCTTGTGATTGTCATCCGGGGTAGCCTCCTCCGGGACCTGGACATACAAGCGGGTCAAGTAGTCTCCCGTCGCAATCCGCTCGCGTGGAATCACCATCACAGAACCAGCTGGGGAGTGAATCGCACAGCGTCTTCTGATGTCAGGGAAATCCGTATCAATGACCAGATCGACCACGCCCCAGATATGATCCAACGACTCGCCCACCAAATTCAGTCCCATATCGCGTCGAACCACAGAATGAGCCCCATCTGCGCCTACCAGATGTTTCGATCGGACGGTTCGCTGTTGTCCATCCGTCTCGATTTCCGCCACAACCGGGAATTCTGCATCGCCATCTTCGTCAATTGTTACCTTCAGTAGCCTCGTATTCCGTTGCACGCCTCTTTTTGAATAACGCAGCAGATCCGTCTCAAGTATCCTCTCAATCCGACCCTGGTGAATGGTAATCTCATGACGAAACCGTGCCGGCACGGCAACATCCGGCACAATGGCTGTGCGTTCAATCACCTCATCTGGGTTGGGGGAAGGGTTCCAGAAGGCAACCTCCTCCATGTGGCATCCATCGCTGAGTATCTCATCCACCAATCCCAGTGACTTCAGGACCTCGAGTGTGCGAGGTTGGAGACCATCAGCCTGGCCGGATTTGAGCGTTTCCGGTTTCGCATCCACGCAGAGCAGAGACTCATCGGTCAGGCCATATCTTGCCAGAAGGAGGTTGAGCATGAGTCCGGCGGGACCGGCGCCGACAATGACGACCTCGTACCTCTCGGAGTGACCATCGTGTGGAAAATCCGGGGTGAAACGGGGCAGGGGAGGCGCGAAGGATGGAAGGACGCGAAGTTCGCGTGTGGAGGCCGCGCATTCGGTGAAGACAGGCATGGATTAAGGTTAAGGCGTTTCCTGGGGTAGTTCTGGAGGGCTGGCTGTGTAGTCAGGAGGGTTTATCGATGGCAAAAAACAAGGATGAGGTGAGCCAGAAAGCCGTGGTAGAAGCAGAGTAAAAAGCTTTCATTGGGATCACTACGGGAGAGCTATATAGGGGGAGTAGCACTGAGGAGTATGGAGCACAGTGTAGGATTGTTCTGCCGAGCGGGCATGTTGATTGGCCGCCAGGCGGATAGGGGAGCCTTAGTCCTAAGGAACCCGTTGCGGGGGAGCCTTAAGAGTACTACTAACTACTTGGTACTACTGAGTACTAGTAGCTTGCTGACGGCTGCTTATTTGAATCTCACCAATCGCCCGGATCGTCGCTCGTCATGTCGATCGGACCATGCTCATTGGTCATTGGTTACTGGACGCAAGGACAATGGACGGTTCGCCTACGGCTAATGACTCCGGGGTGTGCTCCAGATCCGCGGAGAAGCCAGGGTCGGCTATTGAATACTTTGGATGCAATATCGTTGGAGATGGAAACTTGGAATGACTTCCGAAAACAAGGGAACTTCCGCCTCCCACGGAACAGCCATTCCAATGACCTCACCCCCGCCACCCCGCAAAGGCTCTGCCCATCTAGACTCCAGCTATTGATCTGGATGCCCAGCAACGAGCCTCACAAACCAAGTATTCCATCCACTTTTTCAGTGGCTTCGGCCGAAAGGACAGAGTAACCACCCAAAGTTGGCCGTTAATTTGGATAAGGTCCACCTTCTGGAATTGTTAGGAGTCCCGAGTGGTGAGTCACTGAGAGGATATACTTTACGACCAATTTCAGGTACTAAGTCTACAAAGAGAATCCATCGATCGTATAGAAAATTGCGCGTCCGAGGACGACAGGAGAAGATCAAAATCGACAATGGCTGAGCAGATAGACGTAGTCAGTGCCATCAGAGGGTCATTTCCGCCCCGCTGGGCCCGCGTGAGGGGGTTCTCCGGCTTGCCCCTAGGCACTCTTAGCCAGCGTCATGGCCACACCATGGCCTTGGAATTGCCACCAAAGTATGGCAGACTAGATAGGCAGTATGGAGTAGTTAGACTCAATCTTGGCTCGAACCGCCGAATCCGTCCCGATCGAGACGGCGAGAATCGAGACGGACACGACTAGGAAGAAGATACCTCAGGTTGGGGGTTTGCCGGTTGCTGTCAGTTGTTAAATTGGTACTTATGGCCTAGCAGCTGCATCTTGCTTGTTCTGTCTGCAACCTCGCCGATCAGTCGGATCGTCCGGATATACGGACTAAAGCCAATCACACCAGCATCATTTCAGGCCACTCCATCTCGCGCAGATCCATAAGCCCCTAAGAGAACAGGTATGTGACGAATAAGAACCGATGGAAGTTTGTTAGCTGATTGGTCGTCACGTTCTTGTTGAGGCGTGCTACAGCTGCAGCTCTACTCAAGGTGATTTCATCGGTTTCAGAAGTCTCCCATCTGGTCCCGAAGGCAAGGTTTCAGTGCCATGCTACCTCGCCGGTTTTTCTGGGCCCGATCTGAAAGGATCGCCGCGACTGAGTGTTGCCCTTGAACCCAGCCTTTTAAGGTATACGAGTCTCACCCCAACGGCCGACACTCCCATCTCGTATTTTCGCATCTACCCCGCATTCGATCATCTACCAACCCCTGACTCAGTCTCAAGCAAAGCAACGCTATCAGCTTCTCAGCCAGTGATCGGGGTTTGGTTATTGCCATCGACATCCCCACACTAACCCGTCGCCTCACGGTTGATACTAAGTGGCGCTCAACTTCGCGCCGATCTTTCCAATCTGGACTCCATAGATTGACAGCCATCGATGTGCCAAGCCGGGGGTTTTCCGAGCTAGGATCAAACAGCTCTCCCAAATGGATGTCTGACCAATCGCTTCCCATCGCTTCCCATCTTGATGCGAACCATTCGAAAAGGTAGGCATAGGCGGAAAGCAGCACGCCCTTGCTCCCCGGGCACTAGTACCCCCGCTTCTATTGGGAGGCCCTAAACTCCCTATGATAGGTATGTGGTAGGGTATAACGGAGTCTCTTTGCGCTCAACCGGTGCTTTCACTAACGGTGACATCCTGTGCAGCACGAGGATCATAGACGGCCGAAAAGGCCATTTTTGTCCAACACTTTAGCAACTGCGCACCATATATAGCGCGTCCACCCCTCGCATTCGGCTTGCGCCTTTCTTTCGGACACACATTACATACATTATGAACCGCTTAGCGCAGCTGTTTGTTGCTAGCGCTGCGAAGTCCCCTGGGCAACCTGCCGACTCATGGATCGTGGAAGAGCGCTCAGTTGATGAAGCCAGGCCGTTGAGAGTGGTCATCATCGGCTCTGGAATCTCTGGTATCATCGCATCCATTCGGTTCAGGCAACGCATCCCCAACTTGGATCTTTGCGTATACGAGAAAAATGTAGACATTGGAGGGACTTGGTTGGAGAACAGATACCCCGGATGTGCATGTGGCAAGTGTTGCTTCTCGTTCTGCTCTGGTGGTACCGTGACTGACTCAGCTGGGCTATAGATATCCCTGCTCACACCTACCAGGCCACCTTTGAGCCCAACAAAGAGTGGTCCGCCTTCTATGCCACAGCCCCAGAAATCCACAGGTATTGGGGGCGCGTGGTGGACAAATACGGCTGCAATAGATATATCAAGTTCAAGCAGCAAGTGGTCGAAGCCGTGTGGAAGGAAAAGGATAGCAAATGGATACTGCAGGTCAGAAGCATCGATAAAGGCATTGAGACATAACAGCTAATCCCCCATGTCGACATGAAGGTCAAGGACCTACACAGTGGCTCGGTCTATGCAGACCAATGCGACGTGTTGATCTCCGCCACCGGCTTCTTGAATAACTGGAAATGGCCGGACATTCCGGGGCTTCATGATTTCCAAGGGATGCTGATGCACAGTGCTAGGTGGGATAAGAGTTTTGACTACAGCGTATGCCATCCGTCAAGAGAACCCCAAGCACGTAGTAACATTCAGTAGAACAAGAGGGTTGCTGTGATTGGCAACGGTTCGAGCGGAGTTCAAATTGTGCCCGGAATGCTGCCAAAAGTAGCACGCATGGACCACTATGTCAGGAATCGAACATGGATCGCACCCACCTTTGCTCGGGCTGAACTCGATAGACGTGGGGTCAAGTCGGACAATTGTAAGATTATTGAACATGGGAATATAGGGACGAGCTGATCGGATGACCGCAGTCTCATTTACCCCTGAAGAGCTCGAGACCTTCAACAAAGACCACAATGCTTACCAGAAATTCCGCAAAGGTAGGCTAACCCATTCATCATCTAGTCGCTTGCGCTCATAGAGTTAGACATCGAGTTGCAGCTGCAGTCTATTCACGGTGCAACCTTGCTAGGCACACCAGAACAGCTCGGTGCGAAAGAGGCTTTTACGCAGGATATGAGACGGCGCTTATCAAGTAAGCCGGAATTATTTGAGGAGCTTGTGCCATCATTCCCGCCCGTTTGTCGCCGGCTTACGCCCGGTCCTGGGTACCTGGAGGCCCTGACGGATGAGAAGATCGACATCATCACCAGCGAAATCGTTCGGATTGATGCAGACGGCATCATCACGGCAGATGGAACACATCATCCAACTGACGTTTTGGTCTGTGCCACCGGATTCGACACCACGTTCACCCCTCGATTCCCCATCACTGGGTGCAACGGCCTCTCGTTGGCGGAGCGGTGGAAGAAGACGCCGGAATCGTACCTCTCGATCGCAGTTGATGAATTCCCGAACTATTTTATCTGCTTTGGGCCCAACTCGGCCCTTGGCGAGGGCAATCTGTTGCTTTTGCTTGAGAGAGTAATCGACTATTTCACCTCATGTGTCCAGAAGATGCAGCGTGATAACATCCGCTCCATGTCCGTCCAGAAGGATGCCGTGGAAAGGTTCACCCGTTACTGCGACCAGTATTTCTCCCGCACAGTATACAGTGAGCAATGCCGTAGCTGGTATAAGGGAGGCGAGAAAGACGGGCGGGTGATCGGAGTGTGGCCCGGCTCGTCGCTCCACTCGCTCCGAGTGCTGTCTCAACCCCGCTGGGAGGATTTCAGGTACGAGTATGTCGGGGACAACGCGAATGGCTGGATTGGGAATGGCTGGACGGAGAATGAGAAGAACAATGATATCAATGTCGACTACCTGGATGATGACCAAGTGGACTTTCCCTGGGCGGTGTTTGAACCGTTGAAGAACTAGAGACTAGAATCAAATGAAACACGTCAACACGATGTGACTCGAGCGTAAACTAAGAATCATACAAACGGGATCCGTCGCGTCATTTGGTATTGGGTAAATAAAAGAGGATTTGTTCCTGGGCTGGAACAAAAGAGGTCGTACTGGGTACTTTCGGAAGTGACTGCCGAGTATGCATGCTGCCTCGTCTTGGGGATGCACTGGGAGGTACAGGTACCTTTAGTGATGGCCGCCCCCGCCTTCAATACCGGCGTGTATGTCGCAATACCTGGCGGTACGGAATCAAGCTGGATTTGCTGCCGCACCGTCCATGGAAGGGGTTCTCTGCCAGGAAAGCCTTTGGATTTTGAGTTCGGATTAAGATCATTAGTATTCGCTATTATTATGGAGACGATTTCTCCACATCCCAGCTGTCAATTGTCAACAGTGTGTCACCTTTTTCCCCCTCCCCCCTTTCCATTCGGTGGGATCGGTCGCGAATCACGATAACTTCACGTCTTCCCTTCCCGTGCCAACTATCCCAGCTGGAGCAGGGGCAATCCTCCTGGCCCATCTATCTGGGGTTTATTGGGGCGAGCCGATCGCGTTGCTGCTGCCTGTCGCGGCGAACCCGTTTTTAGACTAACGATAACCTGATCCTCGCCCGTTTTCCAGCCTTCTCCCCGATGCGCGTCCTCCTCCCCTGACCATGAAGGCTGCCAGCAAGCATTTCTGCTGCACCATCTGTCAGCGGGGTTTCACCCGCATTGACCATCTGAAACGACACCATCTCCGCCGTATGTTCAATGTTCCCTGCGTCTCGGCCCGCTCCTGCCTGCGGCCTGCCCCATCCTCCAATGCTGTTGTTCGCTGACATGGAAATTGTCCGTCAGACTCCGGCGTCAGACCTTACTCTTGTGTCTTCTGCAATGAATCCTTCGCCCGTTGGTCCGTCTCTTTCTTTTCCTCCTTTCTCGCCGTTGGTTTCCGACCGACCCAATGTGCAGGCCACGTTTTCCTCCCTGTAACGACAATGCTGATCCGTTCGCTCATCCTATAGTGATAACCTCCGCGATCATTACTCGGACTGCGCCAAGCGCGGGGATCAAAAGATTCCCGAGACAGGGCAGAGAGGCCGAAGGCGACATGCCTGTCAATCAGCAAGTCCACGCCATCGTCCCTACCTACAACTAGCAGCATGGTCGCTAACCAATCTGTTCATTTCCAGTGCACATCGATGAAGCTTCGGTGCGACGGGCTAAGCCCCTGCAGCTCATGCCGGAAGAGGAATTTGCACTGTAATAATGACCGCAAGAAGTCGGCTGACACCCTGGAGCTGGACTCGGGCTCGACTCCCCCTACGAAGCGTGAAGATTACGCGTCGTCGTCGTCAGATCGCGGATCGATCAAGTTTCTCCTCAACGGTGGTACCGACAGTTTTACAGAAGAGTTCCTCCTACCTCCTGGCAGCGATCGCGCCCGCGGCCGTGAGTATCAAAACCAGAAGGGGCTGCAAGAAGTCGGTCGCACGATGCTAGGCTACCGTGTGGGGAACAATCAAGCAGATTGTGCGCCAGCTTTTGTCGAATCCGACCCTGCGGCCCTTTCTTTTTTCCAAGATACGTTCCTGGATTTCTTCAATGGCCCTTTTGGGAATGTGCCCAAGATAGTCGAGACTCCATTCGCAGGTCAGCCCTACCTGTCTGCGGTCGTTCCTCCTGTACAAGACCCCAACCTCGCACTCGCTGCGCAGCAACCATATGAACCGGAGGAGCCATTCGCGACCGGGCTCTATCAGGCCATCTTGGCACGAGCATGGTCGATCCCACTCGATGCCAGGGCACAAGAACGATTGTCGACGGATCTCAGCTTTCTGCTCACGCCCTCGCGTATCCGCAAGTTTGTGTCAATGTATTTGAAATACTGGCAGCCGAGTTGCGCCATGGTCCACCTGGCTTCACTGAATTTAGACACGGTTGCCTTGCCGTTGCTTGCAGGCCTGGTATTTATGGGCGCCATGTACTCCTCTGATGAGCAGGAGACGAATGCCGCAAAACGGCTGCTGGACATTATAGAACTCTACATCTTCTCCAGCGAAACATATTCCGCTGAGACCGAAGTGGCGTCAACATTCTGCGGACGGCGGCCCTTTGATAATGGAACTAATGACTGGGTTCAGTTCCAAAACTTCCAGGCCGGCTTCATAATAGTCATAGTGCAGTACTGGTCGGGAAGCCATGGGTCGCACAATCGAGCGATGGAAAACCGCTTCAGCGAAGTCATCAAGGTATGCCTATGGAAATCAATGATAGTACATCACTGACATGATAGGTCGCACGTCGAATGGGTCTCCCAAAGTCCCGCCATCAACAGCGCCATGTGACTCCAGAGTATCAATGGATCCAGACCGAGTGTCGCATTCGGTATGTTCCACCGTTCTTGTGGCTGCTGGCTGCTGGCTGCCTGGCTGACCGTCACAGTACGATGAACATCATTCTCCTTCTTGACTGCGCGTTTTCATTCTTCCAGAACTACCCTTGTCGTCTAACCCACACTGAAGTCGAATGCGATTTCCCCTGCGCCGAGTCACTCTTCGCTCTCGAGCACCCATACACTGACCTCAGCTTCCAACCCTCACGGGGAATTACTATATCAGAAGCGTTTCATAATTTATTTGAAGACGAGCCCAAGGACACGATGCCTTCAACACCGGACTCGACAACTTCTGGCAGTATGGCAAGCATGACAGTGCTCGACATGTTTATCCTGATCCATGGTACTGGCAGCCCAATTGGTAGTACATCATCTAAACTAACCTGGCTTAGTGCTGTACACCTTCATCAACTCGCACATGACCCTTCTGGGTCCTATCATCCGCAAGGCCCAGCTCTCCCAACCTAAGCACCTCTTCAGCTTTGATCCTCCAGAGAAGGGACGCGCTCGAGCGATTCCAGAGGATTCCATGCTAGGTGGTATTCGGGCGGCGCTATCACGATGGCGCGAGCATTGGGTGACCCTGCGCAACACGGTCTCACGAAGCGAATGGGCCTCGATGGGCTTCTTCAAGAACGGCTATAATTTCTGGCTAGTGTCGCAGCTGCTTATAACGAAGAAGGAGAGTCTGGATGTGGTTATGCAGATGGAGGTCAAGTGTGAGGATAAGTTGGAAAAGTTGAAGGTTCTGCTGCTGGATGAGAACGATTGACATGTATTGCACAAACTTCTCTCCTTGATATGGATGATAATGTGACATACGGTAGGTACATATCTTTATTTCATGCCTGGTGTCTGGAGCAAGGTGTCTGGAGCAAAGTTTGAGGTGGGAAACACCCAGTGATTGTTCATAGCCCAATGTATCACACCTGCAATGTACTTATATCAGCACACAAGAGATTTATTATTCTGTTCCTATAGCCAATGTTCTAGATTCCGGGTTGATTTACATGCGAGCTGCACGCCCTCTACCTGCTTCATTAAAACCACCCTCTCCGACCTGCATAACTGACTCATCTTCTACACATCCTTCCATAATAAAATATGCAAATACCAAAAGCGGTACAATTCTGCCCATCACATGCCTCACCACCATCTGACGCTGATCTCATCGCCCGAGCTACCACACCAGCTCTCCAGTCCCCATCTCCCCGGGACCAAGCGTCCAACCCACCACCACGATGCCCGACTCGCCACCCAGGCGACGACGCTCGCGCTCGCGCTCGCGCTCCCCGCGCCGCCAACCCCCCAAAAACCAAGGCGGATTCCGATGGAAAGAAAAGCGCGCCCCGAGAGAAGACGACGCCGATCGCGCCCTCGATCGCGGGTATCGTGCTCGCTCGCCCCGACGACCCTATGATCGTGATGATCGCGACCGCGATCACGACCGCAGACCCCGCCGCGATTACTCCCCCGATAGACCCAGAGACAGGGAAAGGGACAGGTATCGCGATGGCGACAGACCCCGGGACCAAGACCGCGACCGCGCACCCAAGAAAGACACCGGCGAGATCAAAGAGAAGAAAGAGAAGAAGGAAAAGAAGTCAAAGAAGCTCCGACCCGCCAGCACAGAGGAAATGATGATTGTTACGGTTAATGATCGATTGGGGAGTAAGGCGACGGTGCCTTGTCTTCCGTCGGATACGATTGGGGATTTGAAGGTGTTGGTGGCGGCGCAGATTGGACGTGCACCGAGGGAGATTATGTTGAAACGTCAGGGGGAGAGACCGTTTAAGGATTTCATTACCTTGGGGGATTATAGTATTCAGAATGGGGTGCAGTTGGATTTGGAGATTGGGACCGGGGATTAGGGTGGTTTTTCGGGTGTTGAGATTGAGATTGGGCTTTGTGGATAAGAATTGGGATTTTCGGGTGGTTTTAGGAGGGGATCGGTTCGGTATGAGGAACTAATACTGGAATGTTATTTTGTTTTGCTTCGGTCTAGGGCAAACATTCATCTCTTCGGAGTGTCATTGCTGGTTCTTGGTTGTTATCAGGATACTGAAGTCATGGGACGATTACAGCTATGACACTTCGGACAATGCAGCACTCGTGGCATCGCAACTTGGGAAAGCTCTCAACTGCACGATGTCCCTGACACACCCAATATCATCCCAGTCCAGTCCAAATCAGCCTGGGCTATGACATGCCCACCCAGCGCCTTTGATCTTGACGATAGCAGTGTGTACTGCGCGATACTTTGAGGACTGGATTTTCATCAGCTGTGCTCACATGGGCACCATTTGTGAACACTGTGCACGTTATCACCTCCGTCATAGCCATCCAAGAACAAGTCAATCGGTCAATAATCGTGTCATGTAGACAGTCCCTTCTATCTCAAACTGGCTAAAACTCACAACCTTTTCATACACCCCACGTTCCTTATAAAGACCGTTATTTCTAGAAACTAATACGCAAAGATGCAATATTTACAGCTCCCCTCCCCGTCTTTCCCAGAAAGATACCCTCCCAAGCCCTAGCACAGCAAAGGAACCACCACCAACGCAACCACCCATCCAAAAGGCATCCAAACCCTCGAAGCCCCAGAAGTCGAAGTCGAGGTCGACTCAGACCCCGAAGAAGCCGTACTCGACGACGTCGACGTCGCACTTCCCGACGCACTACCAGACGAGCCCTTATTCCCCCCCTCATTAACCACCGTAAAAGTCTCCGAATACAACACACTACTCGGATCCTCGGTATCCACAATCGCAAACTTATAATCATTCCCAGACTTCACACTACTCGCAAGAATACACGCCACATCGCCCGAGTTAGCAATATCCGTCGTGATAGTAGTGACATTCGTTAAATCCGACGTCCCGGACCCCTCCATAAGGTAAATGCTGACATTTGTGACATTGCTGTCTACTTTCCAGGTGATGATGGTTGTTTGGCCGGTTTTGACCTCTTCGCCTTCGGTGGGGTAGTATGTTGTGGAGGCGTTGGAGGCGGAGATGGTGAATGCGGAGGATTTGTATTCTGTGCAGTCGCTGTCGGAGGAGGGCTGTAGGACGACGATGTAGTTGGTGCCGGTTGTGATGCTGGAGGGTGGGGCCCAGGAGATGGAGCCGGAGTTGGAGATGTTGGAGGCGATGGTAAAGAGGGAGGTTGAGTTGGTGGTGGTTTCGAGGAAGAAGGAAACTTTGTCGGAGTTAGGCTCGGTCGTGTTCCATTTGATGACGGTGGCTGTGCCTAGGGAGACGATGGCGCCTTGGGTGGGCTCGACGAT
Source organism: Aspergillus sclerotioniger CBS 115572 (assembly GCF_003184525.1). Taxonomy (NCBI): domain Eukaryota; kingdom Fungi; phylum Ascomycota; class Eurotiomycetes; order Eurotiales; family Aspergillaceae; genus Aspergillus; species Aspergillus sclerotioniger. The sequence continues at coordinate 488,074 of NW_020291000.1, read as the reverse complement.
GGAGTAGGCGGGTGTGGCGGCGTTGGCTGTGGTGGTTAGGAGGAGGGCTTTTAGGAGAGATGTTGGATGCATGGTTGAGTTGGTAGAGTAACGAGTGACGAGTGACGATGGTTATAGGAGGCTGAGGTCAATAATGAATGAATAGAGTGAGAATTGTATGTCAGAATTATTTGGTCTTCATTTTGAATCCTAGACTTATTGCATTCCTCGTGTTGCCTAGTCGTCGGCTATAGTATTATCCAGGTGGCTTTTGGCATGTACGCTTGTGTCTTTTCACCGCAAGTGGATTATTTATAGCTAGGCAGCAACCGAGATGGGGCCATTGTGTCATCTGATAGGATGTGTGAAATAAAAGGGAAAATAAAAGTCCCTGGCGTGGTGACGGTGCAATCAGGGATATCTGCGTATAGTGCCCCTGCTATATGATTATCCACTTCCGCCACGAATGCTTTCCGGTTTGGGGACAATAGGATAGAACTCCACAGGAGATGCACGGTTGAACAGCTTTGATCTGATTAAATTCCTGGATTGGTCATATAGCGAGCGCGTAGTGTTCAACAGCGGGGTGAAGTGGAAGGATAGCGGCAGCAGGACTGAAGCCATCGAGGTTATGCCATCGACACACCGAGGATCATCTTCTGCATCCAATCATGCACGTCTGCATGTAGAATGAGTATCATCGCCATTCTATGTCGATGTTTTTGACACGATGGTGAGCGTAGTCAGTACCCGTCGTTTAAACGCCCTCTTGGAGAGGTCGGAGTAATTGTCTTTTGTTTGTAAATGCCAGAGAAAATACCTTTGCTTCTAACGCCCTGCCGGTTCTGCCTATGAATTTTTGAATGTCAATTGAAGACTTATCCACAAAATGCTTTAGAATCGGAAATGTCTGAGCATCAACATGCTGGTCGACCCAGGATCTAGTAGGAAGCAGAGGCTAACTCAGCAGAAACCCACCATACTAGTTGTAGCGTACCATGTAAATGTGGGTGGAAGTATCCAAATTGAATCAGTGCTAATGGATGGTGAGTGTTGAATCATTCTTTGGACTCAAGCAATGGAAGGAGGAATATATGCAGATCAACTTGTGCACTCTAATGCAACTAAGTTATGATCGGATGACTCAGGTCAGGTGATTCTCACCTGGCAAGCATCACGGCGATTTCCGGGATTCCGAACAACTTCCGTTGGTACCCCTCGGACAGAAGCAAATCACTTCCCAAACCAAGTGGCACCTACACGGGTTGGATGGTACGAGATCACCCAAAAGACGCGGTCAGCCGCAGTCTAAGGGGTAACAAGCGTCCTGATCATGGCGATGATGGCCCCGATCAACCCAGCCCGAAACGGCAGAGCAGAGGTAGATATGTGTCCAAGGCATGGTATGCTGGTTTCAGCTCTTGAACTCTTTTTATGATTGCTAATTGATCCTTGGAATTATAGTACTCAATGTCGTCACCGGAAGGTCAAAGTGAGAAGATACCGCACCACTCGACCACCGAGCTTATTGCTAAGTGTTGGTATAGTGTGATGGCGGCCTGCCATGTGGACCATGCATTTTCAGTGGACGACGATGCTCCCAGAATGCGACTGATTTGCGTCGCCGAAGGCCTAGGGATGAGACACCTGGAAGCCATGATAGAGATTCAGCGGCCACAGAAGCGAACGATGGCATGCAAGATTCTCAGTTTGTCTCTCTGTCATCGCTGAAGGTATTCTCAAATAAAAACTGACCGATGCACACAGCGGGAGACGGGAACTGTTGACTATGTTACATCAAGTTGAGCGTCAGTTGCAGCTGCTAATCGCTTCCGTATATTCTGGCCCTGATGGACGTGAACCTGTCAATATCCAAGCAGATCCGGCTATATCAACTGGAGAAGCGTCTATTGTAAAGCCTATAATGGCAACCTCTCTAGGGAAGGCTGCACCGGCTAACTTGAACTCCTTTTCTGGCGAGACATCCATTCGACATGTCCTGGACCAGGTTGAGGGGCGCTTGGAGACGACACGAAGACGTGGCACTGCTACTGTCATGGATTCTTCAATTTCTACTCCTGCCTTGACTCCTCCGCCTCACCATGGCGGTGCGAAGGCAATACCAGACGATATATATAGTGTTCTGCAAATTTATGGCATTGAGCCAAAGCAGTCCGAGTGGGATAAACCGTTGGACGTGTTTTGCACCGAGATCCATATTTTGTATCCATTTCTCCATCTACCAACTCTGCAAGCCAAATACGACATGCTGTGGCACGGCAGGCTTACTCAATCTCATGAGCCAAATACCCCCAACCAATTGAAAAACACGGGCGTGGCCCAACTTCTTCTATGCATAGCTATCGGTAGATGTACCGAGTCACCGAGGGTACAGAGCCGGGAAGGGCGACACTCGGCTGGTTGGAGTCTGTATGGAGCAGCCTCTGAATTGCTGGGAGACCTTTTTGGCTGCTTTGGAAGCTGTTCAGATCCACTAGAGCTTCTACAAACATTAGCTTTGATGGTGGGTAGCGGTCTCTTGGATTAGAATGATCACTTACATGGGTCTCGCAGACAATCTATCTTTTTCGCCTTGATATCTTTGGGAAGGCCGAAAAGCTCCTAGCTCTCGCTATTTCTCATGGACATCATCTTGGATTACACCGATCCAGGGTTGTGATACACATGTCGTATTTTAATAGTGAGATATCTCGGCGGATATGGTGGTGTCTATACGCCTTGGATCGTCGACTAGCCATTGAGACGGGCCATCCTTTTCTGATCCAAGATGTGAACGTTGACACACCTCTACCCCAAGATATTGATGATTACTGGCTCTCCAGATTCCGAGATCGTCCCAGCCTTCAGCCAGATGCAGTCCCTCCAGCAGATTCGGGCATTCCACTCACCCCGATACCTTATTTCAGAGCCATGATAACATATTCCAAAGTCCTCGGCAAAGTTTGGGAGGGAATGTATGGTGCTACCAACTTGGAGCCAGTCCCAAATTACCCTCTCCGGGAGCACCTTGAAAGCCTGCTTCTTCGGGCCCAGAAGGATATAAGTCAGGAATTTGCTCATCCTCAGTACGGACGCGTATCACATAGCCAAGCGCCGTGGTGGCTGGTCAAGCAGCAAGCATTAATGCGGACTGTATGCCCAGCCTTGTCTGCTTTTCTTAACACCCTTTACTAATATGATTAGCGATGGTTGTCACTTCGCCTTTTGATTCGCAGGCCCATGCTTCAAGCATCAGTTTCTCCCAACACGTCTACTCTCGACACCTTCGAAAACGAAGTGACGTGCATGCAGATTGCAAATACACTGATTGAAGAATTCGCTCAGATCCCCGATGAAAAGGCTGTTTTCACTTTCCCGTTCATACACTACTTGATTGGCGCCACGATAGTCTCTCTGGGGCTGATCCTAAGGGAATCTTCATTCAAAGCTGCGTATGGCGGGGCCACGCTGCACGCGGTCCAACTATTAGAGTCTTACTGCAGCAAGACATGGGTGTCTGGAAAGTTGATACGAGTTGTGTCCAGGTTGAGACAGATAGCGTGTCAGCTATTGGAGAGTAGTGATTTGATGGGTGTGGAGCGTTCACTACACAAGCATTCCTCACAGATCTATTCCGAGAACCGCACTGCTCATCCTCGGCATACACTCACTGGTGAATTTCCATCTACATCAGATCGAATTCCCTTGTCACGACCAAGTGGCTTGTCGGTGGGAGATTACGAGTCCAGCGGGAGAGCTCATACGAATCACCATCTCGCAGACACAGCAGGTATGGCCCTAATCTCATTCCACATGTGCTACCGCGGAATCCTACTGACCCGCAATTACCTCTGCAAGACGCTAGCCTGACCAATCTAGTGATGTCCGACTTTGATTTCGAGGAGGATGTCAGAGGCGTCAACATGGGTATACTGCCTGTCCAGGGTTCACCGAGCATGCCGGCCTGGCCAAACCACCCACAAGACACAGCAGCTACCAACTATGCACGCACCAGGCCATTGGCTGCACAAGAAGGGCTGGATGTCAGCGAATCAGGGCCATCTTTCGATGCTGTTGATCTTGGAGGTGGTGCCGGAGAGATGGGGTGGTTGGAGGCTCTATTTGGCAACTATCTCAATCCGGATCTCATAATCCGGCAAGACACATAACAGCTACCAGGCAATACATGCATTCCTAGCCATCAGGTCACATTGTACACTGCTAAAGCCCTTCAATCAACTCCGTTCCACTAAACCACCGTCAAATCTCAAACAACACAGCAAACCCATCATACCAACTTCGCATGCGCAGGAAGAACCCCCGCATTCTCAAACGACCTATACGTCTCAATCCATGTCTCAAAAGTGCTATCGTGCCTCTGCCACCCATACTTCCTCGCCTTATTTATAGACGAGATCGTCAACCACGACTTTCCAGTCGCCCAGTTAAAAAACCCCCAAGTACCCCAATCAAAAGCCTCGGCCTTTCCTCCATACTTCTGCACCACCCTCTCCCACACCTCCCGCTTATCCTTTGCCCATTCCACCATATCAATCTCATTACTTAGAGTATTTGCCTGTCCGGCGGCCTTTTCAAACTTGGGTTCCGGGACCTGCATTCGTTAGCTTCCCCAAACTATATCCAGACCCTTCCTCCCCTGGGAAAGAACCCATACCTCAACGCCGAAATAGCCCGCCACATCCTGCCACATATACTTCCAAACAAAGACGTCTCCGTTAACATGATTGAACGCTTCATCCTTACAATGCTCCTTCGTTGAAGCCCACACAGTCAGATCAGCTAAACTCGGAGCGTAGGAGTTATCATCAATCGAGTTCCAGAAATATTCATTCCCGGGGAATGTAGCAGGTTGGTCAAGTTCTCGACAGATGAGCATGTAGATGGCGATGGTTAGGGCCTCGGACATTCCGTTTGCTGGTTCACAGAACAGATAAACATCAGCCAAATCCCATCCCTTTCAAGTAAAGCAAACAGAGAAAGAGGAAAGGGGTCCAACCATGCGGCGCAAACCCATTAATCGCATTCGGACGAATCACATTCCACGACCATACATTCCGTCTCCTCTGAACCACCTTCAAATAATCCTCCTGGTTATAATAGAAATTATACCCGTGATCGTCATATCGAGGGAAAGTTTCTTCAAGAGGCACTTTGACAGGTCCGAGGTGGACGCCGTAGTACTTTTTTTCCAATGTAGCATTAGCACATATCCCCTCATAATCCCCCCATTCCTATATGGTATAATAAGAAGATAGGACATACCTTCCCCCCCGTCTGCAAACAAACCCTCTCCAAGCGCGGACACGCTGCATCCACCGCATCCAGAAAATTGCGAAACAGGGGGATGTTTTTTTCCCGGAGGACACGGAAATCGTCGTCGTGGACGTATGAGGTAAAGAAGGCATGGGTTACGGGGATGCAGATCTGCTTTAGTTGGGCGATGATGGTTTTCACGGGGGAGAGGAAATCCACGGCGATGAATTCGACGCGGGGGTCAATCCAGGGGGTTGGGAGGGGGCGGCGAGAGGTGATGATTATTTTGGTCCTGGGTGGATTTACTTAGTTTCTTTGTGGTGGTGAGGATGGGAGGTAATGAGGGTACCATTCTTCTTTGGGTTGGCGGATGAGATGCTCTACGATCGAGTAGCCGCTGATGCCGTTGGCGCCGGTGACGAGGGCGACTTTTTGGGGGAGGGGGGACATGTTGGTGGATTCTGCTCTTGTGGGGTAATGGGTGATGGTGGTGGTGATGGTGGTGGTGGTGATGGTGGTGATGATGGTGGTGGAGGGGGGTTTATATAGCTGTGTGGTTTGTCTGTGTACTGTGTAGGTATAGGACAGTCGATCTTTGCCTTGTTTTGTATATCGACATAATCATCACGGATGGCACGGCATCTGAGACAATCATCCTTGTCTGGTGACTATTATGTTAGGATTTTGTAGATATCATATGTTGTTTCTCGATATCATACCCCAATGACCGTGTTGTGATCATCCAACCCGCAGTTCTATTACCACCAATGCCATACCAACATAGCAACTCCTCATTAACCCTCATACAGAGATGAACGTAGACCGACATTGAATCCCTCCCGGGTATATCGGCAAAATACCTCACTGTCGATCTTCAAGGCTGTGGATCAAACTTAAGCATAGATTTAGTCTTTGAGGGCCGTGAATGGGATGCGGCTTGTGGGTCGGTGGAGCTGAGATTCTCCCGAAATGCATTTCCGTTGAAGTTCCGGTGGAATTCCTGTATAGTTCCGTTGCATTTCCGTGATTCCGTTGGCGGGGATCCCACCATGGGCGTGGTATGATTGTCATTGTGTTTGATCCATGTGTCGGATGTTTTATTCCTAATGTAGGGACTTGAATTATGCTAGCTAGGCATTCGTTGTTGATGGTGATGATTATGTCCAATGTGCTAGGGCTCCCCACGTGATTCGTAGTCTGAGGGCATGGACTGGTTTAGGTCGCCAACATCTCGCACTTCTGATATGAGGGAAGTTTTGGCCTGAGAGCTAAGGATGAGTTCTGTAAATGAGTGGAATGTTGGTTTGCAAAAAATGGGATGAAGGGGATAGAGTTCGACAATTGAAATACAGAATTGACATCATCGGCCACTTCTGTACCCGAATATATATTGCCCGACATTGGGATTATTTCCCATTGATGGTATATGCACACCACATTCAAATATGAAATGGCGCACATATATACTTATAGATAGAAGTTAATACTCCACTGAGTCGTCAGACCCTTCATCCAGAACACCTAGTGAAGATCTAGGCACAGAAAGGTCGCACCCAAGTGACACAGCACCCTAACCCCGCCTCATATACCCAAAACCACAGACTGTATTTCAACAAATGGGGCTGTGGTTTAGTGGTATAATATTCCCTTAGCATGGGAGAGGTCCGGGGTTCGATTCCCCGCAGCTCCATTTTTTGTTTTTCTTTTCCCTTTCTTGCCCCTAAATGTCTCCATTAATCTGAGTCCTGCCTGCCATGCACTAACTAGATCAAGCTAGATACGCACTCTTTTTTGAGACATCTCCACTACCCTGCCACATCAAGCACTAAACTAGGCATCTCTCCATCAACAAGCATCATTGGTCTAGTGGTAGAATTCATCGTTGCCATCGATGAGGCCCGTGTTCGATTCACGGATGATGCACATCTTTTTGAATTTATTTTTTCTGTCTCCTCGCATACCTATCACCCCAAGGGTCGCTATTTCGTGAAACCAAGGCATAGTACTCGGAGAAAGAGGCAGTTCCATTCCTTGGTGGTCGTCGTGTTTGTTATTGAGGGAGAGGCCAGTAAGGACATGGTGACACATGTTATATGTGCTGTGAAGACTACTGAAGAGGCTACAGTGGGGTTGACGAGGAAGAGGGTGCCTATAAGCAGAGAGGGATTTGCTGTGGAGGAGGGAGGAAAGGGGAGAGCTGATGGTCGGTGAGAGGTAAGTTGGCATTTCATTGAAGACGAAGGAATTGTATTTTCAAATAGTAGAAAATAGACAGCCAGTTGATGTATAAATCCACTGCCACGAAAGCCATCTATCCGAAATAGCAAAGATCAGGTCCGTTGATCCAATCTCATCATATCAAAGAACTAAAATTCGCTTTCAGCCTTCACCAAACTGGGCGTATAAGGCTGAAAAGTCCACGCCGGTCTTGCAGGAAACCCCCAGAGGCGATGTAACTCCGAGTCCACCGGCCACCTGGAGCACCTGACCAATTCGCCCGTCATTGGATCCCGGAATTCAATATTCGATGTCAGCATTCCATCAGCTTTCAAAGCCGTTCTAGTCTCCCTCAACACATCCAACGCAAAGCCAGGAACGGTTTCTGCCTCATCCAGAAACTTAAAGTCATGGTCACGGAGATATCCCGGCACCATAGCCTGCGCGATGATAGCCCTTACCGGATGACCAATGGGCAAGACCACAGCCGAGAGAATCTGCTCACTGGTAAAGTACTGATGGTAGCAGGTCTCGACGGCGAACATCCTGCTACGCGTCAAGTCTTGAGCACAATTGCTCATAATCGTGTGCTTGATGTGTTTGGCCAAAAACCTTTCGGTCGCCTTGTGGCTGATGTTGTAAAAGTCTAGGAGACGGGCGAATTCGATGGCGGTGGAGATTTCCTCGGTGGGGGACTGTGGCATGAAGATGATTTGGTAGGTGTAGAGCCACTGGAGGAACATCTCAAAGCCGCGGATGGAGAGAACGTCTTTGATTTCCACCAGGTGGGCTTCATCGGCTTGGCCTTCTTGGAAGTGCTTCTTGAACATGTTTTCGAAGTAGCGTGATCGGCTGCAAAGGACTTCCTTGTGTACGGGGATGGAGTAGTTTTCGCCGATGTGGATGGTTACTTGGGGGCCGAAGTAGTGAGGGTAGATGCTGGGGGTTGGTAGTTGTGAATGATGATGAATGTGGAAGGTTTGTGGGGGTGTTTACGTACGATTGCACAAAGTTTGGAAATGTTACTAGCGGTTGGGTGAAGTCTCCTGCTTCGGACATGGTGTGTAATCTTTTGGATGGTTTGTAGTATGAGCTGAGACTAATGTAGGGAGGGGTGGAAGTAGAAGACGGAGCAGTTGCAATGAGGAGTAGTTTGATATGGAGAGATAGATACAGAAGAACGGAGGAGGACACGAAAGACCTATTTATTGTGTCTGCCATTCTTGGCAGGTCTCACAAAGTCGGAGATTGCCTTTTTGATAGTAGGCAGAGAAATTCTGGTAATTCGGCTGGTGCAGATAATATGACTAGGAGGAGGTCTAGACTGGGATGGCCAGGCAAGTGCCGCATTTCTCCAAGAGACACGTGATTCTGACGTGTATTTATCTGTTTCTGTGTGCTGCCAACCAGCTGAGAACCCTTGACATGTAACAAGGACATGTCCTGGCTCAACGTTCCTACTATTATTCACGTGCAATAATGCATCTCCGGCTCAACCTTCCATTCGAATCACATCCTGGATATCCGACAAAGCTCTGTACATCAAGCGACCGCCATATCAATGCCCAGTAACCAACAAATCCTCATTAGAATGAGACAACTGCAAAGTATGCAAAGCAGGCAACTCCACAGGTTCAGGAACCTGCTCAGGCTCAACCCAATCCAGGGGAGGAGGATAACCAAAATGACCTCTTCCCACTGGCTTCACTCGCATGATGTAGGATGGATCCTTGCCCCCAGGCCGTATCAGCCCAAGCTGCTGATATTCTGCCACAATATTATTCCTCGGATTCGTTACATTCGACGTCCACGGGAGATCTTTATAACTGCGCGACCAAATCACCTCATCCGTCATAATCACCAAACCGCCTTCGGCAGCAGCGCGTTCATAGACCTCGGCAAACGCATCTCCCCACACATGCACCAGCGAAATTGGGGCTTTGGGTCCCCACATCAACATCCACCGGGACAGATTCAAGTCACAACTCAGATAGTCGAAGAGAAGACCCATGCGGACACCGGCTGGGACCTCATACTCTTTCTGAACATCTTCTGATGGGGGCCAGTCGAATGAGCGGACATATTTCTCCAAATCGGAGATGCCGTTCACTGCGCCGGGAAGATTCCATACAGCGTATGTTCGATCGTATGAATTGGCCCAGAAGCGCATCACCGTGAGATGTGGCAGGGGGGGGGGGGGGGGGGGGTTGCTGAGTGAGCATTCGGCGCCAGCTGGCCTCGGGACGTAGCCAGATGTCTCATCGGAGGGAATTCCGCATGGGACCTAGAGGTGCGTAGAAGACCCTGCTCTGGAGGCGTCGTCTACGACCGGATGGCGGGATGGGGCTTGGGGTGCTGAAGAGTCTGGTGGGAAGGATCGGCCGACTGGCATGTCAAGTGGTGGATAGCAGTCCCCTGGGACTCGGAGATAGGATGGGGGGTCGTTGTTGTCGGGGAAGAAGGAAAGAAATTCCTCGCGGAGGACAGAATTATATATGGGACTCTCGCCGGTTGGTCTCGATGGGGCCAGGAAGAGGGCTTTCTGCAGGGAAGGAGAGTGTTGGATTTGGTTGGCCCATTTTCGACAGACTCGTTGCGCCAGGAGGAGGTTACGGATGTCCAGGTGCTCGAGGATTTGCACCAGGAGCTCTGGGAGGGAAAGCACCTGATTCAGTGCTGAGTGTGTCATGGTTGAAGTTGATGAGGTTGGAGAAGCAGATGCAGCGAGGAGTGCAGCGGGGAGAGCAATTAAAGGTCACGGGCGGTCATAAGCCCGACTGCACTAGCAGATGCACTAGATCCAAGGGGTGACACCCCCCGAGGTATCGGACGATGCAAGGCCTAGTCTCCGAGATTAATATTACATGCACGCAGTATCCGCTAGTCCATCATTGCCGCCTTTTAGGGCTAGCTCTTTTTTATTTCTCCTGTTTCCACTTAAGTCTAAATTTATATGATATCATTTCTACACTCATTTGCTAAGCATTAATTACTATAGACAACAGCCATCCAAGCAACCGAACTACTCTTTGACCACACCTTCAATACCGGTAATACCATTCACATGCGCCAATTCATTTCAAGAGACGCGCCAGGATTGCCATCCCTGTCTCTTATCTGTACCCAAATGGCCAAGAGAAATAGCTGGCAGGCCTGAGCACTAGCGTACCATAGCCCTGGGACCACTCAGTGACACTGATTGGATCCTGACCCGGCAATTTCTCACTCCGTTATCTCATTTAAGCATCGGACATGTTGGACGGATACACCCGACCATTTCTCCTCTCGGTGGGCCCTCAACCGGAGTAAATTGGTCATTGGTGGAGTGATCCACACACAGCTTGTGTGCAAGGCTGCTAATGTTACTGCTTAGGCGTGGTTTCCCCGCTTGTTTGTACCTTTGCTACCGATGTCAGTGAGACTGGCGGTGGATGTATTGGATGATATGTCCTGATCGCATGTGGCGCTTAATTTATGAATAATGTGTTGGCCAGTGTTGGAAATATTACCTGTTACTGCTCTGTTATTCTGTGGCTTTCTTCGATTGGTGTCAAATGACATTAGGGTTCTATTGATAGACATCATGTGAGAGAACTATGCAGGAGGCGCTCTGCACAGTTGAGTCATAACTTTGGCGTCTTTGTACATAATCCAACTCAATCCAGTCACCATCATGCCTTCTGGTATTATTGTTGGCAAGTAGATCATCTAATTAGTGCCAAATGAATGGCAAACACCTCCAACAAATAGTTGATTACCTTAACCACACCAAGGCTGCAGCATCATTCACAGCATAGGCTCATTCCTCTTAAGCGCTCCTAGTACCCCATCCAAGTCCTACCAACTACCCATCCTCCCTTTAACAACCCCATCAACAACCCCATCAACAACCCATCACCCAAACCCACCCCATGGCAACCCACTACAACCTAATCGACTACGACTCCGACGCCGAAAAAGAAAAACACCCACTCATCCCACTCTCCAACCTCATCTCCGCCGCATTATTCATCGCCCATCTCCTCGAAAAAGCCAACATCCCTTATGGATTAATGGGCGGCCTCGCCGTCTCCCTCCTGGGGAGTAACCGCACCACTCGCGACGTGGATATTGCCTTTCAAGCGCCCGGGAAAATGCGCGATCTGTGGGGTCTGGTGGAGAGGGAGGCACGGTATGTATCGTACCATACGCTGCAGAGAAGAGGGGAGTTCGTGTTTGATACTAATGGATGTGATGGTGATGGTGCGGGGTAGACTTATAATACCCAATACAAAACTTCTCAGCAATATAATGAAAGTTTTTGTCCATACTGGGCCGGGATATGATGATTGTGGGTATGCGGTGCAGGTGGAGGTGGATCTTATTGAGAGTGGTACGTACCCTCCCTCTTGCCCCCACCTTACATTTTTAAAGCTCCACTAATATGGAAAACAGGTTATCAAGGAAGTCCCCGCGACATCTTCGCCAACAGACGTCTCCTTACCGTGAATACCAGAACCGGGGTGAAGACTATCTACGGGATCGAGTTATTCTATCTCCTAAGGGGCAAAATGGCTGCGTTTGCGTCTCGAGCCAGTCCGCATGATTTGCATGATGTGCAGCATTTGTTGAGCACGTATGGGGAGGAGGTGAGGGTTTTGTGGAGAGGTTGGATCCGGATGCTGTGGGGGCGTTTTTGGATGTGGTGGCGCCGGGGAGTTTGGGGAGGTGGAGGGAGTTTTTTGGGAGGTCACCTTGATTATGGGTCTCTTTGTTGGGTGGGAATGGACGGTATGGGGTTGGCGTTGGGGTGATGCATTTCGTATTGCTTTTTGTGGTGATCTATATTGTAATTTGGAAACAGTTGGTATCGTTATCGTTACACTCCAGGTCTATAAACACTCCGTGGATCCTTGGCTCCATGTTTTCGATACCGAGTGGCATATATCTCCGGGGGATACTTCCATCCCAGACGCTTCTGCTTGTTCCGCACCATTTCCGTCCAGATCTTCCTTCGAGAAACGGGGGTGGTGTCTATCCATATGAACATCGGGTCCACCCCGTCGCCTACAAAAGCCTGGAAGCGATCTTCTAGCCATTTAGTATCCGTCTGTCCGCCGAGATCGAGTGCTTCTTCGCCCCATTCCTCGGTGAGATCCATCCCGTCAATCAATTCTTGCAATAACCCGTCATCCCTCGAGTCGATCGCACTTTGCACATATACTGCGAGCTTGGGGTATGGGAGGCCGCCTGGATGGCGTTAGGTCATATCTCCTGCTGTTTAGGGCAGATGTGAGTGGCAAACCTTTACTGAATTCTATGTTTTCTGGCTTAACGTCGAGGTGGCAGTACTCTCCCGGTACGAGGAGCCAGAAAGTCGCCCATCCGATGGCCTTGAACCGAGGATATTTGTGGTTTAGTTGCGATGGTGATCGGAGAGGATTCGGGCCACATGGGCTGAGAATGTCGCTGTGCGAGGTTAATGTTTCTACCGCTTGTTCGAATTGTTCATCTTGGATGCATAGAACTCGGTCCTGTGGTGATTAGACAGGTCTCGCTGATAGGACGATCAGTAGGTACATGCTGAACGATCGAGGATCCGTAATATATTTGTGCATATTGTTGGATGAAGCAATGATGTATCCCAGCATCGGAAAGCAAAGATAGCACGGCGGAGACTTCCTGGGGCGGTTGGGACTGCTCATCTGGTTCCCCGACCGCGAGGGGATGAAATGCTGGTGATATATCGTCATTGGCTTGGGGGATTTCCATTTTAGCGGATAGCGGTTGGGTAAACCGATTAATGACGAATGTTGTTTGACGGAAATAAGATCGAAGAGTGAAAGGATGATGAATGGCTGCCCGGAAGGAGGAGTTCCGTAAAGCGGGGATAATTCCGGGTCACATGATGCGTGGATGGAAAGTGACAGAACAAACCAACGAAATGTTTACATCTCATCCTTCGCTGTCGATATCATGTGGGTTCCTCCTGCTATTTGGCAGGAAACACCATCAATAACATCCAGCAAACGGGCAGCCGTGCTCATCTAGGCGGAAGAAATCCAATCTGCTCGATTGGCCACCGAATCCAAGCTCGATACGCCGGACTGAGCTGGTTATAGATCTGCGAGAGAAGGTGAGTGCTCCATCCCCTCATACACCACATCCACTCGAGCTGGTGAAGGACCACGCAAAAGTAACCAACAATCACCATAGCAAGCGGCTGATAGTCCTTAAGCAGGAGCAGAAACTCATGAGGTACGCGCAACAGCCAAATGAAAACATCCGCAGTCTCGAGCCTCAGGTTTCTCTCTAAGCACAAGATGAACGGTCGGTTCATCTCATCAATGACAATGTTGCAAATATTAGCCGTGTGCTCCTCTTGAACATCTGCCATAACCAAATTTCGCAAGTTCTCGAGAACTTGGTGTTGTGGGACTGGTTCAGAAATTCTATTTCGAGCTCGGGCGCTGAACATTGAAGCCAAGGGTCCGTTCTTCAATGCTTCATCGGCAAAATCGAGAATAGTTCCGGTGCCTCGGATGAGCACGAGCCAGCTGGCGATCTCGTGGTTTTCCCAAAACAGGAAATTGCCCAGTTTGAGCGGCTTCGCGCACCAGATAAAGGTCGATAGGGCGGAAAAAAGGAACAGGGGTGCTGAATTCTCCGGGGTAATGTTGGCCATCTCGGGGGTGGCGAGTTTCAATGCGGCTTCGTGATGGATGTTCGCTTGAGCGATGTATGACTGCGACCTCTCCGGACGTAGGGTGGCAAGATGCAGGGCCGACAGAGCCAAAATTGCCTGGAGAGTGTATGGCGCGGTGAACCCGATCTGGGGGACCTCGACGCGCCAAAATGATTGCAAGACAGGGTGGTGTGAGAAGGTGTAGGCGGTGGAGGTGGTGAAATGGTGAAGCAACTCCAAGTCTGCGATGGCAAGGTCCGGTGCCACTGCTGCCTGCGACTGGCCATCACTGCCAGGGGAACCGGAGACTATTGTCCTGGTATTGTCCTGGGGTGTTGGGACCTGATTACATGAGGGTGAACGGTCATGACATGAGGGGCTCTGGGCAAAGGAGCAAGTCACTCCGTGCCTCCTGCAATTGATACAACTTGGCTTCTCTTCACCACACTAGACATGATCAGCCATAGAACCCGAACAGAATACTTCTGCCAAGGTAGACTGCATACCTTCACCTTGCGCAACTTGCATTGCTGGCAACCATGTCGTGACTTCTGGTGGGACCGACGACCTCTGGTCTGCGTGCTGGCTCGCATGCTGTTTCCTACTCTTGCGAGTGAATATTAACGATATTAGTCAACTCTATCCTGACATACAAAAACCAGAAGCACAAAGTATCGAGTGGAGGGGATCGTTGATGAAGGAAATGGCAGGCAAAACGTGACCGCCTGGAAAATCGATGAAGGTGGCCAGGATCCACCAGCCAATCAGATCCCCCCACCTGCTCCACCCACCATTGCAGATCCTGAGGCACCCCATCAATGCCCGAGAACACGGCCCTGTTTGAGTTTTGACATCAAGTCCATAGGCAACCATCTTTATCTATCACGGATTAGACACCCCATTGGTGAGAGCTTAATTAGGCCCGGGCCCGTTGCGGAGGCCATCGACTAGCTTCGTGCTGCCTAAATCTTAGGTGGGGACAACGGCAGTTCTCTTGCAGCAAGAAAAGCCTCCGCCGTCAGACCTATTCTTAGATCTGCCTAGACTTAAGGCCAGAGGTCGGGTCGCAGGTCTAGATCTAATGTCCCTCATAGGTCATGTGCCCATGCCGCATGTACTAAATTGCTGCCTAAGGCATAGTATTGGAAGTTCATTCATTGGCTCCTGTATTCACCAGCTTTGTTGATACGTTGTCTGATATATGAGGACAGGGAGTGGTATGCCACTGTCCACCGCAAATTGCCTTTTTACACGCTGATCTAAAAGCATCAGAATCGGCTTGTTGGATGACACCAAGACTGATGCGGTAAATCCACGCCGAAAACGCTTATTCACAGAAAGTATATCCCGCCAATATGCGTGGATTAAAAAGTGGCGACCAAAACAATGATACCAAAATACAACGACAAATCCTAGAATTAGGTACAAATCATGCTCATCACTGTGAATCATGCTCCTCAACCCGCAGTCCCAGCTCCACCGACTCAACTCGCCGATGACCATCACCGCGAAGCACAACCGACGGATGAAACAAGTTCATCACCAGCATAACCAAAAACATCATTGCCGCATCAAACACATACAAGAACACCTCGTGAGAGATCACATAGCCACTATTTCCTTGAGCAAACTCAATCAAACGATATACTGATCTCACCAGAATCAGAAAGCTAACAAGGTAGCATGCACCGAGCAGCCCTCTCCAGTCTCGAGGCCACATTCTCTCGTCACGCTCAATGTTCTTTTCTGACTCCACGGTAGGCGATTGCTCGATTCTGAAGTGGAATGTGAGCGAGGCAATCAAGAAAGCCCCGAAGAAGACAAGCTGGACACAGAGACCGGCTACAATTACCCATTGTCCGATTTTTAAACTACTACTGAATCCACCGGACATGATGCCACCGCCTGGTTGGGTTTAGTACTGGGTAGTCGTGAGTGATGGTTAGGCTTACCGGCTCCTTGTAGGATGAAAGAGAGGATATCGCCGGAAACGAAAATCTTTGTCATCCATTTAACTGGTACCACGCTTAGATGCTGCGCGTGGAGAAAGGTGATGATTCGGCCGAGGACCATGTAGATTGAGGCTGCATATAATGTTGGTGCTAGGAGGATGAGAAGTGTTTGCAGAGCGTAGACGGTGGTTGATGTGGTGTTGAAGTGAGCGTCGGCACGGGCTCCATAGCCTATCACCTGGACTAGATACCAAATTTAGAATATACGACTTGTAAGGTTCAGACTGTAGTGACACTTACAGATCCCCCCGACGATGAAGGGGTTGAAGTATTTGGCATGAGTGCGGATGCGCTGAAAAAGATGGACAGCAGTGGTTGCTGCAAACAGGATAGCAAAGGCAACTGCACCGCCCAGACTGGGGACATAGTCATATAACACGTAGGTGGAACTAGTCATGACTGCGGTTGGGTCTTGGTTCTGTCAACGAACGCAGCAATTGAGTAGATGTGCAATGTTAATCTCGGAGCGATATAAAACCCTATGGTAAGTATTGCGCTTTGACATGTTGAACTGGGGCTTATATAGTTGATAGTTGTGACTGGAGTGAAAAGTCTTTCGCATTTGCATCGCCACCAGTCGTTCATGTCTATTCTAGGCAACCTTCATCACCAACGACATTGCATCTAGATCTTTGCGAGCCATGTTTAGGCAGTAGCTTTCTCTGGTTCATCTATTGATGATTCTATATGTGTTGTCGCTGATTAGGCTTTTGCTTTTGCACGTTGCCCGGCCGCATCCCAGCGGGGCAGATTAGGGTTGTGATGCGATCCCGAAGCCGAACACGAACCCGACGTTTCAGACCCACTGATCGTCCCAACAACCAATCTGGTTTTGGGTCGAGATACGCGGTACGAGATGCAGCCCTTTCTGTAGGCTGCAGGATCAGCGTGGGTCGCAGTTTGCGCCACGATTACTACCAGAGTTGGAAAGGAGACGTGAAGACTGCCAATTTGCGCTATGCACATGTGCAGGCAAAATCAGGGGCGCTAGCAGCATTGGATGGCGCTAAGTTCGTCCTCTCTTACCGCGTGCGAAGAAGAGAGGTTTGTTTTCCTTTTGCATCTGCACCTTCCTTTCATACCCTTTGACCAATTCAGCCTCAGAGATGACGGAGAAGCAAGAGAAATCCCTCTATGACATCCGCCATGCAACCGAGGACTTCTCTGACCCTCCTCCCGCATACTCAGCCCGGCCTTACTCGGCTGCATCTTCCGAAGCATCCTTATTGACGGTGGAGCCAGACTTTGCGCCTGATTTCACAAATGAATCGAACAAAGGAGGAAACGTTGCTAGCTTTGACGGTATGCCTCGGAATGTACATGGTTCTGGAGAGAAGGATTGACAGAAACTCTTTAAGACAAAGTAGATTTCAACACCAACGTGGGCCTGGGATCTCGCACGTCGGCGTTCATTCAGGCTTTTATGCGACCGAAGGTGCAACCACGGATGGTTAATCTCGGGTTAGGAGAGAATGACACTTCTGTCTCCGAGATTCGAGATGGCTCCGCAGCTGCGCCTATGGACATTGTCATCATGGTTGTTGGGGGTACGGAATGAGATTCCCACAACCACGGAATGAATCTTCAACTGACAATCTGGTAGAGGCCATCGAACCTTTTATCCTCATTGCAAAAAAGCTGCTTTCGGAATCACATCGGGTTCGGATCGCCGCGCATGCATCATGCGAAGCAATAGTGAGGAGTCAGGGACTTGACTTCTTCCCTATCAGTCACGATTCAATTCACCCCATGGTAACCGCATGCATCCCACAGATGTTCTGAATATTAACAAGAACAGAGCATCGTCCACAGCGGAGGCTTAGATGGTAAAGCTGAGCATCTGCGTCACCTAAGACATTCACTTTTCGAAAGCTACCACGGGAGTTGGAGGGCATGCATTGCGTCATATAGGCGCGAACCTCGACCGTTTCTGGCCGATGCGATCATCGCGACCCCGTTGGCACACGCGCATATACATTGTGCCGAGCGCCTTTCAATACCGTTGCATATCATGTCGACGGCACTGTGGAATGCAACAAAAGAATTCCCTCATCCTCTGTCTCATGTAGAGGGGTGTGAAGAGGTGGATGAGAAAACCTCGAATCTCCTCTCTTATGCACTTGTTGAGGAATCTATATGGAATGTGTGAGTTGAGTACAAGAGGGAAATGTGTGTATGTATTGTACTGACGATGAGGACACAATGCAGAATCATAGAGCCTATCAACCGGTTTCGACAACAAATCCTGGGTTTCCAGGGCATTTCTTCGGCTATTGGTGGAAGACTCGTGATCAACCAGGAGGTTCCTCAAACATACCTCTGTTCAGGAGTGGTTCTTTCTAGACCGAAGGACTGGAGCAACATAATAGGTATCCCATTAATTTTCTCACGTTTTAAGGTATCAAAATCTTACAATGACAGAAATATCCGGCTATCTGTTCGACGACGTACCAACACCTTACAACCTAGGAAAGGACCTCCAGGATTTTCTCGAGTCAGGTCCAACACCAGTATATTTTATCTTGCAAGCAGATAGTTTGGAAAGCCCTGGCGTACTAGCGAATGCCATCCAAAACGCTGTCACAAAGCAAGGCTTCCGTGTCATTCTGTCGCCAGGCTGTCGAGATGTTTGCCCTATTTTGAACCACCCCAATGTGTTCTTAGCCGAGAACATTTCTCATGGTCAGTATTAAAGACGAACTCATATTGATCTTGACTAATGTGGACACAGAGTGGCTTCTACCCAGAGTCTCCGTCGTTGTCCATCATGGAAACTCAGATGACATCGCCTTGGCATTGAGGCATGGGAAGCCGAGTGTGGTTCTCCCACACTCAGGGGAGTAAGTTTCATTCAGCGACCCTGAGATCAATAAACTAAGATATACAGCCAACTATCGCGTGGTATTGCAATCTCCAAACTCGGAGCCGCAGCAGCACCTCTTATGAGCAATATGCTCTCCTCGGATTCCCTTTCTCAAGCAGTGGCATTTGGCCTACGACCAGACGTTCAACAATCTACCCAAGCAGCCCAAAGTCGCGTCATCGAGGAGAATGGTTTGAACACTGCCATCCAGTCCTTCTACCGCTGGCTACCGTCACACGTCCAGATATGTAGCATCACACAGCAAGATCTTGCCATGTACCAAATCTGGAACAAACCATCTCTCAGGGTATCTCCTGAAGCAGCTGCAATTCTATTAGAAGAGCGACTCATAAGAAAGTCTGATATTGTTCTGTGAGTTACCTTGTCACTCTCAGCAAGTTTGCCGCTAATTACACTCTTATGGCGTCAGCATCCCTCGCAGGTCCTACAGCATCGAACTCGATAAGTTAAGCGCTCTCCAAGGAACCGCAAGAGATTACTGGGATGGTGTCAGCCACGCAGCAAAAAGCATTGCTACCTCCTCAGATTTAGTCAGTATGTTACCAGGGCTACAACTAAAGGTAAGCAGATTCCTTGATTAAGATAGATCTCTTGCTCGCCGCAGCTGACTAAACCAAACAGGCAAGCTCCTCGTCAGACGAAACGGGGAACAAGTCCAAGGAGAAGCGCAATATAGCCAAGGATGTTGGTATCGGCACGGCAAAAATTTTCGGACATATTGCCCTACTACCTTTCACAAGTAATTTCTTCCCTGCACGGCCCTTCTAGAAAGAACGCTAATTATCCACAGCCACCGCACTAGTAGTCAATTCGGTCGCATACGGAGTCAAAGCTGCCGCGGGAGATACTCCACCTCACACATCAGGTCCGTCAAAATCTCTTGCAGCAGAACAATCAACGCCCGGTCAAACTGCAAAAAACGGGCCCCCCTCTTCGCGGTCAAATGCCAGTCAGATCCAGGCTCGGGATGATGAACATGTGCAGGCAATTTGTCGTCGACATCTTGAGCGGGGATATAAGAGTCCGAAACTCAGGCATCCAGAGTTTAAGAAAATGGTTCTTGATAGATTCAATACTCTGTCTGGTGGTTATTAATTAATAAAAGACCGCTATCCAACGGAAGAGATTCGATAGGCACTAACCCATATAAACGAAACCTCAGATCAATGTACATAGTAATGCCAGTAGTAGTCAGGGGAAGGTGGACCCAGTCCCGGTGGATATCCAACCGGAATCGTTCCATTCAACTTTCTTGACGATCCGCGCAATCAAGGGCATCCTCGCTGCTATCCGAGCCCCACCCAGCGCATCCATCAAACTGATGCCGGAGCCACACGGCTATCAGTATCTAGGTCCAAGCCAGCAGTCAGTCTAAGTTGCAGCTTACTTGTCCAACCTGCCCCCAACAGACCAGGACAAAATGCGACAAAATCCTTGGCAACCCCGCAACAACCAATTTTGTACTACAGACCCTGATCTTACCTATTCCCCCTTCCCCCTACAAAACAAGCCCTCTCTTCGCCAAACACACCACCTTCTACCCAATCACACCAACAAACCCCTCTAACCCCTTATATTCCAAACCACAATGGGCCAAACCCCCTCCACCCCCAAACCCGGCACCAAACTCCAAGTCATCGGCGCGGGCCTCTCCCGCACCGGCACCGCATCCTTCAGCGCCGCCCTATCCATCCTCCTCCACGGCCCCGTCTACCACGGCGGCACACAAACCACCATCGGCCCCCCCACCGAAATCACCACCTGGATCACCATCCTCAAGCACCTACACACCTCTACGCCCTCCTCCCGCCACCAAGCCCTCACCCTCATGGCCCACCTCCTAACCGGCTACGTCGCCATCACCGACTGCCCCGGCGCGCAACTAATCCCAGAACTACTAGACCTCTACCCAGACGCCAAAGTCATCTGTACAGTGCGCGATCCTATCGCATGGGCGAAAAGCATGACCCGGGTTAGAGATCTAGTTCGGGGGAAGAGGTTTCTACGGGCTGTGTTCTTGCCCTTGCCTGGTATGAGACACTTTGTGGAGTATGTTGGCTTGATGAGGGTTCAGTGGCAGAGGGTGTATGGAGGAAGTGGGGGGTTGGGAGGGACGTATGAGAGACATGTTGAGTGGTTGAGGGAGATTGTGCCCGAGGAGAGGTTGGTGTTTGTGGATGTGAGAGATGGTTGGGAGCCGATTTGTAGGGCTTTGGGGAGGGAGGTGCCCTGCGGGGTGCCGTTTCCGAGGGTTAATGATGCGGAGGCGATTAGGGGGTTGGCGAGGTGGCATGTGTGGAGGGGGTTGGTGAGGTGGGTTGGTGTGTTGGTGGTGGTTGTGCTGTGTGTATGGTTTGTGTATGGTTTGTGGGGGTGAGAGGTTGATGTAGTTGGTATTTTGGAGAGGTGTGTTGTGTAGATGGATGGGAAGTGTTAGGTGGTTGGTAGGGTTACTTGGGGTTAATTTTGGACAGTTGGAATAAACCCTTGGAATATTAGTTTCAATCTACTTAGTGATTTATTTATGTCTATCTACTATGAAGTAGACGTGATTGGTTCAATCCAACCGAACCCGAACCCGAGCCGAACCCGAGCTTGAATCCACACAAGATCGGCAAAGAGTACGAACACCTCCCCACTACTGATTTATGCAATGGAATCCAAGCGTAACAATCTTGTGCATTATTTTTGAGTTGTATGATGAGCCCCTTTCTATATATAGGAGATGGTGACAGGCACTTGAGAGTATAGCGTCTTTGACAACTGAAATCCATTTCATACTACATTCCACTTCATCTTCACTCAGTCATCAGAAACATCCACTTATTGCCATCACAATGCAACTTCTCCCAGAAGCCACCTACTACTCCGACCCCGCTTCTCACATGAAGCACGACATCCAGACAGAACTGGTATTCCGGAAGCGCACCAAGAACCGCCATCAGATAGTCGACCTCACT
Organism: Aspergillus sclerotioniger CBS 115572; assembly: GCF_003184525.1. NCBI lineage: Eukaryota > Fungi > Ascomycota > Eurotiomycetes > Eurotiales > Aspergillaceae > Aspergillus > Aspergillus sclerotioniger. The sequence continues at coordinate 466,084 of NW_020291000.1, read as the reverse complement.
ACAATGACCCCCGAGGAATACGCCCCGATCGAGCAAACAAAGCAGGAAAAGCATTCCGTGCTAGTTCACGATATCAGGGGCGAGGAATACAAGTATACGCTCGATACAAATGGATTCCAATACATCCGTGACGAGGTCCTCGAGCTGAGGGGATGTTCTGACGACGAAGAGATAAAGAAGATTCTGCTTCCGGAAACAGAACATCTAGTTCAAAAGATGTAAGCATCATCAACATCCACGTCCAGATATATCAAAGCTAACAGAGCATGGCACAGAACCGGCGCCAGCCGAACAATCACATTCGCCAATCGCATCCGCTGTTTCTCCACGGATGAAAATCAAATGGCAGCGAGCCAGGCACCGGCCCGAAGTGTGCATTCTGATTTCTCTGTCGCTGGGGCATGGCATCTGCTGGAAAGCGTGATCACGGATCCGACGGAACTTGCAACCCTAAAGAAAGGTCGAGTCTTGGTGATTAATGTGTGGCGTCCGTTGAAGACCATTCGGAAAGATCCTTTGGCGGTGTGTGATTGGTCGTCGGTCGATCTACAGAATGATTGGATTTCTACCCGGATGGTTTTCCCACATGGATGGAACGAGCTCGGAAATCTTTGTTATGGGGAGCAGCAGAAGTGGTGTTATCTTAGTGGGCAGACGCCGGAGGAGCCGTTGGTTTTTAAGCAGTTTGATAGTGCGGAGAGTGGGAATGGGGGGATGATGGTGCCGCATACTGCGTTTGAGGATGGGGATACTGTTGGGTGTGAGCCGAGGGTGAGTATTGAGATTAAGATGTTTGCTTTTGTTCCGGAGAGGGGGTGATTGTACTTGTGTTTGGGTTATGGTTTTTGGTAGTTGGGATAGATTTGGTTCAGAGACGAGTTTGGAAACTTTTATCTTCTATTGTATTAGTGTTCAATGAGCAGATTTCCAATTCTCTTCATCCCCTTCCATGACAGTGAATTTGATGAATACTGTTTTTATTTTCTAGGAATTTTTCATATCTTCACATGGATTGGACCTTACAAAAGGATCAGTTTCAATAATTAGTTCTAAACCTAATCATTAAAGGAACCAGCCAAAGCCCCCAATACTATCCATGCCAGTTCCCAAAGAGCCCAGACTTGGTTTAGGGCATCAGATTTCGGCCTTTTCTAAGAAGAGGTTCGACTTCCCATCAAAACACGAAAATACGCAAGTGCAACACTCACCTCTTGGCTTGATACTGTTTGACGGGCGCCTAACTATTGACGAATCTCGGAATAGAATATGGCTAATGGCCGTTGATGAACTTCCGAGCGGGTCGGGTTCGGATCCTGAAGTGGATCTTGTAGGGTTTGCACGCCCCACCCCGTTAGACTTTGGGGCGTGTGTTGTACACCCTCATTCTCGTGCAAATTTCATGGCTGCCTGGCTGAAAATAGCACTTCCGACGCCTGGGCCTTAATCATGAGACATTATCTGTCGATCTAGTGGCCCTGTAGATCAAACGCCATGTCTATAACTTGAACATGATCTGCTATCGTGCTTTCTGTTCGTGCCAGAAGTATCACAGTCATCCGTTCTGCAGCAAGAAAAAGACAATCCCTCATTTTATCGTACATCCTCTTCGAAATTATCTGCCACAATGACCACTGCCTACTATGCATACACACCCAGCGCCATCCCAGCCATCATCGGAGTTGGGATCTACTGCACACTAGCAGCAGTGCATTCACTTCGCGTCATCTCCACCAAGGCCTGGGACGGGTCTTTTATGATATTTGGCAGTTTCTGTAAGTTACCCCAATCCTGACTACAATCAACCATCCTAATCATCACAGTTCAAGCAATGGGCTGCGGCGCACGCATCCTATCCTCCCACAACAAGTACGAAAAAGGCGCATGGGCCGCACAATACGTGCTTCTTATCTGGGGCCCAGCGCTTGTCATGTTCACCGTCAATCTAACCAGTGTGGAATTCACCAAAGCCATTGGAGCCGAAAAGAAAGTCCTCATCAAACCGCGCATCGCACGACCCCTCTACTTCACCATCAACACCATCCTCTTCCTGCTCCTAAGCATCGGAGTCGTTATGAAAGTCACCGCTGCCACCGAAAAACTCCAGATGGGAACCACTCTGACCAAAGCTGGTCTAATCATCCAGTTGCTTTTCTGGCTGTTTACCTTTATTGAGAATCTTGTGATGACGATTCGTCTGGGTCGGGATCCTAGCAAAGAGTCGCTGGAGGTAGTTCCTCAATGGAAACGATGGAATCAGTTGTTGGGTCTGGCGACTTCCATTATTGCTATGGGGCATAATGTTGTTCAGTTGACGCAGATGGGCATGGCGTCGGATGGATTTATGAATGCTACCGAGTGGCCGGCCTACGCGTTTGATATTTATCAGTTGGCGGTTGTGTTGGGGGCTTGGGGGATTTGGTATTTGCCCGGTCGGTGTCAAGCGGTGGTTCCTAAGCGGAAGGGTAATTGGGGGTTGATGGCGAGTGAATATCAGCTTACTGAGTCGCGTAATGTTGATTATCCGGATACTAGATATGGGGCTTAGGGTTGGTTTGAGGAGGTTGAGGATTGATGATGATTTTGTATCCAATTGTTTTTGTTTTCAATGTTAGTCTTTTACTCGTATCTTTACGGAGAATGATTAGACTCTTTATGATAACTCGAAGTTATGAGATTCATGGTTTACTCGCGCATTGGCTTATAGATTGGTACTGATCTCTACAGCTCAACATGTAGTGTTAGTAAAATTCTTCATGCCTAGTTGAGCCTCATTTAGGCATTGTTTAATTGCTCCAATCTTTAAAACTTTGATAGCAGACTGGGTTGACCCACTGTGGAGATCCGAACCCGAACCCGAATGCGAGCCCTGTTCCACCCGTCGATCATCTGCAACAAAATGCCGATAATTTGGTTTCATCCGAACTCTGCAACAGGCTCCCATGTTTGGACAGCCACACGAATTCAACACTTCAAATCATAGATGATGATCAGATATCATTCTCGACAACCGTTTCGTGCGACATGGAGCAGCCCGAAGGCAACAAGATTCTATGGACGTGGGGCACCATGCCCACGAGGATATAAAAGCCCCAAGCGATGCGCAGATGAATGTGATCCAGAAACTACAACTATCCTGGGAACCTGCAATGAAGTCTCTTTCACTATTCCTACATCTCTCCTCGGCTCTGGGGTCTACAACCCCCAGTCTCAATCAGCGAAGCAGAAACGACTCCTGTGCTGCCGTTAGCACCGTCCATTTACAAACCGGTGCAAAATGTGCCTGCAGCAAGCTTGCTACATCCTACCCAGACTTCATGATCTTCCCTGGGTCAGCCAACTACACCACGCAGGTCACAGACTACTGGGATGTCCGAGCCGACCTTGACCCGGCGTGCATCTTCCTCCCCACCTCAGCAGACCAAGTGGCAGATGCAGTCTCCGTGTTCACCACTTGCCAGGCCCAATTTGCCGTTCGAGGAGGCGGACACATGAACGTATGTATCCCAACCCTTCTCTTAAATCCTACTAACGAACCAGTACCCCGGATCCAACAACATCAATGGTGGTGTCCTCCTCGCCTTCAACCACATGACCGACTACCAAGTCCACAACGACACCATCGACGTCACCCCCGGAATGACCTGGTACAACGTCTACTCAGCCCTGGAGCCATACGGCCGCGCAGCCATCGGCGGTCGACTCAAGACCATCGGCGTCCCAGGCCTTACGCTCATCGGCGGCGTCTCCTACTTCATCAACAAATACGGCTTCGCCATGGACAACGTCGTCAGCTACGACGTGGTTCTGGGAAACGGAACCCAAGTCATCGCCAACGCCACCTCCAACCCAGACCTCTTCTGGGCCTTGAAAGGCGGCGCGAACAACTTCGGCACCGTCACCAAATTCACCCTGAAAACCTACTCCATGCCACACATCAGCACCACGATCCAACAATTCAACGAATCAGCCGTCTACGACTTTATCACAGCGACCTGCAATCTGGTCCTAGCGGACAGTGAGACCACCGTCGCGGGGGGTTCAGTCCTGGATATCACCTACAATGTCACGACAGGGGATGTCGCACCTTTACTACTCGGCGTTCAGGAAGGAATCAGCAATCCCCCATCCATGTTCACTAATTTCACGGCTATACCGGGAGTAAGCAAGACCAACAACGTCACGACCTCCAAGCAATGGGCTTCGAATCTGGATTCTCCGAAGCAAATGTTCCGGTATGTTTTAACCCCACATTCAACTTACCATGCCCTAACCCACAACGAAAGTGTTCTATTCGGCATGCACGCAATGTACCCCGACCCAAATGTCCTCTACACCATGTACCAGACCTGGAAATCTGCAATAGACACCATCGCCGACGTAGAAGGTCTTTATCCCACCTTCGTCTTGAACATTTCCCCCGCAAGTGCTGCCCGAGTAGCACAGACAAACGGAATCGGTAATGTCTGGGGTCTTGATGATGAACCGTTGATTTGTAAGTACCTACCCTACCCACTCCCCCAAGCAACAGAACTAATATTAGGCATGTAGGGTGGCAATTCAGCACCGGCTGGGCCAACGCCGAGGATGATCTCCGCGTCGAGGCATGCATCCATCAGCTCACCGAACACCTCCACGGCATCAATAAGCAGAACGGGCTTGCAAGAGACTTCATCTACATGGGCGATGCGGGAGAATGGCAGGATCCGTTTGCTGGGTTCCCTGCTGAGAATGTCCAGCGCATGAGGGAGATTCGGGGGAAGTATGATCCGTTGGGGACGTTTTCGAGGTTGAATTGGGGTGGATTCAAGTTGGGTGTTTAGGTCGATTTATTGGAACCTATTCATTCATCTTGGAATTGTTCCACCAGCCAAGATATCTCTTTTGATCTAGTTGGGATATTCTATCAGATTGTGTGTGATGGGTGGAGAAAGTGGTGGGACTGTACAGTTGATAGTAGGACGACATATCTGAGAAACCAAACATACATGATTAACACTACTTCACATCTACACCATATACCCCCCAACCTCTCTAAATCAAAGAAAATACCTCCGCAACAACTCCTCCGTAAACTCCCAAATCTGCGGCGTGCTAAAACTCTCCCACGTCCCCGCCGTATAATAAGTCCTCCTTACCCCCTGCAACGCATTCAACTCCCGATAAAACCCCTTCCTAATCGCCTCCCCCCCCACCGCCAAATCATACGGACTATGATCCCCCAACGCCAAAAACTCCGGCTCCGGGAACTCCACGCCAGACCTCTTCCTTATACTCTCCAAATCATGCAAAATCCCCCTCTTCACCTCCTCCTCCGACAACGCCGTGTGGCTCATATAATTCGCCACCTTCAACTCCCCATCATCCGTTGGCTTGAGCTGCAACATCCCCGGTAACCGGGGCAATAGGAACGGATCATCCGCGCCCCGGTTCATGTAACAGGTGTTTGTCGGTAGGCCTTTCACTCGGATCAAGGCTGTGTAGAAGAACGTGTAGTGGAATTGGCTGAATAGGTTCTTTTCTTGGGGACTTAGATCGAAGGCCGACATGCCGGGGATGCTGGGTTGGATTGCCACGATCAACCTTTCCCCCTTTACCGTTACCACTTCTCCGTCTGATTGCCTGAATGTGACAACCACACCTGAGGAATCATCCCTCACCACGCTCAAAACCCTAACTCCAACCATCACCCCCCCAGAACCACTCAACTGCCTCTCCGCCCTCTCATACAACAAGCTATTATCCCTCCCCTCGGGCCTCACAAACCCCTTCCTCCCCCCCTCCAACACATCCCGATTCATAAACTTCATCACATACACCGTTGGCTTATTTGGCCAGTCGCCTAACGGATCAATCTGCGCCCCTAGTTCTCTCAACGCATCTAACAGCCCATGTTCGGCCATGAATTCCCCAAACGGCTTTAACAGTTCCTCCGGGACGGGGTCGGGTAACTCCCACCCCACTTTTAGATAAGGGTATTGGGCTAGTATATCCATGTAGCGGTTCATAGCGGCAGTGGAGACGTTACTGGATGTTGGGGGGATCGGGGCTAATGTGGTGAAATCGAACATGTCGGTGGGGAAGTCGAAGGCGGAGTAGCTGAGGGGGATGTTGAAGTGGGTGAAGAAGGACCGCACGATGGAGAGGTTCTGGTAGTAAGTTACCCCGTAGTCGATGGGAAGGTGCGTGGCGGGGAGGTGGTAGGTGGTTGTTTGGCCTCCGAGGCGGGGTTTTTGTTCGAGTAGGAGGACGGAGTGGTTGGTTTGGTGGAGGCGGATGGAGGCGTAGGTGCCTGCTGGGCCGCCGCCGATTATGATTGTGTTGCGGGTTAGGGTTGGGTTGGTGGATGTGGTTTTGGGGGTGAAGAGGAGGAGGAGGGTTAGGGTTAGAGTGAGGGTTTGGAGGAGGGGTGGGTGAGGGGGCATTTTGATGGGGTATTGGATTAGGTGTGTTGTTTTTAGGGTTAGAGGGAAAGGATCCCGGGGGGGGGGATGGTTAGGACATGGATGAATGTATTAATGGTAGTGAGGGGGAAGAAAAAAGGGTAAAGGTTCACAGGGAGCACTGCATACAGTAGATATAGTTTCTACCACCAGTGAAAAAAGTACCTAATCATATGACTCAAGTAAACGCAACATCGTATTCGGACTGACCGCTGCTGACTCGGACTGGTTGAAATAATGATAGTGACTGTATATTGTTCTTGGTGTACACTAAGCTATGAATTCCTTGGTAGGATGAGATGAAAGTGGGCCGAGCTGAGATAAGCTGCAGTTGAATCACGGCGGGTTTGGAATGGTGGTACAGAGGGACGCTGAGTTACTGTCTGCAGGTGATGGTCTGATATGGTGATAGTGATCATGTCGTATGATTCTGGAGTGGTTGCTTTTTCTGGTTGGGATGGTGATGGCGATGATGGTGCGGATTGCTCCTTCTTTTGGGTTGATGATGATGATGATGATGTTGTTGTTGTTGTTGTTGTTGTTGTTGTTGCGAGTTGGAATATCTTGTGCTGAGAATCTTCATCTTGTGTTGTTTGAGTCTTATTAGTGTTGATCACAAGGATTCGTGTTGTATTCGAGGATATATTGAGAAGTGATCTTCCTGCAAAGTGAGGATATCATTTCCTGGTAGTTCAGATGGGGTTACTGTAAATGACGCAGTAGGCCATACAGGTGAGGCTCGTTCAAGCCTAATCCCCATGAGCACATGGCGATTTGATTACCACGGCACTAGGTAATTGTCATCTGGGAGAAAATGTAACCATTTTAAAGACAGAATCCAATGCATCCAGATATTTACTATCTCAGCACCAAGACAAGCGGCAGACAACCTGCTCAATTGAATACATCAGCTTTTCCCACCAATGTCTCTCATTCCGCTGCCTACTGACTGTTTCCTACATATCATCAGAATAAATGGAAGGACTGCATTCCAGATCCTTCCCCTTCCTTGTCCTGTATCCATGAACCATAGGGTTTTCGTCAGGCAGCAGTTCTGGACCTGAAGAAATGTCCTCATAGGAACCATGGTCTCCGATACCTCTGGATGCGCCCATGGGACTGCCCGAGTCGCTATCCATACTCGCCACATCTTTGTTATCATCAGAGCTACTATCATGACCCACAACCTTCGGACTGGAGCCTAGATTTGCACCGGAGTCATCGGAAATCATACCATAACTATCATCCGCACTAGGAGTGTCGGGATTCTGGGATGGAGTAAGACCCAATTCATGGGGGCTAGGACTATGTGTCCATTGAAGCGAGTCAGTCCCGGAACTGTCCCCACGACTAGAACTCCCACGAGCCCTCATTTCAGAGGCCCGGGAATCTTCCTGAATTACCAGTTTCGGGACATCGCCTGGGTGCACAGGCTGGATATCGATCGGAGTTCCGGTATTTGGCTGGAGTCCCCATTTAACTTTCATGTCATCCAGAAAAGCCTTCACCTCGGACCTATTTTGATCAACTATCGTCTTGTCGTGTACGTCGTACAATGCCATCAGGCTACATTCAAGTCCGAGTATAATTGGTCCCTCGTGAATATCCACGCCTTCCACCCTGGCCTGGTTGATGGTCTCCATCAGGATTCCGTCCAACTTTTCTATATAAAATTCGACATTGGTCCCTCTCAACACAGCCCCATACACAGGGTATTTTGCGTCTGGCTTTTCCCTTTTTTCCTGGGTTTTTATTTGTGGAGGTCTTGCGTCTGTCTCTTTTCCTTCTTGGTCTTTAAATATTGCGCGTCGAACTGGTTCCTTGTTCTTAAGTCGTTGCAAAGGTCTTGCGTCTTGCTCCTTTTTTGCTTTGGCGATTGCGCATCGGACTGCTTCCACAGACTCCTCGTTTAAAAGGCGTCTCTCGTATCCAGGGGTCTTGCCATGATCATCGCTACATATGAGAACCAGCATAGGACCCCTTTCGCTATGGGACATGATGAGGGCGCCATACGGGAGGCGCAGCGAGGATTTCCTGAGTATAATATTCACTTGGACATCCGGTTCGATGGTGTCTTTCTCTGCGCTACCGCCCTGTGACGTATCTCCTCGGAAATAGTCGATCAAACGTTCCCCCCAGCGTTCAAGGTAAATCTGATAACAAGGCATTTCGGAATGTAAAAATGGTGAATTAAATAAGAGGGTTCACAACGCCGGCTTAAAACCTGCTTTAGACTAAAGATTCGATGCAGAAAGAAAGAAGTTCGTGCGACACAAAGTCCCTTTATACCCTTCAGTCGTACTTTCCAGGTACATTCCTTGGGTTGTTCCTTCCGTCTGGAAATTGGTACCCTTGCTGCCACCCTTATATGGCAAGGGACTTGCCACTTGGCTTCAACTTTTGTGTGACATGGTGTTTCGCGGGAAGAGTGCGAATCTTTCTTATATACCCGAGTTTCAGAGGATGCAACTCTCCGATTTTGGTGGTATATGTTCGGATTTTTCGGATTTTTAGTTAAGAGAGTCTGTATGTATTCTTGGTTCGCTTGGGATTTCTGTCGATATAAGGACTGTCTAGGCAGCCATACGACTTTCTGATTAAACTGATGACTACGGCTGGGTGCTGATCAGTTCTTGATGTCAATATTTATGATGGCCTTATCGGTGAAAAACAATAAAGTAGATCTATACAGAGGTCGAGGGAATTTTTCTACAAATGGCATTTATAAGATAATAACCAATCAAATTCTATGGTTTATAGTACAGAGGCCTTTCCGATCAACGTGGCCTATCATATGTATACATCTATCTAGCCGACTTTTCGCATTTCAACATGCCCTACCGTGCAATTCGGAGAATAGAAAGACGACATGGGAGATGATAAAAAGTAAGAAGACGAATACTTTTACCCAAAGCAGAGAGACAAAAGAAGAGTGAAAGATGCACCGAAAAACAAGAAAAGTTACATCTCAAACCTACTCCCGCGTCTCAACAGAAAAAGACCCATGTAGTCTAAAATCCCTCGAACTCGCCCCAACAAACACCTTATACTCCCCAGCTGCAATACGCCATTGTTGCGAGATAACATCCCAGTAGGAGATATCGCGACGATGGAGATCAAACGTGACCGTTTTCTGTTCACCAGTGCCGAGCTTCACGCGTTCGAAACCACGGAGTTGGCGGAGAGGTTGGTCGGCGGAGTCTGGGAAGCTGAGATAGAGTTGAGGGATTTCGGCTCCGCTTAGGGACCCGGTGTTGTGGATGATTACGGAGATGCTGTTCACGGTGTGCCAGAGGTCGTTGTAGCCGCCGACGGCGAGGTGGCCGGTTGGGGCGGCGGAGAGGGTAGGGTTTTGCTTAGAGATGGTGAGGTTGGAGTAGGAAAAGGAGGTGTAGGAGAGGCCGTGGCCGAATGGGTAGCGGGTTGTGATGTTCTGGGCGTCGAAGTAGCGGTAGTCGAGGTAGACGCCTGGATGGGGTTAGTTTGGTGGGTGGGTTGAATGTGGGAATGTGTAGGGCTTACCTTCGGTGAAGTTGCATTGGGAGGTGTAGCAGAGGTTCACATTGTAATCGCTTTCGTTCTTTGGGATCGAATAGATCAAACGGCCGGAGGGATTGACGTCGCCGTAGAGGACATCCACGATTGAGTTTCCTGATTCTTGGCCGAGAAGAGATCCGTACAGTACTGCTGTCACGTTATCGTGCTCGATCCATTGATCGAGGAGTCTGGGTCCCACGGTGTTGATCACGACGATTGTGTTGTTGCAGTTGTCGGCGACGGTATTGACCATTTTGTCTTGGTCGGTGTTGTAGAGCTCCATCCGGTCCTCGCCCTCGCCGGCAAGTGCGTTCAGGAATACGATGCAGACGTCGGAGTTACTGGCGTAGGTTGAGTAGGAAGGTGAGACGGCTGTACTGCCAGCGACTGATGGGATGAGGGAGGATCCTGCAGTTGATGTGTAATTGTCCTTTAGGATCCAGTTCAGGATAGTTCCGTCTTCGGTGGCTTTGACTGTCAGAGGGACCAGGGGGGTTACTAAGTAAGGGTAAGATGCTTGTCCGGAGCCGGAGCCTGTTGCTAGATGCCCTTGATAGGTTGGACCAGAGCCATCAATGGAAAGGTCTTGATTGGGACCAGCGACATAGGCACCGGCATGAGCACCGAAGATGCTCATCCTGCGAACTGCCTTCAAAGGAAGGGCATTATTCTTGTTCTTCAGCAAGGCCATAGACTGAGCGCCGTATTTGCGGATTAGCTTGGAATGATTGCCTCTCACATCAACATAGGCACCATCGGATTGCTCGGCAGGTTGAAGACCATTGTCCAAGTTGGAGTAATAATATCCGATCATGTTTCGGATAGTCATGTCGTTGAGACGTGCCTCCGAGAGAGTACCATTCGCGAGAAGAGCTTTCATGACAGAAGTGGACCAGTAAGTGCTGTCTCCGTAATCCTCACCATTATTGACGGTCTCGGCAGTTTCAGTGCTCTGGGCCTTTGTATCAGGATACACCAGTCCTGGGAAGCCAAGCTCCGTCTTCAAGTGTTTCAGGAGTAGATCAGAGTTCTGACAAGCGAGGGTATTGTTGACTTTGGTCATCGCGCACATAACGGCACCGAGGCCGTTCTTCACCGCATCATAGAACGGCCAAAGATAGGTCTCGTGCAGGGTCTTATCGTCGGTGTTGGAGGAATACGGAAGGGGACCGGACGCCGGATTGGGACTAATACTGCCTGCATCATTGGTCCGGTTGGTCTCTTGCTCATAGAGAATAAAATGCTGTCATTAGATGTCAGTCTATCAATAGTTTCATGGACATCTAAGCGGACGACAAGCTTACCTTGGCTCCGGAGATGACGCCAGTATCAACATAGCCCTTCACAGCGAGACCAGTGGCCAACCCATTGAGATATGGATCCGGACCAAATGTTTCACCGAATCGACCTCCCCATGGCGTTCGACCGATTGGTTGAGAGGTTGGTGCGTTCAAGATCTGAATGCCTTTCTTGTAGAATTCGGTGCCCACTGCTTTGGCCTGCTCATAGTAGGCATCCTGATCCCAGGTCATTGCGATGGCAGATGCTAAGCTGAACGCTGAAACATAGTTAAAGTCTTGCAGTCCCATATCACCATCGGCAAAGACCAATGCCGAGAAGGTTTCATTTGTAGCAGATGTGACACTGCTGCCGGTGATTAGGGCCAATTTCTGCTCGGTGGTTAAGTTTCCAACAAAAGTAGAGGCCTTGTTGTACGCAGATTCCCAGTCACCAAGGGCCACTAAATTCGGTCAGCGTTATGCCGGTGTATCATCATCTTCATTCACCATAGAATGGGCTGAGAGTGCTCACCGCCATTGGCCTTGAGCAGACCCGAGGTTGAAGAGCTCGGAGAGGCTGCCGCGAGACCTAGCAAGGCCGTCGCCGTAAGAAGCGTGATATCTTTCATTCTACAGAGGCTTTGACATAACGAAAGAAAGGGAATGGATAAGAAAAAAGAAGAGGCCGACAGTGATCGGCTCAATGATCTAGTGAAAGGTAACCAATGAGGAGCCGGCCGTATTTATATTGAGTCCAGAAGAATAACTCGCATTTGTATCTAGTTCTAGGGCCATTCTTCCACGCATGTTAGCTGGTCGATCAATAGATAGCACCGGAGAAAGGATTTCCGCTTAGTTGATGAGTGACCCACCGCAGTTGTGGCCCTGTCAAGTGTTAAGAGTTTCTGGGCCTTTTGCTCCGTGTTTAGTCCGGACCCCGAACAATTCGGATAAGCCGAGCAGTTTCATCTGGGGTTGAAAAAGTTCATACCATGGAATGATGAAACACGGATGCACGGCTGGAATGACGCGTCGGAACCGCGAATTCCGAAACACGCGAATTCGGGCTCGGCACAATTGCCGAGTCGGAATGAAAGATTAGAGGTCCTGATGATTTTCGATAGGGAAACTGCATGTAATACGGTACGAAAAGCTCCACAGCAGAAACAGGGGATCCGACGGTGATAATCATCTTCCTATTGCATTGGTGATAAGCTGATGCCGAACAGTGGATCTTGCTGAGGTTAGTGGCTTCTCCACCCGTTTCAGACTTTCAGTAATGCACATGCACGGCAATGTCTAAATCATCTGCAGGGCCACCCACCTCGGATATTGAAGTGGCTTTGGCAGCCAGGGCTGAGCCCAAAGGGCATGAAGGTTCTACAAAGGCAGTAAGGATTGTCATCCATTCTCCAATCAGAAGACGAATGGCCCAAGTTCTGGCTGCATGCTCTCTCTAATCGGAGGTCCACTCAAGCAGAGTTTTGTTTTCCCCGTGCCCCAGGTGAATGGATATAAAGACAACTTACGCACCAATGCTGATACAGATCTGTTTAACCGGCAGTTGCTGCGGTGGTAGGGCTCCGCAAATCCATCACGCTCTTGAATCAAGATAAATAGAGCGCTGCGACGGTTGTACCCACCCAGCAGCAGGCGATGCTGCCAAGCGCCGCCACGGAAACAGTCCAAGACATTTCTCTGAGTACAAGCCACCCTGGACTGCTCGATATTAAGTATCCTGGAAGCCGCTGGTATATGCAGGAGTTCCAGAATACCAGACGAAGGTGGGAGTGTTGCATCGATGAAACATAATCGCTCGAGAAGTGCCCACTCCTTGTTGCGAGAGCACTTAGGGACCATGAACGAAAGGAATAAATTGGGACAGAACGGCATGTTCCGCCCTGACTTTTGATCTCTAGTACTCCTCGACGCTCTCTTACCCGACTAGCGGCGTGTCGAGGCAATTTTGCCGAGGTTGAAATGAAACCGACGCACCAGCAGCCCAGGTGCCACCAGGATGTTGCTCGAGAATGTAATCCCCTGCTCGCTCTGCTCGCGAGTACCTTCCTCTCGTTATTGGTATTGGCCGGTACCCCGAAGATGGGGCATCGTGATAAGGGAATTTGCTTACTCGATATCTTCGTGAAAGGCAAGTTAGTCAATTGCGCGCGGTAGTAACCCCCGGGCTGGTATGGCAACGTACTTAACCAACATTTCCCAGCATAGGTGGTTCGAAAGCGTTGCATAATGTTGTCAATGTCGCCCATATCGTCTCGGTAGTCACTGGATTCTTCCTATACAAATGGGTGCAGAGGTGCGACCGGGTCCCTTGATCCATCCAGAGTCGGAGCGAGTGATTGCACCTATCTAAACAGTCGCGTGGGAAGGATCCTCACCATCATTGCTCGCCTGTTTGTTATAGTAGATGGGAGATGTTGCCCAACCTGCAACTGAAACTGTGCCTAGACCTCACTGACCTCGCCGGGTTCGACTTGCACGCGCGTGGTGCGTCGTTTCCCGAGAATGATGTGCTTCTTGGTAACATCTGGTGGCATGATTAGGATTTTTTTGCGGCCATTATGAGACTGGCTAGATGGCGAAAAGATGTTCGAATCCGCGGTGGTTAACTTGGTGAAGTAATGTTATTGATTGCGACAGGTTGCGATAAGAGAACTCGCACGTGATTCCTTATCCGGAGCCGGATGAACCTAGTCCGTGAATTTCTGCCTTGCGGGTCAGGCTCTCAGTGTTCCTCCCCAGCTTCACCATTCAGCATCTGCTGCCATTGTATCATTTCTCCATCCATCGCACTGCATGCCCGGCGAATGAATATGAGAGGCCACGATGGGTTTGTAAATTCTTTGGTTACTTTAAGACCACATCACTTTTTATGGTCTGTCGCGCTGGTACTATTCCGTAGTCTCTGCCCCAGCCTTCAATACTATATTTGGGCAGGTCCAGCATGCGCGATAATCAGGATCCCCAAACACGATCAGCAAATCGGCCCAAATCATCGTCGAGGTGCTTGAATCCTCACCGGTGTCATCCTGAATTCAGCCAGGGTCCAGATCGGCTCAATACAAGATTGAAAGCTTAAAGCGAGGCCGAACCCCTCCCGCTGGTGTGTTGCCATCATATGCGCGGCGCACGCCATAGCGCCCTTGCACCAGCCATGACCCCCCAAGCTTTATCTACCGACCGGGATTATCCACCATGAATCCAAGACCCTCTATCACAGGCTGATGATTATTTTCTCGGCCGGGATATGTATAACGCCATCACGGCCAAGAACCGCGTGACAGTGACGAGCATGGCGAGCTCGAAGATCATCCCCAACCGGCAGTTGCATACATAAAGCACAGCACCGAGACTCATGGCGGTCGCATCGGCAATCCGACACTGTAGGTCTACATTTGCTGCGCGTCGCATTAGTTCAGCATGGCAGCGGTCGAATTGGTCACCCAGGGGACGGCCTATGGCCTCCTTATCGGTCTCGGAGTCCTCTTCTGCGGTGTGATTCTGGTGGCGATCAAAGTCCAGAAAGCATATCTGTCCGAGGACTCGAACACCTCGGAGATGTTCATGGTCGCAAATCGGTCGGTTGGCACGGGATTGACAGCTTCTGCCGTCTTCTCATCGTGGATGTGGATCAACGAGACAGTGCTCTCGGCCGCAATGTGCTATCGTTATGGATTGGCAGTTCCGCTGGTATGTCTTGAAAACCGCCATCTTCCTGCAGAGGCTAAGCAAGTTTATTGATAGTGGTGGGGATCCGGGCTCTGCTTTCAGATTGCCTTGATGGCTGCTTTGGGCGTCATGGCCAAGATTCGGGTGCCCTATGCACATACATCGCTGGAAATCACTCGCATGCGATATGGCTGGGTGGGACATGTCATTTACATGATCTTGAATCTGACCAACAACGTGTTTGGCTGTGCTTCCATGATCTTGACCGGCTCGCAGCTAATCCACGGTGTGTCGGGCATGAACTTTGTTGCTGCCACCATCTTGATTCCCTTGGGAGGTGAGAATCAAACTTGGCCGCACAGAGAACTCCACTAACGCTGATGGCCTAGTGGTTCTATATACGGCCGTTGGTGGGCTGAAGGCAACCTTTCTTACAGACTTTCTGCACACCACCGTTGCGTTGATCTTGATCATCTACTTCACCCTTTCCGTTCTCACACACCCTGCCATAGGTGGATTGGCCGGCCTTTACGACAAGGTCGTGGCCACCGCGAGCGAAAACTACATTCCCGGCAACTTTGACGGATCGCTGCTCACTATGAAGTCGAAGGGGGCGATTATCTGGGGTCTCATTCTGAAATTCGGCAATTTGGCTCTGGTCGTCATGGTAAGTTCCTACCCTAGTTCTGTCTAGGCAGTCAGCTTACCTGTTGGTAGGACACCGCATTCTGGCAAAAGTCCTTTGCCAGTGAAGTGAACTCCACGGTACCAGCATACAACTTGGCTGCAGTGGCCGTGTTCGGAATTCCCTGGGGCTTGGGTACTGTCATCGGCCTGTCTGCTCGAGCCTTGCACCACACGCCCATCTGGCCCACCTACCCGGTTGATATTACCTCCACAGAGGTCAGCACGGGCATGGTGATGCCCTATCTAGTCAAGGCCCTCCTTGGGGAATCCGGAATGATAGCCTTCTTCGTGCTTCTGTTCATGGCGCTGACCAGTACGGTCTCCTCGTCGATGATTGCCGTCAGCAGCATCCTCTCGTTCGACATGTACAAGACGTACGTCAACCCGGAGGCCAGTGACCGCCGACTCCTTGGGGTCAGCCACCTGGCAGTGGTATTCCATGCCATCTTCATCACGGGCATCTCTATTGCGCTCAACTATGGCGGTGCCAATATGACATGGATCGGTTACTTCCGGCCCATTCTTTCCTGCCCCGGCATCATTCCCCTAGGCTTGACCTTGTTCTGGTCGCGCCAGACCCGTCTGGCTGCCATCCTGTCGCCAGTGCTAGGATTCTTTACCGGTCTTGCTATCTGGCTCGCGACAGCCAAGTCCCTCTATGGCGCCGTCAACATGACCACCACAGGAGAAGAAATGCCTGCGCTTTATGGTGCCATCGGCTCATTCTTCTCACCCGCCTTGTATTCCGTCTTGATCTCTCTATACCGTCCATCGACCTTTGACTGGCGGGAGTTCCTCCGGATAGAACTGGTGGAAGAAACATCCGACACCAATGCTACCGTAACCAAAGAATCCAAGACCGAGGGCGTTTACATCTCCACGGACACTAGCCCGACCTCGACACCAAGTCGTCTCAGCCTGGACGACGTGCGCCACCCTTTCACGGAAGACACCTTGAAAAATCTGTATCGGTGGTCGCGGATCGCATGGATCATGTTTGTGGTCTTGGTCCTTATTACCTTTGTGGCGTGGCCAATGCCGCTTTATCGCAACTACATTTTCACCCAGTCATTCTTCTCAGGATGGACGACGGTCGCCATCATCTGGCAATTCTGTGCCTTTTTTGCCGTCGTCGTCTTCCCGCTATACGATGGACGGTTCGAGATTGCCAAAGGCGTACGGGGAGTGGTGACCTCGACGCGTGAGTTCATTGGGCAGCGGAGAGGACAATCAGGGTAATCAAACACAACCCAATCATTCAATAAATCTATTAAAGAATCTTTGTCTTAATATACAGTAATCCCCACTAGGCCTCATTACTTTTTCTCTTTTTCGGCCTCCCCAGCGAGCTTCTCCATCTGCTCCTTTCTCTTCTTCAACACCTCCTGTATCTCTTCCACGGTCTCCTTCAGAACGCTCTCGGCCTCCTTACCCTTCTTCTCCTGCAACGTCCGAAGCGACTGCAACTGGCTTAGAATGTTCGATCCCCCGGGCACCAAGTTAACCCACTTATCCAGATCAAACGACCAGCTCTGTTGGGCCTTGTCGACCTTCTCCTTCACATACTTCTCCACTTGCTCCGTCTTTCCTGAAGACGCCGACTCCTTAACCAGACCCCACAACTCACTCACATTGCCCTTCTTCAGAGCATCCGCATTATTCTCCACCAACTCCTTAACCTTAGGATTCTTATCCAGATATTGCTTGCTCTCCTCCAACCCCTTCTGCCACACCTCATCGCCCAACTTCTGCAACTTCTCCGTCTTCTCCTGAATCAACTTCCGAATCTCATCCACCGACCCAAGACTAAACCCCTTCTTCACCACCTCCACCACCTGCTCCCTCGTCTTCTCCACCTCCTCCTTCGCCTGCGGCCCATACGCATCCCCCAACTCCTTCAACTGCTCCCACCCCCCACCAACCTTCTCCTGCAACCACGGATGATTATCCAATACATCCCCGGCCGCATCACCAGACAAATCCACCAACCGTCCCAGATGTTTCTGAAGCACATGTAGTGCCTGGAACGCCGTATCGGCATTCGACCCTCCCTTCTTCCCCAACTCCTTCAAGTCCCGATACGCGTCTCGTACAACGGCATCCACTTCAGGTCCATGTCGGCTCTTGACCTTCTCAAGATCACTGAATATAACATCGATTTGTCGACTCGCGCCCGGGATAAACGCCGCATAACTCTTCAACGTATCCCGAAGCCACTCCAGCGCTTTGTCAGGCTCCGGCGCGTTCTGAATAATCCCCTGCTTGACTTGATCGGCGTAGCTCTGCGTCTGCTTCACGGTCTTGACGACAGTCCGCGCACCGGAGAAATGGTACCATGCGTACCCGACTACCAAAGCAACAGCACCGCCAGTAAGTCCACCCGTAAGGGCAGGATTACCACCGCTGGTCGACTCGGACGAGGTAGATTGGAATCTCGCATTGCGGTAACGACCTTTCGTTTGCCATTGGCGTTGCTGTCTCAGACAACAGGTCGCAACTCGGGGGGTTCTGTTCATCATGGTGGTAGATATGATCTTAGTTTGAAGAAAGTATGGAATGGTATGTAAAACGTCAAAATTAATGATCAATTCCCATCGTTGCAATAGATTGGGATATTTATAAGGTCGGGCTCTCTGACTGGTTGGAATACCCCCCGTCAAGATGACGCACGCCAAGAAACCCCGACGTTAGCCTGCTTCCGGCCAGATTAGATCAGATCCATCTCGCTGCCAAGATCTGGTTTGGGGTCGATGATCTCAACGATGGATGAATTGGAATCATGACTTTTTTGGATTCTCCTTGTTACGCTGTATGTACTTCGTAGGAGGTTTGGAGTATTCTCGTCTTCTTACTTATTGTGGTGATTAGTTAGACTGAAGTTCATAGATGAAGATCGATGGATGAGCTCATGACGACATGATCTGGATATATCGATGGCCAAGGTGTGCCTGTGTCACCGCGGACTCCACAGTATACGAAAGGGTCCTACATGACGAGAAACTTGGAAGAGAGCCAATCCCTTGGCATTGTCGCACGGCGGATATGGCTACGACATAGAGGACAAGAAATGATGTCGAGGGTAGTGCGGGAGTGTAGTCATCAGCGTACATTACTTCTCACCCCTGTGGACACTATATACCCTTGTATAGTTTACAAATAAGAAAAAGATTAGTTACCCTCATTGACAGGTTTGCTTGTATTTATGTCTTTAGAGAGGGAATCAATGGTGGAGGAAAAATAAAAAATATCCCTCGACCCGGAGTCGAACCGGGGACTCTCTGATTACAATGCGATATTACAGTCAGATGCCATAAACCAACTAGACCATCAAGGGATTTGCTGTTGACAGTGCATCACATTTATGTAATATGACTTAAAAGCTTACTCGCCTTGGAAGTGCTGCGCCCGTCTGAAACATCAACAACGTCGTTTCCGATATACTCATCTCTCTCTCCTATCCAAGCTAGCCCGCGTCGGCAACCACTTCTGAGCAACCTTTCGGACCTGACGATTTTCAATTCGAACATAGTTGACCATTTTACCCGCCAAGCTTAATGGGCCTAATTGCTCCGTATAGGGCCAGGCGAGCCTATCCAGGGGCCTCGAAAAGCGGGGGTCAAATGTATATTTAGATACTAGGTCCTGGCCAGCGGGAAGTCCGCAGCTCCAAGGCGTTTCGAATTACTACCCTATCAAGAACCATGTAATGCATTTCTAAAATTGTGTAATTATAGACATCCAATGGCATCTTTAAGCGGGGTTTAAAGGCTTTAATCTAGTGTTTTTGAAGGGCTCAACCCAGCACTTTTTAAGGAATTTAACCTAGTGTTTTTGAAGGCTCAATTCAGTGCTCCAAAGGGTTCTGTATTTAAGAATATAGTACTTGATTCAGATATAAGTCTGAATCTATGTAGAGATCTGGTCCAGATCTGTAGTCTGAATATATGTTCTGGGAGAGGTTTAAGTTAATTTTTTTTTTCTAGATTCTCCCCCCCTTTAGAAGGTGAAGCGGTCAGGGCTGGTAATATAGAAAAAAAATCATATTATAAGTCTTTACAGTAATTAATAAGAAGTCTTAAAAGTGTGTTTTAAGAACAAATTAGAAGATTTAAGCAGTGTATTATAAATTGATTAGAAGCCTTCCCGCTGCCTTTCTATTGTAAACTTTTCTTATTTGGGACCTAATCTAGTGTTTCTCAGCGCTGCGCGCTTCGAAAATCATGGAGGCATTTAGTTAGTGTCTCTTTGTAAATCGCTATCTAAGAGCAGAATATGGGCATCAGTGGTTCTTTCATGGCGATTAGGTCTCCGTAGATTTGCAGTCGAAGTTCGAGAGGCTGCCGACCTAGCTGGCCCAAAGGTGATGCCTTCATCTTGACTTCAGGGAAGTACCCTGTCTGGTGGACAGTTCAGTAAGGAGGTAGATAGTAGCTCTCACTCGCTGGGAGTAAGGTAGCATTCAAATGCGATGCAAGAACTTTGTCTGTAGAGGAGAGCGCGAGGAAATCAAGGCCAACTGTTGGGTGACTCGTTGGGGTAGTGCTTCCTGCATCATGAGGTCACTACTTTCATTAATCCTAATATATGACATAGAGTCACTCCTGTCGTCATGCAGTTGAAATACCACCCAAACCTAAGAAATTATAAGTGAGTACATCGCTGCCCACCGGCCGTGGACCTGTTCTAATGCTTTGTTTACCTCCTCGTACCTTACCTCTCACATCTCTTGCTCCACTAATTATCCTGCTGTTATCTTGCTCCATGGCCATACGTTCTTCTCACACAGACACTGATATTTCTCTACGAAGTCCACGATCATCAATAAACCATGGCTTCTGGCGAAGCGTGGTTTCTCGAAAGTTACAGGATTATGCTTTCACCGTTACGGGGATCCCTTATAAGCTTGATTCGATATTTCGCGACGAGACACTTCAATTCGCACAATAGCATGTGGACCGTCTTCGCTTCCGTGGAGGCAGAGGATTAACAGTGTGGGGCTTGAGCGCTGTCCAGACAATATCGACGGAGACGCTGAGAATCAAACCCCGGGATATAACCAGGACACAAGTGGGACAAGAGATATATGGTAAACACAGTCAAGACCTTCGGAACAATAAATCAAGATGATAGGTTTCTATCATCAACGTATGAGAAGATTAAGACTTCATGAATCGGCTGTAAAAAGTGAACTCTCCCCCCATTGAACTTCTCCACATCCGCATACCCAATGAGCACCCTTATGCGACCCACTTAGTAGAGGGATGACAATAGCTGAAAGTTCAAGGGACAAGGGGCCATTCGCCAGGGGCATGCTGGGCCTGGGCACGTCAGGCCTGTCTGTCGAAGAACCGAGTGGCAAGCCCAATAAGAAGACTCCGATCCAGCAGAATATCGTGTTCCCCGTCGTTGTCGGCGGGCCGACCAACAAACGACGAAAACTCCAACAAGATCTCATCTGTGGAAACCACTCTCCAGTTCTCTTCCAGCTTCCAGCCGTGGACTTGAGGGCCGGGTGTACTATTTGTGATTTCGATATGTTGCCGTCGTATCGCAGGGGCGTCAACGTTACCCGAAGTCAAGTCGTGCGTCCCTTTGCCTCTCTTCCAAACATCAATGACTAGATCATTGTCTGGACGGACCTTGATAGAGATACATGCCAGAACAGTGGAGCCAGGGGTATCGATCCAGCGTCTAGCGGAGGTTGCGAGGTGCGTTGTCGTCTCAGAGGCCCCGACTTCTAGAACGACAAATGGGTCGTCTTTGTTTTCGGGCAACCAGCAAGAGTCGGGCTCCTTTGTCCAGTTCCTTATTTCAACGGAGGGCGATGACTGGCAGGATACTTCATTCGCGATACTCATTGAAAACAGTTGTCGATCGATAAGAGACCTGAATAGTCCATTGAGTGATTCATGACGGTTGCTGGGCATCCTAACATGCAGGATCTCTGTGAAGGAGTTGTATGATAACCTGGCTGACTTCAGGGGTCCGGACTCTTCCAACGATAAGATACTGAATTCATCTGCACTGACTCTCAAGAACTTTAGGATCTTGACGTCCGAGTGTAGATATCTGTAGACAAGAGCAGTGTACTTGGACAGCCCTTCGTACTTGAATGTACGTACTGGGGTCGGGGTAGCCGCAGTGGCTATTCTAAGTCTGTTGATGTCTGGAAAGCCGGGGGTTGAATGTGGTTCGGACATGTTGTAAGGTTAAGAGATGATAGTCTTAGTGTGGAGGATTCATAGTTAGGAAAGTGCGAGGCCTCTCCAGGCTGTCCACAACAGGGAGGCTTTGTTTTGTGTTATTACACAAGGACTGTGACATACTCCGGAAGTGACCTCCGCTGTTTGTTAACTGTCACCTGACCTGAAGTTTCGCTAGAGTGAATTTTTTTGCCCGTATCAAAGAAGGGCCTCGATGGGAAGATGATGATTATTATTATTATCGCTTGCTCAGATACATGAAGAAGTGGGAAGAAGGATACGGGAAGTCGGTCGGCCCACGTGCCTGTCCCCTTTTGGCAGGCGCGCTCCCCTACCAAGTCGGGCAACTACCGCAACGAGCAACCGCTTCCCCACTACGTATTCCGTACATGTATAGAAATGAGTCCCGTGCCGAGGACTGGCTGTTATGGTACTGTCACAATACGGGGACACCTGAGTGAAACACTCCCACTTGGATTTGACTGCTTCTATTCAAATCTCCTTCAGTCATGGAAATCCTTCAAAACACCCGACTGCGGGCTCGCGCTTCCGTTTAGGTATGTACCAAGAGGTCGATTAAGATTATCCTGATTAAGACTAGGTACTAAGGCTTCCAATCATCTATATACAGCCCCTCCTCCTTCTTCCTCTCCTTCTCCCCCGCAGCCTTCTACTGCGTGGTCATCGGAACACAACCCCCTCAACAAAGAGATTGCGTACTCGACGAGCTATATCCAAAATACCCACGACGGCTCTCCCGTCTAGCTCCTGGCCACCGCGGCGTTGGAGGCAACAAAGGATCCTGAATCTGTTCGATCGTCACCCGCTCCTTGAAAAATCCGCTGGAGCCAGCGGAGGCCAAGGATCCACGGGCAACGTAGCTCTGGCTCTGGTACTTGCCTAGCCAGAGCATCTGCTCGTGCTCCCGGAGATAACGGTGACTAGAAAAGCTCTTGAGCACATTGTCTCGACCCTGCATACCGAATTGACGACGTTGTTCAACCTTCTCGTACATACGCTGGGAGATCTGCTTGACCTCCTCTGGCGAGGGTCGCAACCCCAGGGATGGGGGCACGTAGCCCTCCTCATCACCGGCAAACTTGCTCCATTCTCCAAGAAGTGCCATGACCCGGATTTGTGCTGAAGCCAGCGAAAAGGCATCGTTAGGTGGGACGACCTCACTGAACTTCTTGCCGGTGTCGCGGTTCATGACAACGCAGAAGGAGGCACCGACGTCGGTACACACCACCGGAACACCTGTTAGCGCGGCCTCTCCCATTGCTAAGGGTAGTCCTTCGGATGTGGACGAGTTCATGAAAAGCCACTGGAAGTCATTAGTGTGAGGTCAATGAAGGGGTTGATTCACGGGTGGATTCTTACCCCGTCCTGAAGAACGACCGATGGGTTACCCAATCCTTTGAGGACAACATGATCCCGAAGAGACTTGGAAGCAATAATCTCCTGACATTCCGATGCGTATCCAGGGGCTCTTTCCATATCGCCGTAGATATGAAGGCGGTAGTCCTTGAATCCCCATTGGTTCACGATGAGATCGGTGGCCATGATGGCCGTCTTGATGTCTTTCACGTATCTGAGACTCCAGTCAGTAAATAAATTCTGAGCACAAAGAGAAGCCCGCAAGGACTGAAGGGTTTGCGCATACCGGATATGTGACAGCATGACAACGGTGGGTGTTTCCGTCTTGATCTTCTCAATAGGCTTGTACTTCTCCATGTTTGTGATGCCGTTCACCACGGGGTCGATTTTGCGATGGAAGGCCCGGCGATGTTCCAGTACACCTTCGCAGGTGCCCAGTTCAATCTCCCAGCCCGGGTTGAAGTACTCGGCGCAGGGCAAGACGACATCCGCATGGTGCTCAATGAGGATACAGGAAAGATGCCCCAGAGAGATCAGGGTCGAGTTTACAAACGTCGAGTCGAATGACACAGCGGCAGACAAGAAGGTCGTCATCTCACGGAAACTGACACAGTGATCCCAAACATGCAGGGCACATTTGCGCTTGACCTTGCACATCACACCGTAAGTGGCGCCGGTGAAATGATGTGACACTTGGAAGACATCAGGAATTCGTTCAGGGACGGGGATGGAGAAGATGAAGAGATCTAAATAATAGGTTAGTGCATCAACACTTTCAGGAATAGGAAAGGGGACTAACAGCGATGCCACATGTCCAGCGCTGTATCCAGTTGCTGCAATGTAGGATGCTCGCAGTTCCACCATTCCGAAACAGGAATTGTGTCTTCCATGTCCTCCGTAAGCCAAAGCTCTCTCCATGCCCTTTTCACGGTGTCACTCATCCAGACATCGTTCCAGTTGCGGGTCGATTCGAAGTAGGTGTTCAAGTCACACAATGCCTTGGTGGCTTCCTCGATATGCGCCCGAGTCTTATGCATGGTCCGCGCACACCGAACGATACTGGTGAGGATGGGGATGAAGTTACGCTCGATATCCGCCACCCTTGTGTCGTGAGATTTTTGCACCACTTCAGAGTCAAGTGTGTTCTGAAACATGCCGTGGGTAGGATTCATAAAATCCAGACCCCATTGGGGTAGGACAGTCAGGGATTGAACGTTTCGTTCGATCTGGAACCGAGGCACTCCAAAGTCATTTGCTGCTTCAGCCAGGATGTGCCAACGGATCGCTTTGAGGTCATTAACCATGTCTCGTCGGCAGGCAGATACACCACCGGGTTCGTTGGGCCAAGTGCCGGTGTCCATGGCAAGGACGTGTAGCTCGGTGTCGTTGTCCTGTAGCTGGGTGGAAAGTGTTCGGGTATTAATGCGCGAATCTCCTCCTTGTCCGAAACTAGAGAGGTCACTGATTTTGAAGGCTAAGGGCGTCCAGGAGCTGACTTCAGGGTCAATGTCCACTCGGGCAAGAACTGTATCCGCCTGGGCATCAAGATAATCCGCGGCTGCCTCAAGCCGACCCATATCCCGCTTTATCCAGTATGGTCTGAGCACACGGTCGGACCGCAACATAATCTCATCGAGCCATCGGGCCGTGATTGCGTCAAATTCCTTGCTTCCTTTCCAGGACTTCCAGAGATGGGCGCGGGAACGGGAGGTGGGGATCGGGTACCGTTTGACATTCAAGCCCAGAAGCCGCGATACGAAGTTCGCCTTGATGGACGAGAAGGAGAAAAGCGGGTTATCATCCAAGAAGCTGCATTTACTAGGCTTCTGCAGCACCTTGAACCAATCTTCGTCGATCATCGCCGGGGTGGTCACAGATTCACCATTCAATGTTGTTGCAATGACCGGGTGGAACTTATGGTCATAGGTCCATTTGGCCTTATGGGTATCATCCCCCTGAATGAATGTTGCATCGGTAACCCGGGGATAAGGAATCCATTTGTCTTGTCGCTCTGGTCGATTAGGTGGAGGCATGCACCAGGCCACATGGATCTTGATATGCGGCAAGACATAGTCGGCGCGCAGGAGCTCATCTTCGAACTTGGCACCCTTCCGGTACCAAAACTTGAATTCCACCGGATTCACACCTCGCATGGCAGACCCCGAAGTCATGTAACCACGCTTGTCATATTGGACTATCTGTCCGCTCAGCTCGCCCTGGGTGCACTCCCGCTGGGTGGGCAGCTTTGATCGCCCCCTCCGGCTGTCCTGGGGGTACTCATACGTGAACTCGTTGAGCAGGGTCTCCCCACGATACTCTTGGCGCCGCGAAAGGACCAATTTGTTGGTGTACGTGTTGATAGCTATGAGTTGCTTGTAATCGCTGGGTTCATGGTCATGGCGTCCCGAGTACTGGTAAAGCTGGACAATCCCGTCTGACTCCGTTCGGAAAAACCCGGTCGAGATGCCGCTCAGGCTTTCAACAACGACACGGTCCTGGTGAACGACAGTCTTCCAGTCCTTCATGTTTCGGTAAAGAGTGGAAACCTTCTCCCGGCCATGTAACTAGGACAAGGTCAGCATATGTCACGACGGGGGAGCGATTGATCTTACCAATACCAAGGGGATGATGAGACGTTGCAGCCATTTACAGCAGATCCAAACTCCGTTCAACACGAAGTTCACGGGCCAGGCGAAGATCAA
This sequence comes from Aspergillus sclerotioniger CBS 115572, assembly GCF_003184525.1. Taxonomy (NCBI): domain Eukaryota; kingdom Fungi; phylum Ascomycota; class Eurotiomycetes; order Eurotiales; family Aspergillaceae; genus Aspergillus; species Aspergillus sclerotioniger. Next base: position 440,171 of record NW_020291000.1, on the reverse strand, counting down.
GGGCTGTCCTCGAAGCATGGAGTCCAACTCGCGTTGGTATTCCGGGTCTGCCACCAAGGAGATAACAGTGAACTTGATACACGCGTGCCAGATCTGCACAATGCGAGCAAGTGACAGTCGAAGCGCCTCAGTAAATCCAATTGTTGGGGTGTGCTCGGTGAGGGCTAGTAGATTCCGAATTGGCTTATCGTACTTGGAGTTCATGAACTCAGGTTCACCTTGGTTTTGGTGATGTGTTTCCAATGTTGTGGCGAAAGACGTCACGCTGACTGTCAACTTGACTCCCAGGTTCCAGCGGGCAACGAACTCTTCAATAGAAAGATCTTCGCCGGCGCATGCTCTGGAGCGGAGCCAAGCGAATTGTTCGGATGACACGCGGCATGGTTGACCGCAAACCCGGCGCAGGAGCAAGGATCTCGCGGCTTGGGGAAGACTGTCCCATTCCTGGTCGCAGTCCATACCGAGCAGAAGGTGGCGCAGGACAATCTGCTGCCCGTAGTTCATGACTCTGGCCCGTTCCGTCGAGCTGCTTTCTAACTGGCGCTTCATGCCCTCCGGTAAGGAGATATCCTCGCCCTGTCGATCGTTCACGACCAGAAGCTCTGCCATCATGGAGTGATCATGGGAAAGACCCAGTTTGAACTCGGCAGTAGCTTGGACCACTGCTTCAGCAATGGTCTGGCAGTTTCGGCGGATGTCGGATACCCAGTCATAGCCAACAAGATCAGGACCAATGACAATGAAAACGTGAACCCGATCCCCTGTGCGCCGACTGATGGCGCGAATCTTCTGTTCTGGTTGGATAAGGTGTGCTGCTGAAACTAGCTCTACGGTAACTTGTCCCGCTTGCCAAATCTCTGCAATGCGCCGAAGCACGTCGGCGGCGCCCGGGAATGCGGCCTGTACCAGCTGCGACTTCCGGAGCTGGCGGTCGGATCGCAGAATCTGCATGACTTCAACTCCCGGATGCTGGGCGGGATCAAGTTTGTATCGGAACTCATCTGATAGCATGAGAATGTTATCAAACATCTGATACATTGTGGTCTGTGAGAGCTGCGGGTATGGCTCGATCGTGCTGACGCTATGGAACAACGACTTCCCTTGGACATCAAGTCGACTGGATTCCTCTGTTGAGCCCTTGGAGCTTGGCAATCCAATGTCAGACCTAAAGAGGGAATAGAATGCAGCTCCCCAAGTGCCCGTAGCCAGGCCGATGACGCTGCTATATTCAAAAGCGGGAAGCACCTCATGAAGAATGATGCCGACAACCAATCCCGCAATGGCTGAGAGAGCGAGACCACCGGCCACATGAGGACCAGTGAAGATTCGGTTGTACTGATACCATAGCAGACCGCTATAGCAACCAACGTAGCACAAGTACATGATTGTGGAGGTCATGGACCCCTCGAAGGTCCACATTATAGCCATGGTGACGGCCGCACCCCAGATGTGCAGGAAGAAGAATTTCATGAGAGATCTCCAGTACAGCCTCCGACGGTCCTTGGCGTCGTTGAGGGTTACCTCACGAAGACTAGCCAGCGAAGACACGGGCTGCGGAGTGGCTTTATGGACCAGTGTCCATAGTGGTTGCGAGACGGCGTCAAGGATCACTGCTCCCAATAGATAGTACCCTAGCGCGAAGCCCACAGTGAGGCGATACTTTGCGCTGTTCGCCGCCGACAGACCGACGATAGACTCGCCTGTGATCAGTGCCGACCATTTGTCAGACAGGGCGACCACGAAGTACAGGATACCACACCAGACGTCGGAACCGGTATGGCGCCAGTGCAGAAAGGCATTGTGCATCTTCAGCCCCTTTTGCATCTCGGCCATAGTATCGACCGCCGCTTTGAGCTGCAGGTTCCATGTCGGGCTGTATGCCAGAGGCATCTTAGTTCTAGAGTAACGGCAGTACCATCCTAGAAGAAACGTGGTGGCTGAGTATCCATCGGCCATCTTGGCGACGAAGGGGTCGGTCGTCTTCTTGCTCCAGACCCACTTCTTGTTCTCCTTGTGGACGCTGGCCAGGAGGGCTTGTCGGGCATCTGCTCCGACATCCTTCACCTTCTCGGTTGCTGACCCGATATAGTTCGATCCTTGAGCTTGCATGTACCAGTTGACGACTTCCGTGTCTGTGACACAAGGGATATTTAGATACCACCGGTTCCACCGGGAGATGACACGCCGTGCACCCAGGAGCAGGTTCGCAAGGAACAGTCCGAGGATGCATAGGTAGATTACCGAGTCACGATGCACCCACAAGGTAACAATTGGCGAGATGAAGAGAATTGGGATGCATGCCATGATGGTCGATCGTCCCTGGAAATAATCAGCCAATTGCCGGGGTATCTCATTTTTGACTTTCGGTCAAAAACACCATGCAAAATTACTCACCGATTGGAACTGGTATCCTGGAAGCTGATAGACCGAAAGAGCCGAAAGGGTCATGAGATAAGTTGAAAGCATCACAAAGTAAAGGAAAAACAAGATGCCTGCCGCGAAGCCCTTCAGCACACCGACCACGATTAGTGCGATGATGCCTCCGACGAGGGCCACCGCTAGGCCAGCGATGAAGCGGGTCAGGACGAACATGCTCATTGCAGGAAACGCCATGGCATACAAGTAGTAGCTGCCGCCGGAGCTGATCCAGCTCCCAAACCCACCACAAACAAGCAGGGCTATCATCAACGCAGTAGTGGCTAGTGTCTTATCCAGATCACTCATGTATGTGGTCAGGTAGAGGCCTCGTCCGACCGTCGTCAGCATGGTGACATCGATCAAGGCCGGAACAGCGAAGATCCCGAGGAACGTCAGGCGATAGTGCCAAGGAACTGTATCCTTTGCGTCTGGATCCAGATCCACATTCATGGAGGCGTACGCGGTCGGGAGCTCTGTGAAGGCCTCTTCTCGCTGAGGTGGCTGGTATTCGTGATAGTAGGCACGGTACCAGCGCCAGATGATCTGCCCTAGGCGCTTTGGTGTCGTGTCAAAGTACATGTCTGTGCGTGCACCACAGGCATACATTTCCGCAAAGCAGGCCGCTTGGACTGGTTCAAGGTTCGGCAAAGGGTTACGGTCAAGGACTTCCAGGTAAATCTCATTCAAGGCAAGCCGACGGAAAGCGCAGAACACACTCAGAGCAATAATATCAGCCGCGGCATCGATTTCGCCTTTCTGGAGGATGGTCTGGAAGACCGTGGTAAGCTGATCCAGAAAGTCTGCTTGTCCGTCCATGAGAAGCCCTGGTAGCCGAGCATCAACCTCTCGGAATAGAGCCTCGGCAGCCGCTGGGTCCGGACACCAGCATCCCTGGTCCTTGAACCAGGCTAGGCGTGAGGCGATTAACTCCTCAGGTGAGACCTTCTCGTCAAGATACGTACTGGAGTTCAGGGCTCGGAGTTGAGCTAGAGACGGGGCCTCCAGGACCTGGTACTCTCCGCAGGCGCGTAGCTTCGCGGACATCTTCAAAGGATCGTCACGGCTCGACAAGGCCAGACGTCGGAGCCATGCAAGTGTCTCTGCCGGGGTGAGCTGTTCGACATCGTCGACCATACGCTGAGGCAAGTCCCATGTCTGCGATAGCGTTTGGTTCTCTGTGGCCAAGGCCATCTCTGCCAGAAAGCACTGAGAACGAGTGAATCCTCTGTTCGCCAGGTATGTGTGGAGAATGGTGCCGGTGCGGTCCTGCGTCTTGCCGGACAGGTAGATATTCAACACGCCCATGCCGGGTTCAAGATCGTGCAACCCCCAGATTTGCCCTCCCAAGCGAGTACGGAAACCCGAGTGCAGACCAACATAGATTCGCAGTCTATCGTTTTTGTCGCCTCTGCAAACAGTGAGAAGATCAACTAGGTCCCTGATCGACTGGAGCTCCAAGGAAATGTATGGGTATGAGCTCTGGGCCTTTAGCAAGACACGCAACGGCTCAGTGATCTGACGTAGCTCGTCGGCCTGAAGGCGTTGAAGTAGATCGAGGTCTCTAACCTGCCTCTGGCTCTCCAGAAGGTCCGCAACGTCTTTTGATGTGCAGTCGAGACCGATCTGGAAACATCCCAGTCCTGTATAGCTGGTTCCGTCGGGGGAGATCGAGAGGATGTCTGTTTGTGGGCTTTCGGTCCTTCCGGACCATTCCAAGTCATGGATTGCAGAGCCGGGACTATCAGGCCCTGGATATTTTACTGGAGGAGATAAGGAGAGTTTTGCCTTCACGCCTGGAAGGAAAGACTCCAGGGAGTCATATATTTCCTCATATCCGCGCGGTGTCTGGGAGATCTTCAAATTTGTCAGCTTGTGTGTCGATATTTTTCGTCAGTGATATCTGATCATATTCACCTTGTTATTAAACCTCCAAACATCATGCGATTCCAAAACCTCGCCGCGCTTCAACCACATCATGGCTCCCAGGGGCTCCTGGGTCACCGTCTTCGCAACGGCAATGTCTGCGTTCGTCAGCGCCGCTTGAGGCGCGATCCAGCACAGGGCGCTGTTATAATTGCACCACTTGAAACTGCGTCCAAGGACATGGTGGGAGAGCTCGACGTCATCGTCGATTGTATCCCACACGGCGATGGCTGAGTCACCAACAGCCTTTTGTGATGCCACGACTCGCATGGCAGTGCGCATCTCAGCCATCTGGAAATAGTTGCGCCTGTCGCCATCGGGCAGGATGGTGCCATTGCGGTAGACCACACCGCGGATCTGCTTCATATCAATCGCCCGACCTTGCTGCTCGCTGAGGAAGTCCGGCGGTGACAATTCCAGCCACACGGCCAGGCCGAGATGGTTCATGTACTTGACCAACTCATTCAGAACCACGGGCTGGAAATGCGCGAGACAGTCGGCCAGGAGCACACCATGAAATGGCGATGCACCACCCTGGCTGCGGCTGAGGGCAGTAGCCAGCGTCTCAACGACGACGCCCAGCGACTGAAGGACTTCATTGTTGTCGCGGCTGGCTTCGGAACGCACCAGACTCTGGACATCGAGCCGGGCGAGGATGTGCGATGACGTACAGTGGCCAGTCAACGCGTCCCGCACACCGGATTGCAGGGGATCGACGACCAGAATATCCCATTGCGCAAGGAGACTGGCCTCGGCGGGCGTCGGAGGATTGGAAAATCCGCCGAGAAAAACCCCAAATGATTTAAGCTCCTTCGCGGCTGATTTCTCCGAAGCAAGGGGCGCATTCTTTGTTTTGAGTTGATCAAAATAACGGGCAATCGCCGTTGGGACTTCGGAAAGTTGATGGCGTCCCTGAATGCTCACCGCGAGAGCCAATAGTCAGCGCATTTCAACGGCGATAATTGATGCCGAAAGGCATGACATACCTGCCAGATCTTGTAGATCTTCCGGCCGATAACGGCCAAGATATAAACCGCGCCGAGAACAATGGCCGTTAATAAACATGCTGCGATCACCTAGGCAGACTGTCAGGAGGCAATTGTGGCAGGAAGGGGGAAAGCAGGGTACCTTATCCCACCACGTCGAGACCATGCGATGCCATCCCACGGCATCCAGGCCCAGATACTCCAGTCCCATGGTGGCAGGCAGTGCGTTAATCACCCGACATGAACGCTGCCTCAGACTGCAACGGGGTACCCCGATAATTATCTATGGCGATGCTGGTCCAAGACCTGATCCCTTTCAGCCGCGAGGGGAGGCGCGCCCTCTTCAATTAATATAACTATTTATAGCAGATGCATGTATCCATGGTGCACGCCGCCGCACAGGAAATGAAGGGTCTGGCGCCAGCAATCAGAGGAGGAATTATCTTTTTCCCTCTTCGATTTTCCTCTTTCTGCTTTACTTTTTTTGGGCCACCGAACCGAGAGGCCCTCAGCAGTCACTACTAGGCTAGTGGCCACGAAAGAGGCGCTAACGTGGGGGGATATGCATGTCTGACTCGAATACGGGGCTCATGTCGCCTCTACTGGTCTGATCAGTCTCGCGCGGGCCTAAAAAGACGGTGATGGTGACTGCCTCGCCTGCCATCAGGTGTCAATCAGTCAATTCTTTGTCGTTATCGCGCCACAGGCTTAGCTGGCAGTCTTAGCATCTAATCGCTGTGGTCTAGTTCTTACAGGTGAGTCCAGCGAGCTCGTGGCCTCGCGGTCTATCGGAACCCCAGGTTTATATCACTTCGCGCGCGCTGTCTGGGTCGGAAGCCAGCGTGCTACTATACTCCGTGATCTTACTGACCTCGCCAGTTCCGGCTGGCTGCCGCATGGATGCCTCGCCCTAATCTCAAACGACCCCGAAGGCCTTGGTGTATTGCCATTGCCGTTGCCATAGCCCTGGTGGTGATTATCGTCATTGTTGTGCCATGCGCGGTCATCTTGACTCGCAAGAACCACGGCGAGAAGACCAATGTTTTGTTTCCTTTGTATATCTGGCCCACGAATGACACTACATGGGATCCCCTCTATGATTCGTATGTCCGAGTATCCCCGATTGGATTGAATTGTCACTGAAATTCCCAGGGTCACGGCGCATCCGGATCTGAACTTCACTGTTATCATTAACCCGTCAAGCGGACCCGGGTCCAGTGCCTATCCATCAGACGAGTATGCCACCCAACTGGAACGACTGAGCACGTATGCCAACGTGCGCAAGGTTGGATATGTGCGCACAGGGTATGCCACTCGCAACATCACTGCGGTGCTAGACGACATTGCCACTTACGCCGGGTGGTCGAACGAATCCCTCAATCTTGCCATGGATGGCATCTTCTTCGACGAAGCTCCATATGACTACGCAGCCGCGAAGGTCGATTATATGAAGACCATTAATGAGGCCGTCAAAAATTCCTCGGGGTTGGTCCGAGATCGCATGGTAAGCGAGACACCGATTGGGGGCGAAAATTTGAAGGCGATCGCCGTGGCTAACATTGCGGCACTGGGACAGGTGATCCACAATCCCGGCACTATCCCGGACAGTCGCTACGACACTAACACGACGGACGTCACCGTAGTGTTTGAAAGTTCCTACCAGGATTATTTTTCGCTCCGGCATAGTCTCAAGGCGATGAGCAACGATCGGACAGGGTATGCGTACATGCTGCACTCGGTGCCTGACAATCTCAGCAACAGCACACTGCGAAAATTTGTCGATCAGATGAGCCGAAAGGCCGAGTACCTGTTCCTCACCACACTGACGGAGGATTACTACGAGAGTTTCGATCCAGAGGGGGCAACCATCGCCGATGTGATGCCGACGTGAGTGATGAGTGGCAGGCCGAAGATCCTGGTAGCGGCTCCAGCCGCACCAGTCCAGTCGAGGGGCAGCAAAGTCGATAGGCGCCGTGTTATTTTAGTGTATATAGACTAGTATCTGGGACTAAGGCGAACCCCACTGGCCCAAGATGCGAGTGAGTTGGCCGCCGGCAGTGATTGGCGACAGATACACCACGCAGGGGGCAAAAGCTTGGATGGCCGGTTCTGGCCCAGTTGACTAGCGCCGGTTAGCTTAACTTTGGCTTGGTGTTTGGCTTGGTACTTTGGCCACCAATGTGCTGCTTTTATTCCACCAAACAATGCCCTAATCATTATCCATCAGCCATGCGTGCCTTGGTCCGTCCGTGGTCGGGCCGTCCGTCCCGGCTCGTCTCGTCCTACCCATCCTGCCTAGCCCATCGTGTTATGGCCCGTCGTGTCATGGCCACGTCGCTGCCGCTCTCCTAGCGACTTCATATAGATGAATAATAGTGAATCCTCGTATAAATCTCATGCCCAGAAACCTGGCCACCGCCATCTCACCCATCCCATCCCATCCCATCCCGTTCATTCTGTCCCGTCTTCCCAGTTCCATTCTAATCCAATACCCATTTCCATGAAACTCAAGGGAAAAAAACCAGGAAAATACATACCCCAACGCAATGCCAACCACGCTCCCACTCCCCAAATCTGGCGTCCTCGTACCCTTGTACATCTATCCATTAACGCCCAATACCTGGGACCCACTCTACCACGCGTAAATGCACCCCAATCCCATACCTACCTATCTCCTTCCCTGTTTGTTTGCTTCTTCCCAGCACCAGTGCTTCTAACCAACCAGCTCATGACTGTGACCTCGCAGAATAACCACAAACCCCCACCTCCCCTTCCTAATAATCATCAACCCGAACAGCGGGCCCGGAGCCCATCCCTCCCCAGACGCAAACTACGCGCGCGAACTCGCCCGCCTAATCACTTACCCTAATGTTACTACCGTCGGGTACATCCGCATTGATTACTGTCGGAAGCCATTGGCGCAGGCGTGCGAGGAGATTGATCGGTATGCGTCTTGGGCGGAGAAAGGGCTAGGTGTCGGGGGGATTATGGTGGATGAGACGCCGAATCATTATCATGGGGGGAAGGAGGAGTATCTTTTGGAGTTGAAGGATTGGGTTAAGGGGAGGGAGGGGTTGGTGGGGGAGAGATTGGTAAGTTGCTTGCTTCCTATCTAGTTCCTTGTTCTTGATGTTTCTGTACTGGTTCAGTCCTATTCCCGGGTTGGATCCTGTGAGGTATATCCGAAGTTCGGGGCGTGTCTATCCGTGTCTTGATATGACATGACAGGACAGGACAGGACAGGACAGGACAGGGTTCGCTGAAACCCGACCAATACCACACTACCAAATCATACAACGTGGTGAATGCATTCTAAACAATTGGACAGGTCGTTCATAATCCCGGCACGCCCCCCGATGTTGCAATGGCGAATACATGTCCCGATCTAATTCTCGTGTGTGAGGAGCCCTATGCCCGATATCAATCCCTGGAGGTGCAGAACCGCCTACGTGAATTGCACTATCATCGGGATCGATGCGGGTATATGGTTACGGAGGTACCGGGGGATGTAAATATGTTTGAGTTGGTACGAGATCTACGGTCTCGAGCGACGTGGATTTTTGTGACGGAGATTGTGGGGGATTTTTATGAGAGGTTTGGGCCGAGTAGTTGGGGGCGGTTGATGGAGGCGTTGTCGGTGATGGAAGTGCAGGAAGTGGAGGAGGAGGAAAGGAAAAAATGACTAAAAGGAACGAAGGAACCGCAGAAATTGAAAGGGAGAAGAAGGGGCATGAACCTGTGGAGACGTTGGGTTTGGCGGGTTGGGAATAGGAAAGTTGAGGAAGGAAATTAGGGCGCACGCAAGGGTCGCTCCGTATGGGCCAATTTCATTTTATTTTTCGAGGGAGATTAGTTAGCGCTTATCGGACAGTCGGAAGAAAGGACGGTGCCTTGTGCCTGTGCCTGTACCTGTGCCTTGATTCAGTCGGAGATTCTGGAATCGGGACAGAGTTAGCGTTTTTAGTCGCGTGGTTAGTGAGTTTAGTGTGCTTAGGGTGGTGGCTAGTGAGATGCGATGAATCAACCTGGAGCAAATCATTCTCTGCAGGTCCAGTTGCCTGATCCCGGTGCAGGTACACCTCACTCTCCTCGATACGATACGATGGCGGCAACGGATCTTTTGTTTTCTTTTTTCTTGCTGCTGAATGTGCTGGCATGCACAACTGAGACTAGGGCTTACTTGGCTGAGACCTGCATGTTGCCTGCTTTCCTCCCTCGCCGATTCGGCGGCAATCGAATGATTGTCTGGGCCCATTGCTGCATCGCTGCATCGCAACGAGGACCTGTCTAGTCTCGAGGTAGCAGCGTCTAGGCTCCGATGTTCCGCGGACCCGATCCGCTCAACTTTGCCAGTGATGAGCAACATGGGTCTAATGCAGCTAAGACCACTAGATAAGGTCTTGCAGGCCCGAACTGCCGTCATTTCCTGAGGTCGCCGACTACCTACCCTTCTCAACACTCCGTCCTAGCAATCGAGCATGTCCGCGGCTGAGACCAAGCCCTATTTTTGGCCGCCGCCGTGGTCTGAATGATTCGATGACAATAACGATCGCCAAATATTCCCAAAACAAGACAAAGGCAAACCTGTCCTGCCCTACCGTACAGTAGACCAGAGACTTTTTCGCCCTCAGCGCCTGGCAAAGCATGAACCACGCTTGTTGTCGCTAGGGGCGCGCAGGCGTCGGTCCTTTGTAGTCGGGCTGGCGAGGACTGACTCTTCGATGATGAAATCCTCGGGGTCCAGTAAATCGTGGCATAGGGGGGAAGGAGTACTTCCAGCACTGGCCTCTCCTCGCCTCGTATCGTATCTGGTAGATAGATTCTACCCTATCCACATCATCCGCGTAATCTTCACTCCGCCATCAGCAGAGCAGCACCATGTCTAGCAGTATCTTCTGTCCCTCCGAGGGGGATTCCCCCGTCCCCACGCCCCTATTCTCCGCTCCCGCAACCCCCGACACCGAACGTGACGAATACTTCGACGAGCCCTCTCTCAGTCTCGCGAGTCAGAACCCGCAATACATCCTCGTCACCGGCGGCCTAGGATACATCGGAAGCCACACATCCCTGGAACTGCTGAAAGCCGGGTACAACGTCATCGTTGTGGACGATCTAAGCAACAGCTTCCGCCATGTCTTTGACCGGATTCTCCTGGCTGCGAAACTGCACTTTGATCGCGCAGGCGGTCGCTGTCCCCGGGCCGAACTCAATTGTATCGATTTTCGAGACATTCCCGCCATGACTGCCCTCCTGGCCTCCCACACAGCAGTAGAGGGACATCGCTCCAATATCACAGGCGTGATTCACTTCGCAGCCTACAAAGAAGTCAATGACAGTCTTCGTAACCCGCTGAAGTACTACCAGAATAACTTGAGCGGATTGGTGGATCTGATTACCTTGCTTGATGAGCATAATATCAAAACCTTCATTTTTTCCTCCTCGGCCAACGTCTACGGCACGTTGGCTCAAGACCATGGCTCGCTCCGCGAAGAACACTGCGTCCATCGGAGGGAAACCTACCTCGACCCTACCACCGGCGAGGAAATCTCCACCGAACAAGGCTGCACGGGAATCACTAATCCCTATGGCCGAACTAAATTCTTCGGTGAGGCTATTCTCTCCGATGTGGCGGCCTCGGATCCCAGCTGGACGATCATCGGACTTCGGTATTTCAATCCTATCGGATGTGATCCGTCTGGTCTGTTGGGCGAGGATCCGCGTGGGGTTCCCTCGAACTTGGTTCCTGTTGTGGTGCAGGTTCTGACGGGGCAATTGACTGAGTTGGCGGTTTATGGCACCGACTGGGCGACGGCCGACGGCACGGCAATTCGGGATTTCATCCATGTTTCGGATGTGGCGAGGGGTCATACGGCTGCGTTGGCGGCTGCTTTGACGCGTCAGGTGAGGACGAACTTCCGGGCGTTCAATCTGGGGACGGGGAGTGGGCATTCGGTGGCGGAGGTGGTGAGTGCTATGGAGGGGGTGGTTGGGAAGGAGATTCCCAAACGGGTTGCGGAGAGACGGCCAGGAGATGTGGAAAGCTGTGTGGCAGTTGCGGAGAGGGCGGGGAGAGAGTTGGGCTGGATGGCAGAGAGGTCGTTGGTAGATGCGTGTAGGGATTTGTGGAATTATTTAAGGATGGGGGAGATGGAGGAGGTGTTGTGAGTCAAGCTGGGATGTTTGGCCAGCGGAGAAGGAGGGAGGATTGTTTGCACATGGAATTTGTTTTGTTTGTTAATATTTGCTTTGGTTGTATAGAGAACCGTACATAATCTACATAATGGCTCCGCGGTATGTTTTCTTCTTCCAAGGGGATATGGTGGCGCTGCACATGCTGTCAGCGGAGTCTTGGCTGGTCGCCTTCTACTTGCTTGGTTTGATCTAAATGGTGGGTAGGTTGGTTCTTTGTTGACTTCATCTGTCTGCTGAGTCTTAAGCATTAACATAAGTTTGTCGCCGTGGCAAGACTCCTTAGTATCTTCACTCACGATCCTCGGTGAATCCAACCCACAAAGAACAAAACAATGGATGACATGCTTTATAACAAGCCGTCCTCTCATAGAACACCCAAGTATAGCCTACTTGCGCGTTAATTACTACCTCCAGTAATATTAGTCCCCCACCAGTTCATCCAAGTCACTAGGTGGTTGTATATAACCCATGCAAATACCAACCATCAACAGCTCCCACACTCTCATCCAGTCTCATTCCCAACCCATCCATTCCCCTCGCAATCCCGGTCAAGACCAAGTACAAAGAACCCGCCAAGCTTGACGTCAAAACGCCCGAAACCCGCCGAGTGGCTGGCATCAAGGTTACGGAAACGCGCCGAATGCACGCGGACGGATCCTGTGATCACCAGCCGCTGCCCGAGATGCCAGATATAATTCTGCAGAGTTTAATCCAACCGGAAGGCGTGTCACGGGCTTATCTCTGGCCACTCGGCTGCGAGAATACTCCGATTCGGTGCATTTCTGGATGTAGCTGTAGTCAAGGTGCATTTTGAATCGTGCAGCTGGCAAGTCTGAATGTTTGGTTTGATCTGGGCGGTTTTAGATTCTGGGTAGATGGCAGGCTGTATAAATTGGTGTGGATCCTGGCGGAGTTCTTCTCGTGTTTTATCGGCACAGAGCAGTGTTCCCTATGAGCACGAGCATGATGAACACGGTATCTGAAGAGCAGACGACCATCACCCCGAAGTATGCCCCTGAGTGGCCCGCAACATTTGATGATGTTGGTGTCAAACAATGGGTCCACGACTACTACAGCGCGATCGATAACAAGGAGGCGTCACCCCAGGCTGTTGTCGATCTCTTCACCGACGATGCTGTGATCGAGCTGGGCAGACGGCGTATCGATCGAGCGAGTGAGTGGGCTCCATTCAGGATAAAATCAGGTCCTATCATACTATCATGCTGATTCGATTCGTCGATAGCCATGCTCCGAGCCAGTCGGTCCTCTTGGGATGACGCCGAGTCCAGACAGCATAACCCCCAGTACGCCTATCCGCTGGGAAACGACACCTATCTGATCGAGGGCAGCGCCACATATGTGTACAAGAGCGGCCGGAGTATGACGTTCGAGTGGTGTGGAAAGCTGCATCTGGTGAGAAACGACGACAAGTGGAAGATAGATTACTACAGAACATATTTTGCCACGGAGTATTGATCCGGATGTTGACTGAGAATGGTCTCATTCATCTGTGATCTTTCGGGAATCATTGGCTTTTAGCAAAGAAATTGAAACTTTTAGTAGAAGCAATGGAACTTCTGGACTCATGCGATATGGAAGAGATGCTCATGTAGACTCACCTTGTGTACATGCCGTCCTTCGGCTGGTAGCTAGGCAAAATTGCCGAGGATCCGCGCACATCCGAGTGCTGCATTAATTGCCAGGGCTGTGCAGATTAGTCAGGTATACTCGGATGTGATTCTCCATCATGAGCCAATTCTGAGCGCGTCTCCTGATGATCAACCATTATAATCCATCTGGCTCTCCCAGCAAGTCACGTCGGTAAATCACGGAGGCGTTCTCGGCAGCCTAGTCCCTGCAACATCAGCAGCATCGCCCCGATGAGACGCCGGACGCGACGCAGTGTTTTCCACCTGGCCGTCTTCGTCGGGATCCTCGGCCTCATCCTCTTCCTCAATCGACCACCTTCCCCCGGTCGGTCTTTCGCTTGGACCACCGTCTCCTATGTGACTACTTCTGCCCGCCTCCCCGAGGCTCGGGGCGTGTGTCCAGGCCTAACGGAGACGGACAAGCCCGCCCTGGTCGTGTCGCGAATCAGAAGTGATGACTCCGGGTGGCTCGCGCCACTGGCGGAACAATATCATCTCTGTGTGTACACAGCAGACGCACCATCGGACCCTCGTAGTACGCATCTGCAGATGCCCGCGAATCGGGGCCACGAGGCAATGGGGTATTTGACCTTCCTAATTGACAATTATGCCCGTCTCCCTGCCGCGGGGATGGTGTTTGTGCATGGTTCCCGTTGGGCCTGGCACAACGATGCACCAGATTACGACAACGCAGCGCTGCTCGCGGCATTGAACGTCTCTGCAGCTATGGCACCCTGGGGCTACCACAATCTCCGCTGCGACTGGAGCGTTAGCACCTGCTCTCCCAAGACGCCCGCCCAGGGCAGCTTGGAGCTATCGCTGCAGTCGGTACTCGAGCCGTGGAGCGCCCGGACGGCCTCCGATGTCGCTTTGCCGGGCGCGTTGGCCTCGCTTTTTAGCAAGGACCAGGTTAGCCTAAATTTGGAGGGTGCTCGGGTCCTCCTCGGTCGGAACGATGCGGTACGGGCACAGTGTTGCGCACAGTTCGTTGTCAGCCGAGAGAGCGTCTGGCAGCACACACGGGATGAGTATGTTGCGCTACGGCAATGGCTGCTTGATGGCAGCGACGACAGCCGACACAGTCCTTCCCCGGCGAACCGTCGAGCAGCGCCGCGGGATGACCGTATCGCGGGTCGCATTTTATCGTACGTGTGGCACATTCTGTTTATCAAGCATGAGGCCCTGCGGTCGGAGGGATCTGCGGCAATTAACCTGGACCGACTGAACACGGCTGGCTGTCCGCGGGCGGATGAATGCTACTGTCGTCTATATGGCCGGTGCAATCTGGACTGGTGCACGGCTGAGAGTTGCCATGGGCAGTATCAGTTGCCTCCAGATTTCAAGGTGCCGGCGTGGGTGACTGAGAGGGGGCAGACGTGAAGGGGGTCAAGTGGTAAAGAGATGTATAGAAGAGTAGGACAATGAATACCCTCGTTACATATTGGAAGAAAAGACCTTAGCGTTTGTAACGAATGACAGGACTGCCGGGCCTAAGGCTTGAACAATTTCCATTCTCAGGCACTAAGGACAAAATGGCTCAGGCTTCGCGGCAGCAAGACCGCCAGGCACCCAGGCAATGAACGGTTGCCCGGCAATTGTCTTTCTCTTTCTCCCTTCCATCCATGGCTCACCCAGAGCATCCCTGTTTACCCCCAGGCGTCTTTCAATCTAAACCGACGATCCGTGTCTCTCAACGACCCACTGCGGGGTATTCACGCAGGCCATCCCCATTCCTTTCTCCGCAGAAGCATCTTTCCAATCTCTTCCTGCGAACGCTAGCCAAGCCTGCAACTGGAGGACGGGCTGCATATTAGACGGTACTCAGGTGCCGAGTAAGTGAGGCGGTTCGGCATTTCGTCCTAACAACGTATACTATACTATACTAACATGTGTTCCAACCCTTTCAGATAACCATCTACGGCATTCCGTTACACGGACAACTAGACGATCTCGCGGCATCTTCTCTTGCCAAGAGTAATTGATTAAGACAGCAGTTGCATGATCGGTGGCAGGATCTTGAACGTCCATTCGAGCATGCGAAGGAGTACAACCGAGTCCGCTGTCCTTAAAAAATCTTCCAAAATATGCTATCAACCGACTGATCGGCCCAGATATCGCCGATGTATGCTCGAGGTATGATACCAAGCCAAGGACCTACCGAGGCACCTTGGCCGGCCCGCTCCCACCTGCCGTGATCTTCTGCCGGCCCAGATAAACTTTGTCACCCCTGCCCACCCCGGCTTTTCAGAGGTTTGTCTGGGGTAAAAACAACGCATGTGGACTTCCGACCAATCAACCACCGACCAGTGCATGTCTCGGAGAGAGGATTGAGGTTACGACGAGGAGGCAGCTCGTCAGGCGGATTGTAAGTGCGGGGTGAAGATCACAAGTGTTCCTCTGGAACCAATTTCGAAGCCGCCCAAAGCGTCCCGCAATGCTAATTCTGTGGATGAAGACAGTACGGAAATTCTGCTGATCATCGCCTATAAAATGGGAGAGTTCTGCTCCTTCATCTTCCGTGGTTTGTACCACAGCGCTTCATACTTCTTCTGTTGCGTCGTTCCTGTTTGGACGTACATTATGAAGGTGGCAAATCTCCTTACGCTTACGGTATTGCCTGGAGCAGCATTGGCTGGCACAGACCCCTTCCAGTCACGGTGCAACTCATTCCAGAGCGAAATCGACATCGCCAATGTCACGGTCAGATCCGTCGCGTATGTTGCTGCTGGACAGAATGTCTCCCAGGCGGAGGTTGCCCCCGTGTGTAAAGCGTCCGTCCAAGCCAGTGTCGACTTCTGTAGGGTGACGATGAACATCTCGACGTCGGACCGAAGTCACCTCTGGGCCGAGGCCTGGTTCCCAAGGAACTACACTGGTCGCTTTGTGAGCACCGGCAATGGTGGCCTAGCGGGATGTAAGTGCTCATTGCTGGATTTTCGATTTATCCGAAGCGTGAAGACGAAGAAACATGCTAATACATCGCAGGTGTCCAGGAACAGGACCTTGACTTTGCGGCCCAATTTGGCTTCGCTACCGTGGGAACCAACGCCGGACACGACGGAGACACGGCCAAATATTTTTACAACAACTCGGAGGTCCTTGCTGACTTTGCGTATCGTTCGGTGCACGTGGGGACTGTGGTTGCCAAGCAGTTGACCAAGTTGTTCTATGAAGAGGGATACAACTACTCTTACTATCTGGGTTGCTCTACCGGAGGCCGCCAGGGCTATCAGCAGGTTCAGCGGTTCCCCGATGACTATGACGGGGTGATCGCGGGCTCTGCCGCCATGAACTTTGTCAATCTTATCAACTGGGGTGCTTTTCTCTGGAAAGCTACAGGCTCCACCGATGATCCGGACTTCATCTCCCCGGCCCTCTGGTCGGTGATCCACGACGAGATCGTGCGTCAATGCGATCCGGTGGATGGGGCTATCGATGGGATCATCGAGGACCCAGATTTCTGCGCCCCGGTTATTGAAATGTTGATCTGCAACGGAACCACCAACGACACCTCCTGTATCACCGGAGCCCAAGCCGCGATGGTCAACCGTGCCCTGAGTGACTTCTATGGACCCGATGGGAAAGTGTACTACCCTCGTCTCAACTACGGGGCGGAGGCAGATTCAGCCAACGTTTACTTCACTGGTTCGATGTACAGCCGCACGGAAGAATGGTACCGCTACGTGGTCTACAACGACACGACCTGGAACTCCAGCCAATGGACGCTGGACAGTGCCAAGCTGGCCTTGGAGCAGAACCCATTCAACATCCAGGCTTTCGACCCCAACATCACCGCATTCCGGGACCGTGGTGGTAAGCTCCTATCCTATCACGGCACGCAGGATCCCATCATCAGCTCGACTGACAGCAAGCTCTACTACCGGCGGGTGGCGAATGCCTTGAATGCTGGTCCTTCAGAGCTCGATGACTTTTATCGGTTCTTCCAGATCTCCGGCATGGGCCACTGTGGTGATGGCGTTGGAGCTTCCTATATCGGACAGGCATCCGGTACATACACGTCGAAGGCGCCGCAGATCAACCTTCTTCGCACGATGGTGGACTGGGTGGAAAATGGCAAGGCCCCGGAATACATGCCGGGCAACAAACTGAGTGCGAACGGGTCGATTGAGTATATGCGCAGGCACTGTCGCTACCCCCGACACAACATCCACACGGGGCCTGGCAACTACACCGACCCGAATTCGTGGACTTGTGTGTAGATCAAACTCATCAAGTGAAGTTAGAAGTACATAAGTGTTTTCGCTGTACATGGTTGATGCCGGCTGTATGCCCTCGACATAGCGGTGTGGCTTTAGTGTGCATAGAGACGCATGTGGGCCATTGAATCCTCCATGATGAGAAAAGAAATGTAAATAAACAAAGATCATATCACGCCATGTGTTATCAGCCACCGTAAGCTGTTGCTGAGGGAGAAAATGTGGCTGCGACCGGAGCGGATCGAACCGCCGGGTGCTGTCAGCCTGAGGCCATGGTTTATCTTGCTGCCTGGACGGTCAGGCTGGGAGCCCGATTGATTGGAGATCACGTGGTGCTTGTTGCAGCAAGTGGGGCAATCGGCCCGGATTCCGCTGATTCAGCATGCCAAGACAGTCAATCATCATCAGGCTGAGCAGAAGAGTACTCGTCGCACCGCCAACCCACCCTCGGCCACAGCTCAATGAATCGGTCACTTTTGTATGTGATTCCCATATAAAACATATTTTCAGATAATCTTAATAACTCAACCACTATAGTCCGGAGCCTTGATATCTTGATATAGAAATATAGCTAGAATCTTAAACTTATATATACTAGAATATTTCTAACATTAAATCCTGAATTCTAATTCATATTAGCAAAAAACTAAAAAGTAGTCTATAAGTCAAGCACGAAATCAAGTATATCTATAATCTGATATAATTTTCTAAATTTTTTTCTGTATTTAGTAG
This sequence comes from Aspergillus sclerotioniger CBS 115572, assembly GCF_003184525.1. Taxonomy (NCBI): domain Eukaryota; kingdom Fungi; phylum Ascomycota; class Eurotiomycetes; order Eurotiales; family Aspergillaceae; genus Aspergillus; species Aspergillus sclerotioniger. Next base: position 422,054 of record NW_020291000.1, on the reverse strand, counting down.
TAAATAATATAAATATAAAATCTATATCAAAATTTGAAAACTACAGCTCTTGTAATGGTTGAGTTATTAAAGATTTTCTAATAGTATCTTTTATATGGGAATCACATATAAAAGTGACCGATTCATTGAGCCGAGGAGATTCGTCGAGCTTGAAAGGGTGGGTTGGCGGCGCGACGAGTATCCCCAGAGATTCATCCTCATTCCTCCCTCACTATGATCTATACACGCTGGCAGTCAGGAGTATCCTGGTAATATTTTCAATCAATTTTACAATGAGATCATTTCCACCGTGGACTGCAATGTATCCTGCATTTGGGTTTGGCTAAGCCACGATGAGTGCTTGTTGGGAAGCTTAGCCCGGTCGGGCATTGCCATTGGCAATGTGTCACTGGGATGATGAAATGTTCCTTGCATGCATCAAGTGCTCCCAGTCGGTTACCACGGCCTCTGCCATACTGCCACTGCTCCGACCCATCCCGATGTTGGGACCGGGTCAGCCTTGTCTGTATTGGAGGTATAAAAATAGATGTTGCTGCCAGATGAATCAGTCTTCCAGAACTCTACTAGCATTAACTATTGATATTACTGGTGGTAGTCATAGATAGTCTTCGGCTAATTATTGTCTCTAAGTGCCAGATTGTGTCTATCCACTGGAGGCAATATATATACCCGCCATCACCCCAAACGGCTACAACAACAGACTAGTGGTCATTCCTCCAAAAATAGCATCATGTATGAACTCTACAGACTGTGTTGGTACTGTACATATGTAGTATGCACAGCTCTTCTCTCTAACACAGAGACGCTCACTCCTATCAATGGATCGATATGTTGATGTCAAATGTCCGAATATGCATGAGACATGGAAGTGACGGAGCGCCACGCCCATGGGAGATCCGCCCGGAGTGGAGCCGGCCAAGTCGAACGCTGGGAACGCAGACAATCGTAGTTCGTTGCCCACCACATGGTGCATCCAGAGTAGTACTGTGTACGGAAGACAATTTATCCCATTCATTTCGTTTGGAAGGATTGCTCCATCAGTGCCAAGAATACGAACTCTACCGGGTCTTGACTGGAAATTAAAGCCAGACCGAGGAAATATAAGAAGGCAGGAAGGACAGCCTCATGGCATCCCCTGACAGGCGTCTGTGGAAGTGCCTCAGGAAGCCTGGCATCCGGTTGCTGCCTGGGGCGGGTGATGATTGGCCACTTCGCCTGACACGGACACACTAACCGGGCGGGCACAACGTTGCTGCTGCTGCTGCTGCTGCTGCTGCGCTGCTAATTGCTGACCTGACGGGGGTGACTCATGGCTGAAGATGAAACCAGTCTGCCTTGGATCTGTCACTTTCTAGCCGGGCCATCCAACAAGAAACGAAGGTGAAGTAAATCCGTCATGATGATTGATGGAATTTCCTAGTCCTCCCTCGTGGCATTGTCTTTCCACATTTCTCAGGCAGCGAGGTCTCCTTTTCTTTCCTTCTAAAAGGAGTAATAATGGACAGGAATTGCCGGAAATGGAATTTTGCGTGGGCAACTCCACTGTGGGTCCGCCAACTCCCCACTAGCTGATTGAAACCAATACAAGGTCAGCCAGCCTCGCTTGGCCGGAACATCTCTCGGGCCGGGGTCCACGGGCTGCGCGTCTTTTCGGAGAAGGACATGTCCGTCTGCTGCTTTCTCTCCCAAACTCGCATGGCGGTTCGGTCTTAACTCTTAGCTATGATAGTCGCTCGGGCTAAATCGCCGCTAGTAGGCATCCTCATTCTTGGGTCCAATGGGATGCCTCCGGCTGTCGTCATCCACTGGAGCCGATCCGGGAACCATGACAGTCCGCCGAATTTTCTCGACGCCCGGCTTCAACGCCTGCTCTGCTCCCCCTCAGCGTCGTCGTCGCCGTCGTCGTGGTCGTCGCAATCATCGTACTCTACCACCAGAGTATAGGAAAGCCCCTCTGGACCCTTTCCTTCCTCCTCCGGTCAACTTCAAGGGACACTGGGGCATGAGCCAGCTTTAAATATCGGCGGTCGACCATGGATGCCCCTCGACGGTTATCCCCCGGATAAGGATTTTTACTCCAGTGGAGCCGGCCTGCTGACGACAAAGATCTCAACGCACACGCTACTTTCTCATTTCCTGTGCACCGCCCAGCGTGGCTATAGTCCTGGGCTGCATCGTTCCTGACGGGCCAAATCCCTCCCCCCCTCTCGCGACGGACAGCCTCATCCGCGGGCTTATTCTGGTATCCCCCCGGACCGCCAGATCATATCGCACCGTAACCATGGCCGCTGTCCAAGTATCGCCACATCCCTCCCAAGGCTTAGACTTTGGTCCCCCGCCATCTCGTCTTCTTATTTGCTCTGGCCCGTAGCTACTCGACCCCCCTATATATAGTTCTTGGGCACGTATCCAATGATCCATGGGTGCTCCACTCCTCTAGCAGCTGGGCTGTCGGGTTTATCAAGGCCCTAGTCCAATCCCAAGGCGTTACCGTTGCCTGGTGCCGTTGTCGTCTCCAGCCTTTTTTCCCTTGGCCCTTTTTTTCTCCTGGGGGGCTCCTGTTTATTTTTGTGCCTCTAATTTGCGGTGTTATTTTTGGGATTCTCTTTGCCCAGCCCCAGAACCTCCCTAGAACCCTCGTCATCTTCTTTCCTTTCCCCGTGGCCTCAAAAGACCCTCTCGACGCATTCCCAGGCCATCCCATCTTCAACCTTCAAGATGGGTACGCCAAATTACTCGGCACATTCGCCCCGGGAGAGCGAGAGCAGCTACTTCTCCCATGCGTCTCCTTCTCAAGCGGTGAGTATCCGTTTAGGTGTCCGGCCGTTTGCCTGTTGCTAATCTTGATAGCATCCACCCTACCACGCGGATGAACCTGAACACGACGAGCAGGAACAATCGCTGCTGCAGCGCAACACCTCCAGTCATTATGGCACCCCTTTCGATGATCCCGCCGTCTCGACCGATTCCCTGCGGCGGTACACCTTGCACGACTCCGGGCCGTCGGTCTTTGCCGCACCCCCCTATCAAGAATCCGAAGGAGCCTCCGACATCTACAATGCTCGGAGCAATGGCGACAAAGCCTCTCGCGAGGGCAGTCGCGCGGGTGCCCTTCGCCGATATGGAACGAGAAAGATCAACCTGGTGCAGGGTTCCGTCCTGAGTGTCGATTACCCCGTGCCGAGTGCCATTCAGAACGCTATTCAACCCCAATACCGGGACGCCGAGGAGGCCTTTTCCGAGGAATTCACGCACATGAGATGTAGGTGCTGCGCGACCTGGCGACGCCCATTGACCGGCTGACCCAGGAATTTAGATACGGCCGCCACCTGTGATCCGGATGACTTTACGCTGCGCAATGGATACAATCTCCGGCCGGCGATTTACAACCGGCACACCGAGTTGCTGATTGCCATCACCTACTATAACGAAGACAAGGTGTTGACCGCGCGTACTCTGCACGGTGTGATGCAGAACATTCGCGATATCGTCAACTTGAAGAAATCCGAGTTCTGGAACAAGGGTGGCCCTGCCTGGCAGAAGATCGTCGTCTGTCTGGTCTTTGACGGTATCGAGCCTTGCGACAAAAACACGCTGGATGTGTTGGCGACCATCGGTATCTACCAGGATGGAGTGATGAAGAAGGACGTTGATGGGCGAGAAACCGTCGCCCACGTTGTAAGTGCTGTCGCGCATTGCCCTTGCATCCGAGGCCCGAGACCACGGGGTGAAGCGAATGAAGCGAGACTGACCGCCACAGTTCGAATATACCACTCAACTGTCCGTCACTCCCACGCAGCAGTTGATCCGCCCCCAGGGTACTGAGACGACCAACCTGCCCCCCGTGCAGATGATTTTTTGCTTGAAGCAGAAGAACAGCAAGAAGATCAATTCCCACCGTTGGCTGTTCAACGCCTTTGGTCGAATTCTCAACCCGGAAGTCGTCATCCTGCTGGATGCCGGTACCAAGCCCGGCCACAAGTCTCTCCTCGCTTTGTGGGAGGCCTTTTACAATGACAAAACTCTTGGTGGAGCCTGTGGTGAGATCCACGCCATGTTGGGTCAAGGCTGGCGCAAGGTCCTCAACCCTCTTGTCGCCGCTCAGAACTTCGAGTATAAGATTTCCAATATTCTCGATAAACCTCTAGAAAGTGCCTTCGGTTATGTCAGTGTCTTGCCCGGTGCATTCTCTGCCTATCGTTATCGCGCCATCATGGGTCGGCCGCTGGAGCAGTACTTCCACGGTGACCACACGCTCTCGAAACGTCTCGGAAAGAAGGGTATTGACGGCATGAATATTTTCAAAAAGAACATGTTCTTGGCCGAAGATCGTATTCTTTGCTTCGAATTGGTGGCCAAGGCCGGTTTCAAGTGGCATCTCAGTTACGTCAAGGCCTCCAAGGGTGAGACCGATGTTCCCGAGGGCGCGGCCGAATTCATCAGTCAAAGAAGACGTTGGTTAAACGGTTCGTTTGCTGCCGGTTTGTATTCCATCATGCATTTCGGTCGTATCTATCGCAGTGGCCACAGCATCATCCGCATGTTCTTCCTGCACATCCAGATGATCTACAACGTCTGCCAACTGATCATGACCTGGTTCTCCCTCGGTACGTTCCTAATCCCTTTTTGGGGCAATGACTAAACTGTGTCTAGCTTCCTACTGGCTTACTAGTTCCGTCATTATGGACCTGGTCGGTACACCTAGCAAGAGTAACAAGGAGAAAGGTTGGCCCTTTGGAAACGAGGCATCGCCCATTGTGAACAACTTTGTCAAATACGGTTATGTCTGGGTTCTTGTGCTGCAATTCATGATGGCTCTGGGTAATAGGCCGAAGGGGTAAGCGACCTGCATTGATTGATCAAATGAGATCGACTGACCATCCACAGTGTGAAAATCCCTTACCTCCTGTCTTACCTCTACTTCTCCCTGGTTCAGTTGTACGTGCTCATCCTGTCATTCTACCTGGTGGTGGGCGCCTTCAACGGTGGCATGATGGACTTCAACTTCGACGAAAGCGTGGGCACGTTCTTGGCATCCTTCTTCAGCTCCAGCGGTGGTGGTATCGTCCTGATCGCCTTGGTTTCGACCTACGGTATCTACATCATTGCCAGTGTGCTGTACATGGACCCCTGGCATATTCTGACCAGTTCCTGGGCCTACTTCTTGGGTATGACGACCTCGATCAACATTCTGATGGTGTACGCCTTCTGCAACTGGCACGATGTCTCGTGGGGTACCAAGGGATCGGACAAGGCGGAAGCGCTGCCCTCGGCACAGACCAAGAAGGACGACGACAACAAGCAGAACTTCATTGAAGAAATCGACAAGCCGCAGGCCGATATCGACAGTCAATTCGAGGCGACGGTGAAGCGCGCGTTGACGCCGTGGATCGAGCCGGAAGAAGAGGGAGGCAAGAGTCTGGACGATGCCTACCGAAACTTCCGTACCGTTTTGGTGTGCCTGTGGGTGTTTAGTAACTTGTTGGTGACGTTGTTGATTACTGCTACTGGTGTTGACAAGATGTGTTTGACTGTATGCCCCCCCTCCCCCATAAGTAACCGGGAACAGACAACTAACGGATATAGAACACTTCTACCACCCGTACCTCCTGGTACTTCGAGGTGATTCTGTGGATCACGGCCGGTCTGTCACTGTTCCGCTTCATCGGATCATTATACTTCCTGGGTCGCTCTGGTATCCTGTGCTGTGTGTCCCGGCGTTAAGCCCGTCGCCTCGCCAGCCACGTTGCATGGCTGTGTGCCGTACAACAGTGATGCATTGTCGGAGCAACCAACCTGCATGATTATGTCGTGTTATCCAGCGCCTGGTTCATGGGACTGTACATTTATGGCCAATGCTGTGTTGATTTTTTCCTTTTTCTTCTTGTTTCTTTCCTATGCAATGATAATAATAGAGCGAGTTGATATATACCTATATATATATATATATAGTCAGTGTCTGTCTGGGATCGATTTGACTGATATATTACTACTACTAGCGGAGATGAATACTAAGAACTAAATGACATGATTGATTTCTCGGACCATAAGCATAAGCATACGTAACATCACCACCCCCATACCATCTCCCTCCTAATCAATCCCCCCTCTCCCTCTTCACCTCCCCATCCAACCCCCCACCCCATTCACATTCACATTCCCATTCAACTGATCCATAACCCCCTCCCTAACCAACCCCCTCACCACCTCCCTCACCCCTCCCCCCGGATCCCTCTCCACCTGATCCCAAACCCTACTCTCGAGTTCCACACACCCCCTCACCAACCCCACCATCCGTCGTCCCAGCGCCTTCACCTCCGCATTCATCTCCATGGCCTGGGTGCGTAGCTTCTGGACCTCGAGGGCTAGTTCCATGGTTGAAATGAGGTGCGCGTCGGTGGCTTTTTCGGCGTGTTGGAGGAGGGTTATGGCTGTGGTTGTCCAGGGGGGTTGTTGGTTGGTGGTGGAGGTGGGGGTAGATTCGAGTTCGAGTTCGGTGATTAGGGATTTGAGGGTTGTGAGGAGGTGGGTTTTTGTTTGCGTGGTTGGTGAGGTGGGGGTTGTTGTGGTTGTGGTGAGGCGTTTTGGGGCCCGAGTTGGGGAGATGAGGGGGGTTGGAGAGGCGGAGCGTTTTTTGATGGTTCGAGTGGGTTTGGTGTTGGTGGTGGTAGTGGGGGAGGAATAAGGGTTGGAGACGAGGCTCATGGCGCTGGGGTAGATGGGTGAGAAGCTGGAGGGGTTGTCTTCGGTTTTCATTTTGGTGAGTGGGTTTGGTGTTGGTGGGTAGAGAAGGTGGGAAAGTGTTTGGTATGTGTTTTGGAGATGAGAGATGAGGAAGAAGAAGAAGGAAGAGAAGAGAAGAAGGAAGAGAAGAGAAGAGAAGACCTAAATTTAAATGCATGATCAAGTGAACAAAGAAACAGGCCGAGACAAAAAGTGATGTGAATTCATTCACTGCTCAATGACAGCTACCGTGCCTTTCACAGATTGGTCCCGAGTTGAAAGGGTGGTGTGAAGGAGATCTCCACCAGAATGATATTCCTCTATCTATATCTATTCCATTGAACTATCTAGCAGTGCGAGCATACTGAGAGAGCATCATGACACTGGACGTGGATCGTGTCCCCCAGCCCACCACCAGCCCACACCCCGAACCAAGTACAGATTTGGCCGTTGTTCCAGGTTGGCTTCCATCATTTCGCTTCGCCACTCAGTGGTCGTTAAATCTGGAGACAACGCTCTCCATGGCTGATCGAGTAAGCCCCAGTCTACAAGCCGGTCATGATCCCAGAACACATATCCTCGTCGGCGGAGCTGTTGCGTGTCCTCCCCTCCGACCCAGTCATATCTGGCCAGTCTTGCATGTGCCCATCGCCAGGCCTCAGCTGGACCCGAATCAAATCCAGGAGGTTCCACCTCCTGTAACCCTTGGATCTGTTCCAAGGTGAGATCGTTGTACCACAGAGCACTGCCCGGCTGGGCACCACAGATGTTTGGGAGCAATTCAGCAAGAGAGGAGATGAAGGGCTTGCCGAGAAGCTTCGGGGCGAGTAACTGATAACGTTCTGCATATGTAGGGGCCGCGAGGACTCTTCCCAGGAAGACGAGGCCGTGGGCCAGCTAGCCGCGGTCAGCATCGAACCGACAGGAGGAAACAAGGAACAACAACTCACTAGAGTTCCTATAGGAGATGGGCGATCCATGTGGCATGCCTCGCCGGAAACGTACCAGATCCCCTCGTCGGACCACTCCGTCTCACGCTCAGCTATCTCGCGAAAAGCTGGACTCAATCAGCATTCATCAGCTGACGGTACCAGAGACCGAGATAACCTACGCCTGGCAATTGTGCGGAAGAGAAAGTCACAGACGGACATCAACTGCTCCACCTCCCATACGGGATAGTGCCGGTAGTGGATGTTCCATTGCTCGGCGAGGCGAAAGTCCGGCGATGGCTTGTTGAACCCAGCTCGGGGTTCTCTCATCCGGAACAGGTGCTGGTGTATCTCGAAGCGGTAAAAAGACCTGGCCGTTCGACACTCTTCAGTGTACGAGGGAGAGACTGAGGATGGGAAGCCTATGAAGAACATCTGGGATAGCGCCGTGGAGAGAAATTCCGAGGTGAAAGCGTGCACCTGCCGGTGTAGCGTCTGCATCGAAAAAGCGGTTTTGACGGTCAGTCGGAACGAGGGGGGAATCTGGCGAGACTTGTGCTCGTCCAGGATGGAAAGCACTCGTTCGCGCGTCCATGGATCGGCCTCGATGGTGGATGCGTTAAAGGCAAGGATGGCATCCGGCAATAGCTCGGGAGGGATAGTATGCGACAGGATCTGATGCAAGATATACTCCTTGTGCTCGGTGAAAGCGGATGATAAGGCAGGATGGGCAAAGACAGTCGATTGCAGCGTCTCGAGATCCGGAAGATGGCAGAGAATGGCTTGAGTGATCTCCAAGGGCAAGGTGCACAAGAAGGGTCTGCCCATCGGATATGATCGCGGAGACGCTTAAATATATATGATAATACTTGGTATAAAGAACAATGTTGCTGGATGGGGTCAGTATACCAGTTAAGACAAGTGGGCATCGTCGTTCGATAGTCAAGTGCTTGGCAGGGGAGGTGGTACCGGCCATCTGGTCTCGAGGCAGGAGCTCCCTTCTTGCACTCTACCCATCATTATTATTACATCGGCCATGAGTTGCAAGTCGTCCATAATTATGTGCCAAGAACATATCTAGAATTGAGAGGAGCGTTTATTGGATGATGTGGAACATGCCCACGATTAGTATCATTTGCACCCTTAGGGCTAGTTGAGAGCAAAACGTAGTCCGTTCTTTACAGGATGAATCTAATCCCATACTTAGCTAGTAAGGGCTAGTCACAGTATCGGAAACTGCAGAATATCACAAGGAACCTCCCTGCATTATATCGGAGGATATCACCTCCAAGAGGCGAATTCCGATGACGCAACAGGCAGATCCGGTCTATATAAACCCCATCATTCCCTGGATCTTTAGCATTCAAACCAACTAACAAGATCACATCCTTTTGCACAGTTTATCTCCACCGCTATGCGGCGCAGCATACAGAAAGTCCAAACACACCATTTACAGACACTTAATAACAAGACCAACAACAATGTACACCCAGAAACAGGCCAGTGCCTGACCTTCATTTTCGTACATGGGTTCCCAGTCGGCTACCACTGAGGTCCTACAGCCTGAGGGCCATGTATCTACTGCCTCTCTCAGTGATGAGGATGAAGAAACACATCCTTGACCCTCTCTGCGAGAGGCTCGCACTTCTTGATTGAGACAAGTGGTATAAAGCCATTGAATCGAATACCTGAGTCTGCTATAACGAAACATGGGAAGAAGTACCACGAGACCCGCTGAAGGGAAGAGACATCTCCTTACCATAAAGTGGTGTTTGAAGAGAAAACTGACTGCTGAGGTGAAATAAAACGGTATGAACCGGACTGGTTGCTCGCAGATTTACGGACGGATTTCAATCTACTCTATCAGAAGAATTCCTACAGTCTGCACCTTTTGCATGCAATCAAACATCACAACTTCGGTTACTGCAAACGATTCATCAAAATATTATACCAAAGCACACGTACCTGGAACTAGAACACTGATAATATACATTGCGACCAAACCCATATCAACAAAGACGTCTCGTCTCAGTTTCTGACACTTAGACACTCTATCTATTGTCTTAGACTTCACCCTCTACAGAGGATGGTATCTTCCATCAAGGCCATTGAATGGTCCCCTATCTTCTTCACCGGTTAGATGGGTCATCAAGGCAACTACAAGTATGACCTGTCTGGTTCTCCACGCCGCACAACGCCGACCACGATGCCTGTTATAACAATGTCCTAACTTACAACCATTAATTTCTGAACGGGTTTCTATATCATCCCCAACGCGAAATACAACCACTGTGGAACATCACCATGACGGACATACAAAGTATCATTTCACAGCCATGTCAAATATCCACATGATATCCCAATCCACGGTCATGGTTTCTTAACAAGTGCAGCATGGAAGAAGCCATGTATCCAAGCATGGCCATACTGGAAGCGAGCTTGAACATTCGGCTTCCACGGCTGTCACCAAGCGTCATCTATGATTTATACCCGGATGCTTCGCTGCTTCGATACTTGGATGAAACGTGAATCATCCATCAAGAAGTATAATTGTGGCGAATATAGTGGCAGGTTTTGACAACCTGGTTCTACGATTTGTCACTATGAGTTACTCGTCCGGTGGACGTTACTACCCTTTTCCCGATCCAAGGACTGGACTGATCGAGAAGCTCCTCAATATCATTCCTGCCGGCGCCTCCCACTCACAGAGAAATGCGATCTTAATACTAGGAAATATCCGCCGCAGAGTTTTCCAAGAACAAGAAGAAATTCCCTTGAATATCCGATTGGAAAGACAAGATACTCCCTCAATCCCTATGGATTAATGTGATCTCATGAAGCTATTACAACCTACATGTCCCGCTCCGGACTGGTGGCAACGGATATGGGTGGGTGGTTGTTGTCCGGAGCGAAGAAGAAGAAAGGACAATATATAGTGGGAAGGGAGCGATTGAAGGGCTTAGATTCATATTTATATCATGATAGGATAGAAGACAGGAATTGATTCTATGTGGTATAAGGGGAGGAGATGAGATGGGGTTTTGGTGTGGGTTGGCGTTTCTACTATCTTGGGTTGGTGGTTGGATTGGTGGTATTTGGGAGGATATTGATTCGTCGGAGATGATAGTGGGAATTGTATGGAGGAGTCGGACAACTGGTTAAGTCATACACACAAAAAAGGATAATGTGTGATTTGTGTCTACGTTCTAAACTTAGAAGTGCTCACGCGCATAGTCCGACCGGCTGTTTAAATAACAATCCACACACCCATTCATTATAACACACCCATTCTGCCAAGTCCCTTTATAATCCGCCGAGACGCGTGAGCGGATACTGACATTGACACCGACACTGACATGACACATATAAATTTTGAATGGATTCTGGATTAAAACTGCGTACAGTACTCTCTAATCCTTTAAAAATACTTCCCGGTCGTACAGTGTACAAAAACCACCCGTGTAAAAGCCCACCGTGTGACCATCTGCCTACTCGTATTACTCAACCAGGGATAGATCGAGCTGACGTTACCAACCCAACCCAATCAGCGAATATAACAGCAACCAGCAAACAGCCACGGCGCTAATGCCAGCCAAAGTGTGGCACTGGCAGGAAGCTTGTCTGGTCCAACACGGGCGAAAAGGGGGTTGTTTCTTTGCCTCCGCCCACCCACCCACTGGATTTGCCTCGGAAGGTTCCGAGACCGGATGCTTTGTTCGTGGACGGACCGGCGTAGGCAGCCATGTTTAGGTTCTGCAGAAATGAGGATCAAGTTGAGTGGATGGCTATATTTTACGTGCAGTTTGGGTGGTGGGAGAAATACAGATGATTGCGTGGTCAGCCTTATAGGGCGCAACGGATTCCGCGGATCCCTTCCCACGGCCTACACGGCCTACACGGCCTACAGGTACAACGAGATCGATAGCTTGAAACCCGGCTGCCTACGGGTCTACTCCGTCTTCTCCATTGGTTGGTCGTTTGGGGTTACTTACATATCTTCTTCTTCCCGGTCTCCCCCATTCCCCCTCTTACCTCATCATTTGCTCCCTAGATTGAGAACAGACTTACAGTTAGTCATTCATTCCTTACGATCAGTTCAGATTCCCTCGCTGGGACCCCCATCATGCGCCTTCGCTCTCTTTGTGTGACGGGCATCTGGCTGGCCAGCTGTGCTGCCAGCCCTGTCCCGGATCATCCTGGTGACGGTACCCAGACGGCTTTGCAGACAGCGCCCGTGGTGACCGGCCATGAGATCCATATTCCTTGTGCAAAAGGCCCCGGGCCCGAGAGCAACCAGGAGGACCCATACCTGGTACGTGCGCCCCCCAGAACTCAGTCGGATTGAACGACACACTGATATACAGCTAGGCGATGAAATTCCGGACTGAAAGCAATGCCCTCTTCGCCAACGATGTCTCCATTTTCCCAGCCTCATACCCAATGCACCTGCCTGCGACCCGGCACCAGGGTCCCGGCCAGGGTGTGGAGGATGTGCTGCTGCAATATGCCGTGAATATCGATTACATTCGTCCGCATCTGGATACTTTGGTGCAAGAAGTCTACCAGGTGGAGGTCAAACTCTTCGATGTGTCTGGTCGCCCCGCCACCACCGATATTGTGACCGTTCGACTGTCCCGGCAGCAGGAGGGGGAGTTGTACATCTCCCAGATCACGGTGGACCCACTCCCTCAGTACCATGATGCTCACGGGGATGGCAACCGTCTCTGGCATGTCAAATACTGGAAGATGATCATGGCCAAGTACCAGGCCTGGCGACAGACGAAAGGGCACGGACAGTTGCAGCCCGCGATGCTATCGCACGAAGCCAAAGAAAACCAGCCAATGCCGACCGACGATAAGGCTCACACCCCGGAAGGGTCTAGTCCGGCTGATAGAGCAGAGACCGTGTCTCCGTTTCGGGTGTTTGGCGTAGACAGGTCTCCCCGACCGGCTGTGTTGCGTCCCAGTGGTCACCATCGAGACTTCTGGCGACTCGTCGTCCCTGCTATTTTCCCGGCACTTCTGGGGGCGATGGCCGGCCTGGTGGTGTGCATGACGGGCCTGGTGGTGTGGAAGATAGTTGCGTGTACATGTGTCCGGATGCAGGGTCGGAGATGTCGGAGGGCCGGGGGCTGCCAGCTGGAGAGACGCGTCTGGTCGGAGAAGCAGCGGTTGTTAGATGAGATCAGCTGATAACCTATCTACCTAGGGGTATCTATCTCAGGCCAGCCTGTTGGGGTCCGACGCGATATTAATTCGTGGGGGCTGAGCTGCTGTTCCTGGCCAGTCCGAATGTATAGCAATGATTCCTGCGACATGCCAATAATTGCAGCAATTATTTTTGATCGACCACTAGTAGGCCATAGCAGTCTGGGTGGGTAACTGTCGTGAAACCGAGGGAGTCAGGATGGGATTCTAGACCGGTTGGGGGCGGGTGAGCATCCTACGGGGGCTGAGCAGAATCCTAGTAGTAGTCTAGTCCATAATAATTAGTTCTTATCGATTTCAAAGGGAAATCAAATGGTTGAGTAGTGCACCGCCCACCATCCTTTGTAGCAACCTGAGACTGCCTAAGAGAAAGACCGAGCCGTTGCTGGCATTCCGAATTCCGAGCGAGATTGGCCAGAACACAGCAGGGGATCCGCTCAAGAGTGGTTGTTGCTGCTGCCTAGGACGTGTTGTTAGCGTAGCCACAACGCAGCAGCGCCCATCACTGCGTCATCGCTGCCCCTCAAACCGGTCCTCCGTGCATCTGTCACGGCGGCCACTGAAACCAGATACATAGTAGAACTGGTTCACATCTGTGTCGATCATGGTGAAGAAACCTGATTGGTGTTGACCACTCGTCAGTCAATGCAGGGCTGGCGATACGCCGAGACACCACAGCAAGAGGGGGAATGGAGATGGACGGGATGAAACCAGATGACCCACGGGCGGAGAGCCCGGCTACACAATGTTCCACCGGGAAGCCAACACCCAGTATCATTGGACAAGCCTTCTTGGGAAGCTTAATCAAAGCTTAGCTGACCGCCAGTGGAACCCCTCCTGGCGGCTATCCATTGGCCCTTTCGCACCGTCGAAGATGAACGGAAATTGAAGGGGCTTGGCAGTCTCTGGAAGGGGCAGGAATCGTCGGGTCCCTGAGCCACACCGCACATGCCTGATGCCACATCCACTTTGCAGGGCTGAGCCAGTGATGTCACTCCCTCTGCTTCCCGATGCAAGAATAGTAACGAGGACCACCTCCACCGCAGGTCGGCTAAAGGATGCGGCGGTGATGAGGGATGACAGCTGAGCAGGAGTGGTCCCCATCGTGGCCCAACGGTGAGGTCATCCATCGGTTGGAGTCTCCTCTAGGGCTGACGCCCTGGGCCGCCGAGACCCCAGATTTGAAGGCCAACTGATAAATACATTGCTGGGGCCCGCCCGGTGTCTGTTCTTTCTTTTGTTTCTTTCTCATTCAGATACCCGCCCACTTCCGGTCATACCATACCATCGCTTTTAACCATACCATACCACAACTACAACACATCCACATCCACATCCACATCCACATCCACATTTAAATCCACACTTCATCATGTTCGGCTGGTTCAAGTCTTCCAACCAGGAGTCCGCTCCCGTCCAGAACACCTGGAACCCCAACACCTTGACCATGCAGCAGCCCTCGGCTCCGGAGGCTCCTGTCACCGAGCAGGTCGTTACCGGTCAACCCGTACGTCACTTCCTACCACATACATCTATATCTCATTACTAATATTTCCCAGGGTCAGCAGGAAACCATGCAAATGAACCTTCGTGGTGGTGGTGAGGGTGAGGATGTCTGCTGTGGCGTGTATGTTTCCATCCTTTCCCTTTCTGTTTCCCTCTCAACTAAAACTAACCTTGAACAGTTGCGCCGGTCTCTGCTGCTTCGAGTGCTGCGAATGCTGCTGCTAGACAGACATTCAATAGATCACGACCTGCGATTGACGTCCAATGTACTGTTAATATTTTATGAGTCTGTCATGTCTTTTAGCCTGATGGTGGAATGATACACCTGGAAGGGGAACATCCATATTTTACAATTTAATCGTTATGATACCGCTCTCACTTCTTCCCGTTTTCCTGCATTTTTATTCCTTCCATTTGATATTTTCTCGTTCGCTTATTGTTTTTTTCTTTCATTTGTCTAAACTTCTGCATAGAGTCTGGTATAGACGTGACTTCCTTACCTTTGATTGAATTAGATCTTGCAGGTATCACCACATCAATCTAGAATGAAATAAAGTAGATTCTATCTACATGATCGCATCCACTACGAACCCTCACTACTTATCTATTACCTTACAATACCTAGCATCCGACAGATAGATATTTTATTCCATCCAGCCCAGTCCCAATACAATACGTAAACTACGAAATCCCCTCCCCATTCAATCAAAAGTTCACCCACCCACCTATCTACATAGTACATCTACATCCACATAGATTCATACCCCACTCCTATATCTTATAATCTATTTTCTCTATGCCGTATACCTGATACATTCCGGGAAAACTGTATATATAATAACGTGAGTATATCCAGCCCAAGTTGCTGACCAGATAGCTCCAGCCTGATTAAGTGTTCAATATAATTGACTGTGGAAAGTAAGGTAAGTATTATGAATGAAATCATTGGAAGATGGATATTCTGTAGAGAGGTGGGGTTTCAGTGAGGGAGGTTTGATACTATGAGTGGATTACTTGTCAGGTTGATACCTGTAAGGAAGTGAGTCCTTACAAGGGTCGTTGCCCACCTCCTCCCAGGGTGTACTTGAGCATATAGGGGATTCTAGGGGTCCCCAGAGTATCTGCGGGTAATGATGGCCTGATGGTCTTGTCTTGACTTTTTCCCCTAGAAGAGTTCATTACCATACCCCCCGGCTTGATTGGTTCTAGAGAATGGGATTGAAAAATGAAAGAGAAATGGATCTTTACTAGACAGATAGATAGATATATACATTGCATGATATGAGGTCTTAAGATACTGCGTGAACTGTGTGGAATATTCCTACAAACTAGATCCCTCATCTCTATGAAGACTTATAAACACACCATAATGCTACATCCTAGCACAAGGCTCCCTACCTACATATCCACCCTTTCAGCCAAGTAAGCCCTGATTGGCGATGATTGCACGCACTGCAGGTAGCTTCCGTCCTTCTCCCGGGGTCCCCGAATTGCGACCCCAAATAGGGATAAGATAGTAGTGGCTGCGTGACGGTGCCCACGTCCGATCAAACCGAGGCACTCACACCAGGCGCTTACTGCCAACTACCATCTACCTAGGAGCGATTGACTCTCGGGAGTATTGCCCCGTCTTCATGAACGGTGGTTCTCGCCCCACTCCATTCTCTAGTGCTCATAACTTCACTCCGACATGCGATAGAAATGGGACGCCTAATATATAGAATCAATTATCCGGGCGCTCCGAGAGGAGTCAGAGCAAACAGCGACAGCCCTGCAGATGGTAAACCATCTAGGCGAATTGGAACACTCATTAGCAGACAGCCTGATAAATGCATTAATTAATCCGGCGGCTAGATGGAGGGGAAGTAATTTCCCGTGCAGCACTAGTCTGACAGGTGACAATCATGTGTCCGATACTGAAGATTTGTCTTTGCCAGTTGACTTGTGGTCGACGCTAACGATCTTGAAAATATTGAGAAAAGCGACTCCAAACTGGACACAATAGTCTATATATACGATGTAGGTACTTCCCCAACCCAACATTTACCTAAGTCTGTGGCCGCTCGATGTTCCCCCTGGATAAGGTGTCTAACCGAAGGGTTACCTAGCGGGCCCAAAGCCCATTAGCTCAGCGCTACGCTGCACTAAACAACCCCGAATGCTACCATCTGAGACATGACCAATCAGCACCCCTGCACACTGTGATAGCGTTATTGGAGACCCTCGTGTTTGCGGACCCTAGTTGGCGGAATTGCTACAACAAGAGGCTCTGCGTTGATACTTCCTACGCCTTTTCGAGTCATTTCCTCTCGGTTGTAATGGATGCCCCAGGTCGGACCGAAAATGCGATAAGCTTGGGATGGGTCTAAAAGAAAGGGGCTCGCTCTTTTTCCTAGTAGCCAGGCCATCTGATCAAATTTTCTCTCTCTCTCTCACTCATCTTCTCCGTTCTCAAGGTCAAAACCAAAGAACAAATAAACGAACAGCAACAACAAAATGCGCCCCTCCATCCTCCTCACCACAGCCCTCTCCCTCCTCCTAACCACCACCCCCACCACCGCCAAAGACACCGACACCACCACCGTCCTTGGCGTCTTCAGCCCCTCCTGGGACGCCGAATACCAAAAATACGGCGGTTGGACCAGCACCGGCGCCAGCATCGCCAATCTCAACGCCGTCAAAACCACCTTCGAAGTGGGCTGTCTAAAAGACGCTCCCAAAACAGACTGCGACATGAAGAAATCCTACACTATCGTGCAAGGGCCCGAGACCGTCAGCGTGAGTCAGGTGTACACGGCCTCGACGTCAGATGCGAAGTCGAGCTACGATTTGACCCTCACCCGGTGGTATGAATGTTCCATGAAATCTTACACCGAGGATGTGACTTGCACTATGAGTGTGGATATGACGGGGAGTGCGGATGGGGCGACAGTGGCGTCGTCGACATCGGCCAAGTCGACGTATAAGACGGCTACGAGCTCGTTTTATAGTCTTGTTGTTACGGGGGGGTTGAAGTCGTTGACGGCGCCGGCGGCGACGGAGACGGCTGGGGGTGCTGGGGCTGGGCCTGTGGCGGCGATGATTACGGCTGCGCCGGTGGCGGCGGTGGCTGTTGTGGCTGCTTTGGTTTAGGAGAGAAGAGAGACTGTACGTGTTGGGAGGGATGAAGTGTGAGGGTTTGTGAGTGGGTAGGTAGTAGTAATGGTGGAGGGAGGATGCTGCTTGGAGTGGTTTTTGTGTTGTCGTTGTTGTTGTATGTTGTAATTGTGTTATATGAACCCCTAATGTCTATACCCCCTGAAGTTGATGAATGGCCCCATAGTGTATGTGATGATGATGGATGGTTTGCTTATTGAGATGCATCATAATCTGGATTGAAGTCTTCACGCGAGCAGTAGAAGAGTTGTAGCGAAACCAGAGGTACGGAGTTGAGGTAATGGGAGAGAAGAGAGATGGAGAGACGTCTATCAACTGCCTGGCTTCTCGGGAAAGGCTCGGGCAGAACCGGGACTGTGATCTGATGCCTGAGGCAGTAATATGCCTCGGATGCCGGCCGTTTCCCAAAAGGGAATGTACAGGGCGGTGCATGTGTGGCGTCTTTCAACATCATGTGGCTGAGGAGGCGATGACCTGACAGGCAAGTTTCTCAGTCGAGAGGATTACTTTGGGACATCGAATCTACCAAGGTCTATAATATGCCATTTCCACCTATCATAGCCAGCTAGGAATCTGAACCTTCGAGTCGTTGGCTCTAGCGACCGTTGGGTTCTTGCTGGACTGGATGAAGTGTAGCATCAAAATTAACTATCATTTACCGGTTGACATTATTAGCAAGACTAGTCCATCAATTCATACAGTCTGAATGATTGTATACAGGTTCATTACGCCCACTTTCCAATCAAAGCCATAATGCCCGCACCCAACAACGTGCAAAACACCATGTACAGCAACTTGGAGCGACGACGGGTTCGGCAAGGATCGAAGATAAAGTCGCGTGCCAGCAGCTCCACCAGCGCACTGTAGATCAGCACACCCGCTGACACTGCGTTGAACACACCCTGGATGATCAAGGAGGTCTTGGAGCCCGGGTTGTAGGTGGTTCGCAGTCCCAGCCCGATGGCGATGGAGATCGGAGTGGTCAATCCATATGCCAGACATAGGAAGTAGGGGAGGTAGACGCGGTGCGCGAACGGGATGGCCGAGAGTCGAGCGCCAATACCCAGACCCTCGAAGGACTGGTGGAATACGAGCACGGGGTATAGGGTCGCGAATTCGGAGCCGGTGACGCCTAGATTCAGACCGATGATGACCGAGTGGAAGATGATGCCGAATTCGAGGATCAGGAAGCCTGCGATTTGTTGCCGGAATGAGCGATCGGCCATTTCCGACGAGGTTTCTTCGGTCGTCTCGGTGGGAGTGTCTTTTTCTGCGGACCCATGGCCATCCTCGGGGTTGGAGTGGATATGGGTGGTGGTGGGATCGCCCGTGATAAAGGCGTTGGTGGCGTTTTCATCCCGGTGCATGCCGTACTTGTGCTCGACGTACACCTCCGCGGCCAGATCGAGAAGGAAGATCAGCGTGATCGAGGCGAGCACAATGGCTGCACACCAGGAGTAATCGGCCCAGTAGCCAGAGACTCCCACACAGGTCTTGGGACCGATTCGCTTGTAGGCTGGGTCTAGGAGATGGACAAAGGCCGTGGCCAGGATGACACCTGTACCGAAGTAGCGGGCAAAGATGTAGACGCTGTGAGGGATCTTCCATCCAGGCATGCGTTTAGCCACGACTGGGAAAAAGGTAAAGGCCGTGGAGACGAAGAGGATAACAAAGATGGAGGAGATGCGGGCTCCCATGTGGCCGTTGTAGTCATTTTCCGAGACGGCATAATAACACAGCACGTCCTCTTTGCTAGCAGTGTGGAGGTTCACCTCGGACGCGTTAAAGGTAGTCATGGTGACAGGAATGATGGAGGAGATGTAGGAAGGGAATGACGGTGCATGGCAGATTCTCCTGGTGATGCATGATCTTATAGTCTCTTGGTGAGGACCTTGGGTGTAGCTGAACAGTACCTGAGCCGATGGGGAGCCGACGAGGACGGAGGTTGATGGCAAACATGGCCCCTCGGTGGGTCGCAATCATTTTCTCTGGCTAGCCTGCAGGTGATGGCCATTCACCTCGAGAGCTACCTGCATGGCGAGTATCTAGCACTGTCCAGGCCCAACCGATGCCGCCATCTGCGGCTAAATCCAAGCCGGTGTCCTCCAAGGTACACAGAACTGCTGTGGAAGGCTTGAAGCGACTCAATAAGAGGGCTGATGAGATTTTCTCGCGAGATCATTCGCAACGCAGGCAGTAGGGCTGATGGGTCAGTCTCTTAGAAAGGCGCCTTATAGGGCTGAGGGGGGGTCGGGTGCACCGAGCCAATCAGTCATTGGCAGCCGACATCCCCAAGGTCCTCGCCGAGTCCACTTTGACGATTTCAGCGAATGCCACGCAGCAGGCCATTCACGTCTCCACTGGAAGAATTGCCATGCTGTGGGTGGTTCCACGCTGGGTATCCACCTCGCGTGATGTTGCTCGGGTTGCCTGTGTGGGACGGAATAGTAGAGTAGGTGCTTGGTGAGCATTTCACGGTCGGATTTGACTTTAACTTGGAAGTCGTTCCATTGATTGCCAATTTCGAGGGGATGCATATGCGTTGTACCACTGGGATACAATGGTGGTTGTCCTGTGCATCCAAATGTCATTGAACGGCTTTGTTGGTAGGTATTTCCAGCCCTGCGACACCGGGTAGTGGGTCATCTTACCTCGAAACCCCAGCACCCAGACAATTGTCAGGGGACAACAAGCCTTGTAAACCCTACCAAGCAGACCCTACCAGGGCCCAGAGGCAGAATATAAGGAGCTGACTTTCCCACAGCCCGGGTATGAGACCAAAATTATGAGAGCGGCTACTGCAGAGAATGCACGAGGCTGGCTTTCACTATCAAATGTCGCGTCAGAGGTCGGATAGGCCCAACCCATTTTCCCTCCCTGACGACAAGGCACGGAAAAAGCCGGGCTTTCCCGGATTGAGGTTGGTTACCAGGAAAGCGCAACCCCCGGTACTTTTTCCACCGGGTGACCATGTTCTGCTGCCCCTGTTTGGTATACTTCATGAGCGACACGCTCCTCTGTAGCGTTTGGGGAAATGCTGCGGTCTATTACGCGCCTAACATGTCACCCAACCAGAAGAAGCACCTTCGGATTGGCACCCAGATTGGCTACGCTGGGCAGTACATCTACGCCACATAGTGAGTGGGATCCTATCATGATTCTAGCGATTCGTGTTCTGGAATATACTGAGAACGCCAAGTCTATGGGCCCAAAAGGGCGTCGTCCTCTGTTTCATTGAGCGGCTTCTGGGCTTGCTGCCCTGGCCATACATTTGGATTCGGGTCTCCTGGGCTATCTTGATCGTTACCTTCATTGCGATCGAGCTTGTCTACTTGACCGTATGCATACCAGCGTATCTATACTGGCAGATTGAGCCTGCTCCAGGTGCGTGTTCACAGGAACCATGATGCTTCAAAAACCCAATCTTGAGCCGCGGAACCCCCGATTGCAGATTCCTGCGCCCGAGAGTTTTACCCTATCGACAATTTCCTAATAATGGACTGTATCACTGATGCTATGCTCCTTGTGCTCCCTTTTTATTGGCTCTTCAAAGTCCGACAGCCATTGGGCCAGTGAGTATCTCACGTTCGAAAGATCATTCAGCTAAACTGACTAAGTCAGACGCCTCTGGATACTCGCCCCCTTCTCCATTGGCATCTTTCTGATCGCAGTGACTTCGATCCGTCTCTGGAACTACTCCGGTCTACTCGACCCGAGCTTTCAGGTCCTGCTGAACCCGATCGAGGAGCTTTTCTCCGCCATCGTCGCCAATGTCCCAACGTTGTGGAGTCTCCGACGGGCCAGACAACCAGCTCCTCCTCCTATCCCGATGCATCCACCCCCCAAGCGAGTTCCTCGAGCGCTGAACAGTATACTTATCACCGAGACGACGGATGTGGAGCATTATGTTTTGGAGGAGCCGATGCAGTCTACCAATACGATCGAGGAGAGTTTGGGGGACGAGAGCGATGGACACTTGGTCCGAAGTAATCAGAAGGAAGGTCATTCGATGGTGTAAGAGGAGTGATGAATGCATGCATATAGAAGTAGTCGCTGTACATAGTCTATACATAACCCTGGTGCGTACAAGCAGTCCTCTACCATATCTGCCATTGAGTGACCGAAACCCTCTATAAGCATAATCATCTGTACTTTCAAACCCCCCACCCCCAATAACACACACCAACACCAACATAACCCTACTCCCCCAAAAAATGCACCCACGACCCCCTAGTCCACCCCCTCAACCTCTTCCCAAACCCCCAAACCCCAACCCCAAGCACCAACGGCCCCACCGTAACCCCCAACTGCACCAACGCCGGCGCCAGAAACCCCAACCCACTCCTCCCCGCCAACCCCGGCACCCAA
The DNA here is from genome assembly GCF_003184525.1 of Aspergillus sclerotioniger CBS 115572. Lineage (NCBI taxonomy): Eukaryota > Fungi > Ascomycota > Eurotiomycetes > Eurotiales > Aspergillaceae > Aspergillus > Aspergillus sclerotioniger. Next base: position 400,164 of record NW_020291000.1, on the reverse strand, counting down.
TAACTCATACTAAACCCACAGGTATTCCTCACCACGGTGACCACAACCATGATCTCTCCGGAAATAGGCTTATAGCAATCCACCGCATAAGCAACGGCAATACTTGCGATCGCGGCACTGAATAATCCGCTGAATCCATATCCTATTGTTAATATGATAGGCCAGGGCCAGAGATTGGTGATGGCGAATGCGCCCACGAGGACGGAGATAAGGAGGAGGAGAACGAAGGGGAGGAGGGATAGGAGGCGCATTTCGGCTTCGTAGATGTTGTTGTTTCGGGTGGTGAGGTGCATGGCTGTGAGGTCGGAGAGGGGGCCGGCGGTGATGAGACCCAGTAGGACGCCGATGACGAAGGAGAAGTTTGAGTAGCCGACTTGGGAGGCGGTGAAGTTGTAGGGTGGGGAGGCGAGGACGCTGGATTCGGTGAGGTTGTAGAGGAGGACGATGTTGCCCGGGCCGGAGGCTGTGAGGGCCGTCCAGAGGATTAGGGGGTAGAGGGTTATTCGGATGGGAGTGAGGATGGCGCGGAGGAGGAGGGATTTCCAGTTTGGGTCTGGGGTGTGGTAGAGGTGGAATTGGGGGCGGGAGGGGCGGCCGTGTTCGTGGTTGGGGTGGGGGTTGGGGATGGGGATAGGGGAGGGGGTTTTGGGGATATGCTGGGGGTGAGGTCTTTGGGGTTTAAGGGTTGGGAAGGAGGGGTGGGGAGGTTGCAGGCTTGGTGGAGTTCCCAGTCCGGGTCGTGGCGGTATTTGGTTTCTGGGTAGAGGAGGAGCACGGTGAGGAAGTTGAAGCAGGTTAGGGCCATGGAGAGCCAGAAGAAGCTGCGCCAGCCGAATCTGGGGTTGTGGGTTAGGTTTTGATATGGTAGGGGGTGGGGGGTGGGGAGGGATACCGCTGGGTGATGTTGCCGGAGATTACGGGCCCTAAGTATCCGCCTAGGGAGGTTGTGGAGCTGCCACTGTTAGTTATGTCTAGGGGAGGGGGGAGGGGGTTTGGTCAACTCACAAATATGCCATCATCCAGCGTCCTCGTTCGTGCAGGAAGAATAAATCTGCGATGATCTGTACAGGCATCGTCTCGTTGATGGCAGCCCCGAACCCATTCAACACTCGTGCCACGATCAAGCTGGTATAGGATGTCGCGCGAGCTTGCCATATATACGAGGCGATACTGATCACGGTAAAGATGAAGTAGGTCATGCGCCGGCCGAAGATGTTGGAGCACGGTACGGCGATGAAGTTGGCGTATGCGAAGGTCAAAATACACACCCCGGTGAGGAGAAGGAGCTGAGTATCGTCGAGGTGGAATTCTTGGGCGAAGTAGGGGAACATCGGACTCATGGATAAGGCGGATGCGCAGGAGACGAATGTCGCTAGGAGATGGGGGATGATCGCCATGACTGGTGCAGATGATTAGATTGATTCATCGGGAGGGGGGTTTGCTTGCGTTTCCACTTGATTGACCAGTTTAGAGGATCGTGAGGGTCTGCTGAAGGCTGCGGGACGAGGCTTTGGCTATGAGCTATGATTCCGGGATGGCTTGGATCACTCACACAAGCCCCGACTTGGATCCATGGGCGAGACGATGCTCTCCATCGCGCATTATCTCGGTGCCAGGGATATGCTCGGGCGCTTCATCTCGTGGTATTTCCATGGCGGGTAATTGCGATTGATCTCGGCTTGGAATTGACGATGCGTTCTGATAGACGGATGCAGGCCTTTAAAGAGATGCACCCAGCTGGACCGAGATGTGGAGATGATGTTGAGACAGGATCATCGATCGTGAAGCAAGGGATGCACACCGCTGGCTGGAGAATGTGGCTTCTGCTGACTGTCCTGGATTGCAGGACAGCTATCAATTCTCCGATGCTGCTGAGCTGTGTGCTTTTTTATACTAGCAATAGAACGGACTGGAAGATCAGCATAATCAGAAAAATGGAGAGAAGTGCAGATCCCTGCATGCCCTGTTGAGGGGGCAGAGAATCGCCCTCTGTGCTGACTTGATCTGTGTAACCAGACCACTTGACGATCTCTTATCGTGCTGTACCTCGACCAATCTGACTGGAGTGTATCTGCATCTGTGAGCCTAGCCAATGGTAACTTGACAAACTAGGCGCATCTAGGGATGATCTCTGGTCAAGGATGTGGCGTCTGCCGCAGCTCAACATATAACATGATTATTACATTTAATTGACAACCCACATCACAAATCAACACATCTCTATCAACATCATATCTTGCCCTCATCCAGATCTCCCATAAACTGCCGAGTGCGTGCCCCGGTCTGTCGCATCAGTTCGGATTTCTCCTGTTCAAGTCCCGGCGACGGTCTTCCACGCAAAGAATAGGTCAGCGACTTTTCCTTCCAGATACTACTGTACAACTTATCAGCAGCTTCTTGGAGGAATTCCAGCAGTTTTTTCTCCCGGCCTGTCAGGTCATCGGAATTTTGAATGGTCTCCAAATAGGCTGCGACGTCCTTTTCGACCGATTCATCGAATCCCAGTCTGGGAGCTTTGAACGCAAGCCAGTCGGCGCGCATGTAGTCTCTCTCGTTCATGTAGTTGTCGCGGCCGTCCCACCACAGTGGCATTTCTCGGATATAGATGAACTTCTTCTCGGTCGGCTCGGGGGTCCAGATGAACGACTTGGCATAGTCCCACCCTTTCTTCGCATACGAGGTTGGCCCCGGCTCGTCGGCATCAACCTCCTTTCGCCAAAATATTCCAATATATACGTCGTTCGGACGATATGGATCCACTGGATCTTTGACGCGTTCGAATCCACTCAGTGCGCTGGGCTCGTACTTTAACACTGTCTTTCCGTTCGCGTCCTGATACGCCTGACTCATGGCGTATGCCACGACGGGGTGGATGTACTCGTTCGTGGTCAATTTCCCTGTCGTCAACCGGGCCGCTGGACTGTCGTCCTTCTTCTTGGATTTATACTGTCCTGGAGTGCGAACCTCGGACCCAGCCATTTTCATGAGCCCTTCCAGGCTATCCGGTCGATAGCCCATTCCCCAGCCTCCGTAGGCCGTGGGGTTCTCGGGATCAGCAACGCCAATGGCACTTTCCTTGTCGGTCGGCCCAAAGTTATAGTGATGATGAGAGTCACCCTGCTTGAATGACCGCCGGGAGAGATCGAAAATCGTGGAGACATAGTTGTGATACAACCGCTTCAAGGCGTAATCCTCAAACTCGAGACTCGTCCATCGACGAACCTGATCGATCATCCACGCTAGCGACAAACTCGCCATGGACTCCAAATCTCCATAATGCTGCGCAGTGTGATCGCTTCCTCCTCCAACATTGATATGGTATCCCGGGAACCAGCACTGAAACAACTTAGTCTTGTCGTTCTCCTTAGGCAGATGCCACAGCGTAGGCTCAAAAGCCTTGCGATGCTCATCCAGAGCCAAAGCGTGAAAAGCATACTTGATCTGCGGGTGCACGTTCGTATCATGAAAGCCATACTCGGATTCGTTGTAGTCGGAAAAGTCAACCCAGTTATTGTTGGGCAGTCCTAGGGCACCAACGGTGTCAAACACCCCGACCACTTCGATGGGCACATTTTTCCAGAAATGGTCCTTGAATTCCACCTTTGGCTGCGCATACGCTCCAGATGTCGTGATGGCATGAAAAGTCCCCTTCCATTCATTGGTCGGAGGCATCGGTTTCTCCTCTTCCTTTACCTCCTTTCGCGTCTTATACCACTCATACATGGCCCACCAGTCGTCCATCATGTCGGGGAAGCAGATCCCCATGTTGCAGATCATCCCGGCCAGTGCCCGAGCCGTGTATGCGCCGCGCGAGAATCCAAAAATGTAGATTTCATCCCCGGGTAACCAGTTATTGACCTGCAGCGATTAGCCATCACCATTGTCTTTTTTGTAGAAGAGGAACGTTGTACTCACGATAAAATTATACCCCTCGCACACATTCTCCTCCAAACCGCGACCGAATCCACCCTCCCAGCGCTTCTGAATCCCAGCCATCACCTTGCCGGTGGTGCTGGTCGCACTGGTGCCCGTGCCAACACCAGCATCATAATACACGATCTGCTGGATGATTTCGCCATCGGGACTGACGCCATAATTTCCAATGGCACGACTGAGCTTGGCGATGTTCGAGGCGATATTCTTCTCCCCATGGTTAGACGACTGCCACGATCCGTCACAGCAGAGGACGAGTCGGCGTGGCGGACGCTTAATTTCAGGGCCAGTAAGGTCGTTCATCGTGTCCAACAAGGACAACAATATGGTCAGGTTAGAACAGTAACCCAAGCGTTGTTCACTCGAGAACAAGTCTCAACTCATCCCACCGGCGATGACCCTTCTTATATCTCCCCCTTTTCCCTCAAGGCACTCCCCATCGCCAATTCCTCCCAAAATCCACACAGACCCCAATCTAATCCAAGACATCCGATCCGAGCTGAGGATGAATCCTGGGTACGCCCATCAACCCATAGCGCACCCGCATCAATAGCGGCTACTTTACCCGACCGACCGACCACCCGCCAAGACCCGTCCGCGACTCCTGTCGTATCTCGGCCATCCCGACTCCTCCATCCATCCATCCATCCATCCATCCATCCCCTTGGCTCCAACGCCTCAAATATAAAATTCCAGACTTAACCATGACGAGCTGAAATATCCACCGACGGATTCATCACACGGGGGATGCTGTCGTGGACAGTTGAGCCGGAACCAATCAGCGAGACCGCCACATTCGATAGTCGGGGTGGGCTGGTTCGGAGAGGGGAATATCAGCCGAGGAGGGCAGTGGTGAATTAAGCTATGGCGAATTGGACAATGCCAACGAAGGCATGGGATATAGATCGGGTGATAGATTCCAGAGACGGGATCGAGATTGTATATCTAATAGAAATACGGAGTAGGTAGGTAGGTAGGTAGGTAGGTAGGTAGGTAGAGAATTGACAGATTGTGGGATTGGGATTGGGATTGACCTGTCAGGCGGGGCAAGGCAAGCGGGCGGCCGCGCCACAGGCATAGCCATTAGCCACAGGTGATGTGTCTCTGCGGCTGAATGGGGAGTATTTATTTGAGACTGTGGCTGGAATGTGAAACACGCCGAAAGGGGCAGCACTTTGGGGATTGGAGTCGGGTGTTGTTTTTTCCAGATTATGGGATTTTTTATAAACGGAGTATTAAAGCAGGGAATCTGCTGCTATAGCAACCAATTTCCTTTTCTTTTTGGTTACTATCTTTCCCTCCCCTGTAGTGAATATTGTCAGAAACCCCTACCTAGACCGGAAGAGTTCATAGATACTATGAGAATAGTTGGAAGAGTGAATAAATTGTAACAAATATACATGCTACTAATAACTTAATCTCTCTCTGTTTCATTCTATTCTTTGGTGCTTCGATTAAATACTACATAAACAACTCCCCTTGCTAATTTCCCCAAAAGTGCAAAATATTCAGATCCACGCCGCCACCACCCAAGACGCCAATAATTATCTTAACTACTACGTTACTCAATGCCAGTAAAGCACAATTCGCCAAACAATGCAACCCTTACCTCACTAAGTAGTCTATACTCGAGTCTAAGGTACATCCCTTTCCATCCTCGCCCTCGTCCTAATAAAATAATGTCCACTCTCCTCCCTCACACCCACATGCCACCTCTCGCGCAGCTTCGGCACCGCCTCTCTCCCCGTCGGAGTACCCGTCCACTGTCCACCCCCGGGGCTATTTACCGCCAGAGCAAAGAGATTCGGCGGCTCCGTGAAATCCGTCACCAGGTGTCCTCGCACCTGGAGCAGAATAAACCCCAGACAAACGATACTCGTCACGAAGACCACAGCGAGGATCACGTAAAAGACTTGTTGCCAGTCGCTTGTTCGTCCCGAGGCATAGCCAGCAGATTGGAGCGTCGCGTTGAAGACCTGTACCGCTGGGGTGGAGAGGCTTGAGGTGGTGTAGTTCCAGTACGGGACGTAAGGGGAGTCTTGGCTTCCGAGGAGGAGAGTAGTGCCGGTGAGAACGACGAGGGCTTCGCTGAGGGAGGGCATGGTGGGGTCCAGGGTGGAGGTGTTGGTGGAGGAGTCGAATGGAGGGATCATTTCCATGAGGAGACGTTCGATGCTGGCGTCATCGCCCATGATGCCTGATCCGAGGGTCACGGAATCGGCCCATTCCCAGGCGACGCTTTTCCAGTTCATGTTGTATTCGGATTCGGAGGTGTCTGGGTGGAGACGGCTGTATTGGAGGGTGTCGGCCGGGTCTTCGCAGTGGGAGGTGAGTTCGCCGCCCGAGGAGTCGACGGCGTAACGGGCGGAACAGCGGCCGGAGAGTTTGCCCCGGATGCCGCAGAGGACGTAGGGGGGGTTGTGGGAGGTCGGGGCGGTGCCGAGGACGTAAATGGAGGTGGTGTTGGGGACTTTGGGGTTGATGATGGTGTTGTAGGGTTGGGGGTAGATGGGGAAGACGGGGGCGGGGAGGGAGGAGGAGAAGCCGAAGAGGGAGTCGATGGCGGTGGTGTTGGTGGTGGAGTAGGTTGGGGCGGAGGTGTACCAGGTGGAGGCGTTGAAGGGATCATGGGTGGGCCATTCGGTGTAGATGAGGGGAGTGAGTTCGTCGTGAGTGATGCCGGCGCAGAGGATGTTGACGGCTGGGGAGGGCACCGAGGCGGAGAGGATGTATTTGCCTTCGCCGGAGAGGTCCGAGGGTTGTTGGATGCGGTTGGCGGGGTCACGGGCGGCGGCGAAGAGGCCGCCGTGGGGATAGGCCGCTGTGATGTTGTTGACCATGCGGCCGTATTGCTGGGAGACTTGGGTCATGTTGTCGGTTTCGATCCAGCGGCCTTTGACGGTGGTGTTGTCGTAGAGGAGGGCGTTGGGTTGCGGGCGATAGGCGAGAACGGAGGATGTGGAGTTTCCGTCTTCGAGGAGCTCAGCCCAGCCTTGTAGGTATTGGTAGAAGTCGTGGTATGCGCGGCCGGCCATCTCCATGGCCAGACAGGTGGAGTTCCAGTTGGTGGGGTCGATGGCGGAGGTGATGGGGGTTTGACATTCATCTTCAAGGTAGTAGGGGTTGGAGTATTGAGTGGAGACGTTGCCTTGGAGGAGTCGATGTTGGACGGGGCCCATGACTAGGTTGGGGGATACTGATGGAGTTAGCAGGAGGGAGGGAGGGAACGGGGTAGGGACGAACCTAGGGCTTCGGCGGCGGTGGTGTAGAGCATCGCGACGAGGGCTACGATGAGGGTCAGGGCTCCGAGGGTGGTCCAGCCGACATAGCGCAGTGTCTCCCATTGCATCAGCAGCGAGCCAGGCTGGGTGATCCAGGTGCGCAGGGTCATGTCTGCGATGCTGACACCCTCGGATCCATGTGCTAGGGCACGGCGGCTCAGCAGCTGCCCCAGGAACGCGACACAGACCGTGACATAAGACAGCTCGATGGTTTTGGCGATCAGGGCACTGAGCAGGGAGGCCGTGGAGGCATTCAGGCTGGCGTTGGAGCCGATAAGTCTGCCATAGAAGGGCTTGACGCAGGCAATGACGAAGAAGATGCCGGAAAAGATGGTAGTGTACACGGCCAGCACAATCAAGGTGGTAAAGACCAAAGAGCATCGACGTTTAGGTTTTGTCGTGGGCACTGGCACATCGTCGGGTTGATCGTCATGATCGACAGCTTTCGGGAGCGTGCTGGCGAGACTGCTGCGGAATGAATCGCGATTTGTGCCAAGGTCTTGCAGACAGAAGTCGCTTTTATCATCACCGGATGATATCTCAATTGAGCATGTCTCTGGCGGCTTACCCGCAGGCAGGAGACGAAGGTTATCCGAAGACTCGGCCATGGTTGGCTGAAGTCAGAGGGAGCGGTTGGGTTTTGTTTTTCGGCGACGAGAGAAGGGCGAGTGGCCAACGGGTTTTAAGGGGCGGTGCATCAGACCGAGGATTTAATCCTTGTCAAAAGACCGGGGGATGCTGCCTCGATCTAGCGGTTTGGGGGCCATCCACAACAACGATATTAATGCGTTGGGGTCCGTTGTTGATGCCTAGGGCTGTGGCGCAGCAACGATGTAGTTATTGCTGGGATGAAGCACCGATAGATTATAAAGATGGTCAAGAATTGAGTTATAGAGAAAATACTTCATGTAATGTTCTCTACAGGTCAAAAAGTCGGTACCTGCCTCCTCCAGCAGGGCATTTCCTAGATCAAGTCACGTGATGCATCTGAGCCACAGCAATCTCCCCGGTGGAGTCCCTCTCCATTCACAGCCTTCCGCTCCGGCCGCCGTCCCTCACTGCCAACTCACCAGTGGGTGCTTTTTTAACCGGTCGGTGTCCTCTCACAGCCCTTCAATCTTCTACTAATGCATCTTCCTTGTAAAGACTTATCGTTCACCAGTCACAATCCTGGCTATATATATCCAGCCTAGTGATTTGATCACTTTTTCGACAGCCTTATTCCAGCAAAGTTACCCATCTTCAATAGCACAGAAATATATAGTAAAAGACAATCCAGCAAATCACGGAAATACACTTTCTTGGTATCGATTTATTCCTTAACCAGGATCAGGATCACTATACGTGCATCCCAATATTGCTGTCATCCTGAAATAATTCAGCCGCAATCAATCCGTTCGACCGATCCGACTGGCTACTACCAGATAGCCAATCATTGTTCTACATAAAACACCAGTGCTGATATGCAACACCACAAATAGTAATAAAACCTGTCAGAGGTCTGATTAGTAGGCAAAAATGATATATCGCGTTTGTCTGGAGAATAGACCGAGAGATATGTCTAAACAACATCCACTAATCTTCCCTACATGCAACTGCATCCGACACCATCTCAGAGAACCCCGCTTAATCCCTGCCCATAACACCCTCTTCAATACCCCACTCCACCACTCGCGACAACCACCTCCCTCACCTCCCTCACCTCCCTCACCTCCCCTCACCCTTCACTATTCCTCTACACCTCGATCAACCCCCAAACATGCCTCCCACCACAACATACGACCTCCTAATCATCGGCACCGGTTTCGCCGGCTGCACCACAGCCCTCAGCTACCTCCAAGCCACGCACCACCTCCAACCACCCCCACGAATCGCCCTCCTCGAAGCCGGCAAAAATGGTGAGCGATGCGGTGGCTCCCGCTGGACCGAAGCCCTCCTCCGCCTGGACAAAAACCTCAACTTCGACCCGGGGTGGATCCATGAAATGGCCCGCGTGAGTAACGGACAAGCCGATATGGAGTATTGCAAGAAATTGGGGGAAGAGGCGAGGAAGACGGTGGAGTATATTGAGAGTTTGGGGGTGGGGTTTTTGAGACATGAGGAGAAGGATGTATGCCCCCGTTATCCCTGTTCCATGTTATTTTCTGGATTTGGAATCAGGAGGAGTGGATTGGCTAATGGAGAGTGTAGGTACTTCTTGAATTCGAAACAGAGCAACATTTCGTGATGACCCAGGGGGGCGGATGGGCGATGATCCAAGTTTTGATGAATCATATACAGCGGTTTGAGAATTGTGATGTGTTTTGGGAGACGGAGGGTCGGGAATTACTTACTAATGGGGTGGGACGGGTGAACGGAGTGAAGGTGCGGAGGGAGAATGGGATGTTTGAATCGTTTTATGCCAAGGAGGTGGTGTTGGCTTGTGGTGGGTTTGAAGGAAACCCCGAATTACTGACTCAATATGTGGGGGGTGATGTCGACAACCTCGGACTGATTGCCCCGGGGCTGCGGTATAATCGTGGTCAGGGGCTGACTATGGCATTGAGTGTTGGGGCCGCCACGGCGGGGTCGTTCGATGGAATGCATATAGAGCTGACGGATGCGAGGAGTAACAAGCCCAATGCTGCGATCTATGGTCATAGTTATGGGATTCTGGTCAATGGGGACGGAGAGAGGTTCTGTGATGAGGGGAAGAGACATTTGTTTGCGACATTTGAAGGGATTGCGGTTGAACTCTGGCGGAAACAGAAGAATAAGGGGTTTTTGGTTATCGATGGGAGTATTATCGAGAGGTTCAGACCGGGGTGGGTTTATGGAGAGACAGATCTGGAGCCGGTTTATGCGGACAGGATTGGAGAGTTGGCGGAGATGTTGAGGGTGGATGGGGGTATGCTGGAGAAGACGGTGAGGGAGTTTAATGCCGCTTGTAATGAGGAACCGTTTGACCCGATGAAGTTGGATGGAAAGGCGACGAGTGGGTTGAAGGTGAACAAGTCGAATTGGGCGAAGCCGTTGGAGAGTCCATATTATGCCTTTCCGGTCACGGCGCGGGTGGTGTTTACTTTTGGGGGGGTCAAGGTCAATACCGACTCGCAGGTCTTGGATACGAAGGGTGTTCCGATTCCGGGCTTGTGGGCTGCGGGGGAGTTGACGGGGTTGTATTATAACGGTAGGTGGTGGTGGTGGTGATTGGGTGGGTTTGGAGAACGAGAGCTGACTATTGGGTTGTGTAGGAAATCCACCGCTTACGTCGGTGTTGAGGTGTTTGACGTTTGGGCGGTTGGCGGGGACTTTGCTTGCGAAGAGATTCTATACTGGAGACTCGGGGTGAATACTACTTCTAGCTAACCACAAGTCATTTTCAGTGAATACGCCCGTAGTACCAGCGTAGTGAACAGAATACATGAGGTCATGAAGGTGTAGACATTAGTTCACCCAGATCATTCATTACAAAACATACCACGTCGCTCCTTCCCCAATGAAGCTTCCTTTCACCCGACCTCTCTTTCCTCCAGCTCATCCTCTTCCTTCAGCTCATTCTCAGCTCATCATCCTTTCTTCAGCTCATCCTATTGCCTTCGGCTCATCCTCTTTCTTCCAGCTCACCTTCTTTCCTTCAGCTCATCTTCTTTCCTTCAGCTCATCCTCTTTTCTTCAGCTCATCCTCTTTTCTTCAGCCCATCCTCTTTTTTTCAGCTCATCCTCCTTCCTTCAGCTCATGTTCTTTTTCGTTCACCCAGCTCATCCTCTTTTGCCCAGTGGGTGTTAAACTGTCTTCGAGAATGGTTCTACCTCCGATGAGTGTCGCGAAGCGACCACGCATTGAGCACTATCCGTATCCTCCTATCCCTCAGAGCAACCAAGACCGACTGAAAAATGTGGCGGGGGAGTACAACCGCCCCTTCAAACTTCGTTGGATAGAATCACTCTCCCTAAGCCAGCTGGGCATCTCTGCGGAAGTGGCCATCATGCGAGCGGAGCTGGCCACAGCCGTCACCAGGGAAAACGAAGGTCTCATACGGAGCTTCCACCCTTCACTGGCCTCCCACGAGGAGGTCTGGGTTTCAGAATCGGTTTTCGGGCCCCCTGTCTGGGTGGTTGGTGGCCCTGCGGACAAGGTCGAGGCCGCCGGGCAGCCCATCCACTTCCACCCCGCTCATTACAGCGAATACATAGGACTAAGCCCGTTGGTCTTTGTGTTTCAGTACCCACACTTTGGCCGCGACATCAATCCAAGGAGATTCTTGACCCGCGATGACCTGGATGGCATCCGGGAGTGCTTCCCAGAAGCAGTCGGCGTCGAGGTTTTAGTCGCTGGGTTTATAGTTGTGCTCTTTGAAAAACGGATTCAGATCAAAAGGGCCTATGAGCGTGCCTGGCCTATTGAACTTGGGGGGCTGCTGGCATTCTTTGAACTGGCCAACTACAGTTGTACAGCTGCTCCGATGGCAGCGGGGGTGGGTGTTAGCACCGGCAGCGGCTACGAGCATCGTCGAGCTGGATGCATGGGCCTGAGACTGCGACTGCCTGATGGATCCAGCGCCATCACCACGGTTACACATGGATTTGTCGTCAACCCGAGTTCATCCCTTCTGTCCCAGGTGGGGGCTTGGTGTCGAGGATTCTACTCCCGAATTAAGGAAGCACTCATGAGCTATCGCCCAGTCCATGTGGAGGACGAAGAAGTCCCCCCCTACCTCTCCACTCCAGACGTACTGACCAACTGCCCGATCGGCAAGCGGGTGTGGCTCGCTAATTCTCATGTCAAGGCAAGACCACGTCGATAATCCCTTACTCATTCGGTGTTTACTGATGACTCTAGATTGGGACCATCACACGAACCTTTGATCGCCCCAGTGCAGTACGACCATACCCCGCCGGCTACGCCCATGATCTGTCATTGATCACTGACGAGGCGCTCGTCGAGCTGGCAAGCCCCCCGGGGTATCCACAGGTAACTGAGTGGGGTGAATACGTTGCTGCACTGGAGCAACAGAGTGTTTATGCTGTCTGCCACCATAGTTACATCGATAAGTGGTGCTGCACAACGGGAACAGCAGACGGCACGCTCTTCAAAAGAGCCACGGTCGTCGGCAGCGGCTACACGTGGGATAAGGAGTATAGGACCCAGAACGCGTTTCTTTTATGGCATACTGGTAAGGAGATTTCGCCTGCAGATGGCTGGTCAGGGAGTCCACTGTGTCTTGGCCGCCCTCAAGACGCCACTGCCAAAGCATTGGTGTTTCAGAACCTACAGCGGGCATGCCGGCTGGGTCACTCAGGACAGGAGGTATTGATAAAAGGCGGCTTTCTTTTGCCAGCAGAAATTCGCAAGTCGGAGATTGAGAGTGCCAACGTTGATGGCTCTCGAAAGTTCCACACAAGCCCCGTACGGGAGAGGAGCTCGGTCGAATCATACCGGCGGATTGTGTCTGGGGTTTAATCATGTTAAGGTGGATACTCTCTCACTCGAGCTTTGAGGTAAAGATAGAAAAGGTTGGGATATTTCTCCCCATCTGTTTTCCAAAAAGAATTAATATATCATTATTAGTCCACTGGTGAATTCTTTTTCCAACGGTCTCCGCCAGATTGGATCAATGCAGTTCATGAGGACAGGCAAAATTTCAGACCTTTTGTGTCGCAGGAAAACTGGATGCTGGAAAGGTCAGTGGGTGCCAATCTGCGCTCTAGCCAGTATCAAATTCAAGTCCTGTGGCTTCTCGTTCAGTATAAAGCGACATTTATCCCCAAATTTGTGGCCAAAGTAGTAAGTGTATCAGGTACAGGACGCTTTCAGCAGATGGCTGATACCGTTTAAAGTTCCCGGAATACACTGAAACGGATGCACTGACCCAGCTTCGACGCTTTCCTCCACGCGTACCCAAGACGCTCAAGGAGGCAAAACATGAACTTGACCCATATGTCAACGAAGCTCGAGTATATCACCGCATTGAGACGTCGTGTCCAAGCTCCGAAAAAATCTATTTCCCTCAGTTCCATGGTGTCATCACTGACTTTGGTGTATCAAACTTCATCCCTGGTTTTATCAACCCTCGAGCTGTTGTGCTCGAAGCTGTCAGGCCAAAGCTTGCATCACGACGAATCCTAGCGACATGCAGAGAAGATAGTCATGGATTCAGGAATCAGCTCAGCGGTCTAGGATTCCTCAGTGTCTTCGAAATGGAGTACTATAATAGTCTTTTCCATGACCGTATTCGCCGTCTTTTAGCATTACACCGACTCGGGATCACTCATGGTGATGTACGAGATGATCATTTCAGACTTCCAGGAGACTTCTACGATACAGTCTTATATGACCTTTCCATTTCATACACTTTCTCTCCAGTCACACCATACTTGGTCAATTTTAGGCTACCGCGTTCTCTAAAAGATATATCAGAGAGCGAACAGGCCATGGTTGGACAGCATATATTAGAACGGTTGGTGCTAAAAGACAATTCATTAACAGAAAGCTAAGGTTTGACCAGGTCGAAAAATATAGATTTCCGTGATCATCTTATTAAGTCTACTGGGATCACTGAATCAGCGATTATGAATGCGCTCTTCCGACCTCCCAACGATGAACCATTAGAGTTGATAATCCTGCGAATAAGGTTCCGACCTGACGGTTAGTTCATTCCACTTCACTTACCGTAAGGATATTGATTATCTCATAGCCTTTTCCATGCCATCGGTGAATTCGGTCTTCCCTTTCCTTGAGGCTTTGCGCCCAAAGGATGATTACACCTGGCATATCCGTCGAGGTCGGCTGCTGGAATCCTATGAACCACTTTGGTTATGCTCTACAATGGATGATTCCGGCCAAGCTGCCATGAGCTTCGTTTCCGACATGGATTGCGTTCAAAACATGAAGGGGTCAAGGTGCAGGTACCTACTCTGCTTAATACCCAAAGAATGGGGTGTGGAAGGTGTCCGCAGTCTTCTTATGAGTATCTGCTTGTCGTTGCCGCGTGGTAGTCGGGGCTGCATTAAAACCTGGCTTGAGTTGAAGAGCTACACCTAATCATGAATCACGACCTAATCTACCTCATGAGAGGTAATTGTCTGGATACTCTACGCGGGCACATGTTGCCTATTTATCTCACTCCTCGTTTTGCATTGGGCACCTGATTTCGCAGTGCGCGTCTTCCAGTATGGGAGAATATATGGCAAATGTTGGGATACATTGATTTGTCGTGTCTCCTACCTACTAGTATTGGCACATCCTAGGCATATCGGCTAGGAGACATGGAAACAATTTTGATGGGTGATACGATTACATTACAGACACGGAGCTGAAGATGTTCCCGTCCGACAGCTAAAAGCAGTTTGGTTCGGTGCTGCCGAAAGAATCCCGGTCTTCCTGAAAGGGATGGAAACAGTAGTCTGAAGTGGTAAAATGTGTTCCCGATGCACCCGGGATCATTCCGACAAGCAGCGCATAATCATCATAACAGAAAGGGCTGTATTCGAGTACCATACTCATGCATTAATAAGCCATCTCTCCAGATTAAGCCTCCATCCATTCCATTCCACCCTCCATCATCACCCCGGACTCAACCATCATCCCTGGAATGCCCGCTACAATCGCCGAAATCCTCACACCCCTCCAGGACAACCCCGCCCTCGCGGAGCGCGTAGCCTCACGAATCACCGAACCCCCCATCACCATCTCTGCCCCCAACCCCGCATGGCCGCACAGATTCACCGAAGTCAAACAGCGCATCCAAGGCGCCCTTGGGCCATTCACCTTAGACATCGCCCATTCCGGCTCCACCAGTGTCCCCGGCCTCCCAGCCAAAGACATCATCGATGTTGATCTGACCGTGAAAGACATCGCAGACGAAGCATCCTACGTGAAGCCTCTAGAAGCAGCTGGGTTTCGGTTTCTGTTGCGCGAGCCGCAATGGCACCAGCACCGGTTCTTTGTGGAGAATTGGCCCAACGCCTACCATGTGAATCTGCACGTGTGGGGACCTGATTCGCCCGAAGTGGCCCGACATCGGATCTTTCGTGACTGGTTATTGAAAACCCCGGCGGATTTGGAGTTGTATGCTGCGGTGAAACGCGAAGCGGCGGAACAGACGGCTCGAGCGGGAGATTCCATGGTAAATTATAATCAGCGGAAAGAGAAGACCATTCGGGAGATTTTGGAAAGAGCGTTTCGCGATTTGGGGTATATTGAGTGAGACTGGACCTATCTGCTTTGTATTGTGAGCGGTGCTTGCAGTTTTAGTATGTTTCAGCGATTGTTTTGAGGTTGCGAGTGGTTGCAGTTCAAGTACTGTAGCGGTCATGGGCTACACCGCGTCTTATCATATGGAATTCTATGATTTCGAAGCTTGATACCTCTCTGGCTTCTGGAAATACAAATACTGGTCAAGGATCGACAACGGCGAGATGGTAGCCACCGAAGCATACATTGCCAGACATAGTTAAGTGCAAACTCTGCAAAAGCCGGTGGCTTCCTGGTCCGTGCGTCTCTACTGAGTATAGAGACCGCAGAATTAGGTTTCTAGAACGAGTGCAGAATTTCCTTCATGACCCACTTGAATCAAACCCTGGATGATGATCATCAAAATGGGCGACGGGGTCGGGGTAACTATACACGCTCCCCGTTGGCGTTCGGTGGCCCCACAAAGCCCACCTGATTGCGATAAGCTGCTTAACATGTTTGAACCAAATACAGAATGACAGCTTGCAGAGCAATATGATCATCTAGTTTCTATGAGCAAGGACTGTATGCAAAACAGTTGAAGATTGGGTGCTAACGATTCTGCCGATAAGGGTGAAAAGGTTTATGATCCTCTTCATTATCTTCAATGTATGCTATAACCCAGCTTTTTGTAACCTAGCCGTGAATCCAGGAACGATATACTCCGGAAAACTGGGTAATTATAATCATATTTGAATGATAATGCAATCGAATTTCTTTTCTTTGCTCGGTAGCCTGACTCGGGTTACATCGAGCATTGTTACAACTTTACAGCGAGAGGTATGTATCATACATACAATACATAATTTTTGCTCGGGCTTTGCGGACTTTGCGGATTTTGGTCATGTCCGCAAACGATGACCACGCCATTGATCGTAGCCACGTCAACAAAGTACAGTTTGGTCTTATAGTCCATCGGCTTCAACTGTACATAACAAACTACGAGCATACAGGGTGGAGTTGGGACCGGACGCAGATCAGATTCTAAAACCCGGCGAGAGTCCGCTTACTGAGAAAGAACTCAACCCTGACAAGAAATCGAAATAAATAAATACCCTGCTTGACAACAAGTATGGACTCCCATCGATATTCATTCTCCTTCGTTATATCAATTCCTTCACGATGCCCAAATACACCAACGTGATCATCTTCGGTGCTACCGGCGATGTAGGCTCTGCCGCCGCCCTCCAAGCCCACCAAGAGGGAGCCACAGTTTCGCTAGCGATGCGCAATACCTCCAAACCAATCCCCCAACTCGACCACCTCCCTTTCAAAAAATACCAAGCCGACTTAACTCAACCCAGTACCCTGAAGACCGCGGTTCGCGAGGCAAACGCACAAGCTGCGTTCATCTACGGGATCTTCTCCGGCCCAGACTACATGAGAAGCGCTCTCCGAGCTCTCAAGGAAGCCGGAGTCGAGTTCATCGTCTTCCTAAGCAGCTTCATCATCCTGACCGACATCCACGCAGTGGATCCATCCGATATAGTCCCCTGGGAGCACGCCCAGGTGGAAATCGCACTAGAGGAAGTCTACGGACGCGCTTCCTACGTCGCCGTGCGACCTGCTTTCTACGCCAGCAATATCTTGCATGAAAAGCAGGCTATTTTACAAGGAGAAGTGAAGCACCCTAATCCCGAAGCGACGTTTGACTTTATCTCTTCGGAGGATATTGGTCATGTTGCTGGGACGATTCTGGTCAATGGTGCCCAGGAACATATTGTTCGGCTTCTTGGGCCTGAGAAGATGACTTTGAGGGATGCGGTGAATATCGTGGGGAATGTTCTGGGCAAGGAGGTTCGAGTTACAAAGATCTCCAGGGAGGAAGCTGCCGCGCGTATGAAAGCAGCTGGTGTTCCTGTACTGATGGTCCAGTGGCACCTATATAATGTTCTTGATCGTGCCCGTTTGTACCTTGAGAGTCCGGAGGCCAGCACGGCGCGTGAGAACTTTTTGAGTTATGCTCATCGTCCTTTAGAGGGATTTCGGCAGTGGGTGGAGAATAATCGAGCTAGGTTTCTGGATTGATTTGTAGAGGAAGGGGGGGAATCTCTGGTCAATGGCAGATATGTTATGTGCTTCCTGCGCACAAAGCCAGTTGCTTTTGTCAAAACTATCTACATAGAGGGGAGTATATATAGAGATACGATGATGGGATACTCTGCACACATAGAGACGTGAACCCAATATGGAAAGCATACCTAGTGGAGCTGCGTCCTGTTTTACACCGGTTAAAGAAAAGCTACGGCTAGTACACGTACAAATGCCCGGTTGCCCCCAAAGATTGCACCCAGCACACAGCGGAAGCACATTGGATGAGCTTAGGAACTGCAGATTGAAGACATAACAAAAAGACATATTGTCACAATTGCAATGAGTTGTTTGATTGGAAAGGTGGCCGACTCCTTCGAGTTTTCCTTTGCTGGACTTCGATCAATACAATGTAACAGTAAGTAACAATACAAGTATTACTTACTGTTTCACCGCACGCTCGGATTTTGGAAAAAGATCGTGTCGTCATAGCCGTTTCGGTTAGGGGTGTTCTGCTTTAATATAAAAGCTCGTCTTCAAGAAATTGGACGATATACATTCAAACCTCATTACCCACCTGGCCTAATACCATTCCTAGTCATCACCATGTCAACGCATCCGGCTAGTTACCGTATCGCCCAAGCCATTGGCCTCAGCGGCGCAGCATGGCTATCAGGTACCTCACCCCACATTTCTCCCCCCATGAAACGAAGTTCCTAACTTACGCCATTACCAGGTAACATAGCGGCACTCAGTCTAATCGCCGTGCCAGCCCTGGTAGAAACCCAGAATGAGACTCCAGTGCCCACGAGTATTATCGTCAAGCTATGGCACAGTTTCTACAACAAGGGCAAGACTCAAAATCCCCCGATTGCAGCCGCCACTGCAACGGCTTTTCTGTACCTCGCGTGGTCGGTTCGCGCTGGCGGACCACTGTTTCGGCCGACCACGTATAACCTTGCTGGGTTCTATTCGACGGCTGCAGTATTAACTGTGAGCATTGTGCCATTTACAATTGCCACTATGAGGAAGACGAATAATGCTCTCATGAGCCTGGCGCAGTCGTCTAAAGATTTGAGCGCTGCGGAAGAGACTCAGAGCAGTGATCTGCTGAAGAGGTGGGTCTTTTTGAATGGTATCCGGAGTCTTCTGCCTCTTGTGGGGGCGGCGGTGGGTATGGCTGCGGCTTGGGTTTGATCTGAAGGAGGGGTGGAAAAGCAGTTGCAGTTCTTGCCCTCGAGGGTGTAACGATAAAGGCGGGGATAATGTAAGATCTATGGGGGTCTTAATGTAATATAGAATGAATCAGTCACATGATCTCACATCTCCTTGCATAAAGCCATCGGTCGACAGTCCGCCGAGTCAGGTGACTGGGGCGGTTAATGGTGTCGGTCGTATTATTTCGCCATGCCTCACTTTCCTGTTTACCCCTCAGGGAGCTCAGAGTCCGGGCAACGGATTCTTCCCACCCCGGGCAGAAGTACCGGTGAATCGCATCTTGGAATATGCATCATAACGTCCGAAGCAAGACCAGGAAGCGGAGCAGGCGAGGTAACTAAATTCATGTTGACATATAGCACCGTCAACTAACCAGTGGTTCAGGATGGTGAGCGCTGTGACTCCCAAATGAATCGATGGAGTAAATGCTGAGGTAACATGAGCATTCGCTGCAGAGCAAGTCATCACAAGTGTGACGAGCAACAGCCTCGCTGCGGTCGATGTCAGCGACTGAATCTAGAGTGTGAGCCAACCGACTTTATCGTCCCGTCCAACTGGTGCCCCTCGACCCTCAAAGCCGCAGCCGCGGAGAGTGGTGGCCCCGCATCAGCCTGGGATGTGATCGACGATGCAGCCGTGGCATCCTCAAGGCAACCAGAATCAGCCTCCCCCGTACCACCAGCTCTAGATTCCGAAAAGGTCTCGCTGGTCCAAGCATACCAAAATGGCATCGCAAAATGGATGGACCTATTCGACGACGAATCGAACTTCCAACGAGCGGTCGTAAAACGCGCCGTCGAGTCTCCATTATTGATGAATGCAATTTGTGCTTTGATCGCTCGACAGGTCGGCATAGCCGACCGAGAGGAGATCTGGAGGGCCACTGCCGCCCGATACTACGGGGAAAGTCTCCAACAGCTGATTGCCGCGTTGGAACTTCCAACGTCGTATCCGGAAGATAACCTTGCAGCGACGGTTCTGTTGAGTAGTTACGAACTCCTCGCTCTCCCAGGACTGGACCACCAGCGTCATGTGTCTGGCGCTTTGACTCTCATCCGAACTCATGCATGCGGAGCCACTTCAACCGGCATCACGGGGGCAGCGTTCTGGATCTATGCCCGTCAGGACGTCGCCATGGCGTTGGTGCATGAGTGTCCCACGATGCTTCCGCCCGAGGAATGGGGTGTTTCGTGGGATGAACACGAAACGAAAGAGGGTCGGCTGGGAAATCAAATGGTATGGTTATTGGCTAAGACGGTAGCACATACATTTCGAAAAGGATGCGTGCTATCTGTCAGGTCACTTGCCGACAACA
Source organism: Aspergillus sclerotioniger CBS 115572 (assembly GCF_003184525.1). NCBI lineage: Eukaryota > Fungi > Ascomycota > Eurotiomycetes > Eurotiales > Aspergillaceae > Aspergillus > Aspergillus sclerotioniger. The sequence goes on along the minus strand of NW_020291000.1, from coordinate 380,171 downwards.
GAGCCTGCTTGGAACGTGAACTGGATGCCTGGTTCGAGAGCTTGCCTGGCGCGTTCTACGGTATACCATACGAGCGCCCTTCACCAGAGGGCTTCCTCCTGCTCTGGTTTGCTGTTCCTTCGACAGGTGAGAAGGACCCTTGTGGCTAAACTGGCGGTATGTCAATCTAAGACACAACCATGTAGCTGCAGCGATGTGTATGTATCACCTAGCGCACCTCCTGCTGCTCACAGAAGGCTGCAACTTGCATTTGTCTACAGATTGGAGATCGAAGGTGTGTCATGCTTAAAACATGATGTGTACTATGTTAATGCGCTGATGGGATCCAGTCCAAAATTCTTGAGCACGCGCAATCGATCGCTAGCATAGCACTATCACCGATCTCCGACGCTGCCTTGGTGCAGGCAGTACAGCCACTTTTCTATGGTGAGTTGTCTCTCTGCGCACTTCTTGTGGTACATCCTCATTCATCGAAAGCTGCAAAACACATCGACTCCGTTGCAAAAAAGGCCAAGATATGGGCACTATTAGATCGAATCGAAAGTCAACTCGGGTTTTACACGAGCGACCGGATCCAAAAATTACAGCAACAGGTGAAATTGTCTTAAGAACCAGATACGATCATATCACATTCATCTCGTGCCAATTTGAGATTTAGCACGAATTGGGTTCATAGGACTTTACTTGATGACAGAATAAATCGAAATAATATTCCCCACCCATGTGATGTTGTCCAATCCTGGGCCCTCAAACATCCCTTCTCCAGATCCTCAGTGGCATTTGACTCGGCCACAGGAGGAATGCCTCATGCCAGTCCAGGGTCCAGTCCGGTGACGGTAATGCAAAAGCATATCTATGCACCAACGTGGCGATGCAGATCTGCTGCTCAATCATTGTAATGTTTCTTCCAATGCACCCACGGGCGCCTGTGCTAAATGGTATGAATGCCTCTCGCATTTGCTTGGTCTGTTCGGTGTTGTCGAGCCATCTCCCTGGGCGGTACGCATCCGGGTCTGGGAAGAGTAGTGGATCGCGGTGGGCAACGTAGGTCGGAACAGATACCGCGACATCACCAGGAATCATTTCCCCCATGATCCGCATACCTTCCGGGGGAGTTCTTCGCTCGAGACCGCGTGAAACGGGGGGTGAGAGGCGCAGTGATTCTTCGAGACATGCCTTCAAATATGGTAGATTCCTCACCTTTTCATATGATGCGATGGTGTCTCCAGACAGTGCATCATCCACCTCTTTCCTGAGCTCGGCCAGGCAGTGTGGGTGCTTAAGTAGGTAGTACAGGGCATGGGTTAGAGCTATTGCTGTTGTATCGGAGCCGGCATCGACTGTGAAGATCATCAGTACGGCTGATCACGCTTACAATTGGGTGACCATACGGAGAAGGTGTGTCTCAGCTTCAATCTCACCCCGGTCAAGGCATCGGGATTTACCCGCCTTGTCTTCAATCAGACATGCAAAGATATCACTCAGCCGGTCGCCATCCTCGTGTTTTTGCAGTCTTTTTCCTGCGAGGGCACTGGCAATCCCACCAAAAGCCTGGGCATGGTTCCATTGCTTGCGCCAATGCGGAGAAAGGAGGCTTGACAGAGTTTTGAACAGTGAGAACCAATCGGCTGCACCGAAAAAGAGGGAGGTAACGTGATTTCCCGCATGCAAGCTCTCGATATAGCTGAGGCGCCGATTCAATCCGTTAACCTGCATCATATCCGTACCGGAATCCAGCATCCCAAGCTGTTCGCTCAATGCAATGTCGGCGATGGCATCGATGGTGAAAAGATTTGACCACAGGCGGAAATTGAGAGTCAGATCGGAAGGTATGACCTGCTCGCCGACCGACAAGGGCAACGTACATCGCTGGTCTAGCTGAGTGATAAGCCTTCTGATCTTGTCGCTGATCTTGAACTCCCAGTGCTCGAGATTGCGGGTCGCAAAGGCGTGGGACAACATGCGGCGCTTCCGTGCGTGATCCTCTCGATCCAGTACATTAAGAACATGTGCATGGCTGCCTATCGTCAAGATGTACACATCGTCCTTCCGACAAGGGGTACCATGGCCATAGATATCTTTGATCGCTCTCGTATCGGCAAAGGAAAGGGTATTGGGCCCGAGACGAAGGATGGGGTGGTGTTGATGTTGGAGATGTAAGTGTCTGGTTCGGAAACTGCGCCGACGCTCCCAGACATAAGCGAGACTGGTAAACCCGGCCAGAAAGTTCACGTTTGGGTATTTACGAAGGCTTTTGGCATCATAGAGGTAGGAGACCAGCGGCCTCACCAAGAAGTAGGTGAAAAGTGTTGCGAGTATCAGTGAAAGCGCCATTTTAGTGGGTTTTGTCGAGCATGCTCGATGTTCTGGGAGATGAGTGGAATGAAGCAGAGGGAAACAGAAAGGTATGCCTTTATATGTCAGTCCTTATGGATGCATCTGCAGCTGGCATTCAGCGTTCAGATCTGTCGCCCAAAGAGGCAGGCAAAGAGCGGAATCTTTACCGTATTAGGCAAGTAACGAGCTCGGCCCTGAGTTGCCGCCTGATGCCTAATCATCTTCGTGCTATACGTCACACGATATCAAGACACTGACACCTTGCTTATGATGCGGTCACAATTGGATCGGTGAAAGAACAGGAGCATTATGGCTTCCCTCCACCCCATGACAACACAGCACAGTTGCACGGAGAGGAATCATGATGAAGCGGGGAAAGGACAAAAGTAGTTTCAAAGCCTCCTGGTACTTCCGACATTATCAAGCCATCTTAAGTATTCATCAGCCAGAGCAGGGTAGCATGAGGAAATGCCCTCACGAGCAAACCTTGTGTTGGGGATTAGTTATTCCCACACTTATACTGCCAGTCCAATGGCACAATCCCATGAAAGATGTGAGTATTGGGGAGAACAGCCGGAAGTGTTTATCAATTCACTGACGAGGTGCAATTTCTTCAACCTTCACTCTTCTTGCAACAATGCGCTCCCCTGGCTGTTTCGGTCCCAGTTGTGAGAAACACACCCTGCCTTTCTTTCTCCCGTCGAAGTTGAGACTTTGCCCTCTCCCTCTTATCCACTCCACTACAAAACCATCCTGCTCAAGAGACGTGCTCACCTAGATTTGGGATCGCACGGTTTCGTCCTGTCGGTTGGGCGTGATTTCTTGACCGTTCAGGCTGTGTCCTTGCTACGGCATCTTCGGCCGGTTAATACTGAGCGGAGATCGCCATGGCAAGTCAAGAGTATGTCAGAATACCGTCATGAGAGGCTTCGTGCTGACCGGCTCAGGATATGTCGCGAATTTGCCCGGGACGGGCAGTGCGGGTTTCGCAAATGCAAGTTTTCACACATCATTCCCAAGAAACTGAACACGAACAATAAATACAAAAGCAAACCGACAAATAAGGCTGAATTGACCGGTAGCGAGAGTGACTTTCGCATCTGGAGACAACATATTCCACTGCAGCCAGCACATGCACGCCCATTGGGAAACCAACTGGGTACCTTTCTCCAGGAAGCAAAAAGACTGGTTGATCAAGATGTGAGCAAGCTCCAAGCAGTGATCCAAGCTTCCCCGGGTGGGCGTCACAATAATGATTCCACGGACATCTGTGCTATTCGGATTTTACCGACATTCGAAGAGATATCGTCTCCGCATACCGAGTATCTGCCCGTGAGAGACCCTCAACAATGGCACCTCGATGGCGTCCCTGGTCTGCTTGACCGGAACTTTCGATTATTCAGAGAGGATACTGTCGGTCAAATGAAACATGTCATCCGCGCCCTGCTTCGGCCATCAACCAGGGGGAAAGCAAAGAACCAACTTCGAACGTATACTTATTCTAGCATGAGGATCGCTGCCTTGTCTTTCAACCGACATGTAGGTCTCGAATTCGTTGTCCAATTCCATCAATTGGATCATGTCCAACATCTGGATGTCAAGCAGCGAGAGGAGTGGTGGATTCAATCTAAGCGCCTGCAGGGAGGGGCCTTCCTATGCCTTGTAGATATGCGGGGTGATATTCTTTTTTGTACTGCAACTCAGCCCCCTAGGTGGGCGACAGGAAAGCAACGTCCGAAGCCCTGGCCCTCTCTATGGAATAAGAAGGATACCGCGACCGTGGCGTTGGAGCTCATCGACCCTAGTGGAGACAATGTGCAGTTTATCCTCGACCGCTATCGCCCGCGCGGCGCAACGTTGCAACTTACCCTCGTGGAATTTCCCGGCATTCTGTGGCCTGCATTTGGCCCGACCTTGCACGCATTGCAGAGGATGAAGAAAAGCGACGATCTGCCTTTCGCAAGTCTCTTGGCGCCGGTATCTTTTGGGAACAGCGACCAATTTATAGTGCCTCCCCCGGCCTATGCTCTTAAGCCAGGATTTAGCTTCGATCTAAGCTGCTTGATGACGGACCAAACACGCCTGCGGCTCCGTCCGGGCCAGGCGTTTGACCTCCGCAAACTTCAGGAACGCTCTGCGTTGGACAAGACCCAAGCTATGGCACTGGTCGATACGTTACAGCGTAGAATCGGTCTGATACAGGGCCCCCCAGGCACCGGAAAAAGCTATACGGGAGTTGCTCTCATTAAAGTGCTGTTGGCAAACGGAGGTAAAGCCAAGGGTAATATCGGACCGATCATCTGCGTCTGCTATACAAACCATGCCCTTGACCAATTACTTGAGGACCTTATGGACAGGGGCGTTATCACGCGGATTGTTCGGATCGGATCCCGCTCGGAATCAGAACTCGTGAGCCGATACAGCCTGCGTACATTGGTCCAAAAGAAGACTCGGACAAAGGCCGAAAGGAGCGATGCGTGGGAAATTCACAATCAGCTGGAAGATTATCAGAGGGCTTTTGTTAATCTGAAGTTGCATTCCAAGGTCTCAGAAAGCGACCTCAAACAGTTCCTCCGGAATTACAACCCTACGCATTATTCTCAGCTGCTCAATGATGATGAAGAAGGCTTTCAAAAGGCACAACACAAGCAACGCAACCTATTCCAGCAGTGGGTCAACGCAGGTCACCAATCAAAAGGAAAACCACGGTCTGTTGAGAGTCTCCGGGATGAGAGCCTCGACTCTATGAGTGCTCAAGAGCGACGGATCATTTACCAGTACTGGCTCGAAGAGTATCGGCGTCAAACACATGACAAGGCGAAGGACCTCGTAACCAAGCAGCGCAAGGCTAAGCAAAAACTGAAAGACCTGCGGACTGAGATTGATTTGCGATGTCTCCGCGAGGCAGAAGTCATAGGTGTCACGACATCCGGTCTCGCGGGGAATCTCAAAATGCTCCAACGCCTTCAGTCAAAGGTGGTGCTGTGCGAAGAAGCTGGAAAAGTGCTGGAAGCGCACCTTCTGACGGCCCTACTGCCTTCGATTGAGCATGCCATTCTCATCGGTGATCACCAGCAGCTTCGCCCACAGATTCAAGACTACAATCTATCCCGAGAGAACGACCGAGGCGGGGAGCAGTACTCCTTGGACCGATCTTTGTTTGAGAGGCTGGTAGATCCTGATGACGGGGGCATCCAGATCCCGTTTAGCACGTTGGAAACCCAGCGCCGAATGCACCCATCAATAGCTCAACTGGTTCGAGATACCTTGTACCCTTGTTTGGAAGATTCCCCGTCGGTGCTACAATATCCTGAGGTATGCGGAATGCGCCGACGGCTGTTTTGGTTCGATCATCAGCATCCCGAAGCTGATAATTCCGCCGATGAGTTAAGCACATCATATTCGAACCCGTTTGAGGTGGAGATGACGACAGCACTGGTGAGCCACCTTCTCCGACAAGGCTCATACAATGCCGGCGATATCGCCGTGCTTACTCCCTACCTTGGGCAGCTTCACCTCCTCCGTTGCAGACTGGGGGAATCCGTCTGCATTGTCCTCGGCGAAAGAGACGAAGAAGACCTGAATGCTGCGGGCGTAAATGGTGATAAGCATGTTCCTGTTTCCAGGACTACCGCACTGCAGGTTGTTCGCGCTGCGACCATTGATAATTTTCAGGGTGAGGAGGCCAAGGTGGTAGTAATTTCTCTGGTGAGAAGCAATGCACAGAGACGGTGCGGATTTTTGAGAACATCCAACCGCATCAATGTACTGCTCTCGCGTGCCAAGCACGGCATGTACATTATTGGAAACTCGGCAACCTCTGCGAATGTGGCAATGTGGCAGCAAGTGGTGGATATTTTGAAAAGCAACGGCAATTTTGGAACTCATCTCGAACTACAATGCCCTCGCCATCCGGAGTTTGCTATCGCGGTGTCAGAGGCCGATCATTTCATGCAGTATTCTCCAGAAGGTGGTTGCAACCAGCCCTGCGTGGATCGACTGCAATGCGGTCATGCGTGCAAGCAAAAGTTTCATGCAACATTGCTTCACGACGCGGTTCACTGCCAAGAGCCATGTTCCAGACCTTTGAAGGGATGTGACCATGGCTGCCCAAGATTGTGTGGTGCGAAGTGCCCTAAGAATTGCCAAGTAAAAGTTGTTGACGCCAACCGCTGCCTTAAATGCGGACATGCTGCGACCGAACTCCCCTGCTGGCAGGTACAGGATCTTTCCCTGGTGTTGTGTCCGGTGCGTGTCGAGAAGAATGTTCCTGGATGCAATCATACTGTCCGAGTGGCCTGTCATATGGATGTCGGTAAGCCTGAGTTCAAATGCCAGGCTGTGTGTGGAGCAACGTTGCCCTGCGGTCACACTTGCAAACGCGCATGTTGGAAGTGTACTGTTCCGGATGGTGAGAATAATGTCCAAAGCAGCCATGGATCATGCAAGCAGTTGTGCGATCGGAAGCGCGCGACTTGTCCGCATAATTGCCGCAAAGTCTGCCATGGCTCAGAGCCCTGTCCTCCGTGTGAGGTCCCTTGCGAGACTCGATGAGATCATTCCAAATGTCTGAAAAATGCTGTGAGCCTTGTACTCTGTGTGCTATGTGTGGCAGGGATGTATGTCTCACTTTCTGCTCGCATAGCGAATGCATCCTGAGTGCGGTGCAATTGTTCGTAGACAGTATCCCAGCCTGAGTGTGACGCGCAGAGGACTGGAATTGGGATGGAGCAATCTGCACCTGTGGTTGATAGTTTGAATGGGTGGGAGAAAAGTAATTTGTGGGCTGTTGATAATTGCCACTAATGTTCAATAACTAGTACCTAGCAAATCGGGCTTGATAATGGTGATAGCAAAGTAATAATGATGATACTCATACCTGTTGCTCGGCATCATCCTGACTCATCCCGCATCATCATGATAGTGCCCGCATTTAGGCCTCTCGATTACCTGATCGGGGAACGTCGATTACTCATACCACCAACAACCTTAGAAATACATCCAATCCCCAACCTATAAATACCTCATCCCTCCCTGCCTCACAACCTCATCCCTCATCCCACACCACCGCCACACCAACAACCCCAACAACCCCAACACCCCAACAATGTCCCACAACATCCTCCTAACCGGCACCTCCGGCTACCTCGGCGGCACCCTCCTCGCCCACCTCTCCACGCCCTCTAACCCATCCCTCCCCCCTTACAAAACCCTCTACGCCCTAACCCGCACCCCCTCCCAATCCCACTCCGTCGAACAATACGGCGCCGTGCCCCTCCCCCTAGACCTAACCGACACGCCAACCCTAATCCAAACCATCATCGACAAGAAAATCACCATTATCTATTTCCTTATCGATGCGACGAGTTCCAAAATCCAGGTTCCCATGATTGAGGCCCTGGGAAAAGTGAAGGAGATTACGGGGCAGGAGGTGCATTTTCTGCATACGACGGGAGCGAAGTTGTTTAGTGGGCATGCGGGGCATCCAACAGAGGGATCTTTTGGGGATGGAAATGGGGAAGAGGTGTATGAGATGCAGGGGCTGGCGGGGGGGAGGGTGGGGAATCCTTTTATTAAGGAGGTGGGTATTGTTTTGTGTTGATTTTGGGGTTGATACTAATGATGAGGATGTATGTAACAGGCCCTCAAAGTCAACAGCACGATTATCAATACTGCAGAGAAACACGGAGTGAAGAGCTACATTTTCATTCCTTGTATTGTATACGGTAAGGGGGAGGGGTTCGGGAATAGGATTTCTATTCAGACGGTTGCGGTGGTGAAGGCTGCGATGAGGACGAGGAGGGTGTTTAGGGTTGATGATGGTGCTGGACGTGCGGTATGTCTTTTCTCCCCACGTCTTTACTATCCAGAATATTCCATCAAGAAGTTTAAGGATTCTGATAATATTAATGTGCAGGTCTGGCCCGTCTCTCACATCCAAGATACAGTGAGCTTGTATCTTGAACTTCTCCGGAACATGCTCCAGGGAACGGATGCCCTCGGCCACGGCAAAAACGGGTACTACCTCGCCGCATCGGGGAGTGTAGCGTGGGATGATTTGTACGCGGCTATGGGGAAGCGATTGGCTGAACGCGGGGTGGTTGATGATGCGACGGTCGTGGATGCGGATGATGAGGCGTTGGAGAAGATTGGGGAGGCGTTGGGACGGCCGAAGGATTTTGTCAGGGTTGAGATGGGGGGCAGGTGAGTTCATCCTATCTATTCTTTGATACGGGTTGCGGGATGTGCTGATTATGATTTTCTAGTTGTGTGATGGAGGCGAAACATGGGTTGCAGATTGGGTGGAAGCCTAAGTATGCACCGGAACATGCATTGGAGGTTGCGGGCGAGGAGGTGGATTGGATTTTGGAGAATTTGGAGCGGGATTGATTTCATGGGTGGGAGATATTACTTGGTTTGGGGATAAGTATGTATTTGTTTGGACGTGCGATATAGAAGTGGGTTGGTGTATATAATATGAGACTGAAATGAGTGCCTCGCAGGTAAAATGTATCAAGTTAGAAATGCACCATCCGTCACATCGGCATGTATTCAACAATCTTCTACCAATGGGTACCCAGAACCAGAAACAACACTGTCTCCTTTCATACTCCTCCAACTAGGAATAACAAACCCAGTAGCAAGATATATGCACACCACGGCATATTCCATCAACAACCCCATGAGCAGAAACGGAGCAATGGGTCCAACCAAGTCATTCCAGCGAAGATCCGTTGCCTGAAATACGGAAAGAAAGAGGTAGGTAATACGAACAACAATGAATGGGAGGGCTAGAGCCAAAGCTTGGAGAATCTGTGACCGGTTAGCTCCATTGAGGGTGATTGATCAGTGGTTAGTGCTTACGGTTTGGCTTAACTGGGAAATCTCCTCACGGTGCATCCAGAAATAGGCTTGCACGGCGATTAAGCAAGCCACAAAGACCACCATACAACTATAACCCGCTTTGACGAGCTTGACACCTGTTTCGACATCGCTGGTGCTGTCGCTGCCCTCTAGACAGCCACCTGCGATTTGAAGACCAAGTCCCGCGAAGAATAGGAGACGAGAGATGAGTAACCACCGACCAATCCGCGGGTTCACCTTTGGTTCATGGACTAGTCTGGGGCGTGTCAGTGAGCTGTCTAGTCTCCGTGGGTGTAGTCTTACATGATTCGAAGGAAGCCCAAGGTGGCTGCGAGCAAGGGAGACACGCCCGCATTTAATAGAATGATCGACGCAACCATGAGTCCCGTGCGAGGTTTATGCTCATAAAGAATCACCACAATGCCAGCAGCGAGTCGAACTAGAAGTTGACGTCAGCTAAAGAGACCCGATAATGATGTTTGGTCACTCACTAGCACAGAAAAGCAGTAGAATGATCCATGATAGACGAGGTCGCTTGTGTCGGTAAAATGCATGGTAGGCGGCGAGGACAAAGGCGGGGATGTAGAACACGATGATTGCGATGCTCGTTCTTGAGTGGTCGTTGAACATGTTGATCGATAAGCAGACTGACTATGATGGGTATGAAATATATATCACAAGTATGAAGATATCTGATGCTGGTCTAAAATAGGTGCAATTAGACAAATTCTCTGCAGTTCATCTGTTCTGCTCTCATGGTGTCCAGTGCCTCTTATATAGCCCTATGGTTGATGCCCCGTCCGAGCCAGAAAATAAGCTCGCAAGATGAACACCCTTTTGGGCCTAGCGCATCGCATGTCAAGCCCCACTTCTGCACTGCGCCCCCTTCCTGATTGGCACATCGCAGGATGGGGCCGGATTGGGGTAAGATTGGGCTGCAGCTAATTCTCCAGCCGCAATCTGGATCCATTTGACTCACTCTTCACCCATGGCTATCCACATCAAAGGGTGAGAGATTAGACGACGAGATTGATCCATCTCGATTGCCATACCGACACTTCACTAGCCGCTGGTATGGTGGGGGTAGCAGGAAAATCCAAAGGCTGCAATACCTGTCGGGCGCGGAAAATTGCGGTAGGTGCTAATTCTTCTCTTGTATAGACGCCGGGCTGAGAAAATAGTGCGATCGTCGACAGCCGTGTGGCCAGTGTACGCGGTTGAACCGAGTGTGTGGTGGCTACCAGAGGGAAAGGGTCTTTGTGTTAGTCCAGCCGGATGCTGCACCCACCAAGAAACACATCTTTCTGCGATCCTCTCCCTCCGAACGGAGTTCACCTGCAGAGCTCTCCGATAATGGAGTCGAGGAGTGTCTGCCGTTGCCAGCGGCCTATCCCTTAACAGAGCGAGGGCCAGCATACGCCACGATTCAGACTCAGAATGAGTGCCACAATCTGGTTTTGAGCTTTCTCTCCAACTGTCTTCCCGCGTCACAGTCATCTTCCCTTCCGCGCTCATGGATGCCCTTGTTGGCGGAGCTGCCGACAAGAGGCAAGGCCCTGCAAATCGCAGGAGCAGCCGTCGCGGCCTCAGCCATCGGGCACCGATTTCGAGATCCGGCCCTAATCCGAGAAAGTCTCAACCTCTACACCCAGGGCCTGCGACAGCTGCAGAGTGCATTATGGAACCGCCACCTCGTCCACGATGATGGTACTCTGGCAGCCTGTATGGCCCTCAGTCTGTATGAGGCGATGGAATGCCCCAGTGCAGGTTCAGAGGGTTATTTCGGCCACTGCCAGGGCCTTCTCGCGTTGGTTCAAGCTCGCGGTATCCAGGCGCATTGTACAGGTGCGGGCCATCAATTATTTCTTGGGGTCCGAATGCCTGCGGTAAGCCTTTGATATCCTGTTTAGGTGCTAATATTCCTTTCCATCTTGCTGAGGCATTTAGATATTGTACGCGTTAGAACACCAAGCTCCAAGTTTCATGTTCGATGCGGCGTGGATGGAGCAGCCCTGGGAACTGATCCCAAAAACCTTCATGAGTAGAGTCGTGGATTGTCTCGCAAAAAGCCCCAAGATCCTGCAACGCGTGAGCGTCTTGTATTCTCTGGGTCCGGAGGACCAGGGCGACCTATATCACGAGCTGATCCACGAGTGTTGGCAAATTGACGAGGAACTGGATCTGGTCTGGGATAAAATGCAGGATGCCACGCCAGGTCCGCTGTACTGGCCTGTGCCATCCCAGATGAAGTATACCTCAACCGATTCTGCTGGCGCAGAGACCCCATTTTCAGTGGTGTTCTGTTTTCCGAGCCAGGAATGCGCCACTACCCTGATCCTCCTGTGGGCAGTGCGAGTCATGCTTTGGTCCGGCCTCTGTCATCTGTACGCTGGTCTGGCTATCCTCAACAGCTCCATGGCTTCTTCTACCGTTGCCGTTCACCCGACGCTGCCTGCTCTCGGTCATCGTCGGGACTATCTTTCCATGGCTCACCATGTCTGTCAATCAACCGAATACATCCTGCAGGATGAACAGCTCCTGGCCGGGCCGCTCGCGGTTTCCCCTGCATTGGGAATTGTGCTGGATACCCTCCGGGATCAACCTTGTTATGCTCGCGAAGTCGCATGGCTACGAACAATTCTCGGCGTAGTAAGACAAAGAGGGCTGGGTGTTTTAAAGCACAGCAGATGATGTAGCCAGGTTACATAGACCGCGTCTTGGTCGGCATGAAGTTACGATGGCCCAGACAATCGATAATGGCGACGTAGCAGGCGTCCACCGATGGGCATTGGCGTGAAGCGAAGGGATCGTGATTAATATTATATTGGTGGGTCATGATGTTATTAATGATAGTCAGTTCAGGTAGCTGTGGGTGATGCCTAGCTCTGCTCTCTTCTCATCCGGTCATAGTTGACGACTGTCTCCAGCAGAGTTTGCGTGCCGAGAGCACTATGCAGAGTCAGTACAGCATAACATCCACGAGAAAGCGACTTACCAATCGGCTGGACTGCAGTATTCCTCGGGATGATGGCTCACCCCCTCCTTGCACGGAACAAAGATCATGGCAGTGGGACAGTGTCGACTAGTGTAGACGCTGTCATGGCCTGCACCGCTGGTGATTTCAATCCACTTGTGTGCACCAACCAAGTGTGTGGCCGCGTTTTTGACGGCCGTGAGGCAGTTCTCGTCAAACTCCACTGCCGCGGAGTCGGTATCCAGTGTCCAATGGAATGACACGCCCTTGCCGTCCTCACGAGCGATGTCCGCAAACGCCTGCAGGCATTCATCCTGGACGGCATGCACGATATGATTCTGGGGATGGCGAATGTCGAGAGTAAAGGTCACACCCGACGCGACCGTGTTGGTTGACGAGCTGCGTGGCAGCTTCAAGACCCCCGTGGAAGCGAGTGCGCTGTACTTCTTCGCCACTGCGTTGGAAGCCACGATCATCTTGGACGCGGCCAGCAACGGATCCCGACGCGCCGCCAGTGGTGTCGTGCCGGTGTGGGCATCGCGACCAGCCACGGTGATGGTAAGCCAGCGGTATCCCTGGGCACCGCGCACCACCCCTACAGACTTGCCAGCCTCTTCCAAGATAGGGCCCTGTTCAATATGGAGTTCAAAGTGTGCTCCCAAGGGGTATCCGGTGGTGGGATCTAGGAGCAGGCGACCTGCCCGAAAAAGCCGTGGCGTTCGAGCTCGGAGCGCAGGGTGACAGCCGGGTTGAAGATGTCGGTCAATCCCCAGGCGCTCTCCACGGGAACGGCCCCGGCCCAGACACCCGACGAGCACATCGACTTGGGGAATCGGGCCCCTTCCTCGCTGTACACGATAGTTAGCAATCAATTCATCCTAGACACTGGAAAGACCTACTTGGTCCAGTTCACCAGCCCGATGTCATAGTTAGTGCGATATCCATGCTCTTTCATGGTTCGTAAGACCTCCAGGGCGGCGATGACACCGAGGATGCCGTCGTAGCGACCGCCCCGGGGCTGGGTGTCGAGATGGCTTCCCATGGCCGTCATAGGCGCGGGCGATCCCAAAGATCCTTGCTGTTTGGCAAACATGTTGCACATATGATCGATAGTAACCTTGCAGTCGAGCTTCTCCACTTCATCTTGCAGCCATCGTCGCACTTTGGCATCGTCGTCAGTCAGACAGAGTCACGCCATGCCCGTTTCGGTCGGGTCACTGGAATTCGGTCAGATGATGGGTCTGACAGAAGTGGAGGATTACCTACTCGCCATAGCGATGGGCGGCACCCCATTCACAAGTGCGATGAATTGTTTCCAGCAGACAATCCGAGTTGATCTGGAGTCCGGAGCCGGCCGAGGTGGATACCGACCGGCGCAAAGCCGTCGGGGAGAGCTGACGGGCAATGGTTCGTCCAAACATGGTCAATTATGATCGGAGGAACAATCTCAGTTGCGTCGTACAGCCGGCCTTTATAAAAATCATGGTCCGACCGTGATGAGGTCGAGTTTTGCCTCTGCGCCTTCCCGCGACATCGGAATGTGGAACACAAGCATGTCGGGGGAGGGCGCATCGGCAGCGCCCTTTGTGCCGATGAAATTGGAACCCGGGCACATTAAAACCGGCATACCCCCTGCAGGATTCATTCCAGCAAGTATGTCCTCCACCATGCCGGGTTCCCGCAGACCAATCTTCGTCAATCCCAACCCGACCACGACGTCGTTGGGGGGTTTGCCTCGAGTGCAGGCCTTCCACGAGCACTTCCCGGGCTACGCCGCGAGCCCGCTGGTGCCGCTGCCCGACATTGCCGACGAGCTCGGGGTGCGAGCAGTCTATGTCAAGCAGGAGAGCAATCGCTTCGGTCTGCCGTCCTTTAAAGTGCTCGGTGCCTCCTGGGCCATCTACCAGGCCGTCTTGGCAGCCTTGGGATTGCCAGATGGCACGCCCCTTGAGACCCTGATCGCCCGCGTGCAGGCCAGTGCAGCCAGTGCAGCCATTACTCTCATTGCTGCTACTGAGGGCAATCATGGCCGGGCGGTCGCTCGGGTCGCCCAGCAGATGTCGTTGCAGTGTCGCATCTACGTCCCGTGCACCATGCACGAGTACACCAAGCAGATGATCCAGTCCGAAGGGGCCGAGGTGGTCGTCGTCGAGGGGGACTACGACCGGGCCGTCCAAGCTGCTGCCGACTCGGCCGCGGAGATGGAACAACGTATCCTGATCCAGGACACGGCCTTCGAGGGATACGAGGACATTCCAGCATGGGTGGTGGAAGGCTACTCGACCTTGCTGCGCGAGGCAGACGAGCAACTGCACGCCCTCGGGCTGCTGAATACTCTGGTTGTCGCGCCAGTAGGCGTGGGCTCGTTCGGCCAAGCCGTCGCCACATACTACAAGTCGCGAGAGACCCCTGCCGCAGTCGTGGCCGTCGAGCCCGATACCGCGCCCAGCCTGACCCACAGCCTGCAACAAGGCAAATTGACGTCAGTAATCACCAGTCCTAGCATCATGGCAGGGATGAACTGTGGCACAGTGTCTAGCGTCGCCTGGCCGCTACTGCAACAGCTGGTCGATGCGAGCGTGACCGTTTCGGATTGGGAAAGTCACGGCGCCGTCCAAGACCTCACTGCCCAGTCGGTCGACGCCGGACCCTGTGGTGCCGCCAGTCTAGCTGCCATTCGTCGCCTAAAGGCTGAGCATCACGGTTCCGCCTTTTTCACACCAGAGTCAGTCATCTTACTCCTCAGCACCGAGGGCCGTCGCCCCTACGAGGTCCCGCAGGATGTCTCAACGGACGACCCGGTGAAACTGACCCAGATGCTGACGCGGATCAACTCCTCCAACCCTACCCTGTCCAAGTCTCGAGGGGCAGGAGAGACAGCCATTGTCAATTACCTGTCCGCCTGGTTTTCTCATCGTGCTATTGAGCACCACCGCATCGAAACAACACCAGGGCGCCCGTCTGTGGTGGGGATCGTGCGCGGATCTGGTAGAGGATCATCCATCATGCTCAACGGGCACGTCGATACGGTTAGCCTGACGACCTACGAGGGGGATGCGCTGACGGGACATCGGGGGGTGAAGGAGGGCAAAGAGGTAGTATTTGGGCGCGGTGTGTTGGATATGAAGGCGGGTTTGGCCGCTGGCCTATCAGCCCTTCTAGTCGCAAAGGAAAGCCCGCTGGCTGGAGATGTGATGATCGCCGCGGTGGCGGACGAGGAAGATGCATCCCAGGGGACGATAGATGTACTTGCCGCTGGATGGCGAGCTGATGCCGGGGTAGTGCTAGAGCCGACCAACCTCGCCATTGCGCACGCGCACAAAGGGTTTGCCTGGGCGGAGGTGGAGATCCTGGGACGGGCAGCTCACGGTTCCCAGCCGGCAGACGGGATAGATGCCATCATGAACATGGGACTGTTTCTCCAGGCTTTGCGCGAGACTCAGGCGCAGCTCCCCGTCGATGCGGTGTTGGGGCAGGGGTCTCTACACTGCGGCATTGTCCATGGAGGAGAGGAGGCCTCATCATATCCAGCCAGTTGCAAACTGACTGTCGAGTACCGGACAGTGCCGGTGCAGACGAACCAGGGGATCCTGGACGATCTGGGTGCCCTCTTGGACCGACTGGCCCGAGAGAATGCCGGGTTCCAGTACCGGGAGCCTCGCATCACAATGTCGCGTCCCAGCCAGCATGTTCCCCATGACCATCCTCTAGTTGAACAGTTGGTTCACATCAGTCAGGATGTTATTGGCCATCCTGCAGCAGTGCAGAGTGTCCCTTTCTGGTGCGATGCCGCATTGCTCACGGAGGCGGGGATCCCCAGCATTGTGTTCGGACCGTGCGGGGCGGGCCTGCACTCGCGGGAAGAATGGGTCGAGGTCGACAGCGTGGTGCAGCTTAGGGAGGTTCTCCGGCAACTCATCCAGCAATATTGTAAATAGATAGAGCCATACGGAGAGTACCAAATGATTGTTCTGCAAATAGAATTGATGAATGTCGATAGATGGAAAGTTGATGGTTTCGTAGTCGGCACGACAGCGACAGCGGGAGACTGGCGTCTAGTCTAACCTTGTCCAGAAGGCGGTAGTGATCTGCCGATGCCAGCTCCCCGCCTTCCGTTTCTACTCTTCCTCTTCCTCTTTCTCTTCCCCATCTTCATCTTTCCCCGCACCTATATTTCTTCTTGCTCCTTTCCCTTCGTCCGTGTTCTTTCACAATGGCTTTTCGTACATATGCGTCTCCAGAATCCTAAACTACCAGGCCGGCAACTTGGGCTTCGCCATGGAAGCCTCCTTCCCCGACAGCTCGCGAGCCTCGTTCGACGATGACTGGGCAGAATGGCTCTCCACCTCCGATTCCATCCACCCCGATACCTTCTCCTACCCTGCGGGTCCCGTTGAAAACACCTCCCTGGATCCGGTGATCCCCGGGGAAACCCGACGGGACTTCGCAGAAACCGATCCGACCAACCACTCCAGCATCCGGCCGACCGATGATTTCAGTGTCTCGCGATGGTTAGAAGGCGCCTATCGTCCTTCCGTCCCCTGCGCCCACTGCCAGCAGCACCGACTACAGTGTCTCATCATCCGCACCACCCCGGCCAATCCGAACCCAGTCTCATCCTGTTCCAGCTGTGTCGCCCTCTTTCGCGAATGTAGCCTTGCCCGCGGCGAGAAGCGCCACCCCGCCGGCTTTGAGACGTTCTTTCCCGTCTTCAATCATCTACACGGGGTTACAGAGTTGACAGACGAGGAGATGATTTCCAGGCTCGAGGCTTCAAACATGACGGGACTAGGGCACCCCCCAGGGGAGTCAGCACATCAGGTAGCACTGAGTGAGAATGATGGGCGGCACAAGCCGCGCTTTTCGAGGAAAGGAGCCAAAGTCTTGCGGGATTGGCTGTATCGCAACCAACATGCTCCGTATCCTACTGAGGAACAGAAGGCCCAGTTCGCCCAGCAAACCGGTCTCACTGAGAAACAAATATCCACCTGGTTTGCCAATGCGCGACGGCGGCACAGGGTGGCGCGGCGAACGTCTCGACCCAGTCAGATCTTTCGGAGTGGCTCCCCCATGCCTGTTTCTCGTCCTCCCACTTTGACACCGATGGAGCGCTGGCAGAGATCGCCGCCAGATCAGGAACCCGTGTCAGAATCGGCCATTCAAGATGCCATTGCCGCCGCAGGTACCGATACGGCATGGGATTGCCCGAGCGCATCCGCCGACGCTAGTCCTGGCGCCCACAACCTCGCGTCTTCCATCTCGAGCATGGATAGTGAGCCATCTCATGCCTCATCGGAAAGTGTCTCGTCGGCTTGGAGTCATCGTTCAGAAAGCTATCTGCCGTTTCCACTCTCGGACGTACCGTCCCGGTCCCAGTCACGACGGCGACGGCCCAGACGCCGGTCAGCAGCAGAAGGCCCCTTTCAGTGCACCTTTTGCGTTGACTCGTTCAAGAAGAAGCATGATTGGGCCCGGCATGAGAAGAGTGTCCACTTGTCGTTGGAATCCTGGATCTGCACCATTGGACCGGACATCTTGGATATCGCTGGCTCGGAGGCCTTACCGTGTGACTTTTGCAATGCGACACAAGGATTCCAATCCCACTTCGCTACTCATGAGTTCGACGTGTGTGTCGACCGACCCCTTTCGGAGCGATCCTTCTGTCGAAAGGATCACTTGATTCAGCATCTCCGCAAATTTCATCATTGTACCAAAGTCCCTGCGCTTCGAGTTGAGGCTTGTCGCGTAGTCACCAATGATGTCGAGAGTCGTTGTGGATTCTGCCAGCTAGTGATGTCGACATGGAGTGAGCGTGCAGACCATCTGGCAGAGCACTTCAAGAGCGGAGCGCGCATGATGGAGTGGTGTGGTGACTGGGGACTTGACACTTTGCACCAGGCGATGTTGCGGGATGCCATGCTGCCCGCGGATCGGTTTTCGTTGTCCGAAGGAGTTTCTTGACCATGGTCTAGGGAAGCTCTCTTAACATACAACAGATGCAACGGCTACAAGTCGTGCGCCTTTCGTCTCACGCACATATAATGGGGTGTGACTCCGGAATAGGCTCATTGGCCGTCAGCCACGGTTGCAGCGACCCCCTCTCTCCAGGGACGGTGAATCAGTAACTATACGCTGTCTGGGTAATTATCGGCCCTGTCTTATTTGCCCAAACTGGAAAGACAGAATCTAAAGACAGCTATGGCCGATCTTACTATGGATTGAGTACATCAGCGCGGGCCCTATCCGCTCACTTGGGGTCGTCCACACAACACAACGTTCCCGGAGCTTTGCAGTAGCCTGACAATCCCCCACATGTCTACTTTCAGCTCTGATTGGATCATGGACGTGTAATGGTTCCCGTCCCACAATCATCTGCACCGCCAAGCATAAGTAATTGATCTCGATTGACACGTTGAAGCATGGGCAGTATGGAGGCCTCGCTCTCCTAATGGGCTATCAGCGGTATATATACATCCTTTAATGCCTGTGAGGATATCGGGTGGCGTAGAGTGCGGGAATAGACGTAACAGATTTCCTTTCATTTGGTCGGTTCTGTACTAACAAACCAAACCTTTTGCATCCACCCCAGGAGACAGACCTGGAAGCTAATTCGAGAATCATTCCATACAATGTCACAAACCCCCAAACCGAACATATAGTCACCACCTATAACTGCCATCCCATCCTATCCTATACTGTAAACACATTCCCCTCCACTCCCTCACCACCCCCACCCCGATAAAGATTCGTCCACCGCTCCAACAACTCCTCAACATCATCCATATCACTCAGACCCTCCACTCCCGTACGAACAGCATCATCTCCATCAGAAACAGAATCCCCGAGCCCCATACGAGAAAATCTCACCGCTTCCTTTGCAGGATAGATCATACCTTGAGGAACCACCTCAAACCGCTCTCCAGATAGAGGTTGTATTCCTGGAACATATCCCCCACGCGAGTGCCATACCTTAGCCGGCCGCGGAGGGTATCCTCCCTGGTATGATGGTATCCCCATACCCAGGAGAGGATCGGGAATGGGTTCGAGATAGGTGGACTCGTGGGTTCGGGTGGAGCGGCGGTGGATGTAGAGACATGGACAGCAGCAGATGAATTTTAGGGATTGGTGGAATGTGGATAGGAAGTCGTGGAGGGTTTCGTTGGGTTGGGGTGGGTTGGTGGTGTGTTTGGGATGGCGGGGGGTGTGGTAGGCTGGGGTCGAGGGATGGGGTGAAGGGGGATATGGGTTGGGGGTACTGGCTCTACTGTATCCTGTGTGCGAGCGGTTGAAGTAGACATTGGCTGGTTGCTGGAATCTGTTGGATTGGGGTCTGGTGGCTGGATGGTAGTGATCTCCATATTGGATGTATCTGGGCTGCTATCCTGGGTTTGTGGTGGGTGGTCGACTGTTGGGTTGGACTTTGGATTCTCCAGATTGTCGTCTCCTTTGGCAGTCGGCGGGATTTCCCGTGCCACGTTGTCTGAGGCCGATGGCCCAGTAGCAGCACCAGGCAAGGCCGCGGTGAAGATACTAATACCGTCAATCAATATCCGCGATATGATCAAGAGAATAGATAACCCACCTCGCATCCTCCATCGCCTCGACTCGCTCATCCTCCTTCCTACTCCTCTCATAAGTATCCATAGCCTGCCTCCTTAGGGCAATAAGCTCCTCCACGAGCTGTCTCTGCCGTGGTTGATATTCACTGTACCCTGTCTCAGCATGAATCCCTAACCCTAGAATCCTCCTCCAATCAATAGAATCTAAAAGCAAATAACCAACCTCTGCACAGCCCTCACCCTCGCATAAACCACCACCTGCATCAACAACTGCAACGTCGTCTTCAACCTCTCCAAATCACTCTGCATCAAAACCACCCTCGACTCCCTGAACGGAAACAACAACCTCCCCATCCCATTGCCACTCCCCGTACTCCTCAACGCAGCCTCTATCTGC
The DNA here is from genome assembly GCF_003184525.1 of Aspergillus sclerotioniger CBS 115572. NCBI lineage: Eukaryota > Fungi > Ascomycota > Eurotiomycetes > Eurotiales > Aspergillaceae > Aspergillus > Aspergillus sclerotioniger. The sequence continues at coordinate 360,040 of NW_020291000.1, read as the reverse complement.
TCAAACAACCCATCACACTGTCCCACAATATCCCTCACCGTATCCAACGCATTCCGCGAAACAATCACTCTATCCGAAACCCTCTCTTCTTCCAGCACGGACCCGACTTCCTCGATACATATTGCTGTGGTGCGCACGTAGGAGGCAATCTGCTGCGCGCGCCGACTACTTCCCGATACGCCGTCGCCGTAGTCGTGGAGTTTTTGGGCGAGGGTGAGCCCGGCGCCTGCGATGCCGATGATGGAGGAGATGAGGCCGATGAGTTCGGCCATTGGGGGATGGGTTCAGCATGGGTTGGGCGGGTGGATTGGATGTCGCGGAGGGATAGGAAGGGGTGGTCAGCAAGGCATTAGTGCGTGGCATGGTTGCTTTTGCTGTCAGCCTTGTGGCGGGGTGGGGTCGTCAACTGGCAGGATTCGGGAGGGGCCTGTTGTTGGGGCTGAGGGATGAAGGTGAATGGTTGTAGGGCACTTGGTTTGAAGGAAATAGAAGAGGATGGAGCAATAAATCAAGAAGAGATATTGGAGTTGATGGTGTTGGTGGGGTACGAGTGAAGTGAGTAACTATTCCTACTACTATATAGTATCTACATTGCGGGACTCGGTGGAGAGCGCACGGATGGGGCGAGCCACGTTTCAGAACTCCCCGCTGGCTGACTGGAGTCACTCGTTGAATTTCTGGCGAAGTTGATATGGCTGATCCCAAAGCCATTGCATAGATCCATTTGGACGATGAACAGTTGTGTAATCTTATATGCAGACGAAAGACTGAAAAGGACCGATCGCTGGGTTGCAAAAATGAAAGCCCACTAACTGACCAGACTGAGTATGCCGCTGTAAAATAATGAAAATCAACCGGTTGAGGCAAATATTCGTATATACATTTGTCTACTATGAAAGATCTAGGGAAAAAATAATATATCACAAGGTCGGTCAGAAGGTACCACGGGGTATGTATACAGACCGACGGAGGAAGGTATCGTGAAAAGGTCGTCATCATGAAATTCGCATCACTTTTTTCAGCCCATGCAGAGACACGGGCTTCACCAGGTACTCATCAACCCCGGCCGCCACCGCTTGTTGCTGTCGGTCTGCCGACCCCAAGCCGGTCACGGCAATGATGCGCGAGGGGATGAGTCCATTTTTCTTCTCGTACCGACGGATTTGATCGGTCGAGACAATGCCGTCCATCACTGGCATCGAGATATCTGAACGTCACGGTCAGCAAATTCGTAAGTGACATGACATGGCGAGTGGTCTTACCCATCAAGATGAGATCGTGGCGCCGGCTGGCGGCTTTGTAGGTGTTGAGGGCAATGAGCCCGTTGGATGCAGTATCGTAGCTGCACCCGATTTTTCGGATGAAGGTGGCCAAGATCTGCCCACATCAATTAGTACTTCCACTCGCGCAGTGAGGCAATGAGAACTAACCTTCAGGTTGATGTCGTTGTCATCTACAATGAGGACATGGATGTCTTTGGGGGCTTTGCTGGGAGGGTGCGAATGGGGGGCCTCCAGCGGCGGGCATGGCGAGGCAAAGTCCATGGCCGAGTCCGGCGCAGACCGCTGGGACAGCTCGGGGGAGGCGGGTCGCGAGGGTTGCAGCGGCATCGGCGAGGGCCGCGATGGAGGACGGTTCAGTCGAGATTCCCGGTACAAAGTTTGCACCCGCTTGATCGCGTTGTCGAACTTTTGCGGACCGAATCTGCCATGCCGTTAGCTACCAACGGATAGAAAAGGGGAGGATTACTTACGGCTGAGACACTCGGACCATGTTTGGAGCGAGCATATCGACTTGCGAAGACGGCTGGTTGCTGTCAAGGACGATGAAGAACTTGAATCCTCCCTTCCTCGCCAGTTCCAATGCGGACTGGCCTCCCGGCATCGCGCTCAGATCGCTCTCCTCGATTACGGCCACGTCCCCCCTAGCATGATCGAGCGACTCGGCCAGCGTTAGCGTCCATCCCGGTTGATGGAACAGCACTGAAGTCAGCGAGCTGCGGATGGCCAGCTTGCGCTTGGCCTCTGCCGGGAGAATGCCCGTGGGAATCTCTCGCGGGTTGGGATATCCATCAAATCCGACAAGGCAGGCAACCATGGGGAGAACCGGCGAGGCCAGCTCCTCTGGGCTGCAGCGGCGAGACCCGTGCGATGCGCTGTCCGACTGGGGGTGCACGGGAATGTAGATGTCGACCTGAGTGCCCACGCCCACCTCACTCCGCACATCGATGTGACCATCCAACGAAGCGACCAGCTGGCGAACGATACTGAAACCTAGTCCCAGCCCTTCTGACAGAGTGTCTTCCTGCGTGAAGGGGGAGAACAGCTTGTGCCGGAGAAAATCCGGCGCAATGCCAGCGCCAGTGTCAGTGACCGACAGATGGGCGAGAACAGAGTGCGGGTTAGATTCCCGGCGGGCCTTGGAGAGTGATACCTCGACGAAACCGGATTTGGTCCACTTTAAGGAATTGCCCAGCAGGTTCATGACAATGCGCCGCCATGCGCCGGCCACCGACTGCACCCGCCAGGTGTTGCGCTCCTGTACACGCACCACCACCGTCAGCTCTCCGTCGGATCGTGCCGGTTGGGGGTTCGCGGGGCGCCCTGTCAGGGGAGCCACCGCTTGAGCCAGCCGTTGGCCGGTGTACTGGACATCAGTGACCTCCTCAATGAGCTCGTCCAGGTCAAAGACAGCCAGGAGGTTCGTCACACTAGGGGTGGATGGGTCAGGGCTGGAGTCTTCGGTGGTGGTCAAGTTGTTGATTTTGGCAAAATCCAGCCTACACATAATTAGCTGAAACGAAACGGTCTGAGATAATCTGTCACACTCACAAGTGGTTCAAGGTATCCAGCAGGGTCAAACCGCAACTCTTGACCATGTTCATCCAATGCGCCTGACTCGAATGCAACGGGGTAGTCTGCAACAATTCTGCACTGGCCAGGATGCCGTGCAAAGGGGACCGCAGCTCATGGCTGACGGAGGAGATGAAATCCGATTTAGATTGCTGGGTGCTAGCCCAGTCGACGCGGGCAACCTCTGAAATGATCGAGTCGCCAAACACCTTGAAATAATGTAGCTCGTCCACACCCAGCGCGCGATCACTGGCGTGGGTCCAAACGAGTGTACCCGCCAGCCAGCGCGATCGGTTCCAGTCCCACAATGGGTAAAAGAGCACACAGTAGGCGTCTGGCAAGTGCTGTCGGAGTCGACGGCCGATCTCGCGCCGGATCCCAGCTTCAGACCCTGCCGCCGGGGCCTTCGCAGCCGCCGTGAGATGAGAGGAAAACATGTCAGGGGGCTGATCTTTGTCTTCGTCGATCCACTCGTGTAGGTTGAAAAACTGGCCATGTGGAAAGGCGGCAGTCATTTGGTTGAGGAGGGCTTCGGTGACAGGCATTCCAGTGTGTGCCTCCTCCGCGGACGGCTGCTGGGCGCTCCCCAGCACCTCGCACGGCTTCTCGGAGATGTTGGACAGGGACCCCACCCCGGGGAGGTCCACCGGGCTGGGATAGGGATCGGCAAGAAATTCAGGATTCGCGGTCGTGGGCAGGGGCTCCCAAGACCCGGTCTGGCCGGGCCGTACACTGCTTGTTTTGTTAATATGCTTCCGCCAATCCTCCGGGGGTGGGCCACTCACACTCCGGCATTACATCGACTGGCGTCCAGGAACACGACTCCATCCAAGTCCATCGAGTCGCGCAGGGTGACACTGGCGCGGGTGAAGATGCGACCAAGGCTCTCAGAGCGGGCTTCGCGGTCGATGACGGACACCGAGGGAAACTCGGTGTGGTCGGACACGACGACGCTCGGCTCTCGTGTCTCGGACACATCGGCCGGTAGGGGTTCGTCGGCCGGTACGGCGGTGGTCGGGCGGGGTCCGGGCACATTGACCGAGGTGGAGGTGGCGGTGAGCTCGGAGCATGTCACAGCGGAGAACAGGGAGGCCAGATCGCCGGTCATTTCGGAGGAGGCCGAGTGCAACTGGCTAGGCGTCACCGGGAGGTTATCCTTGGCCAACGACAGGGGTTCCTGGGGCGCGGGCTGGGTGCCGGGGACCAGCATGGATCCGTTGCTGGGACTGGGCACGTCGGTCGGATCGAAGGCAGGATGGTCTTTGACGAAGCTGGTCAAGCCCTTGACAAGACTCTCGGCGCGGCGATGCGAATGGGAGATGCGGACGTGCTCGAGATGCTGGGCGACGGCATCGGCGACCTCGCGGAGGGAAGCGATTTCGCGATCCCCAAAGACGGAGCGAGGTTTATCGTCGATGACACAGAAAGAGCCAAGAACATGACCGGCAGGGCTGTACAAGGGCACCTCGGCGTAGAAGCGGAAATGGGGCCAGTCGACTACATAGGGGCGATTTTGAAAGAATTCTTCCTGGGTGAAGTCACGGACGACGAAGCGCGAGGTGTTGGCAGTGAGATTGGGGGAGTCGACCACTTTGGAGGGATCCTGGCCGGTGAACAGGGCGATGGAATGGGGGCAGACCCCCCAGATCAGGTCCAGGGTGCGGACCCCGAGATAGATACCATCGCCCGGGTCATGCTGATCCTTATCCCGTAGCGAGACGGACTTGGTGGCTTCGGCGATGAGATATTGGTTGGCGCCATCGATGATGGAGATGAAGGCGCGGCTACAGGAAAAGCGAAAGACAGCCAGCTGAGCCAGGGCCGTCAGGGTGATATCGGAGGAGAGACGGACTTCGCCCTCGGCGGCGTGGCGACTCTCCTCTGCAGCGGCTTCCAGTCGGAGGGCGGGGCGACCGACGGTGCAATAGTACCTGCAGGATTCGTGGGGACGCAGATTAGCACATGGATATACTTTGCTGGAGCTGCACAGGGACGATCCGGTTGCAGAGGATCGACTTGGGGCCTGGCTTACCGAGAAAGATCCCGAATTCTCTCTCGCTCTGCCTCGGATTGCTGTAAGGAGGCCGCCATCACTCCCGAGGCGTTACGGGCATATCGTGTGATGCGGAGAGGGGGAAAACGACGGGGGAAACGATCGAAAGCAAGAGAAAGAGAAAGAGAGAAAGCAAGGGACCGAGACAGAAGAATAAAAGAGGAAGAAAAAGCCGGCCACCCGCACGGGGATGGAGAAGAAGCAAATGGATGGCAAAGAGAGACTGTGGGGAAGCACGAGAGAGAACGGGGACGGAAGAGGAAAGAAGAAACTCGACCCAAGGCTTGACCGCTGGGCTGTCCGGCTCTGGCGCTTGTGATTTGTGGCTGTCGGTCCGGCCGGACTAATACTTAAACACTGAACGGGAAACAGAGAGTGACCAGTGGGGGAGATGGAGAGATGGAGAGTCGGAGTGCTGGTCAATTGGAGAGCCCGACTGCAAGACTAAGCGAGCCACTGGCAGCCTTCGGACGGTGCGACCTGTCACAAAACCGGCTTCGCCTGGAAATCCTCCGTGGCCATTGGCCCTCTGCCCCGCTCCCCCACCGGGCCAGACTCCCGCCGGCCCGACACTACACCCCATCGGGTATGGGAGCCGTTGAAGGTCGCTGACTCATTTGTATCTGATGGCGTCATCGTCTTCGGCCTGAGGCATCCACTCGGCCTCGCCCCGCACAAGTCGCCCTTTGATAGCAGCATTCAGCGACTTCTCTCCCCATACTAGTCCATCCACCAACACGACGCAGTACCTACCTAGTACCTATGGATCGACGGGCACTCAGGGCTAGACTTGGGGGTTTTCCGGCCCAGGCGACCGGCATCCCGACTGGCTGTCTCGGCCGCGATCATGCGCCTGATCTTATCGGCGATTAACTCGACGGGTGGGACCGATCCCCTCGTGCTTTTGGCCTTTTATCTAGACCCCCCCGGGGAGGAGTTTCGCCCTCACGGGAGGATTCCTTCTGTCCCCCATCTTTTTGTCTACATCATCTCCAGGTTGGTTCCACCGATCGTGGTCCCTTTCATTTACCTGCCTAACAAGGTCGGGATCTAGATGTCGTTCACCAGTATATCCTAGAACCATCAGTGAGCAAGCAGTATGGCGCAAATCAACCAGAACATCCAACACTCCCCAGCTGGCCGGAGACCGGTGAATCGGAAACCGAGATGTCCTTTATTGCGCGATTGATTTCTAATCCATCGAATCCGACGGTTTCTGCCCTCATCAACTCCTACCTCGTCAGCCGAAATAAATAGCCAAGCAGCAGAAACATGGTTCAAGTCTCTCGGGGTCATCTCTAATCCTTTCCTCCGCTATCAATATGCCCGCCACCCCCATCCGAACCGCCCTGATTGGGCTGTCTGCCTCTGCCATCACCTCCTGGGCAGCTGACGCCCACCTGCCTGCTATCCAGAGTCCCTCCGGTCAGGCCCTCATGCAAATCACTGCCCTCTGCAACAGCAGTGTTGCCGCAGCCGAAACCGCCATCCGCACCTACCACCTGGGCCCTGCGACCGTTAAAGCCTACGGAAACCCCGACGATCTGGCTGCCGATCCCACGGTCGATCTCGTCATCTGCACCACCCGCGTCGACAAACACTACCCGACCGTGCTGGCCAGTCTGCGTGCGGGCAAGTCAGTCTATATCGAATGGCCGATTACTAGCACGGTGGCGGAGGTGGACAAGCTTCTCTCTGTGGCTCGTGCTAGTGGTGCCACCGTTGCCGTCGGCTTACAGGCCCGCTTTGCACCCCCGATCATCAAGATCAAGGAAATCCTTCGCTCCGGTCGGCTCGGGCGGCTGCTGAGCACTGAGGTGCGCGGGTATGGAGGCACAGGCGCTCGCGATGTCTTGCCAACTGGGTTGAAGTACTTTGCCCAGAAGGAGGTGGGCGGGAACCCCATCACCATTGGATTTGGCCACAGTTCGTACTTGATCTCCGCATCTAGTTGAGTCGAAAAAAAGGTGACTGACGCGTACAGTGATTGATTATGTCCAATCCGTCGTGGGGGATGTCATTCCCGGTACCGACCAAGTGCACACCCAAATCCAGCGTCCGGAGGTCCGCATTCTAGACCCCCAAACGGGGACCTTCGTCGACACGATACAAACAGATGTGCCTGATCTCCTTAGTCTGCATGGTGAGTAATAGAGCACGACGTAAACTGCGCTTGTGGCCACCAGGGAGCTCACAATCGCCAGGCACCCTCGCAGAATCCCCTTATACCGTTCCTGGGGCCAGCTTACTGGCTTGCTTTGCCCGTAGCCAACCCTACCCAGGGGATCCGTTGCTGTCGTGGACGCTCAACTGTGAATCCGGCTCCATTCGGCTGACTGCGCCAGCGGGGATTTCACTGCATGGTCCATCCACCATCTCCGTCCATCATCATGCCTCGGACACGGTGGAGGAGATCGAGTGGACTTGGTCGAAGGAGCAATCGGAAGTGCCAGCGAAGGCGCGGTCGGTGCAGCGTTCCCTTATCAATTTTGCCGTGGGGAATCCGGAAGGCTATGTTTCACTGGAGGATGCGGCCGGTCGCGCCAGGCAGATTGCCCGCTGGTTGAACGCTTGAAGACACTGTAAATCTGATCTGCCTCTGCTATCATATCCCATCACTTTGTTGTACTCGGATCTCCTTTGGACAGTAACCCCTAATGTCCTTGCCAACAATAAAACATATTCGAAATGGAAGGGCCGAAAGGTCTGTTCTCAATGGCATCAGTGTCCCTCGACGCAGATTTGCGGGCTTGAAGCAAATCTCTTCCGGAGGAAGAATTGTCCGCGGCGGATTTCCCATGTCCGACGCTCAGGACGCACCTCATACCCATCAGGACTTTGGACCCGGTGGCTTTCCGAGGCCTGGCCTTCCTCTCTCCCATGAGACGCTGTAACAAATGGTTGAATGACCGCGTCTGAACATCTGCCTCCTCGGGTGGCAAGCTCATTGACCAACAATGGTTGATCGTGGCTATGACCACCGGGGATAGAAACCTCCGGCTGGGAATTCCATCATCAGACCTCATCACCAAGTTCACCTCAGAAACTGGTGTCTGTTCCACGTCAAGGATCTTTTGATACGTACGTGCTTATTCGGATCATACAAGTTTCATCCGTTTGGTTCGTGCCAACCATTTACAGACTGCTGCTGCAGTCGCAGGAGGAACTATCCCGCACAAAACCACAGAGGCCTAAGCTTTGTGGGTTGTTTAGCTTGTGCCATGTAGCCCCTTGCCATTGGTGTCCCAATAAGCGAGGTCGTGACGCATGATACCTCCACAGTGATCTTGTGCAAGGAAGGTGGCACGATCTCGTACTTGGTCGACCGTGTGGCTGTCTCAAGTGGAGAATAATGCGGCATTTACCCCGTTTTATGTCCCGTCTCCAGCCGTTTACCCCCGGGGATCCAGGGCCCAGGAGCTGGAAGTGGAACTGTAATGACATTCGGTCTCTTAGATTGCGGGGCCCCAGACAGAGAAGCTGGGGCAGGAATGAGCCGGCTGGGCAACGCCCCGGCCCGGGGTCTCGTATAAATCGGACATGCCAACTGCCCTTGCTGGTGCTCCATTTCTTCTTCCATTCGCAACCCTCACCCATTCTACTGCCATGGCTGGTTTCAAAGTGTCCCCCCTTGGCCTCACTGGCAAATCGTTACAACTGGCCCAAATTGTGCTTATCGTGGCCCCAGCATTCATCCTCTTCGGTTACAATCAGTCGGGCCTAGGACCACTGGCCACCCTGGAAAGCTGGGTCAATACCTTTCCGGAGATAGACACGGTCAACACCACAGGTGCACAAGCATCCCATAATTCCACCAGCAAGGGTGTAGTCATTGCATCGTTTCAGATCGGTGCCCTGATCGGGGCCTTCTCCTGCATGTTTATTGGAGACCGCCTGGGCCGCAGGAAGACAGTCTTTGTGGGCTCGGTCCTGACCATCATCGGCCAGGTCTTGCAGGTGGCTGCCTTTGGGTTGATCCAGTTTGTCATCGGCCGCATTCTTCTGGGTGTCGGTGTGGGTCAGTTCAGTATCGCCGTGCCGATCTGGCTGTCAGAGTGCTCGGAAGCCAGCCGGCGAGGCCGTCATGTTATCCTGGCGGGTATTTTCATGTGTCTGGGCTATGCCCTTTGCAACTGGCTGGACTTTGCCTTCACCTTCCTGCCCTACTCAAATCTGCAGTGGCGGATTCCGCTAGTTCTCTCCCTCGCTCCATCTCTTGTCATTTCTATATGTGTCTTTCTCGTTCCGGAATCTCCCCGCTGGCTCGTGCGAGTGAACCGTACAAGTGAGGCTTTGGCCTCCCTTGCCGCATACAAGGGCGTCCCTGAAACCGATGAGGCTGTCACGGCTGAGATTCATGGGATCCAGTCCTCCCTGGAAACCAGTGACAAACAAGTTTCTCTTGTGGATATCCTCATTCGTCGAGACGACCAGGACCGTCTGCTGTACCGGTTTTTACTTTGCATCGTTCTGCAGTTCTTCCAGCAGATGTGTGGCGGCAATCTGATCTCGGTATACGCATCCACGATCTTCGAAGACAATCTGGGCATGTCTGCCAATTTAGCGAAGATCCTAGCGGCCTGCGCCCTCACGTGGAAGTTCCTCTGTTGTTTCATTGCATTTTTCTGCATCGACCGCCTGGGTCGCCGGACCGTCTTCATCATCAGTGGCGCTGGGATGAGTCTTTGCATGGCTGCGTTGGCGGTCACCACCAACTTTGGCACCAGCAACAAAGGGGCATCTATTGCATCCGCCACGTTCATCTTTCTGTTCAACCTATTCTACCCGATCGGCTTCCTCGGAGGCAATTTTCTCTACTGTACTGAAGTGGCGCCCATCCATCTGCGTACTGCCATGAACTCGGCGTCCACCGCGAACCACTGGCTGTGGAATTTCGTGGTGGTCATGATCACGCCGGTAGCATTGGATACGATCGGATACCGCTACTACATCATCTACGCCATAATCTCGGCTGGCATCCCCATCAGCGTCTTCTTCTTCTATCCGGAGACCATGAATCGCAACCTGGAACTGCTAAACCATGTGTTCCGGGACGCTCCCACCCCGTGGAAGATCGTGTCCATGGCCCGTCGCCAGCCTCAAGGAGAGGTCACGGAGGCGGAACTCTTTCAGGGAGACCGAGAGAAGCAAGACGTCGAGTTTGAGGAGAGAGAGCATGTCTAACTGACTTGGTGTAGTCTTGGCGCCCTTCTTATATAGCTATTAAGGGCTTTTTGTGTACATAGGATATCCGGAGCAGGATTTACTTTCTGTCTGATCACTCGACATTATTGACTGACAGATCTCCGGCTTATATCAGAAGGAACGAAAATCATGTCTGCGTTTGTGCTCTAGCCCCATGCAATCATCAGAGATTGGAAGGAATCCCAATATTGCACCTACCCTAGAAGTAAAGGGAAGGCCGTGTGCTGGCAAGAATACTCGCTCTATCCGTGCTCGCCGGTTCTGCGCCGTCCTCCTGGCTGCGAGGAATACCCGGCCGTGATTCACCATCATGCTCCCCTAAGCTTCTATGGAGATGAATCCCCAGCGAATGCTGCGGAATCTGTCGTCTCAAATCCTCATTACTGGGTATCCCGGCAGTGCGGTCCTCTGAACTGCTGGACATCATTGAGCGCCCGTCGGCCGATGCCTCTGCGGAGATGGCTCCTGCGTCGGTCCTGTGCTGTCTTTGAGCTCCCAGAACAGATCCTCCCAACTCAGTTGATTGAGTGTCCTCGAGCGCCGGATCCAATTCTTTTGCTTGGGTCCTCAAGGACCCCTGTTCACAGGTATACTGGTCCTCTTTCGCCTGCCACCAACCCCGGATGTCTGCCGGATCCCGAAGTGGCAGTCGGCCCCATTCCTTCATCCGCGCATGTTTTCCCTGTTTTGCTTCGACCTCTGCCTTCAGTGATGCCTTGACGAGGCCTTTATCATTATGGCCAAGTGAGCGGAGAGTGGCCAGTGCCTCAAACAGAGCTAATTCGGTGTCTGCCAGTCGCTGTTCGAGTTGGGTCAAGTAGCCGAGCGGTAGGCCTCTATCAATTCTTATTAGATTCGTGTAGGGGAATCAACAAGGCTGGGGGGTTGTCTTGTCTAGTAAGTACCTCTTGCCACTCTCTGGATAGTTGCATTTGGATGGTTCTGCACATTGGCTGCATGAGGGCCTAGTACCATATGCCGGTATATATATTAGCCGTGGGCGTTCCCTTCCACGCTGCGTTACGAGGGATCACGAGGGGCTTACAATGTCCGATCACACTAGCATCTTGGTTAATGAGAATGTGGAAGCAGGGGACACCATCCTACCTTGCACTTTCTCTGCCGACATGGTTCGCAAGCGATTGGGCTGAGGGTGTCTTTGTCTGCCAGTGGAAGATGGCGCTCCGTTAGCCGTTTGCAGGATTTTGTTCAGATTACAATAGTGGATCCTACCTGTGCCCATGGTGTGCTACAGTGCTTTGGGGGTGAGTTTGCGGGCTCGAGTTCAGATCAATCTGATAGACATATAATAGTAACTAGTAGAGAGGAGGAAGGTTGCGATGATTCGCCAGCCCACGGGGCTTTCATTACCGGACGGTAATCTTTCCCCCGCGGGCCGACTGTCTTCCGGGGCATCTGTGACGCACGCGATTTCTGACTTCGGAGCTTCATCTTGCTTGAATTCTCCCGTTTGTCTCTGGAGTGGAGAGCCCTTGAACCTAATATCAGTGTGCCCAACTTGAGATGTTAATATCTCATTCATCCAAGTTGGGGAACCTGCCACACCTCAAGATTTAGCAGACCCACTCGCATAAAACGAGACACCCCCCGGACTTGAACACCTCCGAGGAGCGAGTCATGTGATTATTATCGCCTCAGGCAGCCATCTGACCAGGGATGAAGCTCGCTGCCGTCACGGAGAGGTCCAATCTGCCAACACAATGAATTCCATTCCCCCTGCAACAAGAGCTCCGGCAGACAATAATCACGCCTCTGATGATGGCTGTCCGCCCGCCAAACGGCACAAGCGTGCCTCCACGTCGGGGCCCAGCAGGCCATCGCCCCGCGAGCTGGGCATCATGCGCAAGGATGATACATCCGCCAGCTTCCTGGGCAGCTCCAGCGGCATTCACTTTGTCCGCACCGTTTACCAGGCCTTTTCCCGGCGGTCCGCGGACCTACGACAGGCCAGAGCCGGCCACGAAAGCCTCGTGCCCGGAGAAGACGATCACCTCCGCCCCGACCAAGGACGGGCTCGCGCCCCCCTGTGGAGGCCGCAGGAGCTCGACTTCACCAGCCCATCGCTGCCCTTTGAGGCGCTGATCCGGCTGTCGGACAATTACTTTCAGAACTGGCATCCGGTCTACCCTTTTCTGCACGCTCCGTCCATTCTCCGCATGATGGACCGGATGAGTCAAGTCGGCATCCAATTCATCCCCCGATCGGATGCGGCCATCATCCGGTCCATCTTCTCCATTTCCGCCATCGATGCCCGCCAGGTGCAAGCCACCTCGCCTGCGCTGGCAGCTATGCCGGCAGGTTTGGTGTTTCAGACGGCGCATGAAGCTATGGACGGACTACGGGACTTGCTGGACGAGTCTTCCTCCATTGCCTCGCTGCAGGCGGCCTTCGGCATTCAGTTGTTCTTGACCTCCATTCTGCATCTAAATGCAGCCTCCCGGATCGGAGGCTTTGTCACCCGGACGGCCTTCCATCTGGGCCTGCACCGCTGCCCGGCGCGGTATTCATGTTTCACTCGCGACGACGTGGCCATCCGCCGCCGCCTTTTCTGGTCAATCTACTGCCTCGAACGGTATCTGACTCAGGCGTTGGGGGTGCCACTGAGCATCCGGGATGATGATATCGACGTCTGCTATCCAGGGACGGAAAGGCATCAGACAGAGAGAGAGGACGTCATGTCATGCGCGGGTAACGGTCCTCTATATCTGACTGATCGACACCAGCTGACCCATTGCTGAATAGGCGATAGCCGTCTCCAACTTCTCGACCATTTGGCCAAGTTTGCGCGGTTGCGAGGACTCATTTCCGAACTCCGAAACAAGTCCATTATGCACAGTCGCGAGAACATGAGCGATGCGACCGAGGTCAACAGTAAACTGCTACAGTGGTGGAATGAGGTCTACGACGACGTCCACCCGCTGGAACCCGAGCCTGACTCACTACTGAAGCCGGTTCACAGGCTGCTGCTAGTCGTTTCACGACATGAGGCCATCATTGCGTTGCACCGCCCCGTCCTGGCGGCCGATAACCCCACGGCCGAGTACAAGGCAGCCTTTCAGACGTGTATCAACTCTTCCAGATCCTTGCTGACCGCACTCCATGGGTGCCTCAATCCTCGGTCGGATCTGCATGGACATAGTGATAGGCTATGCGCCCCTCTGATATCACCCTCATTTACCTGGATCGTATGGATGTCGTCTTTGATTTTGATCTACGCTGCATGGACCGGCCACTTTCCCAACCAGGGAGCTCTGCGTTACGCCAACATTGGCATTTCGGTGCTCCGCAACATTGCCATGCGAGAACGGGACTGGCCGCAGACGTGCATCGAAGCCATCCAGGATCTGTGCTCTGCTCTGGAGAAGCATGCTCAGGACGGCTGGTCGGACTCTGGCCGGCAAGGTCCATCGGTGGATTCGCCCGTACACGGACATGAAGGCCCGGGACAAGCCGTGACGCCAACCCCATCGACGGATCGATCTATGCGCCCAAGAGAATCACAGACTCTCGACCGACAAGGCTCCTTGCCCATATCGGATGAGTATGGAGTAGAATCCGCCCAGCCGGCTGGGAACGGCATAGCGAGACTGGGTCAGGCCGGAGACTCCGCGCTAAATGATCTCAGCGATTTCGAAATCTCTCCGCTCGACTTTCCCGTAGTTGGGGACCCTAATCTGCTCAACCCGGCAAGTATGGTGTTTGGGGACCAGGCGGGAAATGGCTTTTCCTACGGCATGGGCGAGGGTGTCACCCTTCCGAGCTCGAACGCCTTCTTTAATGAAGGCTGGAGTGTTGCCGATGGGCCATGGCTCATTCACGGAGACTTCTTTGTTGGGTGAAGAGTCCGTCATGCATATGCATGGGGATGCAGCATGGGCCCATTCTGCACGGATCAACCGACGGAGACCGAGTGATCGGCAGTGGCAGTGGGGATTGCCTCGGTTGCCCCTGAGCAGTGACAGCCCCCGCCGATCGCACGTGCACCACTAACGCTTCCGCTGGTCTCCAGCCAGTTGTTTTGTGAGGAATCACTTGCATGAATAAATGAAGACAGGCCTCTCCGTGGTTGACAGTTCCAAGCAGAGCTGCGGGCGGGGGCACGTTGCAAGGACATGATAACCCTATCCAGCATCGCCTCCGAGACGTCACAAGAACCGATAATGCAATGCCCCACCGTCCTCACACGTGCAGCAGATGGGCGCATTTCTTGGTCATGCTGCAGTGCGCATTCCATGGGCGATGGGTCGTCCGGAGGATCCGGACAGGTTAAATAATTCTCATCGCCCTCGTTGCTTCTCCTGGACGACCTGCGGTATCGGTCTAGCTCGCCACAGCCCCAGCTCTTCAGAATGTCCAGGCTCCTCACCTTGAGCAAGGTGCTGCCCGTCCTTGCTGCGGGCGCCCTGGCCGTTGACTATCCTACCATCCCCAAGGACCTAACCAATCCGTACCAGCAGCGTTTGGCCATCTACGGGCCCAATGGTAAGATCCCGTCTCTGTTCTCGCGGACAGCACTGACCAATTGTACCGTGCAGAGGTCTCCGTGGGTTGGAACACTTACGAGAAGCTGAACCAGAGCTGTGTCCACTATGGCACCTCGAGTGATAAGCTCGATTCAGAGGCCTGCTCAACCAAGTCAACCACTTACTCGACTTCCCGGACCTACTCCAATGTTGTGACCCTGACCGGGCTCAGCCCAGCCACAACCTACTATTACAAGATCGAGTCGGGCAACTCCAGCGTGGAGCAGTTTCTGAGCCCGCGCACACCCGGTGACACCACACCTTTCAACATGGACGTTGTAATTGACCTGGGGGTGTACGGCAAAGATGGCTACACGCTCTCCTCCCGCAAGGCCAAGAAGTCCGACATCCCTCACGTCGAACCCGACCTCAACCACACCACCATCGGCCGCCTGGCGGATACAATTAATGACTACGAGCTGGTCATCCACCCAGGTGATTTTGCGTACGCCGACGACTGGTATCTCGACATCGACAACTTGCTCTCCGGTAGTGAAGCCTACCAATCCATTCTCGAACGTTTCTACGACCAACTGGCCCCTATCGCCGGAAACAGACTTTACATGCCGGGCCCAGGAAACCACGAAGCAGACTGCACCGAAATCCCCTTCACATCCGGCCTCTGCCCCGAAGGCCAGCGCAATTTCACCGACTTTCTGCATCGCTTCGAGGGTACCGTGCCCACGGCCTTTCCCTCGCAATCCACCAACACCACTGCCCAGGCCCTCGCTGAGACGGCCCGCAGCCTCGCCGTGCCACCCTTCTGGTACTCGTTCGAGTACGGCATGGTGCATGTCGCCATGATCGATACCGAGACCGACTTCAAGGATGCCCCCGATGGCACGGATGGCTCTGCTGATCTGGACACGGGCCCGTTCGGCCGTCTCAACCAGCAGCTGCAGTTCCTCGAGGCCGATCTGGCCAGCGTGGACCGGACTGTGACGCCCTGGGTGGTAGTAGCCGGCCATCGCCCCTGGTACACGACTGGCGACGACAACGCCTGCGATGTCTGCCAGGAGGCTTTTGAGAGCCTGTTCTACAAGTACGGGGTCGACCTGGGTGTCTTTGGCCACGTCCATAACTCACAGCGGTTCCAGCCGGTGGTTAACGGCACCGCCGACCCCAACGGTCTCAACAACCCCAAGGCTCCGATGTACATTATTGCGGGTGGTGCCGGCAACATCGAGGGGTTGAGCTCCGTGGGAACGGAGCCTTCGTATACGGCTTTTGCTTATGCGGATGATTACAGTTATGCCACCCTGCGGTTTCTGAATGAGACTTCGCTGCAGGTCGACTTTATCCGCTCCACCACGGGCGAGACCCTGGACTCGAGTGTGTTGTACAAGGATCACACTACTCAGTTTGTGGTTCAGTAGATGGGTGATGGGTGGAATAGAGAGAATAGTACTATGTTGAACGTAACTCTCCATCTGTTCTGCAGATAAACGCGATATATCGTTTTCAGTCTACTGGTTAGAGCTCTGACATAAAGTGTATGCTAGATAATATGTCATAATATACCCGCTTGACAAACGTCCGTAACCCATCCTATCTCTTTGCATCTCGATCAAGACATTCAGGCCTATGCGTACGTTACCACATCAACGATCCTCCTCTCACTATCTAGAATCACCCGCAGCTGCCCCTTGCGCGCCTGCTCCTCCGCCAACAGAGACTTGAAAATCCCCGTCCGCACGGAGTCCAGATACAGCTCATATGCCGGCATATAACCCTTCACAAAAGCCAGCACCTCATCATCGGTCATTCCTTCATTCTTGGCCTGAAGCAGGGCATGTTCCTGTTGCAACCTCCAGCGATAGACATTTGCCAAATCATCTGTATCCAGGTGAAGGAGAAAGTCCAGATGGCGAGGACCCAGAAACAAGTCACAATAAGCTTTCAGATTCTCATTGATCTGGAGATGACTTGAAAGTGGATGATCCCGCAATGTCCTCGTCGACAACCGTGCATCCTCTTCCCCTGCAGGCTGATGTTGTCTCGCTTCTTCCCACTTCCTCTCGACAGTGGCTTCGTCCAGGGGCTGGAACCCGACGCACCATCCTTCCAGCACCAGCACGTCAATGCCAGAGGACTGAGAAACGTGGACGCGCTCCCAGCTCTCTCTAGGTACGCGATCGCCTTCGCCGTGGAATTGACTCTTATCAAATGCGGGGATGAGAATTTCTGAGGGTGCGTCTGTTGGTCGAGATAGGCTGTCGAGGAATTCTCGTGCCAGAACGGTATCGTGAGTCCCGGGCTGTCCGCGCATTTGGAGGAGCTTATTGTCTGCGTTTTCTTCGCGGACTCTCACTAGCCCATCGTGGGGGAGGTAGAAATCGTCGAGGGAAACATTGATGGTTCGGAAATTGTACTTGTCGTTTAACAGACGCACTAGCTCTGTCGTCCAGGTGGTTTTACCGCTGCCTTGCAGGCCGGTGAGGGCTAGGATGAATGGTGCTCGGCCGCTTTGCGCTTGACGCTGTCTGTCGACATGTTGTTGGATATGTGGTAGGGCATGGCCTAATACTCGGTCGATGTCGTGGGATGGGATCATGGTGTGTCGTCGTTGGGGCGTTGCGCTGTATTCGGACGAAGGTAAACACCGGGACATGAACTGGAACATCAATGGCGAGTCATCATCAATAACCTGGTTGCGAGTTGCCACCATATCCAGGGAGATCATAGTCCTGTTGTTGTTGACCCCGGCCGGAGGTGTCTTTGTCCGGGCAGCCACCGGGGGTTTCTTCCTCCGCCGGCGCCCTCAACCGAGGCCAGCATCGCCAATCAACACCGGCCTGAGTGGCTCCAGCGCGTCATCCCCTCCTCTTCATCGCGCGGGGGAAAGACAATCGGATCCTATATATATACTCGGAAGCACGGCGTCATTCATCTCCCTCAACACAATCACACTACAGTCTACAACAATGTCTCCATCACGCTCTTCCACCATCCCAACTTACAGCATCGCCTCCATCCCCGCCGATGGAATCGGTCCCGAGGTCATCGAGGCCGGTATCACGGCGCTGAATGCCTTGGCTGATACCCTCAACACCTTCAAGCTCGACTTCACCCACTACGACTGGAGCTCCGAGACCTTCAAGAAAACCGGCAAATACATTCCCGATGGCGGTTTGGACAAGCTGAAGAAGCACGACGCCATTCTCTTCGGCGCTGTCGGTGCACCCGGTACATATCCCATCCCACCTCCA
This sequence comes from Aspergillus sclerotioniger CBS 115572, assembly GCF_003184525.1. Lineage (NCBI taxonomy): Eukaryota > Fungi > Ascomycota > Eurotiomycetes > Eurotiales > Aspergillaceae > Aspergillus > Aspergillus sclerotioniger. The sequence continues at coordinate 342,177 of NW_020291000.1, read as the reverse complement.
ACCCCTAATCCACAAGAACCAACTAACAGACAAACAGACGTCCCCGACCACATCTCCCTCTGGGGTTTGCGCCTCGCCATCTGCCAACCCCTCCAACAATACGCCAACGTCCGTCCCACCAAGATCTTCCGCGGTACTCAATCGCCCCTGCGCAACTGCAAGTCCGGTGATCTGGACTGGGTCATTGTTCGCGAGAACAGCGAGGGCGAGTATGCCGGCCAAGGAGGTCGCTCTCATCAAGGCCGTCCCTGGGAAATCGGCACCGAGACCGCCATCTTCTCCCGCCACGGCGTGGAACGCATCATGCGGTTCGCATTCGAGACCGCCCAGCAACGGCCCCGTAAGCTCTTGACCGTCGTCACGAAGAGTAACGCCCAGCGCAACGGCATGGTGCTCTGGGATGAAGTCGCCAAGGAGGTGTCCCAGGATTTCCCCGATGTCACTTGGGATAAGATGCTCGTGGATGCCATGACTACCCGTATGGTCTTGAAACCGGAGACTATTGACACGATTGTTGCCACCAACTTGGTATGTACCACCCCTGGCCCTGTCGTGGGTACTGGAACCATGCGGGATGCTGATTATTGCCAGCACGCCGATATCCTCTCCGATTTGGCCGCCGCTCTGGCCGGTTCGATTGGTATTGCCCCTACCTCTAACCTGGACCCTACCCGCCAACACCCCAGTATGTTCGAGCCTATTCACGGCTCTGCGTTTGATATCACTGGCATGGGCATTGCCAACCCCGTTGGGACCTTTTGGACGGCCGTCGAGATGCTGAACTGGCTGGGTGAGAAGGATGCTGCGAACACGCTGCTCGAGTGTGTGGAGAATGTCTGCGAACAGGGAGTTTTGACCAGGGATTTGGGTGGTCAGGCGAATACTAAGGAGGTTACGGCTGCAGTGGTGGCGGAAATTCAGAAGGTGGTTAGGAAATAGGTTATGGGCTTGTGTTATAGAATAGGAAATAGATGAATATACGCATTGTTTGATAATTAGTTGCTTGTTCTGTGTCACCTGCGTTTGATGTTCATGTTAGAAGAATAACGAATCACAACGTGATAAAACAAGCTATATAGAAAACAGAATACCCATGTCTTTAGACCTGGTTGATGCTGGGAGCCTAGCATCCTGATTCATGTTTACCTCCAACCGAGAAAATTAGGGCTACCCCGGTTTACTCCCTCCGGTATCCCTCACCGGCAGGAGGCCCAATCTTGAATACCTACCCCCCAGTAATAGAAGCAGAGCCCTGAAGCAATTATAGCACATCGACTCCAGGAACAATGTGGCTTATAGAATGCCCTAAAACACTATGCGAAGGAAGCACAAGGGTAGCAATGGAGGGACTGAGGTCATCGCTACTTAGTACTTAGTTATCTATGAGGAATATATGAAAAGGGGTATGAGTATAGTAGCTGGAATAGTACGGCAGTTAATAGAATTTGTTGGTATAACTCCAGCGGTGAGTGGGAAATGGGTTTTTTCCCTGTAGTATACATATTTTTTTTTGTGGCTTGGCAGCGACTTAGGAAGGGCTCCGACAAATGAGCTATATAGATTCATCCAATTAGAATAATTAAAGGCAATGATCACATCACCATCTAGACACGGTTAGTAAAATAATGATACCCCCTATCCAACATCCCCTTGGCCCTTCGGGTCTGTTCATCCAGATCCTCTACCGGTAAGCCCAAGACCTCATTATCCAATCCCACCCGATGTTCATGATCTCCATCGCCATTGGGGAAAAAACACCCTCGAATACATGGCTAGCAGAAACCCAGCCCGATCTCCATTCCTCATCATCTCCAGTCCTCTCTCGTATCGTTCCTTCGACCCTTCTTGTACTACTGTCCACTGTTCCTCATCGTCACCGGTAACCCTCTTCCAACTCTCAAACATATCTCTCTGGCTGAGCAAGAAACTGGATATATACGCCGGTTTATTCGACCACCGGCTCAGCGTCACCTCTTTATCATGCTCATTTTCGGGGAAAAGCTTCAAGCTCAGCAGCGCAGCCACTGCCCGTCCGCACTGCGTCTGCGTGCTTACATTGATCTTCGTATTCCCGTCATCGTTCAACGTGAGTTTCTTCTCCGTGAAATCGAACCCGAATCCTCCAGACCCGAGGAGAAGACTGTGTTCATACCAAAAGCCGCAGACTAGAGCTGTCCAGGTGAGGCCCTTGGATTCGATTTCGTTGAGGGCATTGCGTAGCCGTTCCCAGTGTATCCCGCTGTTGACGAACGGCTGGTGCATGACGTCGCAGCCCCAGACGTTGGGCATGACATATTTCACTCCGGCGGTGACGGCGGCTTGGATGAGTTTGGATTGTGTGTCCGGGGGTGCTTGCACGGAGAGGGTGATGATTAGGCAGTCTTGGTTGAGGAGGGCGTTGGAGAGGCTGTCGGGGGAGTTGTAGTCCACTGGGATGGAATGGACGCCGGAGGGGAGAGGGCTTTGACTGCCCGCCCGGGTTAGGGCCGTGATGGTGTGTTTGCCTGTTTGAAGGAGGGCTTGAGTGATGGGTTGTCCGACGGAGCCACCGGCCTGGGGGGGTTAGTTGGATAATGTTACTAGGAGGGGAGGGGGCGTACTCCAACAATGGCGATGCGTTGGATACGGTTGGTGAACCCGGTGGGTTGGTCTTTGGCGTACATTGGTGCCATTGTTAAAGGTAGGATTAAATTTCTCAGTAAGAGGTATGGTATATTCTCTTGGGAGCTATCTGACCCTGCTTGCTGTCATCTCGGTGTTTTTATAGCAGGAAGATCCCTCGGGGTTAGGACTGCTATCTCCGTCCTCGAGCCTGGAAATTTGCCGGAGTTAAGGCCGTCCATGGTTGGCTTGGAATCATGCTGCAGGTAATTGACGGGGTATCTAGTCGCCGTGTTTTCGTTCATTTGTCATGCAGTAGGAATCGGGGCGGTGTTCGGACTCGGAGCAGGCATTGAATGTCCGATATGCCGAGCCTTGATTAGTGGTGAGACTGAAGAAATATATGTCTCAGATTGTGACGTTGTTCCGAGCCTCTGACACTGTGAACGGGCACTCTGGGGAAGGAGGATAAGTTGGCAGTCAAATGTACGCGTTGTTCAACTTGGCACAAGGAGAGCAATTATCACAGATCATGAATCGATATACGAGTATAGCAGCTGGCGAGAAACCAGAAAGCGGGCGGCATCAGGTGACCGAGGCACGGGAGGCACGTGCCTTGGCGCCGGGTGGTCCCGGTCCGGTCTTCCCCACCATCTCTAGGCTCCCTATTCTGCCACCGCCAAATTGAACACTTTTCGACCAAAGTTTTTCAGGCCTGTACACTGTTAAATCCGCTTATTTCCGGTGTTTTTGATGCGAGGTTCTCTAGGTTCTGCCACAGGAGCGGTAGAAAAGGCGGTCGGGAGTGTATCTATTCTCTACTCCGTCCATTCGCGTCCCGTTGTATTGATGGTTCTACACATGTTGTCTCTGCATTATTCAATCCATTTCCTAGGTCTTCTAATTAGATCCCGTAGAACGGCCCTTCAAGGTCAATCGATTAATCAAGCGCAATATCCCTCCTCATGCTCTTTTTTTAAACTCAGTTTCCGGTATTCTTTGCAGTAGTAGGATGAAAAATTATTCTATCAAGACACGAACGTTTTTCGGCTCTTTACGGCCTCGAACTTTTCGCTTTCACAAGCTTGAGAAACCACAGCACGCGAGCGCTTCGACCAAATGTGTGCAACAATCAGATGTTACTGTTGATGGTGAACCTTTCCGGTACACTTCTGGAAGATGGATGTAAGTGCTTTTGACACCATCGCTTTGTTCGAAGGCTGACTTTTGGAAGCTTCAATGAACATCTCCGTCTTGCAGAACGATTCCTTGAGTTTGATGTGTCCGCCCTTCAAAATGTTATTTCTGCTGCATCTCGCCATTCGATATCCGATCTTAGAGCCTTTAGAAAACTATCAGAAGGCGGATTCAACCGCGTTTTTGAGGCCACTTTCAGCGATGGGAAACATGTCATTGCGCGACTGCCATACCCAAGTACAGTACCAGAACACTATACTGTAGCGAGCGAAGCGGCAACTTTAGACTATCTTCGTCTGCATGGTATTTTCACCCCAGAGGTGTATGCGTGGTGTTCGACGAAGGCAAATCCTGTTGGAACTGAGTATATCATTATGGAAAAGTTGGATGGTATCCCACTCGGCGACAAATGGTTCACATTGACACCAAAGGAACAACACAAGGTCATGAATCAGATAATTGAATGGGAGGCGCGATTGATGTCGCTGCAGTTTCCTGCGTCTGGAAGTCTCTACTATACTAAAGACCTTTCATCTGAGAGCAGGGTACAACTCGCTGAACCCAACGGTATGGCGTTCTGCATAGGACCGGCAGCTCACTATAGCTGGTGGCATGACAAAAGGGATCTATTGAATATCGATCGCGGCCCTTGTGAGTGGACTCGTCGAGGATTGTATCATCGACATTGCTAACGACTTAAGGGCTTTCATCAATGGAGGTTTTCCGAGCAGCTGGCGAGCGTGAACTGGCCTGGACGAAAGCCTATGCAAAGCCTCGCTTGTCTTATGACCGACTATATAGGGAAACCTATCATTTTAAACCTCTATCACCCGATAGTCACATCACAGATCTCACCAACTATCTTAAAATGATACCCTGCTTAGGGTATGCAAGCGACTCAACTTTGAATCGACCTGTCATGCGCCACCCAGACCTTCAGCCAAACAATATTCTCGTTTCCGATGCCAATGACATACTTGGAATTATAGATTGGCAGCATTGTTCTATTCTCCCTCTCGGTATTGCTGCTGGAATACCAGCTCACTTTCAGAATTATGGTGATCCCGAATCAGAGATGCTGAAACAACCTCAGCTTAGTGTACCTCCAGATTATGACTCTTTGCCTAAATACGAGCAAGCATCGTTACTAGAGACTCGGCGCAAACGAATGATACATTTTCTGTATGCTGCCTTGACCAAAAGACTAAATAAAGAGCATTATGATGCCATCTTCGATCAGTCTGTTATCCTCCGCCAACGACTCTTCAAGAACGCCGGTACGCCCTGGGAGGGAGACTCGATATCGCTGCGAGCAGAACTCATTCGCTCGATACAGAATTGGGCGACAATTACCCAGACCACCGATCCAAATCAAAGTAAGAGCGTTCCTCCGGCCACTCCAGTGGATTATTCGGAGGAGACTGTCCGGGAAACCCTTGATTTGGATGCTCGTCAAAAAGAAGCTGATATCGCAATGGAACAAATGCGAGATGCCTTAGGTGTTGATATTTTGGGTTGGGTACCCAATGATGATTATGATGCTGTTAAAGGAGTGGCCCATGACATGAAGACCAAAATGCTCCAAGCGGCTGAGACCCCAGAAGATATTATCGGAGTCCGAGATCATTTTCCTTTTGATGACTTCGATGAAGCTGCCTGAGGAATTTTTCAAATTACTTCATTATTTTTCGTCTATTCATCGACAATACTATTGTTCGTGACGGCACCAATGGCCAACATGTTCCAACCTGTCATTTTGTCATTGTGTCTCATCACATCACAAAAACCACCTCACTCCTCCTTCCCCTATCCTTCCCCCTCTACAACTCCCTCTCAAACCTCTCCCCCAACACCCGTTCAACCCATCCTTCCACCTCCCTCTCCAATTCCACGTCCGCCTTCCCAAGCACCCCCCGTCTCATAAACCGCCTCCTCCCTATATTGATATCCCGGTTTCCACATGGTAAAATCAGGGTCAACAAGCAACGAGGCGGGCTTGCGCGTGTACCTTCAAACAGTATCTAGCTAACTCTCGCGGCCACTGGCATTTACTGGACATGGTTGAGGATAGGAAAGGAGTTAAGGTATACTTGGCTTATTGAAATATAATTACAATTTCAATCAGTTTCAACCATGAATTCAATAGATTTCTAATCCGATCTGGAGCCAAATAGCCAAGGTTGGTCAGTAGATGTTTTTCCCGCATGAAAATGAAGTTGAAGACTCTTGTAAAATCACAATCTATAGCAATAATAAAGAAACAGGCTGCCGATACAATCAATTTCGAAAATAATGAATAGATAAATCAAAATAAATAAATCAACTACTCACACCTCCCTGCGTGAGTCAATGCAATCATGTACGCCTAATCTTGATAGAGTGATATATCTAAAAAGATCCTATACTCCTATTTAAGAAGCAGCCTGTATTTTCCTTTTCATGTTTTTCACCCTTTTTTTTTTTTTTTTCCCTTTTAGTCTTATCAGGAGGTTCTTCTCTGCGGAAAAAATATAGTGCGCTTTAAGATAGGATGGATCCACCAGGTGACCGGGGGTTCCAGTTTCCTTCCCCACCAACTCACTACTACCTACTACTTACTCCGTACATACGCGTCGCATTTCTCCCTTCACTCAATCGCATTGATGGTTCGATTCAAGCTATCTCTGCACACAGTCTCCCCCTCTCTTACTCAGTCTCTCGCATGGCTGCTGCCACTAGCTGCGACCCGCTCGCTGCCTGCCGGGCCAACTGCACAATGGCCGAGTCGCCCAGCAGATCGGCCGACGCGACCGTGGCCCCGACCTCCCGCTGAAACCACGCCTTCAAATCCACCGTGACCAGCGAATCCACCCCGTACGATGCCAGCGACCGTTGCGCATCAATTTCCTTCGCCGACAACGCCATGATCCGCGCCAATTTGTACACAATCGCCCGAGTCACCAATTCTACCGCGTCCTCCATCGACGTCGCCCCCCGTAGCCCCTGCGCAATCGGGGCCTCGGCTACTTCCTCGGCCGTCTGGGATGCGCCCGCGATCGCGCGCAGTGGTGAAAACAACGGGTATGCCATGAAACCTGGTAGGGGGATGGACTGGCGGTGGAAGTCCCGCGCTGATCGGACCCCGGCCACCGTGTGACATGTCCCTGGACTCTGTGCGGCGCCCCAGCTCGGATCCATGTGGTATTCCAGGATGGCAAGCAGGAGGTCCTCGGATATCGCCCCATAGGAGAGTGCAATGGGGAGCCGGTCCTGGTTCTCCGCCACCCAGCCCACGCTGAGCACGCTGCCGAGACTGATCGAGGTGGCCGGGTAGCCGCGGGACACTAGCTGAGCGGCGAAGGCATCCAAGAATGCGTTGGCAGCGGAATAGTTGGCCTGGCCGCGGTTACCAATGATTCCTGCCGAGGAGGAGAGCATGACGAAGAAATCCAAGTTGGACTTGACATTCGAGAGAGCGGAGGCGACGTGGATGGTTCCTTGGACCTTCGGGGTGATGGCGTTGAGAAACTGAGCGTGGGTCATATTCGAGAGCATGGAGTCCTGTCATTGTTAGTATCAGATCCAACTCAACCCGGGTCTGGTCTCCTACCTCAAGAACCATGGAACATTGCAGGCAGCCCCGAATCGGCGGCATCGACTTTTGACACCGTTGGAGGGCATCCTCAACGGCAATCCCATCCGTGACATCACATACAGTGTCGGACACGCCGCACCCAGCATCCAGCAGATCCGCACAAAGTTGCTTGGCGGGGACACTGCTCGCTCCGGATCGTGACAAGAAGATAAAGTTCTTGGCCCCCCGGGTCAGCATCCAGCGCACCACACTTCTTCCGATGCCTCCGAACCCGCCGATCAGGAGGTACGATGCACAGGGGTCGAATTTATAGTCGCCTAGGGGCTTCATTGCAACCTGGTCTTGGTCAGCGGACCCGCATTATCAGGGACAAAGGAAGGCCTTACAGGGATAGAGTCGTTAGCTCGCGGTTCAAGGGCCCAGGGACCGGCGTTCCCTTGCCGGATCTGGGACAAGACCGTTTGAAGTTCGGAGTATCCAGCTCGGACTGGGATAATGGGCCGAATGGCGCGACTGGTCAGGAGCTGGGAAATGGTTCGCAGGGTTCCATGTAAGGCTTTGGGCCTCGCCTGCACCAACTCTTTGATGCTCACCGTGGCGTAGGTCCGGTTCGTAGGGCCGGCGGGTCCGGCAGGGAGGGACCCTTGGCCATAGAGGTCAACAAGGCGGCCGAAAGGCGAGAGACAGGCCAGGTCTTTCTTCTGCAGGCTCTCGCGGGTGATGTTGAAGAAGACGTCCACACTTCGGGTTGCGTCCCTGTTGGCAAGCTGTTGAGCGAACGAGGCGCCGTCCAGAATGTGGCTTCGCTCCACCCCGTAGTCAATAAGGGCTTGCCTCTGGGCATCCGTCCTCACCGTAGCATAGACCGTGGCACCGAGCATGCACGCGAACTGCACCGCCGCCTGGCCAGTGGCCGTGCCAGCGTTATGAACCAGAATGATTTCTTGTGGCCCCAGCCGGGCGACGTTTACAAGGCCATGATATGCCGTCGCAAACGGCAATGGAAGCGTCGCGGCATCCGCCAGGCTGATACCCTCTGGGACCTTGGCTACCGCCGAGGAATGCGTGCGCAGGAAGGTTTGGACGGAACCACTGGGGCCGGTGCGCAGAGCCATGACCTGATCGCCGACCTGGATGTCCTGGACGGCAAGCCCGACCTCAACAACCACTCCAGCCCCCTGGCTACCGGTGCTGTCGCCCGGGATCAAGCGAGTCATGTCGTCGGCATCCGACTCATCCAAGCCGACGGCACAGATCTGGATCTTCACTTCGTCGGGAAGGAGTGGCTCGTCCACCCGTTGATCCTCGACGAAATGGAACCCATTGGGCTGATGGGGTCCGATCGAAGTCAGCTTCACCGGATGATGGACGGCCTCGAGGGCCACCTGCTTGGACCGGGGCCGAGAACTCGACGCGATGCACTCGTTGATGCCGGTGGCCGGGAACAGTCGATTGGTGAGCAGCACACTGCCTTCTAGGCGCAACTCGGCGTTCCGAGGCACGAGCTCGTGGGAGAGGAAGGCGTGGTCGCAAACCCGGATCATTTGGAAAGCCGCCGCAGACGCACTGCGAACCGGTTGGGAAATCCCCAACAGGATGAAATTGACGCCGTCGTGGTCCCGCTCCCATCGGGCAGTCCGGACCAGCCCACTGGCCATGGCCGATTTGGGGGTTTCGTCTGCGTCGCAGGTGACCCAGAGCAGTCGGTGGAATGCGGTCAGGAGAAAGCTGATTCGGTCGTACTCGTGGGCCGAGAGCTCCGACAGGTCGAGCCCCTGGTAGCCGACCAGAACGAGGCCAATGGTGTTGATGTGGTCATGGGAGACGTCGGCGAGGTCGACCAGAGACGCGGTACAGCTAGAGGGAAGGCCCCGGGCGACCTGGGACGCGAGTTCGTACTGGCCGCCATAGCTGGACAAGTAGATGATGCTGCAGACATGCTGGGTGGCAGGTGGCTCTCGCACCCGCGAAGCCACAAAGGCGGTCATTTCGTTGAGGCCCTGGTCGCTGTCGTCTATCAGAAGCCGGGGCTGGAGACCGGCATTCTGCAACTCCTGGTTCCATTGGTCCTTGGTGACGAGCGGATTGGTCTCTCGATAGGGCTCGACACTGCGCCACCAGCCTGGGAGAAGCCCGAATGCTAGAGGGGAGCACATAAGATCAGGCTGGATGTTCTCGATCACAATCAGATCTCCGCCTCTGCAATCAAGTTAGCAATCACGTCCATCCAGAGCGGCGCACACTCACTCTTTCAGCAATCCTCGGATGTGGTTCAAAGAGGTGTTCAAATCGGCCGTGGCATGGAGAACCTGTTATCTTAGCATCTGGTCATCCGACCACTCCAGGAAGACATACATGTGTTGCGATGACCAGGTCATACGATCCCATCTCGAACCCCTGGTCAGCGGGATCCAGCTCGATATTCAGCACCTTGGGACGGAGGATGTCGGCCCAATCGTGGAACCGGGCGCGGGCCTTCTCGAAGAACGCGGCCGAAATATCGGTGAAATGGTACGTGGAGACCGATGAGACCAGGCCCCCGCCATCCTGTCTCTCGGTCGGCTTCAAACTATCGAGGATTACCTTGGTCGCACTTCCAGTTCCGGCACCCACTTCAAGGACTTTGATTCCAGTCTGTGCGTGCGCCAGGCAGTGCAGGTATCCGGCCACCGACGGAGCGATCTGCCCAGGAAGACCCTCTTCGTATGTCCGATCCATGAGGTTGTCGGGACCGAACATGACTTCTAGGCAGTCGATCTTTTGCTCCAGGATGGGCACCATCTGGGTCCCGACTCGCACGAGAAGCTCCCCTCGCGCGCTCTGCTGGGCGACTCGTGCGAGAAGGTCCCGCCGACGATCGGGGCTGGCCCGGATGCCCTCCAGCAGGGCCTTGTCAAGCAGGGGTACTGTTCCATCAGCAATCGATCGGCATTCCTTCTCCATCCATTTCATAAATGCCTCGTGATGCTGCGGCAGAGAGGGGAGCCCGCTCCGAGCTATATATTCCATGGTATCAAGCAGGAAGGTCGCAGATGCCAGCTGGAATCCCTCGTGCTCGTCCAACGTTGGCAGATGCTGCGCCACGTACATGGATGCGGAATCTCGAAGCGCGTCCACCGATGTGAGAAGCTTCACGTCGGGCTTCCACTTGACGACGTAGAAGGACTCGGCATCGGAAGCGTCTTCACTCGGTGGCAACTGTACAAGATCGAGCCCCGTAATCTGAATCTGCTGACTACCGGTGTTGCCTGTGATGGTAACGTCTGATCTCCAAGTCGTCGCCGAAGCACGCTGTGTCCTGGCAGAGGCCTCAAAGCCACGAACGCCGGTATCCTGTGGGCTTAATACCAACACGTCTTCGACATACGTGGTCACCATTGGGCCTTGCGAAGATTTGCAGAGATGCAGAAGGGCATGCAGGATGCTTTCAAACGTGCATGGGTGCAGCGAATAATGGTCGTGAGCCTGACAGGGAATGGCGGGAGCCGTGATCGTGGCAGTGCAGGCGTGGCGATCAGGGGACAGCTTCATCTCTTCGATGTTTCTCAGGTATTCTCCAAAGTCCATGCCGGCGGTGGTAAAGCTGCTGTACATCTGGGTGATGTCAACCGGCTCGGTACACTTTTCTCGAAGAGCGTTCTTGGGATGTGGTTCATGCGGTCCGGTTTCGACTCGAACTGAGCCCACGCAGTGCTCGGTCCAGGTCTTCTCTGCACTGTCATACGACACAATCCGGAAGGCCGACCAATCCGTGCCGGAATTGGCATGCATCTTCATTGGGTATATGGAGAATTGGATTTCCACGCCAGTCGCGCTGTCCGGAATTGGCAAAGGTGCCAGCATCGATACATTTCCCAGCCTGACTCCGCTGATGGCTGTGTTACCGGCGCGTTGAATTGCCGCCTCGATCGCCATGAGCAGGTACGCCACACCAGGGAAGTGAATTTTGCCGCTCATCTGCGAGGGTTAGCTTGGCTCAAAGCAGACGGAAGGGAATCTCACCCTGTTCATTCGCAGCCAGGGGAGGTCGTCCGGTCTTAGAACATTGCGCCATCGCTGCTCGACGGGGTTGGTGTCTTCGACGGGCACCCCCAGGAGCTCGTGCCGTTTGTAGGTCGGGAACTTGGTCTGCTCGACCCGGCGAGATGTTCCACGCATCGATCGCGAATGATCGAAGGCGTAGCCGGGAAGACTGGTTAGTAGTCGGGGTGTTTTCTTCGATCCGGCACGACGATCGTTGATGGCGGCCAGACTGATCTCGTGTCCAGAACAGACGAGCGTACCAAAGGTGCGCAGGATGGTCGAGCCATCAGTCTCGTACCGTTTCAACAAGCTGCCGTATTGACTTGATTGAAACTCGGGAACATCTGCGAAGGTTTCCTTGATGGCAGTGCGCAGGGTCGAGTGCGGTCCGATCTCGATCAGGGCATCTTCCCGACTGCCCATTGCACTGGGATCGTCCATGGATGCCAGCAAGGCTGCGGAGAACCGCACCGGGGAGACCAGATTGTCCACCCAATACGACGGCTGCTGCGCTTCCCCGGCCGTAACTGCGCGTCCTGTCACCGAGGAGACCATCTTAATCCCAGCGTCTGTGTGGATCTTGTCGCCAAAGTCGAGGTCGCCGAGCAGATCCAAATACTCCGGCGCAGCGTCTCGCATGTAGTCGGAGTGATACGCGACTTTGACCGGTAGTAAGCGGTTAAGCGCGCCGACGTCATCTAATTCCAGCTTTGCACGCATAATATCTTCATATCGGCCGGTGAGCGTGAGATTCTTCGGACTATTGTAGCAGCCAACCTTGACAGCCGTGGACTGCCCCTTGTTGATGCGTGCGACGAGTCGCTCCAGTTGCGTGACGGGCATCGCCGCGGCCAGCATGCGCCCCTGACCATCGGTGCGGCGAGAACACACCTGGCCCCGGCAAAAGGCCACTTTCCAGGCGGCCTGGCGGGAGATCTGGCCAGCGCAATATGCCGCGGCAATCTCCCCCGAGGAGTGCCCGACTACCGTCTGTGGAGTGACGTTCCAGCTGGCTAGAAGGTCCACCAGGGCGACTTGGACCGCGACGCACGAGGACTGGGCGAAGGTGGGCTCGTCCAGTTCGCCTGATTCCGAGGCGATGCGCTCTACGGTATACTCGTTAGCTGAATCTATCAACGGAGAGGATGGTAGCATACCATATAGATCCCAGCCACTCCCGAGATATTTCATGAAGGTGGATGTCTCTTGGATTCGCCGCCGGAACAGCGGATACACCAGCAGATCAGAAGCCATACCCGCCCAATTGGCCCCCTGGCCGGTGAAGATGAAACGGACGACTTTTTCGGCCGGGGACTGACGGATGGGACGTGTGTTCTGCAGTGAGCTACGCAAGCTGTCGATGCTATCGGCCACGTGGTAGCTGCGCCAGTCGAACCGGGTTCTTTTGTCGTTCAATGTGTGGCACAGGTCATTCAGGAGCCTTTCCTCTCCATCTGAGTCTGTGATTGCCCGCATAGACTCAAGATGCGATGCCAGTGAAGCCGCATTCCGCTGGATGCCAGCCTCATCAAATGCCGAAATGATAAACAGGCGGTTCACCGATGATGCCTGGGGTGGTTGAGCCCCATTCACAGCCGGCTTCATAACTGAAGGGACCATGGCTTTTGTCGTAAATTCTGGCAGCTGCAAGGCACCCGGCAGTTGCTGGCCGAATAGATCGCTGAAGAACCCTTCCACATCTTCAAGCACGACGTGTGCATTCGTGCCGCCAAAGCCAAACGAATTGATGGATGCCCGTCGAACGTCCTCTCTCGGCCAGGGCGTTGCCTCTTTCGCAAACTTCAGATCAGGACGCTGGGGAATCCGGGGATTCAGTGTTTGTAACCCTGCCACAGGAGGGATTGTCTTCGACTCCACCGCCATGGTCGCCGATATCAACCCAGCCATTCCGGCGCCGCCTTCCAGATGCCCGACAACAGACTTTACGGATCCGACATAAAGCGGGGATTCTCGCGAAACCCCCAACGCGGCCGAAATTGCCTGTACCTCCAGGGGGTCTCCGACCGGCGTGCCGGTTCCATGGGCCTCGACGTACCCTGTACGGGATGGGTCCAAGTCGGCGGCCTTGTAGACCTCACGGATGAGTCGTTCCTGTGCGGTGGGGCTAGGGACGGTGATGCCGGGGGTGCGGCCGTCTTGGTTCGACCCGGTGTTGCGGACAATGGCCCGAATGCGGTTCCCATCGCGAAGTGCAGCGTGGAGTGGCTTGATGATTACAGTCCCGAGGCCTTCTCCTCGCCCGTATCCATTTGCTCTAGCGTCAAAGCTCATACTCCGGCCATCCGGGGAGAGGACACCCAGACTGGAGAGGTACATTGTGGGGGCGGGATGTTCCATCAAGTTGACGCCACTGATGATCGACTGCTACATGTGAGCCTTACTTCCTCGTTATACGGAATGAGAGATAAAAGGGATATCTGACCATCGCGGATTTCCCCGCCCGAACGTCCATACATCCCTGGTGGAAGGCCACCAAGCTACTCGAACAAGCCGTATCGATAGTCTGACTCGTTCCATGAAAATCGTAGAACCAACTAATCCGGTTGGCCAGAATCGACGGACTCGTCCCGGTGCCTTTGCCTTTCAATGCCAGGAGAAGATCAGAATTGGCGAGGGCCAAATGGTCATTGTTCGAGCAGCCGACGAACACGGACGTCGAGGACGAAACGGCTTCCTGTAACGGGATTCCGGCTACAGCAGTTAGGTAAGTGGTCTCTATATAGTCAACCATTGACATACCATTCTCCAGCGCATGATAGACATTCTCCAAAAGCATCTTCTGCTGCGGATCCATAGCCAGGACATCAATCTCGGAGAGTTGGAAAAACGGCGAGTCAAATGCATTCAAATCGGATTGCAGGAAATAGCCGCCCTTGGAGTAGGTTGTGCCTGTGGCCTCGGACGACGGATGGTAGTAGAACGAGGCGTCCATGCGAGTAGCTGGCATAGGTCCATGCATGGATCGAGCGGCCATGACCTGTTCGTAGAGGTCCCGGGGGGAGTTGATTCCATTGGCATATTTGCATGCTAGACCGATGATGGCGAGGGGTTCGGATTGAGGGGTGGAAGTGAGTGCCATTGTGCTGCTTGTGTTCCTGAGGGGGTTACATGGATGGATTTGGATGATGTGCATTGGTGTCTGGCTATTTAAAGTCTGCATACTACCCCCATAATACCAGTCCTTCCTATGCTGGGCTGGCACTTGGCGTGTATATCAGCCCTACACGTCAATCCCGGGATTTACACGTCACAGCCTGGCCACAGCTGCGTGGTTTATATTCCCATCCCTATCCCTATCCCTACCCCTCTCTCCGTTTCAGTCTATATAACCCCCAACCATTTCCAATCCATATTCATCATACTACTAGAGACTCAATCCACACACCACTCTCCACCCCATCCCCCAAATCCAACAAACCAACCCTCAACAATCCACACCATTAAAACAAGGAAGAGAGATTGAAAATGAACCTCAAACCCCGCGCCACCACCTTCCTCACCACGCTCGTCAACTCCCGCGAAACAGCATCCATCGAACACCTCCTCCACCCGAACATCACCCTCCAACACAACGACCTCCCACCGATGAGCAAATCCGAGCTGATTGCCTTCTGGCCGGAGGTGCTCGCCCAGAGTCCGAATTTCCGGGTCCAGGTTCGGGATGTCATCCAGGAGGGGAATAAAGTGTGGGTTTATTCTCGGGTTGAGGGGAGGTTGGGTATGGGTGTTATGGATGATGTGCATATGTTGGTTTTCGATGAGGAGGGACTGATGGTGAGGTGTAGGGGGGTGCAGAGGGTTGTTGAGGGGGAGGGGAAGCATTCTGTGGAGGAGGAATCTAAAGGAAAAGAAAGTGAGATATGTGAGGGTGGGGGGTTGATGTAAGTACGTTTGATATGGTTGGTAGTAGATCATGATATTGGGGATGTGCTGTCTGTTTCCGTTGAGTAGGTGGATACTGAGATTGTAAGAGCTGGGAATCTGTGGGAGTATGAGTTTGGATCGGATTAGTGGGATGATGGTGGTAGGAGGAGTAGTAGTAGTAGTAGTAGTAGTAGTAGTAGTAGTAGTCAACAGGACTCGAATTGTATGTTCCATTGCAGATCATGAAGATATACATACATTTTAGTAGCCCTGCAATCAATCCACTCTCATCCTCGCCAACTCACCCACCGTACACCCCAATACATCCCCCGCCGTGAAAGTAAACCCGGATTGCTTTGCCAATGAAGTCAAAGATAGGGCTGTCAGGGAGTCGCCCCCGATGTTGATGAATAGCTCGTCTATGGATATCAACGAGGGTTGTTCGTTGTCGCCATCGAGGACTTGCCGGATTAGACGTTGGAGGAGGATTTCGTTCTCACTGAGGTGCTGCTGTTCACTCTCATCATTGAATGAGCCCTGCGCGTTGTCGGATATCCCCCCGATAATGTAGGGTTTGTACCCATCCGGTGTAAGATCCCCAACCAGACTCTGCAATCGCCTTCGATCGGTCTTCCTCGACGGAGACAGGGGAATCCTCGTCACAGGGATCCAGACAGTAGGTATCATGAACGAAGGCAGTCGGCTCTCAAGTATCTGTCGAACTTGTACCAAGACCATGCGCTGTTCCGGACTCATGGGGAGAACAACCACATCAGGGCAATCATTCACCACATCCTGAACGTAAAACAAAGCCAACATAGCCCTACCCCCGGACTTGACCACATCCACCACAACCTCAAAAGTTCCATCCATAGCAACACGAGCATGATATTCAACCTCACTCAACTCAAGCCTCTGTCCACGGATCTTAACCTGCGTATCTTTGCGCGCAATATAAAGCAACGACCCATCCATCCGCGAGGAATACTGCACCAGATCCCCCGTTCTGTATACCCTTGCCGGGGCGTAATGAAATCTCTGCATCCACTCCGGAGCTTTCAAAAACGCCCCCTCCGTCAGCGCCACATTACCATGATACCCCCGGCCAACAATGGGGCCTTCGATCAACAGTTCCCCGATTGTACCCACCGGGGCGAGTCGGGTATGATCGTCCCAGTCGACAATCCAGGTGTTGCATCCTCGGGGAGTGCCGATGTCTCGGGGATCGGAGTGTAGTGATAATGTGGGTTGGAGAGTAGCCAGGACAGAGCATTCTGCTGGCCCGTACGCTTGCATTAGATGGACGTGCTGGGACCATTTCTCGATTTCGGTGCGGGTCATTGATTCGCCCATTAGGCAGAGGTGGGTGAGGGTGGGAAAGTCGGTTGGGTCTAGGGCCCGGACGACGCTAGGGGTAAGCCATGTCCAATTGGCTTTTCGGGCTGCGACTGCCTCGGGTAGTGAGGAGGTTCGTTCCTCGTCGGAGAGGATGCAGATGCATCCGCCTGCCATGAGGGTGGTTAGATGCTCGATGATGCTGGCGTCGAAGGCGTACGAGGCGAACTGGAGGACTCGGGCTGTTGGGGTGATGCATGCGGGCGTGGTGTATGCTTGCGCGCCAGTGGCGTAGGAGGAATGGTTGATGATGACTCCTTTGGGGGTTCCGGTGGAGCCGGAGGTGAAGATGGCGTATAGGGCGTCGTTGGGGTGTACGGTGGGTAGGGATGATGCAGGGGAGTGGTGGTCCATTGCATTGATGAGGAGCACGTTTCGTGATAATTGTTCAGCCAGGTGGTGGTATTTCTCTGAAGATAACACCATTGGAGCATCGAGCTGATTGCAGGTTGACTGTAGTCGTTCTGTCGGGAATGAGGGGTCTACAAGTACAAATGCACCGCCGGATTTTATCACAGCTAGCATGGCCACGGGCGTCCACTTGGACTTTTCGAGTAACAGGGGTACGAACACTCCTTGTTTGACGCCGCGGGTATGGAGCTGGAAGGCCAATTGTGAGGAGAGCTGGTCCAGAGAAGCGTATGTTAGGGTTCCATCCCACGAACAGACTGCCTCTGCCCGCGGGTGCGCAAAGGACTGCTTCTGAATAATCTCGTGGACACACATCTCGGCCTGTGTCTGGGGTACATTCCATGTGCCGAGTCGCTGTTCGTCCAGCGGACTGACCAGACTGAGATCGTTGAGTTTACAGTCAGGTACATCATTGACCTGTCGTATCGCATGGGCCAATTGTGAGAGAAGAATCTCCACATATTCCTCTTCAATCATTCCCGGATCAAAGAAAGCCTGCAAATGGATTTTGTCCGGCCCCAAGACCTCACAGGACAGTGTCAAACCATAGGAAAATAGCTCCGGCAACTGCTGATCTTCCATCAGATCCAACTTACCCCCGGAATTCGAGGCATGCACGATAAACAGGCTTTGAAAGGCGCATGCCGCTTTAGCCTCCGGTCCAATGCGCGAGATGTTCTGTAGGCCGCATTGTTCGTGCGGCAGCATCGCGGCGGCGTCTTCTTGCAGCGTTTGCAAGGAGTCTGTCACGGAGACATCCCCGTTTATCTGGACGCGCAAAGGCACTGTCGCTAGGGTCGGCCCGACCAGACTTTCGATTCCCTCTACAGGCGCACTCCGGCCGGTGGACACCGCTCCAAACACGACGTCGGAGTTGCCTGTATGTTGGGAGAGGAGCAGGGCCCAGCAAAGCCGCAGTTTCGTAGTGGCGGTGAAGTCACTTCGCGAAGCATTCAGGAGAACCGTCACGTCTTTTGATCTCGTAGGGTTAGGCAAGTATGTAGCATCAGGCAGACGGGGAAAGACCGTAGGGCTCGCATCCGCAAGCCGGTTTCTCCAGAATGCGTCACTTTCCTCGGCAGGACGAGAGCAGACATACGAAACGAAGCCTTTGAAATGTTGTAGTGCCACTGTTTGTCCGGCGTAGGCTTTTTCAACCTCCGCGAGCAGCAGGGGAGCAGACCAGCGGTCGAAGATGGAGTGGTGCACAGCTAGCAGGAGACGAGCTGGTGCGGAGTCCGGCTGCAGCAAGGCGAACCGGGCGAGTCGCGATCCCAGGCTCATGGGATTTCTTCGATTAGACTGTCGGAACTCCCCTTCGGTGTCAACATGATCCCAGGTGATGGACTCGCTCACAACCGCTTGGTGGAAGCCGCTGGGAAGGTGCACGATTCTCGTGCGGAGAATAGGCAAAGCCCTAACCACCGCTTGCCAGGCCTCCCGAAGCCGGGCCACGTCCACCATCGGAGGAATCTCGTACGCCATTGTCAGGATGTAGGAACCGGGTCTCTGCGCCGACAGCGCCATCAGACCCTCCTGCAATGTCGTGCATGGATATATGTCCTCGATATCGGATGGTCTGACGCCACACTGCCGGGCCACATCTGGCTTTAGGTGCTCGATGTCCCCTGGCGTGGTGGACGACATCTTCCAGTTATCCTCCCCGGGTCTTCCTGCATCCTTGACATGGGCTACCAAGTCCCCTAATCTCGGATAGTGAAATACATCCAACACCGTCAGGAACAGTCCGTGCTCTCTAGCCATTGGTACCAGTTGGATGGCCAGCACCGAGTCACCCCCAATGTGAAAGAAGCTATCATCGACGCCGATACTGGAACATGGTAGGCCAGTCAGCTCCGACCACAACTGCTGCATCGCGCGTTCGGGAGCACTCATTGGAGCTTCGACAACTGCCCGATCATTCGTCGCCAGCTGGACGAGTTCCGCCCTACTCATCTGTCCCGCCAGCTCACGCAAAAGGCGTCGATCGGCCTTGTTAGTTCGTGTCAGCGGGAGTCGAGATAAGGGCACAAACGCCGTGGGAATCATGGAGCTGGGCAACGAGTCTTCCAGAGCTTGCAATACCCTCGCCACTGTCCGGCGGAAGCCATCGTCCGCCCGTTGGATCACCGGGGCGTCCAATGGCTGCCTCTGTCCAGGAGACAGCATAAAGGCCATCAGCACATCGACTCGATCCCTCGTGGACACCACGTCAACCACCACGTCTACCGTCCCACAAGCCCGGCGCACATGCGACTCGATCTCGGTCAGATTAATCCGAGTGCCTCGAATCTTCGCATGGCTCTGCCTTCGTCTAACAAAGCTGATAGATCCATCCGAGTTGTAGCGCACTAGATCATTAGTTCGATATAACCTGGTCGTCTCCCCTGGTCGAAACCGGGCCATCCACGGTGGAGAAGAGGTAAACTGCGCCGCGGTACGCTCTTCATCATGAAGATATCCTCGAGCAAGAACAGGGCCCTCCACCAACAGCTCCCCCACGGCGCCAATAGGCACAAGTCGATTCGGATCATCCGGATAGGTGATCCACGCGGCAGGGATGGTGGGCTTCCCCAAGACTCTCGCATCGCTGGTAGGAGACAGGGCCGGATTCAGCAGACACCAGCCACAAGTTTCGGTGGTGCCATACGAGACAGTCAGCCGGCATTGACTGGCCCACCGGGCGACGATATCCCCAGCCAGACTCTCGCCCCCGACAGTGATGCTGCGAAGATCAGGCACTTGGCTCGGTTGCAAGCCAGCCAGAGACGTCGAAGTTAACCAGCAGAACGTCGCCCGAAAATCGCGCAACGCCCCGGCCAGATCATCCAATCGCTGGGTCTCGGATGGCAGACACACACAGCCCCCTTGGCTCATGGTGCCGAAGATATCGCACAGACTGACTGTGAAGGTGAAGGAGGTGAATTGAAATGTCCGCGTCTGGGGAGTGAATTGGCTTGCGGTCGCGTATGCCGTGATGCTGGTGAATAGGGCCGCGTGCTCGAGGATCACTCCCTTGGGAGCTCCAGTGCTTCCTGACGTCCAGAGTAGAAATGCAGCACCTGGACTAATCCTCGAGGATATCCCTACCTGAGGGATATGAGTGAATATATCCGGCGACACAACCACCACCTCAACCCCCTCTATCTGAAAGAGAGAAGCATACCCCTCGGTCACCAGAACAGTCTTAGCTTCACACGTCTTGACCATTGACTCTAATCGACTGCGCGGATTCGACGGTTCCAATGGCGAACATGCCGCCCCGGCCTTCAGAATGGCCAACATGGCCACGACAGCCCAGACGGATTTGTCCGCACACAGGGGGATAAAGCTCCCCGAGAGGCCCAGAGAGATGAGATATCCGCTCAGCTGCGTTGCATACTCATCTAGCTCCCGATAAGTTAGCTTACCATCCCAGGCATCGACAGCCACTCGGTCCGCATTTTTTTTTGCCTGTCTTTCGACAATCCCATACAGAGATCCTTCCTGCATGACCCGTGGAAACACATTCCATCCAGAAAGACACTCGATACCCTGCTCCCCGAGCATATCCATCTCCCTAACACGGACGTTGCCTCTTTGAAGTGCTGTGAGAATGGCCTCAAACGCACTAGCCACGTTGACAGCCTGTCCAGAGCTCAGGAGACATGGTCGATATGCCAGCGACAAGGATGGATCAGTCCCGTCAATGCACAAGACCAATTCAAGTTCCTGGCTATATTAGCCCTTGAAGATAACCCTACCCCAGGGGAAGGTAACATACCCTTGGAATTTGCATCCCAAGACTCACGCCCGTATTTACTTCTGAATCCACACCAAGCAGGAGAGACCCTTGTTCTTCAACCTGCAGATCCTGCCAACATGCATCATGATTTATCTCCACGCCGAGGCAACTCCATCTACCATCCCGTCCAAGCGCAAAAGTAACGGATTCATTCCCGTCATACACCGAAAGAAGAATACCCCATGCTATGGTGAGTATATGAATCTTCTCATCGACAGTCGCGTTGGATAAGAAGGGATAGTGTCCGATATCGAGGGGGATGTGTTGCAGAGTGTCATCGTTGGCTGGTTGGCCGTCAGTAAGATGGGGAAATCGAGTTGCCATGGTGAAGGGGATGGGGATGGGAAATGGGTGTCACGTTGATAATCGTGGGGAGTTTATATGTGATGCCGGAGTCATCTTTCTGAGGCTTCGGGTGATAGATAGTAATAGACTTTTTACACATCATCCTGCAGGGAGGTGGCTGGGTTACACGTCATTGCCTAATGGTTCCCTGCGGGAGGAGGGGGGCGGGATAAGGGCTTGCCAACAATTTGGCGACTACGTGATTGGATCAATTACTGCTGTGGCTGATTGAATCTGCCATTTTCTTTGTCTCGTAGTGTGCTGTTGCTGGTGATAGTCGTGGGATGGTGATGTAGGGTATCTGGCTTGAGGGTCGAATATGTTGGGATCCATATACCTTTGTAGTTGCTGCTCTGATCGGTAGATATCTATCTGTCTTGGTATGATTGGGGGCTATTGATAGGTTATACATCTCGTATTCTACTACTGTTGAGTGTCCCAAGTTTCATGATAAACAGTAACATAATAGATCCCCAGTTGCTAGTATCACCAGAAGTAGATTGCACGCAACTGTCCAACAATCCGCAGTAGATGGCACGGAAACATAGGTCGTGTAGTATATACACACCACACACACAAAACCACAAATCTGGAACCAATCTAATAACTTCATCCCTGAACCCTCCACTCTCACAGCTACACCTCCTACATGGCAGCATCTACTCTCCCCGAGCAGGCTTCAAAACCACCCGCACCCCCTTACTACCCTTTTTCGCATGCGGCAGCATCATATCACTATGCAGCTTCACATCATTTACTGTCGTATCCTGGAGCTCCATATCATATTTGCGGAACAGCGTGGCGACGGCCATATAAAGCTCCGCAAAAGCCAAACTTCGGTCGTAATCAGTATATGTCTTCTCAAGAAGGAAGTCCACTCACTTCATTCCGATACACTGTCGCGATCCTTTGCTGAACGCAACCATGTACTTGTTCAGTCTTCTCCGCTCGTTGATGTCGGTCCATCGGTCCGGGATGAACTCATGCGACTGGGGGAAAATGGTCTCGTCGTGATGGATCAGAGCAGAGGACATGCCGACGGGCGTCTATATTTATCAGCGTACGTCTTCTGGGGAGTTGGGGATGTCTACATTTGGCGGGATGACCATATCCTTGTATTTCAGTGGATCGGTGGGACTGATTCTCTGGAGACGATGGGATAGGCCGTACGAGAGGCTACTGAGTTAGTGCGGTCCATCAATGAGTTAGATTGACATACCGTAGGCCTTCGTAGATAATTCCCGTCTACACCGTCAGTTTATGCCGTTTCAGTCAAAGGAGGACCTACCAAGTATGGCAACTGTTCCAAAGTCTGTAGATCCATGGCTCCATCGGCAGGAAACTTTGCGTCAAGCTCCGCGCGCAATCGGCGCAAAATGTCCTTGTTATTCAAAATATGAAAGGTACAAACCGTCATGGTGTGAGCAGTCGTCTCCGTTCCCGCAGCCACAATGGTGATGTATTCATGCAGCACTCGCTCCTCGGTGATATCAGGCGTGGTGGAAGCCCGACTGACCAGCTCCGGGAAGAGGGCCAGCTCACTGCACTCCTGACTGGGTTCCTTGGCCGTGTCAGGATGAGTCCACATGAAGTTGACTTCCTGGATGCATTTCATGCGAAATGCTATGACCGACAACAGCTTCGGGTACACCATTTTGATACAGCGCGCGCCAGATCTCGCTAACAAAGGGAAGAACCCCGGGAGATGGCGAGCAATCATGCCAATCTCGACGAGATTGCGGACGGTCTCGCTCCAGATGGGCACCATGTCGGGTGTATCCAAGTAGCCCAGCGCGCGGTAGCTGGTGTACCCGGTGATAACATCGGCCGTGAAGCAGTTATAGGCCACATCTACCTTAAGAGGCTTGCCGCTGCGCACATATGCATCGAGCTGGTGCATGAGCTTGGTGATCTTACCTTGGATCAAAGGCTGGATGCGATCCACGCGCGCCTTTGCAAAGTAGGGGGCGATTAGGGCCCGACGCGGCCGGTGCAGCCGGTAATCGAGCGTGGAGAAGGCCGACTCGGCGACATCGAAATTGGTAGTGAACCATGGGTCCTTGTTTCGGGGGGCGCTGGTGGAGTACAGTGTTTCGTAGTATTCGGGGTCGTGGATGTGGATTTCCGTCGGACTGATGCGGACGATGGGGCCTGCTTCTGTCAGCGCCGTCAATTAGGGTTCGCCGGACGCACCGTATTTCTTATGCAACTCGGCAATCTTGAAAGTGTATCGTCCATGACAGATCACATCATAGAAGAACTCATACAGTCGGGTGCAGGCCGCCAGTTTGGGGCCGGGAATATGAGACAGAGGGGAGAGGAATAGTTCAGAGACCATGAGGGTGCAGCAGTAGATCACCCCCACGGCGAAGACCGCCCAGAGGAAGGGGTGGCTGAAAGAGGCGACAAAATCCATGTTCATGGCAAGGCAATTACTACCCAGCTGGCAACTGACGGACATTGCAGGGCCTCGGCATCCTCATTTCTAAATACGGAGTCGGTGATGATGCGTGGCAAGCCTCATTCAGCGATGACGTGTAGACCAATGCTTCCACTGGTCCGGATGATGCTGTGTGATTCAGATCACGATCTGACCACCGAAAGCCCGTGATTCATTCAAGGTCTTGGTGGCCGGAGTTCGGAGTATATAAACCTGCTCATCCGTTTCCATACCCTCAACGCCATAAAGTCCATGACGAACCACAATGAACATGGTCCATCCAATCCATCAGGGCCGAGCAGGGATCCCACCTCCCTGATTATTGCCATTCAGACCAGCAGTAAAGCTTGCTGCAATCAAGACATCCCTCCTCCGAAGCGCCGACATTGGGGTTCTGAAACCAGCCACGCTAGCGAGATGCATCAGCCAAGCTATCGCTGCAGCTACAGACGCTAATGCAGCCCTTTTGATGAGGATGCCCATTCTGCCAATCCACAAGCCAGCAGGCCCCATGGGGCAATGGTTGAGCAGCTTGCTACCAAACCCCGCGTCGCCTTCGCTTGGCTGAACTGTGTTTCTCTCGGATAGTCCCGCATAACCATCCAACCATCCATACAATGGGAAACGGGAAACAAATCCTGGATCTGCGCCAACCTGCAGGACCGGATCTACGGCGCCTACGCTACTTCTCCAGGCTTGCCTCTGGGTCCACCAGCAAGGGTTGGCGTTTGCTAGCACGTATTCATATAGCCAGGCCTTGGACAGAATGCATGGAGTCACAGCGGATTGATATATGCCTCGCCCGCATCTCAATGGAACAAACATTGATTTCTCCTGAGCTGCTCGACAGTTCGAGCTTTCTCCCACTTTCTGGCGCAGATGAGTCCCAAGGAATGGGGCCTACTCCAGGGTACGTGGATATGTGGTGGCTTAAGCCGTTCACGACGATTGATAATTTGCAGGCCTCGCATATCAAGCGTCAATGATCTCTCTATATCGCAACTCGATCACCTGGAGCAGATGCTCGGGTCGCCGACTATTGCCAATCATGTCGATTTCAGCGCAGTTTCAACGGATTTGGGATTCCTTGCCGATCCCAATATTAGCCTCTCATCCGCCGAGTTCACAGATCTGTTCTCAATCCCTTCGGACAGCGCTTCTCTGATACCGGAGCCCTCAAGTCAACCATCTCTCAAAAGCCCTGACATTCAGACCACACCTCCAGAGGGACTGAATCACGATACGGCAAATTTGAGATCAGCCCCATCCCGGACCTCCTTCGAGCAGAGCACCGACGTAAAGCAGTTACGAAAGAAATACCACGAGAAATACAAAGAACGAAACCGGTTAGCTGCAGGCAAGTCGCGCCAAAAACAGGCGGATCTGATTGAGTTGTTGCAAGCCGAGCAGCGCGAAGAGGAGCGTCGCCGAAAGGCCTTGGAGAAGGAGATTGCGCAGATGCAGAAGGACCTTGTAGACATGAAGCAGGAACTGCAGCATCACATCCGGGTTGCCAATTGCATGACGATGATGTCGCATGGGGCGCACATGCAGACCCTGGGGTTCCTGGCGCAGGATATGCTCCGGTAGATGACGATCTTGATTTCATATGCTTGGTTTCTTGAATGGCATTAGGTTATTAGCATGACATGAGCAATTCCCATATGATTACCGGATGATGTATTCAATTGCAAGGATAAACAAACTGTAGTCAATCCACTTCTCATCACGGATCAAGATATGATCTCAGCCACCTCGAGCAAGATCCAGGGATCTCCGTGTAGGGCTGAATCGACAGCCAGCGCCACTTCCTTGATCCGATCAGTACTTCCATTGACGGAGATCCCTCTCCTTCATCGCATCTCGGATAACCTTAACCGAAGGGCCATAGCCGCTTGATGTATTTGTTTCTGACAATCTTGCGTGATGGTAGCAGATCCTGCATGTCAGCATGCGCGAGCACCTCGCCCAATCCCTGTCATTCAGCCATCTACCTCTGTCAAAGGATCTCTGCAACACTCACCGAGTTGGCTACACGTCAAGTAGGAACTCTACACGTCACACCAAAACTACCAGCTGGACCATCGGCTCCAA
This sequence comes from Aspergillus sclerotioniger CBS 115572, assembly GCF_003184525.1. Taxonomy (NCBI): domain Eukaryota; kingdom Fungi; phylum Ascomycota; class Eurotiomycetes; order Eurotiales; family Aspergillaceae; genus Aspergillus; species Aspergillus sclerotioniger. Next base: position 316,428 of record NW_020291000.1, on the reverse strand, counting down.
AGGTACGATGGTATATATCTCCTTCATTACAGATTTCTACTTCCATCAACATCCAGCCCCGACCTACAGATCCTACAGATCCCTCACCCACAACAACAACCCCACCATGTCCATTCCCCAGAAAACAACCGTCCTCGTCATCGGCGGCGGACCAGGCGGCTCTTACACTGCCTCTGCTCTAGCCCGAGAGGGCATCGACACTGTTGTGCTAGAAGCGGAGGTATTTCCCCGGTAAGTCCACTTCATTGATACACACAGATAACCCCAAGATAGGGCTAATCCCACCAGCTACCACATCGGAGAAAGCCTAGTCGCATCCATCCGACCATTCCTCAAATTCATCGATCTAGACGAAACCTTTGTCAATTATGGGTTTGTTCGCAAGGTACCACCTACCATCCCCACACTCCACTCAACCCTACCCTACCCTAACAACCAAATCCCAGAACGGCGCCGCCTTCAAACTCAACAACCAAAAAGAAGCCTGTACCCGCCCCCTTACCCCTTCCCCACCCCCAATCTAATAAATCCAGACACCGACTTCATCCTCACCGCCGGCGCCGACACCTTCGCCTGGAACGTCATCCGCTCCGAATCCGACGAGCTGATGTTCAAACACGCCGCCAAAAGCGGCGCTCAAACCTTCGACGGCGTCCGAGTCACATCCATCGAATTTGCTGCCTCGGCTGAGACTGACAACGAGGGAAACCCTACCCCAGACAGACCCGTCTCAGCGACCTGGAAAACCAAAGACGGCCGCACGGGCTCCATCACCTTCGACTACCTCGTCGACGCGAGCGGTCGAGCCGGACTCACCAGCACCAAGTACCTCAAGAACCGGACCTTCAACAACTATCTCAAGAACGTGGCGAGCTGGGGATACTGGACCGGAGCGACTCCATACGGAATGGGAACGCCCGTCGAAGGACAGCCCTTTTTTGAGGCCTTGCAGGGTATCTCCCCACCCTGAACCCTAATCCACCTACTCCCCTACACAAACCTAATACACATGTATAGACGGCAGCGGCTGGGTCTGGTTCATCCCCCTGCACAACAACACCACTTCCATCGGCATCGTAATGAACCAATCCCAAAGCACTCAAAAAAAACGCCTCTCCACTGCCACCTCCACCCGAGACTTCTACCTCGAGTCCCTAATCGGCGCAAAGGGCATTTCGCGCCTCCTGGACCCAGCCAAATTAACCAGCGAAATCAAACACGCCTCCGACTGGTCCTACAACGCCTCATCCTACGGCAGTCCCTACCTCCGTATCGTCGGCGACGCAGGGGCCTTCATCGACCCGTATTTCTCCTCCGGCGTACATCTCGCCATCTCGGGGGGATTATCGGCCGCTGTGTCCATCGCTGCGTCTATCCGGGGCGATTGTGTCGAGGAGGTAGCGTGGAGGTGGCATTCGCAGGGAGTGGCGAATCGGTATGGACGGTTTTTGTTGGTGGTGCTTGGTGCGACGAAGCAGATTCGGGCGGGGGATAGGGCGGTGTTGAATTCAGAGGATGGGGAGGGGTTTGATGAGGCTTTTATGGTTATTAGGCCTGGTGAGTTTTATTTCTTGTCTCTTTCTGGGATTGGGGGGGATTGGGATGTGCTAATGTGGTTTGGGGGTAGTTATTCAGGGGATTGCGGATGTGCAGGGGAAGGTTTCGGCCAAGGATGTGTATGATGCGGTGACGTTTAGTACGAATGTGGTGGGGACGGGGGTGGAGAAGGAGAAGGGGGAGTTGGATACGGATGAGAAAGAGGTGGGCAGGGTGATGAATAGTTTGGCTAAGGCATATAAGGCGACGGATGTGTGGGAGGGGTTGATGGCGAGGCTGGAGAGGGGGAATTTGGGTTTGAGGGGGGTGGAGGAGGTTGTGTCACAGCCCTGATGTGAGGCTGTATTTGAGGACATTTGGGATATATGTGAGGATTTTATTGGGGCTTTGTTCATTGGAGGGGGTTGAAGGTATTGGACTGGTGGTGTGATTTACTATAGTTTTAGAGAATGCTGGTGTTCGCCATATAGTCTCTTGGAAGTGGTTGATCTATGAAAAGACCTAGGTTTTATGTCTATCTTGGACGATGCTCTAAAGCCATGGTGGCAATGGCTGTGCGAACCCGACTTGAAGATCTAGGCCATTCCACACGGTATAATACGCTTTCAGTAGAGGAGATCCTACCAACCACACTGCACGTCCCTGACCGGTGGGATCTTCCATGGGATCAGTTGGATTGTTGAACACAGCCTGGCAGATCCCTGGCTGTCCGGGGTACTCCCCCAAGTTGAAGAACTCGCGTGGAAGGGTAATTGGCGGACCGCCACCTCCAATACGGAAGGTTATGTCCGTTGCTATGGCATCCAGAATAGGACAGGGTGCTCCCCATGCACCGGCTGGGTCGATTTGTGTGATATATGGAGATATTTGTCTGTAGATTTCCTCTGCGGTCTGCTTATCAGGTGTCTGGAGAAAGGCAGTCCCGGTGTCGAGGGCCAGAAGGCCCGAGGCGAAAGGCGCGGGTTGGCCGCCTGGGATGCCGCTGGTGTAGTTGCTGGTAGTGAAGACCGGCCGGTCGTTGATGTAGAGCCCTAGGAAATCTAGGACGTAGGCTGAGGAGAGGATGCTCACATTTTGGTTCAGATTGGCATAGGCTATGGGACCGATGTATTTGGATGGGTCGACTCCACCTAGGGTTAGCTCGGCGTGGTGGGTTGCTCCCGGGACGAAGTAGAAGGAGAAAATTGGCTCGGCTAGTTGGCCGCTGTAGTACCAGGACCAGAAGGTGGGGGTACATTCATCGGTTGTAGGCTGAGGGGCTACTCCTAGCCCCATGATCCCGTCCATAGGGAGGTCTTTGAAGATAGAAGGGAACTGGGTGCAGAGGATGATCCATTGGTTGGATGCGGTGAGTCCGCCGAGGGTGACGGTGTCGCTGTTGATGGTGCAATTCACTAGTTCGGACGTGGAGAGGGGGACTGTTGTGGCGCCAGTGCTGAATTCGCCCACCAGGTTCATATTTGGTGTGTGAGAGAAGGATTTGGATTTGTTGGATTCGAACAGCGTGTGGCTGCCGCAGTTTATGCAGTTCTTGCCCGGGAGAACCAGCTCTGTGGAGCCTGTGTCGTACATGACCGTTCTACAAGGATTGTCAGGATGTCAATTGGAGTGACTATGGAGACACTTACAGGGTCTGTGGCGGAGTGCCGACTTGGATGGTACTGTACCACTAGCAACGGACATCAGCATGATCTAAACAAATCTGTGTAGAGGAACTCACCTGGAGATCGGTATTCACAATCCAGTCGCGCAATGACACATTCTCCCGGCCAGGATGACTGGACCGGACCCGCTGGCCCCCATGGCTTCTTAATTTGATGGTTTGGGGTGAGCGAAATGGACGGGCCTCTATTAATTGGAGTGTGAAGCCGGCGAGCCAGAAAGGCAGATATTTCATCGTGGCTAGTACCTATGGATGAATGGAAAGTTCTGCTGGTGATAGCGTAGGCACTGGGACACGTCGGATTTATAGGCCAAACCCAGTGCCATATCGGCTCACTGATTGGCAAGCAGTCGTCATGCTTGCTGCAGGGATGCAGGGAGGCTGCCTTGAACCGCGCTCCTCCGAATTCCTCGATAAACCTCGTTTCCCCCATTTTCCATCAAAGGATTGCTTGGTTTCTGACCCCAAAGCAGACACTCTAATACATTGCAGCACAGATCTGTCACTGGGGTTCCTTCGATCTGACAAGCATTCGATGCGGGACCACAATCCTCTCCCGCATCCTGGCGCTCCTTGGTGCCACTGCTTCCCCGAATCCTCGTTGCAAGAGGGTGCAAATAATATTTGGGGGCCAACCGTAGCATTTCTGTCAGAAAGAGTATCTCACAGAGGAGTCTGAAAATTGCTGCAACCTTATCAGCGCTTCATTTCTCCTGCCGGAAGACGCGGCACATCGCCCGGTGGAAACCAACAATGGGCAGTGAAGTCAATTGGATGGCACCAGACTGGCTATCTTGGTTCCAGAGGCCAACTGGCCCTCCCCACTCACTAACAGCACATCCTGGCATGTTGACCGGAGTGCTTCGGAAGAACCCCGCAGATCAGCCCAGGTGCTGTTGCAGCCTCAGGCAAAATTATGGATGCCCCAGGCAGCAATGATGCAAAGGGCGGTAAGTATTCTGCTGATGTATGGAGATTGGCTTCGAGATAGGCGGTGAGTTGGAATGTGGGGATGACCAGCATGTGGAGTAGAGATGTTGCTCTACATCAGTAATGATATCCATAAGACGTGAGATGAGGGTTATCTTCATACCTTGCTGCATGAGCCGAGGCTGTATGATAATCTAAGATCGGTGAAACAGATAAGAACGTGAAGAAAGGAAAAAGATTCCATGTGCAGAATGACATCATCTCGGCCCGCCTACGGCCTCTCTTAACCCCATCTGGTTATCTCCGGGGGATCGGGCCGGGGACGGCCACAGCCTGAGGCAAAGGAACGCGCGACAAGTCAACTCCGACCTCACTCTGTTGCATCATTGCATGATCATTCGGCCGTGAACGGGATCCTTTATTCCTCACCACGACCAGACTAAGTGCTGATTGTCATCTGCCCCGCCACCACTGGCCAATATGCGACACCACCGTCAGCCCGAATCCCCTTCCGACTCCCCGCGCCATCGCAGTAAGCGCATCGCCTGCAGACAATGCCGCCAGGCCAAGGTAACCCATGCCATTGACCCCGGTCCCACTCCGCTGACCGGCTGCTAGCTCCGATGTGAGGTATCAACCGGGGGGGCTATCCCCTGTTCTCGATGTCGACGCTTAGGGTATGACTGCAAGCTGGATACGGCCTTTCAACGCGTCAACCGGCGAGAGTGCGTCCACCACCATCCCACTGCGGTGTACGCTGACGGGTTGATAGGAGGCTGGAGGAATTGGAGAAAGAAGTCCAACATCTCCGCTCCTCCGTGTCGACCATCCCGGCCACTCAACAGCCACTTCCAAGCCTCCCAACTCCTAGCGAATCGTACAGCGCCGCTACTTCCATTGTCGACCCCGAGTCGTCCGGAGCGCCGGTGGGCCTCTTGGTTCCGCCCTTGCCCTCATTGCCTTTGCAACAGAGCGCCCCTTTGCCAACGCCCGTACAGCAACGGACACTGCCAGAGACATCATCGACATTTTCCCGGTCATTGGAGTTTCTTCACCTCCGCGGGGATCAAGTCAATACGCTATTTACCATGTAAGGAAGTCCCTCTCTCGTTAGGCGAAGCTAAGATTCAGTTTCTTCCAACGCTACCATCCCTATGTGCCTCTATTGGATCCCGCCATTACCGCGGATCAATACTATGCGCGATCTGCCCTCTTGTTCTGGGTCATCATCCTCGTGGCCTCGCGCCGGTATACCGACGAGCCAGGACTGTTTGTCACTCTAACTGCCCCAGTCAAGAGACTCCTCTGGGACACGATCGCCAATCCCCCGCACACCTGGCATGTCGTGCAATCCATTCTCCTGGTATGTCTGTGGCCATTTCCCACCTCGTCGCTTTCATCCGACATCACCTCCATCCTCGTCTCCACCGCGCAGACCATCGCCGTTCGAATGGGCCTGCACCGTCCAGAAGCCATCCAAGACTTTTCCCGAACCAAGCGACGATTAAATGTAGATGAAATGGCAGAAGTGGCTCGAACGTGGGCCACGTGCTACATAACCGCCCAAATGTAGGCCAAGCCCTTCACACCTCGTATACATCTAACCACCAATCGCAGCATCGCCACAATCGACGGACAAATCTGGGTGACATCCGACTGGATGGTCGACCGGCTGTGCGACCGCGATGGCACCGGCATGATCCCCACCTCGCTGAAGCACCAATTGCTCATCTCCCGCTTCTCCGCCCGCGTCGGCCAATTCATGTCCGGCCATCCCCAGGGGCCAACTGGCCTGCCTCGTCCAGGCGAGGTCATGTCCCTGCTAGCCCTACTCGAACGGGAATACACCGAGCTCGCCTCCACCCTCACAAGCCAAATCTCAGGTCCCTCCTATCCCTCCCCCCTTATCTAGACAAGCTCCCCACTAACCCACCCCAGAAGAAAACAAAATCCTCCTCAACTTCATCGCCCTCCAACTCTACGTCTTCTACCTACTGGAAGACACCGACTCCGACACCCGCAAACGCGGCCTTCTGCGCGCCTACACCATCGCCCTCGAAACCATCACCACCATGAACCACCTCGAAACCCTAACCGACACCATGCCCTTCGGTCCGATCTCCTACTTCCGGGCTCTTTCCATCGCCGCCATGTTCATCCTCAAACTCAGCTACTCAAATCTAGGCCCTTTTCTGGACCTAGAAACCGGAAAACGATGCTTCAATTCCGCAATCATGCTCACCCGACGCATCTCCATCGAGGATAATGATCTCCCCGGTAGGACGTCGAAAATACTAACCCAGTTATGGAGTGCCCAGGCACGTACCGGACAGAGGGACAAGGGACCCGGGTTGAGACTGAAGACCCGTTTGGCGGCGAGTCTGGTGCATGATTCGATGTGGGCGTGGAGGGAACAGTTTGGAGGGCAGATGAGTGGGGTTAATACGCCGTTGGGGGGTAGGTTTATCCCTTATGTGTGTATTGGTTTATGCTAATGTGGGAATGAATAGGGATGAGAGGACCGAATAATGTTCAGGAACCGGGGATGTCTGTCCCAAATGACGGGAGCGGAACAGAGGGTTTGTCGTTGGAGGATGTTGTCGATGCGGAACTGCTTGCTTTGTTGCCGTTTAGTTTGGAGGGGGATGATATTCTTGCTGCGCAGGGGGGGTGCTAACTTCAATTCCCTAGTTGGTTGATATAGAGGTGACTGTATACCATGAGGGTATAAATTTGCACATACTCTTCACGCTTACCATTTACAATATACACAATCCAATCACATCTAAAAACAACATATAAGATATCACTACCCAAACTATATCACATCTAGAACACCCCTCAGATCTAGAAGAACCCCCTCTACCACTCCAACCCCTTCTTCGCCCCCTCCCCCTCCCCTACCCCCTTCCCCATCCCCATCTTCCCCCCCAAATTCTTCGGTCTAGTCATCTGCTCAAACAACCTCTCCCCAAAAACCCTAAACGCCGACGCAATCCCCCCATACCTGAAAAGTTCCTTCTCCATCTGACTCAACTCAAACCCGAACCTCCGTCCATCAACATCAATCACCTTATTCTTGAAATCAATCGAAATCTGACTTCCTTCCACCGCCGCGGTATAGAATTCCTCGTCCGTGAGGGTTATTCCCAATAGCCCTAGACTCGGCATGTTGCGTTGGAAGATAAAGGCAAAGGATTTGGCGATTATGCATTGGATGCCACACCCTAGGATTTTATTAGTATAGGTTGGGGTGGTTGGGGGGGGAAAGGGGAAAAGGGGTGGGTGGTACCAAGTAACGCCATAACGGCTTGTTCTCGCGATGAACCACATCCAAAAGCCTTCCCGGCTACAACGATGTTGAAACCGTCTTTTACTCGTTGGCGGAACTCGGGGTGAGTGTGTTCGAGACAGTGTTGGCCCGCGATTTCGTTCGTTTTCATGTTGATGAGGGATTCGGCGGGGGCTAACTGTTTTTTGTTTTGGTTTGTTAGTTTGGGTTTGGGGTGTGGGAGGGGGGTGTAGGGGGGCTTACGGCATCGGTGTCGATAAAGTCGCCGAGTCGTTGCACTTTGCCGGTTAGGATATCTGTGTCTGAGTTGGTGTCTTGGGGTCTGACGTTTCGGTTTCGGTTTCGGGGTGTGAGGGTTCTGGTTCGGCGTTGTCTGGCTGGATGGTGGTGGTACTGGTGGTGGCATCAGAGCCGTTGGGCTCGACGTAGGTGAGCTGGTCCTCTGCGGGCTCGGTGGCAGACACGGAAATGCCACGAAGGCTATGCCATCTTTCTAGGTCGATGGCGGAGAGGAACTCGTGCGGATCGCGAAGCTTCATATCGAAAGAGGATGCAGCGACGGTGGCTGCCGATGCGAGGTTTCCGATGGATCCTGTACTTGGGTCAGATCTTGGATCATCATACCGCTGGCATTGTTATATACTCACCCTGTCCCATGCGATTCTCGAAATTCCGGTTCTGCGACGAAATCCACACCTCGCCCGGGGCAGCCTTATCCGCTGACATGCCCACGCAGTAACTACATCCCGGAATCCCCACCTCAAACCCAGCATCTTCATAAATCTGCGTCAGACCGAGCTCCCGCAGTCGACGCAGAATCGGCACCGAGCCCGGAACCACCTTTCTCTTTCCTTTGGTAACCGGCTTCAGGCCGCGTTGGAGGCCCTGTTCCAGAACCAGCGCGCCAAGGATCAAATCCTCCTCTGCTGTGGTGCAGGCACCGATAAAGCACCCATCGAGATGCATTCCCTCCTGCTCGGTGACGGGAACGACGTCGTCCGGGTTAGGGTATTTGGCCATAAAGGACTGGACTTGTCCGAGGTCGATTTCGTGCGTTTCAGCGTATACTGCGTCGTCGTCGGGCTTGAAGTAGATACTAGAGGCTTTGTTGCGCGGAAGACGTCGTTTCTCGACGAATTCTTTGGTGATGTGATCGGCGACGAAAACGCCGGTGATGCCGCCGAACTCGGTGGTCATGTTGCTGATAGCGAATCGGGCATCACAGGAAAGATGTTTCACGCCGGGTCCGGTGAATTCGACGATTCGCTCGGCCGCGACGGTGTTTCGTTTCAGTTGTTGCAGGATGTATAGGATGGTGTCTTTGCCGCCGATGCCGGGCTTGGGGGCGCCGACGAGACGGATGTTTACGGACTCGGGGATCTTGAACCACGTCTCGCCGGTTACCAGTGGGAGTGTTACATCGGCGGCTCCGAGGCCGATGGCTAGACATCCTAGTGCTCCTGAGGAGCAGGTGTGGGAATCGGAGCCCACTACTACCATGCCGGGCTGTGCTCGTTCGCGGTAGAATTCGGTGTGGAGGATGGTATACTAATTGAGTGAGTACATAGCTGTCAATTGCAGGAGGTAGATACGTACGTTCATTCCCTGGTAGTCGGTCATCTTGAACACCCGCTTGGCGCGCTCGCTGGCATCAATCAATGCTTGAACTTTCGGGTGTTGGTTTACCCGAGGGTCGACGATGTGATCTCCCGCCAGCCAGAATCGGTCGTTCCGATAGATGCCGGGTCTGCCGAGGCTGTCATACGTGCGCTCCATACCCTATACATTGTCAGCTGCATATTCATTACGACTGGGAGGGGGACTTACCGCCCACGACGCCTCCGAAGCAATCACCCAATCAACGTCCACCCGGATTAATTCTCCGGGAGCGACGGAGCCCCGTCGGTCTATGTCATGCTGCGCGAAGATCTTCTCGCTTAGGGTCATGCCACGACGCCCCGGGGGCCGAACCGCGAGGGGGCTGGGCGGGGCCCTAGCGCGATCGGTCGAGTTGAGAGACTCAAGCCATGCGATCACAAGGAAAGTGATTTCGGCCTCTTGCTCGAGGGTTAGGCTGTCTGTTTCGGTGAGTCCCAGACCTCCCAGCTCGGTGGGCTGACGGCTAATGACCAACACATCGGCCAGAGCATTGGCTTCCCGGGTGATGTTTTGTGCTTTGAGCAATTCAATCACCCCTGCCAGTTGGGTCAGGACATTACCCTGGGAATGAACCCCCGGTACTGCGCGAGTCAGTTCATCGCCATGCCTGCATTAGGGTTCCCGACGTACTAGCTGCATCGGAAAGAGTGACCTTCCGGGTTTGCTGGAGAGCCTGCAACAGAGGAGAAAAGGCAAATTCAGCTGCGTCGCCCATTGTAAAATATAAATGCAATTGTATTCTGTGAATTCGCATCCTGGGCGGGGTGGAATGCGATATTAATACGAGTTGGTGGGCATCCTGAGCCATCCTGCTGCCCGGAATCGGCCCGCTTGCGGCCCGGAGGATCGCAGCTAATCATATATCAGCACCGCCAGCATCCTTCGTCGCATCTCTCATAATGCCACTTGGCTACTAGCAATTGATTTCTTGCACCATGGTCGCTTCTCCTGCTGTTGCCAGACTCCGTCAGCTCTTGGCCGACGAGAGCAAAATCATTGTCTGCCCTGGGGTATACGATGGTTTCACTGCCCGAATTGCCCTCGCTGAGGGCTTCGATGCGCTGTACATGGTAGGAATTGCACATTCCATCACACTCAATTCCCTGCTAACACCAGGGATCTTCTCCAGACCGGCGCGGGTACCACCGCTTCGCGCCTCGGACAGCCCGACCTGGGGGTCGTCACGCTGAATGAAATGCGGGGTAATGCGGAGATGATTGCCGGGCTCGACCCCGCGGTGCCGCTCATAGCCGACGCGGACACTGGCTTCGGAGGTACACCCCCTTTCTACAATGTTCCACCCCATTGACTAACAGAATTGTAACAGGCTCACTCATGGTCCACCGCACCGTCACCGAATACATCCGCGCCGGAGTAGCCGCCCTCCACCTCGAGGACCAACCCACCAGCAAACGATGCGGTCATCTCAGCAACAAACAGCTCGTTCCCGAAGCCGAATACCTAGACCGGATTCGCGCAGCCATCAATGCTCGCGCGCGCTCAGGGGGGGATATCGTTCTGATTGCCCGGACAGATGCCCTGCAGTCGCTGGGATATGAGGCGGCGGTTTCTCGCCTCAAGGGGGCGATTGCCCTCGGTGCCGACGTCGCGTTCTTGGAAGGCGTCGCGTCCGCGGAGCAAGCCCGTCAAGTCTGCGAGGAGCTCAAGCCCACCCCTGTTCTGTTTAATGCAGTACCTGGAGGTGTCTCACCGGATCTGTCGGTGCAGGAGGCTCAGGAACTCGGGTTCCGGTTGATTATTTACCCGGGTCTGGCATTGGGAGCTGTGTATCAAGCGGTCCGGGAGGCGGCGCAGAAGTTGAAGGAGACAGGAACCCAGGCCGTGCGAGCGGGACAAGGCCCGAGGGATATCTTCAATGTGCTTGGGTTGCAAGAGGCGGTGGCGCTGGATTTGGCGGCCGGGGGGAGATTGTACGACAAGGGCGTCTAACGGGCTTCAGCTGGCTGGCACCGCGACGCTTGGCCGATGTATATCAGAATGGCAGATGATAGTCTAGTACTGCGAAATGGAATAAACAAATTCACATTTCTCCTGTCAATTTAAGACTCCACACTGATCCATGGGTCGGCAACCTTCGATCTGTTGGTGGATCGCCAACAGCGTGGGACGTACGTCACTTGCCGCTGAGTCAGGACTTAGTCAAGCACTTCAAGAATTGGAGCTATGCCAGACTGGGTAATTGCAGGATGCAGGTACAAAGAAAAAAATGTTGCTATTTGCTGAGAAGAACAATACAGTAGTGTTGAAACTGAGGTTTACAAAAGCACTCTTAGCAGATGGTTCTACTGTTGCAGTAGCATAGCTCCAGTGTTGTAGCACTTCATGTTTCATACTCCTCCGTCAACCAATGCCTCCCGAAAATATATATTCCCTCCTCCGCTACGCAATTCACCGCCACCCCGTATCAGAAAATGGGAAACATTAAGAGAGAAAAGAGTCTAGGATACCCTGCACTGAATGAGAATACTCTCTTATGCAAATTATCAGTGCACTCTACTACCCTGTCCTCTTGCCATACTCCGTATCATAGATCACTCCGATTACACCATATCCGCATCTAATTGGTGGACCCGGGTATTTTTAGTTCCGGCACCCGAACCCCGGTTGGTTGCTGCTGACTCCCCAACAACAACACTTCACCCAAACCACACCTGCATCACATCCATCTCAAGCATCAACCCCCAATCCCAATCCCAGTCACCAACCAATAACCATGGCCGAACATCCCTCCTTTACCCTCGCTGCTCTCCGTAAGCCCTCCCCATCCCCATCCCCATCCCCAATTCCTTCAAACCCCACCACCACCCACCCCAACTAACCCCCAAAAGTCCCGGTAGGCGGAATCGCCGGATACATGCGCACTCGCTCCGCCCCATCTCTAATCGCGGGCGTTGGATTGGGAATTTCCTACGCGTATGCCGGTACGTACCCCCTTATCCCCCAATCCTCCCCCCATGCACAACCACTAAGTATGCACGCAGGCTACCTCATCAAACAAAACAAAGACTACGGTACCGAACTGGCCCTAGGAAACAGTCTCGTGTTGCTTGTTTCGGGTGCTATTCGAACCATCAAGACCAAAGCCAGGGCTCCGATTCCGTTGGCGCTGGGAGCGACGGGTTTGTTGGCGTCGTTTTATTATCAGAAGAAGGTGAGGGAGTTTAGGTTTGGGGTTTAGATTTAGGACTAGGATTAGGGATAGGTAGGTAGGGATTGAATGTATTTTTATATTGTGTTGTGAGATGAGATGTCAGGGATGGTGTGATGTAAGAGTAAGGGGAGGTCCATAGATGAATAAACGACTCGTGGCATGAGAGCCGGATGGTCGTGATCATTGTGCCAGTATGGTTCGGAGGAGTTTGGGGGGATTTGGTTGGCTGCGGGACTGCTATCTGGGCTTGGCAGAGAAAGCTGCCCCAGGTGGGAAGAGAAGGGGGAAGGGGTATTGTTTTACCGGCAGATGGTGACTCTCGTTTTATGATGTGTTGATTGGTGGGATCTAGTCAGTCATAAGCTACGGGAGATGTCATTGGAATAAGGCAACAGGTTTTATTCAAAGCAGATAAACAGCTAAACAGTAAGAACAGTGCATCAACCATGTCCAAGGTCTTCCGCAATATCAATAGCGAACTTGATACCATGTCGGAACATCATGACTCCATCACTCATCCTCGCCGGGCCCGGCGGTACCATATGGGCAACACGCTTAGACGTACTTGACAACAACCTCGCTGTCGGTGACGGAAACAGAGGTCAGGACAGAGCTCTGCTCAATGTCGATGATGGTGGCATCGGCGGGGCCAACAGTGGAGCCGTCCTTGGTGGCAGTGGCATCGGTGAAGGTCACGGTGCCAAAGTCGGCAAAAGGAACGAGAGAGTCGTCCTCCTCAAAGTCCTCCACGATCCATTCGGCGTTGTACTCGCACAGATCACCATCGACACCACCGGAGAAGGTGTGGGTGACCGAGGTACCGGTGCTCACATTCTCGATGGTGGCGGTACCGGCAGTCTTGCTGGAGGCATCAACGGTGACCTTGATGACATTTCCGGCAGAGATGGAGATGCCGCTGAAGTCGTAGGCGTAGTCGGGGTACCACTCGTACCAGGCATCGTAGCTCACGGAGGAGCCCTGGACACAGAAGTCGACACCAGTCTGGAGAATGGCGGTGCCACAGGTGTCACCGTCAATGCCCACCCAGGCGGAGGCGCAGTACTCCTCTCTGCTCGAGCCACCAGAGGGCACAGACGGGGTGGGCACAGTGAACTCGGCGCTCACGGCCGTGTAGCCGGTGCCAATGAGGACTGCACCGGCCCAGTTGGAGCTGTACTCAACGTTCTTGGAGGTGCCGTTGAGAGTAAGAACCTCGTTGGTGCCGGGCTTGAAGGGAGGGTTGCTCTGGCGGCCAGCGGCACGCTTGGCGCGAGCAGCCTGGCGCTTGGCCGTCAAAGGAGCAGCCAGAGCAGAGGTGGCCAGGAGGCCGGCAGTCAGGAGAGCAGTGGTCTTCATTTTGATAGGGAGGATGAACGGATAAAACGGTGAGAGAGATCTGAGTCTGGAGAAGGCAGGAGGCTTGCTGTTGGATGAGATCTTTCTGGAGGGAATTGGTCCTCAATTTATACATCCAGGCCCCCCTTGAGGTCGACCTGGTGCGTTATCCATGACCCCTCGGTGTTAACACCAACAGCATAGGAGCAATACCGAGTAGATAGCGCTATCCAAATCCGTAATTGACGCATTCGCTTATCAACCTTGGAATTGAGATAGACCGACGGTGGCTGAAAGTGCCAAGGCGCGTCGGAATGGCGTTTTCCGTCAGAGTTGGAACTAATTTCGTTTAGCTCTGGCCTGAAGAAGTGAGTAGTCTTGGACAAAGCTTCAACGGCTCAAGCATTTCTGGAGGGAGCATCATGGGCGGCTTTTCAGGAACCATCTCCAGGGACCATCCGTGATCGTCGTTTTTTCACATAAGAAATGAACTGCACCTGCCTTCAACGTGGACGATCTTGGGGTGAAACAACGACCGGGTCGATGGCCTTCGAACCCCGCGGTGAGTCTGCAGAGCAGCCATGTAGCTAGTATCTGCCGGCGTGATACTCGGGAGCGCTTTCCCCCAAGCGGCAGGTTTATCAGACTGGCACCATTGCCATGCTGCCATGGCGTGATGATAACGAGGGGTGTAGGTCTATTGGTTCCTTGATGATCGTCCCGTGTGTGACACGGCGAGAGATAGACTTCGATTAGGACCAGGGATGGGGGTGGGTTGACAGCCAGATCGGCGCACGCTGGTTCGTCCTCCTTGCGGGCCTGCAGGTTCCGGCAAATTCAGTTTAATTGATTTCGTCGCCCCCGCTCTCCACCGGCAATGACAAGCAAGGAAGCAAGCAGAACGCATTGGATCGCGTGGGGGGCTTCACCAATGTTGCACACTGCGGGTTGGATTGGAGATTTGTTAACGGTAGGAAACTAATTCTTTTCCCAAAGATTCCTCTTCCAAATCCCATCGTACCTTGCTATGATGTGGGAGAGATGAAGCCCCTGACGACCCCAATTACCGGCAGAGGGGTAATGCACGGCCAAGGAGCTAACGGCCCGGAGTCCGACGGGATATCCACCCTCCCCCGGCGGCTTTCTTCAGCCCCGCCTTGGCATGTATGCCGCTTGAATTCTTATCAGCATCAGTCCAGTTCGATTCCCCTCACGTATCCTCACGCCGGAAGACTCGGTGATTAGTACGCGGATACCATGCCGAAAAGAGAGCGGGGATACCACAGGCGTTCATCGTCGGTGATGCCTGACGGCTGTAGCTCCCATTCCGTCTAGTCTCCTATTCCTGGGCAACGGAGATCGGCGTGGCAGTGGTGCAAAAAATGCCCCCAGAAAGAAGAGTGAGTGATCCAAGATAACAGCAGAGCAGAGTGGAGCCATGTGCGTATACAATCATGACGAAAGACATTGGTGGCTCGTTTGGAGCGCCGTCCGGAAGCGGGCGGGTTATACCTCGGAGGTGACGAGCGAGTGTAACCTCGGGGATGTCCTATCTATGAGCAATGGTATTTACCGCCAGCGACGATTCAGTACCCATTAGACAAATGGGTACATGCCCGATTGTACAGAGAAGGGTTGACCAATGCAACCCCAGGTTGATTGTTATATCCCAGGCAGATTAAGGTGTTATCTAGCAGATTGAGATACACCGTTAGGTCAATTCATCAATTCGGTGGCGATGCAAACATACTGTTCAGATCAAAGACGGGCCATCCCACCTTGCTCAACCCCGCAGTGGGATCGATGACAAAGGCTGCCCACGCCGCTTGCATCCGAGATGTCAGTTGGTCCTGCCCGGCAGATGCGGGGAGACCGGTGAACAATTCGGAGTTGCCATAGATCATGTTCAGATCAACTCCATGATATGCACCACTTGTGGGATACAGACGTGTGTTGTTCCAGTCAGCAAAGTAGCGGAAACGCCAGGCGGGCACGCCGAAACGCACC
The DNA here is from genome assembly GCF_003184525.1 of Aspergillus sclerotioniger CBS 115572. Lineage (NCBI taxonomy): Eukaryota > Fungi > Ascomycota > Eurotiomycetes > Eurotiales > Aspergillaceae > Aspergillus > Aspergillus sclerotioniger. Next base: position 300,813 of record NW_020291000.1, on the reverse strand, counting down.
CGATGAGCGGCTTGGAAGTCCGTCGGGCAGGTGAAAGTGTTCTCGTTGAATGTCTGCCATTGCTCGGCAGTCAGGTTTTTGCCTTGCATGTAGACTGCGGTCTTGTAGAATCCAGCCTCGTTGTCATTGTGGCCGAGGAGATAGGGCTGGTCCAAGTTAGCGAGGGTGGCTAATGCTGTTAGGGACTTACCACGCGCGCGAATCGGCCCTTTGAGGACAGGGTCTCATAATCACTGAAGATCGTCACGTTGTCGATCGTGGCCTCAAAAGCCGGCAGTGTGCGACCCACTGTGCCGGTCGAAAAGGTGGGGATCTTGCCCGCTGCGATCAGCAACGCCGAAACTGACTGGCGCTTCATACAGGCCAGCACGTCTGGAGCCGTGTGACATCCCAGCTGCACAGTGATATTCGCCCAATTTCGCGCAGACAGGTCGAGCGTGTTGCCCCCAAAACTCAATGCCGTTCCCGAGTGTGAGATCAATCCGGCCACAATGGGATCGTCTGGCCAAGCATAGGCCCAGTAGTCCACCATGGCGCCGCCGCAGGACTGTCCCGAGATCACGATCCGGTTAGCATCGCCGCCAAAGGCCTCAATATTATCGCGAAGCCATTCGATGGCGGCACGCTGATCTAGCAGACCAAGATTGCTGGTTGACAGGGATGGGATGCCTGGGAAACCGAAGACATTCATGCGGTAGTTCACCGTCACGACAATGATGTCCTGCGTGCTTGCCAGACCCGCCCCCAAGTAGAACGGGGTATTTGCGGTACCCGAGGTGTATCCTGGACCGGAAATTGGATTAATTGCGTCGTCCTATAAAAGGATGTTGCTGACAAGGCAGATGATGAACACGTACGGCCTCCATAGAAGTGAACATAGACTGGCTTAAGAATTTGTAAAGGCAACCTCGTCCATATGTTCAATGTCAGGCAATCCTCGCTCTGGGAGTTGTTGCCCTCTGATGCAACAAATGCTTTCATGATGCGGGGAAATTGCTCCGTCTCACCGGGGTAAGTATAGAGAGAAATGCGTGCATATGGACAGTCACTACAGAGTATAGCATCAGCTCAGCTGGCGATTAGCAGAGGAGAGTATTGCAAGATCGCGACTCACTGCCCCTGCAACTTGTTAGTTTAGTTTAGAGTTGTGTGACAAGAGACATCAATGGAAACCACTCACAAAGGTGTTGGCAAGGTAGGAGTTGTTGGCATGGTATTTCTGCGGGGCTTCCCATCGCAAGTCACCGATGGGGGGCTGAGCAAAGGGGATCCCTAGAAACTCCAGTACCTCTGTGTGACTGGTGGACACATGGCCGGTGATAGCTCCATTGGCAGTCTGGATCGTGAGGCTGTCGTTGGTAAGGCTATCGTCCGTGAGGGTCAGCCTTGGACGCAACAGACCGAGCATTAGAGCAAACAGCAATGGTCGCATCCTGACTGTGTGTAGGGAGTAGGCGTAGACTCAAGTCCATGATCTTGGCAGCGTACGGTCGGAGGGGCTTTCTGCTCGACGTGCGGCTGGTGTCTGCAGTGATCTCCATTACCCCACTGGAAGACACATCGATCTCCGCAGTGGTGGACAGTGAGGAGGCAAAACTAGAAGCCCAGCGTGAAGACAGAAGACAGCCGATAAAGTTGCAAAATGAAGGTGTGGAAGATGTTGCCGAGTTCTGGGGAATCGGACTGTAACACAAGGCCAGCCTCTCAGGCTCTCAGGCTCTCAGGCTCTCAGGCTCCCAGGCTCCCAGGCTACAAAACTGCAAGGCTGCAAGGCACTCACGTCGCCGATGCAGATATCACATGATCCCGGTCTCGCTTCCTCCATACTCGTCTCACTTGTGTCATTTCATCTATCCTCATTCATTCTACTGTCTCTCACAGATCTATCCTCCATGGTCCTTTTTCAACGCTGATTCTATCTACTCGTATTGTTCAATATACTCCAGAGGTCCAGTGAGATACATTCATGAGTACCTGATACTCAGTATTGGAGGACCGACACCATATCATGCAAGAAAGTGAGTGACGAGAGATGAAGGCTGGTTCTTTTGATCTACCATGTATTTCATGTTGTCTTACTGAATCTCGATAGCTATCCTCCAGCGGCGATGAACAAGTCCCTGCGAGCCTGATTGAAGAAGAGACCCGAAACGTTGTGGCAACACCTGTTACCTCGCAAACGGACCTCCCATACCCCTGTGGACTTTAACTCAGCCATAACGCTTCAGGCGTCTTCATACTGGGAAAACACGTCCCTCTGGGCCTCAGCAAATTCGCGCATGATCACCTCCTCATGTACCTTGGACCGGGGAATCACCCGGCACGCAAAGGGACGAGGGGCCACCAGGAGACCCTCAGAGTAGCCAGTCTTCGGGTCCGTGTCGATGGGTATGAGCACCCCATCTGCATCATGTTCTGGCTCAAACCGGAACGCCCAGAGCAATTTGGCCGCGCCGAGGAACAGGCTGCGCTCGGACAGGTGAATGCCCGGGCATATGCGGCGTCCAGCTCCGTAGCCGTAGTGATCGCGAGCAGCATAATCCGCGGATGCCGCATACTCGGCCGCTAGACCCGTCCTCCCCTCATAGCGGTGAGGGTTGAACCGATCAGGATCAGGGTAGAAAGACGCATCATGGTGCAAACCCCAGATGTTGAGAAACACAGTAGTCCCCCGCGGCAGGAAATAACGCCCGTCGACCCAATCATCCTCAGCTAATGCGTGTGGAATCCCAAGTGGGGATATTGGACGCCAACGCATGGTTTCCTTTACCACCTGATTGATATATGGTAGCTTGGGGAAGTCATCCCACACGGGTGAGCACTGGTTACCACAGACTGCATCCAGTTCCGCCTGAGCATGACGCTGGACCTCCGGGTGGAGCACCATTGCCTGGATGAGCACCTGCAACGTGGCAGATCCGGTGTCCGAACCACCTTCCAGCATGACCCCCCCAAGGAAGTCGACCTGGTTGTCGGTCAAACCCAGCTTTCCCTGGTCTTCCAGAATCCCGCTAATGAAGCAGGGAGCCCGATCCGTCGTTTGCTGCCGATCGGCCACCTTGGTCCGCAAGGACTGATACAGAGACTTCATGCGGATGCCAACATCGATGGCGCGGTCCCGCCAGCATCCCAACCACTGCTGTGGGATCCAGTGCAGCCAGGGGAAAATGTCCACGGGCGGCGTCGCGCCCATCTCCATGACCTTCGACCAGCGGCTCATGAGGTCGTTGAGGAATTCCACGTGGAGAGTGTCAAAAGACGGGGTACGGATGCCGTACAGGAGACTCATGATGATGCTGTTGGTAGTGCGCGCCGGGTGCCGCATATGCTGGTCGGGGCGGACGAGGAAATCCCGCAGCATCTGCGTGTGCTCGGCCTCCAGCAGTCGCATATGGCGGGTCTCGCAGGCTGTCTCGAAGAAGTGGCGATGGACCGTCTTGCGCAATCGACGCCAGGTGTCTCCGTAATTCATCGTGAGCATCTGGTCGCCCCGGGTGATGAGGACCTGGGCCACGAACGAAGGCGGTCGGGCACTGTACAGGGCGCTTTTCTTATCTAGCAGGTCTTTGACTAGGCGACGATCCATGATGACCACGGCGGGGGCGGGTCCAATCTTGACACTGAAGATTCGGCCATATTGCTTGGACCACTCGGTAAATCTGACAGGAGAAAGGGTCAGTATGGGCAGTTTCGGAGATGGTAGTGGCTTGACCGGGGAATGGTACCGCAGATACGCCTTTTGCTTGGGAATTTGATGCAGGTTTCCCAGCCACGGCAGACGACGGGGCCCTGATTTGCCTCACTTAGTATGGTGGAACATGGTCGAGAGGAGGGACACACCTGGAGGCAGCCTCTGGTCCCGGCGGTATTGAAGGAATGCCCTTCGGACCAGGATGACGATCGCGAGGCCAATTAACACGGCCAGGCGGGTGAAATCGGCCATGATAAATAGCACAGACGATGCAAGATTCGTTATATTTCCACAGTTTCTGGGCACAAGACGCGATTACCGAAGAGGGGGATGGGGAGATCCTGTCAGCAGCTGACCCCCAGACCCTAGATAGCGCCTCGATAGTGGCATGCACGCCATCGCTCGGAGCCCCCACCCGGAGTGTAACCTGGCCAGGGTCCCAACAGCGTGCGTTATATTCTGATCGATCGCTTCCGTAGATATGAACACATCCATGACAGTAACCCATGAACCTTGATTCAACTGCACGAATTAAGGTGTGGGTGGCCGGCCACGTTGGCCGGTCGGATGGTCGATCCGGAACTCAATCGACGGGCTCCCAAGATGCAAGCGAGGAGCCCGACACCGGGGTGGAATTTCCTTGTCGAGGCTCTCCTATTACTCAATCGGAGCTCATCGGGTTCGTGTCCTGGGTTGAGTGGGGCGATTATCTCTACCTGACACCACTGAGCCCTCGATGGCAGGTTAGTCCTCAATAGCCAGAAAGGGCCTTTGAAAGGTTGTCTGTCTGATCTGGAAGAGATTAAGTTATTAGCTTTTTCCACCGACCGGATTCTTAGCGAAGCTTGACCTGTCGGTGCCGACGCGCGTCATGGCCCTCGCCTAGAGCGTGCCAAGCCCGCCCTACGGGGCGCCTTACGCATGAAGCTATTCCCACGTGTACCGCCATCTGGGATCTTAGCAACGAAAATTCCTTGGTCCTGTTCGGGAAGCGGGTTTTGATGAGATACCAAGCCACTAGGAGTCCTATTCTGGGTTTTATTTCGTTCGGGGACCGCACCCACAGCCGGACGCCATCGCCACCCTTGCAGGTGCCTGAGCTGCTAAAATGATGGCGCCGTAAAAACTCTCTCCGCCCTCCTCTCCTACCGCCGTTACAAACGCCAACTTCTATTGATAGCCAACTGCCATCATGTCGCCTGCACAAAGCGTCCGTTGTCACCACATTTCTCGGACCGGGACCGAAGTTGGCGAGTCGTAATCCGGCCCACCACCGTTCCGCCTCCAGCTGCCGGTATCAATGCTGGTAGCCGGTCAAAGAAGAACCCAAGCATGTCGAGCCAAGTATAGCTGAAACCTTGGCTTTTCTGACTACAGTCAGTGGCCATGGCTGATGTGGACCGTTCGACGTACGCTCCTCCAATGTCGACTCACCGGCCATGTCAACCTCGTGGAAGGCCTGGGAGACTTTCCCCAATCGATGCCATCGACTGCTGATCTCAATCCTCCCAGCACGGCTATTGCAGCTCCTTTAATACAGTTCTAGACTGAACGGCTCGAGGATGGGAACTATAAAGACCGTGGATTGGGCTGTGAACTTTCCTATCTCCCATTCCTTCCACTCTCGTTCATTCCCTCTTTTCTCTCGAGCAGTTTACTGCCCACGTTCGCTACTTGTGTCACTCTTTTAGATCTTCTAATTTTTCTTTCCGTCGCTTCATAAGATGAAGTTCACTTTTTTTACTGCAGCGTTGGCTCTGGCAGCCAGCACATCTGTTGCAGCATTACCACATGCATCCTCTGACCTAGACCGGCGTGACGCCACTTCTCACGACATCCCCGGGTTTTTCAGCAAGACCTGCACCAGCGAGAAGATGACCATCCGTAAGGAATGGCGCCACTTGACTAAGAAACAGCAAAGCAGCTTCCTTGATTCGGTCCAATGCTTGATGGAGAAGCCCGCCGAGTCCGGACTGACGGCGACAACCAGTCGCTTCAGCGATCTCCAGGCCCTTCACCGCGGAATGACCAACACGGCATATGCTGATATCATTCATCATGTGGTACGTTAGATGATCTATCTTTGCCCATGTCCGACTGACAGTGGGGACAGGGACAATTTCTCCCCTGGCACCGCTACTACATGCACATTTACGAGACTCTGCTCCGTGATGAATGTGGTTATAGCGGCCCTATCCCGTACGTACTCCATCCCCACTCCCCTTGGCTCTATCAAGTTTATCCCGCATGCTTATCAGTCCATTCCAGCTGGTGGGATGAACAAAAAGACGCGGACAGCGGTAACATGTGGCAATCGTCGATGTGGGGGGCAGACGCCTTTGGAGGCAATGGTACTGGATCGGACCTCTGCGTGCGCGACGGCCGGTTTTCCAACTACACTTTGCACATTGGCCCTGGGGACGAGGACACCGACTATTGCTTGCGCCGCGCATGGGACACCGAGAATGCTATTGTCAATGCCAACAGCAGCGCACTCAACATGTGCAATGCCTACAACACTTACGCTCCTTGGTGGGACTGCGTTTCTAACATCCCCCACAAAGGTGTGCACACCTATATCGGTGGCGTGGTACGTATTGCTTCCGATCAGTCCATGGCCAAGCGCTCCAACTGACTAAAATGGATGTAGATGGCCGATATCAAGTCTTCCCCCGGCGACCCCATCTTCTTCATGCACCACATGTACATTGACCGCGTCTGGTGGCTGTGGCAGAAGGAGGATCCCATCAACCGGCTGTATGACATTAGCGGCCCGACTTTGAACCACACAGCCAATGTGGAACCGGCCGGTGGATGGCAGAATGCCACGCTTCACTACGAGCTCTCATCCTTCAACATCATGCCTAATACCACCATTGGCCATGTGATGAACACCCAGGGCGGATATCTCTGCTACGGCTATGATTAGATCTGGTAGCCTGCTGGTGACGGATCTAAGGGACTTGGTTGCCATGGATTGAAAACATATAGAATTCGATAGATTGACTTATAGACCAGAGCAAGCGCTATAATATCTGTTTCAGATTCGTGTCAGTGTCTAGATAACATAGAAGATGCACCCCTTCCTATTGGTTGAAACTCCGAAACGACCCGGCGCGGGACTCTTGACTTATGGTTCCTTGCATCTGTGTAGATGGCTTCGCCAAGGATAGTAATTAAGAAGCGAGATCGGGATTGAACCGGGATGGGCCTACGAGGTACTGTTTTGTATTCCTAGTCTCTGGACATAGATTACTCCGTATGGATTCAAGAATGGGGTGAGTATAGCGTTTCTGTAAATATCTCTACAACTTAAACTTTTTTTGATGTTTCCTTATAGATAGATACTGATACGAGAGCCATGTCATAGCTAGCAATAACATTCTATAGTATAAAAAGGATATAGGGAACCGGCTCAAATCGCCGCCTTCTCAGTCTGAATACTATTTCTCGGCCTTTCTCAAATCATGCACCCTAGCGCGTTCCATAGCCAACTCAGCACTCTACAAGCCAGACTCAGAACCCAGGTTCTGCAAGCCGGCAATCATCCCGTCACGGTCGCCAGGGGGCTTATCCTGGCTCCACTTGAACCTACCGCTCAGAGAGGTGATCTCTACCTCGATTCCAATCAGGCTCTTGGTAAACAGTTCAATATACTCCTCCGGGGCATCAGACCCCTGCCAAGGGGCAAGGCTACCAAGCGTAGCTCCGTAGTCCAAAATTCCCATCCCCTCCAACCGACCGAGATCATCAAGCTGGGTGGACAGAAAACGCGCGACGTTCTCGGACTGAGTGTCATGGTAGATGCGCGCTCGGCCGTATACCTGAACGGCCGAATAGTTCCAGGTCGGGACTACCTTGCCTGTAGCGGGCTTGGTTTGCGTGTAGAATTTGGGTGTGATGTAGTGGTGGGCCGGACCGTTGAACATGATAAGTACTTCTTGCTCGAGGTATGCTGGCGAGGAGCAGGGCAGATTGAATAACAGTGCTTCGGCCTGCGGGTCCTGCCGTGTCATGTGTCCGCGGAGACGGCCTAGACGAGGGGATTTGGTGCTGTTCGCCGTCGTTGAACTATTTGCATTCTCCTCCTGCTCGTCCTCAAAGCCCAGGACCCACGGGATGTGGCTCACTTGGAGCAGTGGGTGTGGGGTGTCGGGCGTGGCGGTCGTCAGGATCCCGAGTGGGTTGTCACGAATGAATTGCCGTAGGACCGTGGGGTCTGTTTCGGCGTGGCGGGCAGGTATATGCATAGCTCTGGCTTTATGTATTTTCCGTCTGATGTCTGGGGGATGCTTCGTCAAGGTGCCGTAGGGAAACCTGAGGTGGTCTTTTGTACTCGAGGTCGGATAGGTGGAAGATGGTCGGGTCTGCTTTTGATTGGCTCGGTAGTAAATATGAGTCAAAGATAAGTGAGTCAAAGGATCAATCTAAATAGATCTTGCGGTGGCTGGCGGCGAGTTTTCCTATCATGGCTTTGCACCTCACTGTTTCTTTGCTCTAATCGGGATATTCCTGGATCAATTGCAATGATTCTCGACTGCTCTAGTTGTTCATGAGACCCCTCAGACTTCGCAGATAGTAATCAATTGGAATAGTTTCCGCAATGGATAAAGATGGATATGAGTCCAGTCAAAATAAAGCTGTCGTTATGTCTAAATCCGAGCCATTAATATTGTAGTGTGTGCCTCCTTGTCAGCTGATTGTAACACGTGGGTTTGCTCGGTTTACATGCTGTGATGGACCTGCCGCAATCGCCCTTTCCTCCGTTCCTCTCCCACATCACCTCGCTACCTGGCAGAATTCTTCATCAAAACTACCATGCGCCTTTAAGATCCTATCTAATTGGTGAGGCTTGAATGTCTTCTTCATGCTTGGTGCTATAATATCCCATCGAGACAAGTGGGCAGCTTGTGATGTTGAGAATATATCTCGATGGGGACTACTACATAAATCGGAAACCAACCCAAATCTTTTCAGTGGCACAGACAGGACTAGTACCAGATAGCTTTCTCATTCTGAATTGACTAGGAGCATGACTGACTGAGTTTCAAAACAGATACTCTCAATCTTTCTCTACCTCGGCCGATCTGCTGCCTGTCGCACGCCAAGCCGCGCCCTCCGCGATCGCGGAAAACTCGCGTATTTCGTACTCGCCTTGACGATCATGGTTCCTCCAGAAGATGTCGTGGGGTCAGACCCGAACTTCGGGCCAGAATCGTCGACAGGAGCCACACCGAATCGGTGCTAGCAATGTCCAAGATGGATATCTCCGCCTGAAGGTCGCGGATGCTCCAAGCCCGGATCTCCACCGCCGTCAGGCTGTCCACCCCGTACGCGCTGACTGGCTTCGACGCGTCGATATCCGCGACTGCCACCCCGAGTTGCTGAGCTAACCGACTTCGGAGAGTATCGGAAATGATACTCGTGGCTGACTCCAGGCTACTGGCTCCAGCAAGGCTTTCTTGGAGCTCATGCTTTGTACCGTCATCTCCGCGACCGGCTGCCCCGATTTCTCGCAAATGTCCCATTTTGGCGGCCGCGTGGTAGTATGGGGGACTGATTCCTTGGCCTGCAGCCCAGCCCCCTGTGGCAACGCCTAGAATCAACTGGGGGCATGTGGTGCCCTGGTGGTCTGCTGTTTCCCGCAGTGCCGCCTGGAGAATACAGAGGAGCTCCTCACCTTTGATCCCGATCAGACCCTGCTGCTGGACGGATCGTCTGAGCTCGGGTTTCTCGGCCATGTACCCGACATCTAATACAGGGCCCACGTCGATGGATACTCCGGGACGACCTAGCGCTCGCCGGTGATAAGCCAAGGCATCCAGGAACGTGTTACCTGAAGATATCGTCAGTGAGCGCTGGTTAAGAAAAGGGTAGTAAGGCTGACATACTTGCCGCATAATTCCCTTGGCCACGCCAGCCGATCACTCCCGACTCAGATGACAGCATCACAAAGAAATCAAGGCCCTCAGGCGCAGCGCAATGCAGGTTCCATGTTCCCAATGCTTTTGCATTGATGCCTGAATGCCATTGATGGGGAGTCATCTGTGTGAAGGTGGCATCCTAGAGGTATGTGGTCAGAGAGTGGGATCAAACTTCGCCCTTCAAGCGACACCTACCGAAAGTAGCATTGCAGCCTGCATGATACCTTTCACGGGAGGCAGTTCTACAGAGCACTGCCTGAATGCTCTCTCCACCTGCTCTCCATCACTAATGTCACATTGGTACGCTGTTGCTTGTGCGCCCTTTGCGGACAGATCTTCGAACACAACGGACGCTTGAGGATGGTGAGAACCTTGGCGGGACAAAAACAAGAAATTCCGGGCGCCATGATCGGCCATCCAGAGGGCGATATACTGTCCAATACCACCTAGGCCCCCGACAATGATATATGTGGCATCCTCCGCGAACTGAATCGGGGGTACCGACGGAGGCACAGTCATGACCATATCGCTATCAGTGGCATTCAGCACTACTTTGCCGACCACCTGTCCACTTGCCAGAAGTTGCAGTGCCCGCGAGATTTCTGGGTAACCCATCACTTGCATGGGAGAGGCTGGTTGACAGCCGTGGTCATAGTAGAATTGCAGCGCATTGTCCAGAGCCTGGGCGGCGCGAGAGACACTCTTCTGATACATCCCAGTCACGTTGATCGAGTGAAAAGAGACGCTTCGGTTAAAGGGCCGCATATCAAGGCCGGTATTCTCCACTAGACCTTCAATCAGTATGCTAGCGTTATGGTGACAGTTTAAATAAAACCTACATATGTCGCGTTTGCCCAACTCGACAAATCGTCCAAAGGGTGCAACTCGCAGCCAGGACTGTCGAAGACCCTCTCCCGCCAGCGAATTTAACACCACGTCCACGCCGCGGCCGTTGGTCAAACGGTCGATGCCAGAGGCAAAGGTCAGGTCGCGACTGTTGAAAATGTGGTCGTCGGGGATGGAGTAGGCTTGTTGTAGATGATCCCTCTTCTCTTGCGAGCCCACCGTGGCAAAGATTTCTGCGTTGAGGGCCTTGGCCATCATGATGGCTGCCTGGCCCACTCCTCCGGCAGCCCCATGAATCAATATACTCTCTCCGCATTTCAATCTTGCTGCCTCCACAAGCGCCTGGTACGCGGTAATATAGTTCAACGGGATTGACGCAGCCATCTCAAAAGTCATTTCCGCCGGAATTGGATGGACCATACATTCCGGACTACGAACAAAGGTGCTGAAACTTCCCAGCTTCAAGGTCAGCACACGATCCCCTAACTTGAACTTGCTGACGGCGCTTCCTGTCCGGCAGACAACCCCACTGCATTCCATGCCGATGGTCCGCTCTGGGACTTGATCCAACGCGACCATGGCATCCATGAAGTTGAGTCCGGAAGCCTTGACTTCGATCTCCACAGCATCATCTTCCAACAAGGTTTGGTACGATGGATCGTCTTCAAAATATATCGAGCTCAACATACCCGGAGATGCGAGAGCGACCGTCAGGCATCGATTAGGTTGCTTTAACAAACCTAGTTCCTTGCTAGGCACCCCACCTACTGCAGAGACAAGGCCGTTCAAGGACCGGTCCAACCGAAGTCGTGGAATCATCAGTCGTCCATCTCGGACCGCAAACTCGCGGTCAATATCACCACGGCTCCATCCGCTGACCACATTCACGATAGCGCAGGAGTCTGATGTCTTGTTATAATTCTTCCAATCGAGATCGATTGTTATCAGACTCAAGTCCGGTTGTTCTTGCCGAATCGTCCGTGATAGACCGGTGATCAGGGCTGCCTGCGGTCTTTCACACTCCAAGGTTGTGCCTGAAGTCACCCAGAAAACCCCTGCCGCCTCCAAGAGGAGGCGCTTGAGGATCAGGAACATCTTCGATTCAATGTCAAACAAGATTGGACGTGCCAGGTCTGCAAATACGATGCAGCACTGGCTGGTGAGATTCAGATCTTTTGTCTCGTATAAGCTGACATGCGACGTAGACACGTTTTGATTGTGGAGAATGTTTGAAACAGATGCAGATAGGTTGTGTGCCCGGAAACCCTCCCCCGGGGGATCGACAATGAGGATACTTTCGGGCATTGGGCTGTCCGGTTCTCCCATGGCGGTAGTCAACATGAATGGTATGAACGAAGATTGCTGTGCTGTATTGTCAAAGATGGAAATCTCAATCTCCCTGAAGCGGTTTCTGCGCAGTACGTTCTTCCAGTCACTTTCCGTTCTGGATGAAATGTTGCGGCATAGTATCACCAAAGTACCACGGTCTTTCAACAGACCTCTCGCTCTCGCGATTGCATCATCGTCTTCAGGATCGGCACGGTGCATGATGATGCAGTCATAATCGTGACCTGACATGGCGTGGTGCTGAGACTCCTGAGCGGGCGACAAGTCAATCGTTTTGAAATAGGAGCCCCATGCCTGGGACTTAGCGTTAAACATGGCCACCGTTGCTTCTCCAATGGTCGCGACTGTGTAGCCTTTGAACCACGGTGTCTTTTCGCCGTCAACCGGTTGCAAGGCGCCGAGGATCTGTTCCGTTATTTTGTCATCCTCTGCATTGATCTCCAAAATATTTAGATCAGGATATTTGTGCCCTAGAAACCCCATGAAAGTCACCAGTGGATTTTGCAATGTTCCATTAATTTCAGAACCTGTGCAAAATTCCTTCAGTCCCTGACCGTTGAGGTATGATATGTCTTCTTGCCAGTTCATCCAGCTCACAATCCTTCTAGCGCTGTCATTTGCGGCCTGATCATCTAGAGCATTTGAGTCCCCGGCCACTCTGGTTACCGTGATTTCTTCCATTGCCACCAGAGGCCCTTCCCAGTCATCTGTCGAGATGTGAACGTCCATTTGTGCATTTCTCAGACCGTGAGGCTTGACGTCCGAATATGCATGTAGGATGGTTCCTGGCTTGGTTGGCATAGCTTCAGAGATCCAGAGCTTGCCGATCGACGCAGGAAGTGCTAGTCCTTTTTCTTGCATATTTTCACTGAGGGTGACCATGATCATTTGCAGGAAGCTATCCAGTGTACAGGGGTGAATCAAGTGGTTGTGGGTGAATTTCATTGGCATCCACCCAGACACATCTGGAATCTTGATCGCACACACTACCTGCGTCTGATTTTTGTGGATCTCTATGTGATTCTGGAATGCCTCCCCAAGTTGTAGACCATGCTCTGCCAACCGGCCGTAGAATTGCTGCGGGAGTACGGTGGACTGACACTGATGGCTTGCCCTGTGATATGCTGTCCGATGCTTTTCGTCCCATTGGGTCTTTTCGTAAGCCATACCCGACATACTGTCGCCTCCTTTGGCTGTAAACTGAATATGCACCAGGCCCGAGCAATGGTGGGTCCAGGCCCTGTGTTTCATTCGGGAGTATATGTTAAACTCCTGCCAGGACGGCTGTTGCAAAGTTTGAGCCACAAGACCACGATGTTGCAGATGGATCATCGTCTCTGGCTGGTCTCCAGTTCGCGGTATGAGCAACGGGCTGCGGATCACCACATCACGCAGCTCATACCCATCAACGGATTGGCTGAGGTCGCCTGTCTCTCGAGCTGCTTCCAGGGCCATTACAAGCATCCCGGCGGCGGGATATAGGATTCTATCTTCCACCATGTGGTCCGCAATCCATGGGTTCTCCGACAGACGGAGAAAGTGGCGCCAGCGTTGCTGGGAAGGATTGCCCTCGTCGTCTCTAACGCCCAATAGGTCTTTCCGTGGGTGTTCCTTGAAGCGGAAATTGGTTGCAATGGCTGATTCATGCCAGTACCGGTTGCTGTGATTCCACGGGAATGGAGGAAGATCGACCAGTATCTGTAGCGGCCGGTCAAGTGTAGTATTCCGGTTGGCTTTGGCTATGTCCGCCTCGCTGCCTCGCTGGAAGAGAAGACCCACGGCATTAAGAAATGCAACCCTGGGGTCCTTTTTCCGGTGCAGGACACCAAGCACCTCGCATTTTGCCCCAGCCGCGGTTAATGTTTGCTTCATGGGGGTCTGTAGGGCTCCATGAGCACCAATCTCCACTATTGCATCGACGTAACAATAATCCGGGGTCTTTTTGGCCGATGTGCGCGGGCTATAGGAGGCCATTGCTTGGATTGCGTCGCTGAATCTGACCTGGCTAACGAGATTTCTCACCCAATACTCGGAGCCCAAATCGCAGTTGTTGATAGGTCCACCGGTCACGCTCGAAAACATCATAGGCTCCTGGCTGGCTCCGGGAAGAGGCTCGATGGAGCCGAGAAGATCACGATAGCGGCTTGCGACGATTTCCATATGTGGTGAATGATAGGCTATGTTGACCTTGAGTTCTTTTGCCACGATGCCGGCCTCCTTGAGGATATTTCCCATTTCCGCAATGGCAAATGCGTCACCCGAAATAGTGACACTGCCTGGACTATTGACGCAAGCAACTACGATGTCCCCCTTTGTGACTTTGTCAATGTAGGGAAGTATGTCTGCCTCGCTGATGTTAACTGCTAGCATCGCTCCGTGCACCTCAGGCCTGATTGTGGAGAGTATGCCAGCGAGCTTTCCGCGATGATATGCAACTGCCCACGCGGCCTCGGCCGTGATTGCTCCTTTGGCATACGCTGCCGCGGTTTCTCCGCCTGAATGACCACCAACCGCCACGGGAGAGATGCCGATGCTCCTCAAGAGGTCTACCAGGGCCACCTGTACCGCTATACACAATGGTTGGCTGTATTCAGGGTCATTCACTCTAGAAGACTGCTCGTCTCGCGCCAACTCTTCCTTAAGCGACCAGGAACACCCGAGGCTTTTGAGGTATGCGTCCGCAGCGTTGATACTGTTGCAGTATTCTTCGTAGGCCATTAGGCTGTGCCCCATTCCATGATATTGGGCGCCCTGTCCGGTGAAAATAAAGGCAAGCTTAGGGCGCCGCGAGGAGCGGATCGGGCTTGCCATTGTCGCCTTGCTAGTCACTTCCCGTGGCGAGACCACGATGAAGGACTTCCAAGGGAAACGCGTCCGACCTGCTGCAGCAGTGTGAGCAAGGCCCTCCACCAAACGGGGCCATCTCGCTATGGGGAGCTGGGACGCCTTGGTTTTCAGGTAGTTGTTCCACGAGTCAAGTATTCGCGTCAGACCGGATTCTTCGTATGCCGATAGCACAATGAGCTTTGGGGACGCACCCGACCATGTGACGCTTTCTTCAACACTAGTGCTGCTATTGTACCCAGAGTCAGGGGACTCCCTCCTTCGACTGTCTGAGACGCCTTTAGGAGACATGATCGGGAGCCCGTTGATGTTAGTGTGGTGGTGCCCTTCCAATCCATGAGTCCTCAAATAAGAGCATGCGTCTTCTAGAATCGCATGGGCATTTGCTCCAGCGAACCCGAAAGAATTAACGCTGATGCGCCGTGCCCCGTCGTACGGCCACTCCATCAGCTCCGTCGGCACGGCCAGATTCCATTCTTGAAGCTGGATACGGGGATTGAGCTTCTCGAACCAAATCTGGGGTGGAATCTTTCCGCTTTCAAGGATATATATTGCTTTTACAATGCCGGCTAGGCCACTGGCGCCTTCTAGGTGTCCGAGATTAGCCTTGACAGATCCCACCCAGAGCGGCTGTCCGGAAGGCCTGGCTTTGCCAATCGTTTCCCCAAGCACCCGCGTCTCTGTCAAGTCCCCTGCTGTGGTACCCGTGCCCTGCAGTTTGAATGAGCATATTGTCTCTAGCATACGATAACGGAATAATGCATGCAGCAAATTTTGGACTCACATGTGCCTCAAAGTACCCCGTATCCTCCAGATTCAGTCCTGCATCCTCATACACTCGGCGGATTAAGTTCTTCTGCGAGCTACGCGAGGGCTGAGTGAGCCCCGGAGTATTGCCATCTTGATTACATCCCGTGTTTCGAAGCACTGTTCGAATGACATCCCCGTCCCGAATGGCCTTATCTAGGGGCTTGAGTACTAGGCAACACGTCCCTTCGCCGCGTCCATAGCCATCGGCCTTTTCGTCGAAGGACTTGGACTTGCTGTCGGGAGAGACAAAGTGTAAGGTGGACAATGTTAGGTTGCTTTCGGGTGTCAATATTAGGTTCACCCCTCCCACCAATGCCTGGATCAATCAGAACGCATTTCGCAGGTAGAGGTGTGGTTACTGACCATATCAGACTCTCCGGTCCGCAGGGTCTGGCATGCGAGATGAAGCCCGACTAGTGAGGATGAACATGCTGTATCAATGCTCACGCTCGGCCCAATCAGGTTATAGAACCACGATACACGGTTCGCGATAGCTGCAATCCCGGTTCCTGTCCCTGCATAGAAGGGCATATCATGAGGATCTCGTTCCAAGATCTTCTGATAATCATAATTGAAAGCTCCGAAATAGCAGCACGTGTTCGTTCCAGAGACTGCGTCGAGTGTGAGTCCGGCTTCTATGGGTCAGCTGAAGTCTGGTAGAACGGTCTATTGGAGTGTTAAACTTGCCATTTTCCATGGCTTCATAGGCTACCTCTAGACACATGCGTTGCTGAGGGTCGATGGCTTTGGCCTCGTTGGGTGTGATGGAAAAGAACGGTGCATCAAAAGCATCAACAGGGCGATCCATGAAGTGGCCGCCACGGAAGTTCTGCCCGCCAGACCGTTCAGCATGGGGATGATAGAATGCATCTATGTTGAATCGGTTTTTTGGTGTTTCTGTCAGAGTACTCTCGCCATTCAGCAGAACTTCCCAGAGCTTATCAGGGTTTGATGCATTCCCTGGGAAGCGGCCACCGATGCCGGTGACGGCAATTGGCATGACTGGATCTTGGTGAGTGGCTGACATGGCTATATCCTTTCAGTCTATGGTTTGTTGAGTGTAAGGTGGTTCATCGCTTGTGGGTACTGGGCGATCCGCTGGTAACAAATGCTTTGACCGAATAGTTGGTATTCTATCTTCGTCATCGCTAGCTGCAGACCTGATGGATCGTGTCATATAAGCCCGGTATACTATTTATATGCAGTCTTCCAGAAGCATCTTACCATTACTCTGCGAAATACGTCACTACATTTACCGGGAGCGGCACGATATCTTCAAGCTGGGGAATATGTCAAACGGGTTTGAAACCGCAAAAATGGTCTGAACTCACCCATCTACTTGATATGGTTTAGCTTAAAGTCTGCTATTGGTTGACCCGTGCTTCAAAAACAGGGCACCTCGTGCATGTAACGTGTTTGCGCATTTAAGTTAAACAGCGCCGCCCCCGAGTAACAAGGTATATCAAACATCCAGGAAGCTACATTTGACTGATGATCATAGTCTGAAGCACTAACCCGTGGAAAACCCAATTCAACTATCTAATTCAATTCGCCTATCCGACGCTTGCACAAAATGCGCTTCCTTTGCCTTCATGGGAATGGGTCTAGTGCCCGCATCTTTGACACTCAGCTGTCCGCCCTGCAAAGGGCTCTGGGGTCGAGGTACGAATTTGTCTTCATTCAGGGAGAGTTTCCGTCCGACCCTGGACTAGGTAAGTGGCAAATTGCTTTACCTTTCTACGTTAATCAAGGATCTACAGGCGTGGACGGGATGTATCCTGGTCCATACTATTCTCCCTTTGACCTCCCCACCAAGGACCAGCTGAGCGACGCTCATGCCTTGATCGACGAAGCCTGGGAGTCGGACGGACCCTTTGACGGGCTTGTTGGTTTCTCGCAGGGTGGCAGTACGATGGCATCTTATTTGCTCCAGCCAGAAACTGCCAGAAAGCCGTTTAAGTGTGCCGTGTTTTTCTGCTCCAACCTGCCGTTTGATCCCATGTCGTCTCCTTGGAAATTCGTCGACAAGGATCACTTCGTGGATGCCACCACTGGGGAGGAAATCTCCGCCGATGACTTGATGCGTTCTATTCCCGAAGTGAAGCTATTTGACACCTCTCGTTACCCCACTCTGAGAGATGAGCTTCTTCTGAGACGATACACTGTTGGTCAGGGAGACACAATTCAAATTGATCTTCCCACTGTTCATGTATATGCGTCCAATGATTCTTGGTACTATGAGCAGTGCATCGCCACGGAAAAGCTCTGCCAGGAGGTAAACAGGGAAACCGTGCTACACAAAGGAGGGCACTCGGTTCCTTGGGATGCAGGAACCACGACGGAAATTGTCGATTGTATTCAAAATATGCAGCAAGCGGTGGATCTAGCATAGTGCTGTACCAATCAATGTTGCAGGGTGTCTCTTCCTACTGAAGATGTCCTAGCATCGTTCTTTGCAACCGGTCCCCCAATCGAATCACATTAGGCATGATATCTTTTGACTGAATGACGTCATTTGTTGACGGGCCTTTTACCACATGGCAGCTATATCACATTTTGCAAGCAGGGTTTACGACACCTGGTCTACCATGATTATCATTCCCCACACCCAATGCGGACAAGGTCATCCACCCAATGGCCCACCAAACAAGAGCATCCTTGTTGTGTCTACTGATATAAGCATGTCGGTAAGGATGGGTTGGTTCAGTGCTGAACAGGAATCTCGGTCCCTGAGCAACCTTATCCAGCATGTACCCGTGGTTAAGCACCACCGGGTGGAATCTCCGTCCTTAGAACACCTCCACATGGACACATCATAGACCGGTTGCCTTGTCTCGCGACAGCCTTTGACTTTGCAATTCCCAGTACCTCCAGATTCGTATTGAGGCTTCCTGCTCGTAAATCGATTGCAGGAAAACCTACTGGGAAGAACACATCTGGTCCCTGAAAGTTGTCTTTAACAATTCAGGACTGGTACAGCCACATGTTAAGCCGGGACGAACCGAATCTTCTCCGTCATAGGTCAACCTGAATCCATGAGGACCGTTTTATTATCAAGTTCATGGAGCTTCTTCAACCCTGCCCGAGGCCTTTATACCATGTTCCTGATAGGGATCTATGGTGATTTCCATCCATGGCATTGTGTTGCGTACGTCTACTGCATATCTTACTATGTGGCTATCCCCAAACATATCCATTTCATGACCTTCGAACCCAATCAAACCCACACACCATACCCAACCACCAACCATGCCTCCCTTCGGACACATCTACACATTCACCCGCGTCCCCAACCCGCGCCTCATGAAAGTCTGTCCCCCACCCCACTCCAACCCCTTCCTCACTCATCAATCCCACCCGCAGATCCAAGCAACCGCCAACCTGAACCACCTAACCCTAACCCTCCCCCCCAGCTTCACCATGCGCAAAGACAACAAATCCCCCGAATTCCTCGCCGACTTCCCCATGGGAAAGGTCCCCACCTTCCGCGGCTCCGACGGCCTCTTACTCTTCGAATCCGATGCCATCACACGCTACATAGCCGAACACGGACCCGCCAGCGCGCAACTCCTCGGCCGAACACCCACCCAACGAGCCCTCATCCAGCAATGGATCTGCTTCGCTAGTAATGAGATCATGGAGGCTGTGGTTCCCTGCGTGTTGTGGCGAATGGGTAGACGGGAGTATAATGAGACGATTGAGAGGGTTGCGTTGGAGAGGTTAGAGCGAGGGTTGAATTGTTTCGAAGAGTGTTTGAAAAGGAGGAGACGGGGACAGGAATGGATGGTGAGAGGGGAAAGGGAGGGGGATGAGGGGGAGCTTACATTGGCGGATATATCGCTCGCTTCGGCGATGTATTGGCCTTTTGCGTTTGTGGTGGATAGGGAGATGAGGAGGAAGTACCCAGGGATTGTGGAGTGGTATTTGAGGACGATTGGGATGGAGGGAGTAAGGGAGGCGTTTGGGGAGGTGAACTTTGTGGAGAAACGTAGAGTGCATGGTGATGAGGATGAGGACACGGGTACTCTTCAGGCACTGTGATTGATTCTGCTTATGTTATGAATGGGTCAAGTGAGCATTGACATGGCTGTAGGGTCTGGAGGGGTTGAAAGGATGTCGCTAGGTTAGCAGGCCAATCATTCACTATTTAATATAACATACTCACTCACACACAATCTCTATCCCTCCCGCTCTGATAGTCCACTCCATGGATTCTTTCATCACCTGTATCAATTCAACGTATCCAATGGGCTCGAATAATATTACCTACACACATCCATTCCTGATCCTAATCATATTCAAAGCCCCTCGCTCTCCCCCTCCCCAAAAAGTATTCCAATTCTGTGAATAACAACTCGTCCCACACACGAATTTCCAACCGAGTATATTCAACCCCCCACCCCAAATAAATAATGAAGAATTGGCGGGGGAGGGGTGAGGGTCAGGTCGGGAGTGTTCAAGATATGTAACACTTTACTCATCATCAACTTTATCTTCTTTTTTGTTTGCAGCTGTTTACCAATAACCCGGTTTAAACAAACGCAAGACTCCATCCTTCCCTTTTTCCTTCTCTCAAGCTTCATTATTAATGACGGACATGGTTAGCTTGGCTTGTATTTGAAATTATAAATGACCTCGCGTGATGCTCTACGTCATGTGTTTGATGAGAAGTACGAGGGGGGGGAATAAATGTAAATCGATAATGAAACCTTTCTGATCGCACTGCATCTCCCGTTTTACTATCTTTTCATTTTTTGTTTTTTCCTTCTCCCCCCCCTCCCCTTTTTTGGGGGCTTTACGCACTCATGACATTGGCATGCCGGGCTAGCCAAACAATAAAAATTTCGATATGTTTATCACTAGGTCCACTGGTGGCAGGTAGGCAGGCGTCATCGGCAAGATGATGATGATGATGAATATGACTGGGAACGTCACAACCAAAGAGCAGATATAATCTGATATCACTGGATATAATGGAAAACAGAATAGTGGTTTACGACGACGTATGCGGATAGGAATGCATTCTAGCTCTGTGTGACGTGAGATGAGTGGTATCCATGCGACGCGTTGATTCTTGTACGACGTTTTCCTCATTCCTAGTATGACCTTCCTTATATATCGAAGGTGGGGGGGTAGGGTAGGGTAAATCAGTGGGGTGTAGAATGGGATAGATATCTGTACTAGCTGTTTGTGGTATGGGCTGGGTCGTTTCGAAGGCGTCGATTTGGGACATGAGAAGGGAATAGTTTGCGTTATGTATGGGTCTGTGCATTATGATGTCTTTGGAAATGGTTACAGTGATTGCGTGGGTAGTGTTAGTGGTTTACCGACTTGGGGTATTTTCTGCCTAGGCATGCTGGAGATATGGGTTCCTTGGTGGTATGGCTTTTTGGGGGGTTGTCTAATCCGGTATGGTATATGTTCTGAGGTCTTGGTTGGGTAGGAGAGGTTGGTGTTAGTGTCAAGATGAACACGAGAGTGATTCTAGATCTCGCTTTCCCTTTCTCTCAGTTGAACTTTGAGGACACGAGATGCATTCTGTCTGTTCGGGTTGCATCTAACGATGTTGCATTCCCGTCGATCGATTGAACAGGTTGCAAGGCCAGGGTATGCTTCAGTGCATATTGAATACGGATGCTCAGCACAAGGACGAGTTAGGAAGGATATTTTGTCATGGATGACGCAGGAAACATTAATCATTGCGTGCACGTCCCTCAGACACTGACGTACAATATGGCGCGGTATGGTAGTGGATGGTTGCAGTGGTGGTCAAGATTGCACTGCGGTCGAAGGTTCAGCTGTTGAGGCTGTGGGAATGGGCCTGGATGTCTGTTTGTGGAGGCCAGGCATGCAATTTGTCTGGTTTCTTCCCCTCCTTCATCCGGTTGGTAGAGAAAGCGTGGTGTCCAATCATTCCTCGTTTGTCATAAGATGAGGGTTTTTCACTTGGTGGCAGAAGGGCGGCGTCATTAGTGTTCGTTGCAAGGCTTGCCCTATCCACAATGTGTACTTTTGTTCTCAATTCATGTAGACCACTAAAGATTGGCGTAAACGACTCGAGGGTAGGTACGTGATGCCATGAAATAAAAAGTTTAAAGACGACCGGTGCTCCACAAATGACAATTTGGAGTGCCAATAAGGCTGATAGCATGGTGCCCGAGATGGGATGGTGGTATCTTTGACCCATTCTGCTGATACCATGTCAGCGATGCGCTATAAAATCGCAATGGTCTTTGGTCTGATGGAAGTATCATCCGCATGATCATCCACTGGAATGCTAGGCAGTGGTTCCTCTTCCAGTCAATCCAACTCTCCAGGTAAATTTCACTACCCGACGGTCGCTCATGGCTTTTGCAGGCCTTGCCGCATGCACTGTGTGCTTTACTGCCTGTTCCCTATCCGGGGCACCATCTCTTTGCATCTTCACCATGCTGCCCATGGCTCTCCTTCTGGCGATCGTCGCCATGCATGACAGTTTGCGGAACGGTTCCTCGGTGGAAGGCCTGATGGAAGATGCGCCGATGGGGAGAAGACGGATGCGCAGGGGGGTTGGCCGATCGGCAGTCCCACCCAGGGATGATGCATGAGTACGTCGGTTGATCTCGCTCCACTAAGCCGTAGGACTGACCTAATTTTATGAAGGGAAGGCTCTCGGTCATGTCATGCTTCTCCGGAATTCAGTACCGAAGTGATCCGTGCCCTCTGATCCGGTTGTTCTTGGTCTATGGTTCGTGCTTAAGTGGTTTCATTGGCTTGCATATATTCTGCTCTAGTCTCTTAGTAGCTTTTTCTGCGGGTCATCGCTTGTAAGATCACAATGATACGTTGAGGGTCCCGTGTCTGTCCTGCTTACCTCGCCTTCTCGTAGCCCGATGGACCAGGTCTCGGAACATCCATCAGGATGATGGCGTGCGTGGCACAGGGGTAGATCACAGCCTTGTAAGTAGATTCAACCTCACTATAGCCGGCATCCATAGGGTGCGAGCGGTAGTATTTTCCGCCCGCGTTGATAGCTGGGCAGGGCCTGAGCGTGGGCGTGTTGGGTGGGGTTGTGGACAGAGCGCTATTCGTCTGGATGTGCCCTCGTGACAGTCTGAGCCATGATTGGGAGATGAATCCAACCTCCATAACAAAATTCGGTTAGCTTCCCGGTGCATATAATCATTTTTGTTATTCCAACTGGCTCGAAAGGCCCACCGGATTTCCTACAGTCCAGTCTCCTTCAACATCCATTTCTCGGCAGTGTGCCGACGTTGCACCCAAGTGCCATAGCTAGAGCTAATACTTGGGCCTAAGCTCCCGCTGAACTCTGTTAATTCACTCACTGTTGGTCAATGACAAAAGTATTTGTCAGTGAATCTGGTTCACAGAAATCTCTGATGAAACTTCACTGGATGAAGGATCATGGCTTTCCAGGCTGGGTTCATTCAATGAGCGTCCACCACCAGGACATGTCCTTGGTGAACCAGATTTGCAAAATTCTGAAAATCGCGCAATATCCTGATGATTGGCTCAGTAATCGAAAGTGGCAGGATGGACGCCTAGAGATGGTGAATACTCATCTCAACACGGCGAAGTTCAATCTCGGAGGGCCTGCCACTCAGCCAGCACCTTGAGTATTTAAAGACGTCTGCAAGTAGCGATCCCCAGTCAATACCAGTCTTCTTTCTTGGAGCACAGTCGAACCATCTTCCTAAGTCCTATCTGCCCCGTTGAACTTCATCTTTCTCTGATGTCTGCTTCCACCCCCTTGAACATGGAAACTGCCCTCTTCGGACCTGACCTCTACCATCCCAACGAGGGCATTGCCAGCCAGCTTTCCGAGGATATGCGTATCGTGCCGGAGTTGCGCAAAGCCTGGCGCCCCGGTATGGCACCTCGTCTGTTTCACGCCCGCAATCCTGTTGGGAGCTACGACACCCATATGCGTTCGATCATCATTCAAGAGTCCAAAGCGTGGATGCATCAGATCAACGACTTCCCCGACCCCTCACTGTTGGCAATGGATGCTCCCAGCCGTCTTGGATTGGTGCCTCGTGGCAAATTCCTTCTCCAAGCCATGAGAGAGGTGTTCCCCCTTCCGAACACTCCCTTCTGGCATGCTGTCGCGGAACAAGTGTATGGCTTTACCTGGTGCCTGTCGGATATCAACGTGCTGTGTCGCCAGTGTGTGCAAGGCACTTGTACCGTAGGCGTACTGGCGTGCTTTCCCGATTACCTCCATTTCCTGGGGGAGCTGCCTCAGATCCTGGACGTCTGCGCCCAACGCGTGACCGAGTATATCGAGCATGTGCATCAAGACCATGGAATGGGCCCGGAGCATAAAGTCATGGATGCCTGGATGATGTGCGTGCAGGCCGTGTACCTTGACGTGCTGCACCCCAAGGCCCAATCGATGAAGTTCCCAGACGATGAGCACCAAAGCATTCAATATCGACTGATCAGCTCCGCCGGACGCCCCTTGGCTCTGCACGCGCAGATGGAGCAGCCGAATCCTCTGATTGGCAACGATGACGAGGTCAATGCTGTTGCGTTTGCATCCACTATAATGCATGACATCTGCGACTTTCGCCACGACAACAGCGCCAACGAATATTATAACCTGATGACGATCGTCAGTGCCCATAGGGGGGTTCTCAGCGTGCCCATGATCCGCCGGTTCTGCATTGACGTCTGGGCCTGGGCTGTAAACAACGGAGCATTGTGGGCGATCCACCTGGCGGGACGAGAACTGGCCTGGCAGCTTTACATGGCCCGGTATCAGACGGGTCTTCTGTTGGACAAGCTTCTGCCACCTCGATCTGACAAGGAAGGGACCAAGGTGGATCCGTACGGCGATGCGGTACTGAATGGTCTGAACCCCTTGCTTACTGGGATCAACCCGGTGGGACGGTGCCTCGAGCCGGAGAACTATTCCCTGCGTGCACGTTGTCAGAATCCGAAGCGCTACGACGAGCTTCTCCAGCACTGCGTCCAGCATTTCCACGACTGTCCTGACTGCCGGGGGTTTGATGTGGCGACCTGGCAGGAGCGTGTTCCTGGCATTGGGGCTGCGTATGGTAAGAAGTATACGGACTGCAACTGTTTGAACACCATCAGTATGTACATGATTCTGACCTCGCCGGACCGGCTGTGGTGGCTGGCGGATCCGACGGCCGAGTACACGGGGCCTCAGGAGAAGTGGTCAGCGCTTCTGTGCTAGGTCACCTGGTCATGAGAAGAAATGAAAAAGATCCAGTCAAGGCTGATGTGACTTGCGGGGAGATGTGATTCATGTTTGATTGATAATATGATCCAAATTGCAATGAGATTGATACTTAGTCTAGTTTCGTGGTTCATCGGATTCAGATCCTCGCCAAGACGGACATTATTGTAGTGACCAAGGGGGATATTCCGTAGAATCGTCCATTCAATGCACTGGAAATGTATTTGTAAGAAACCAGAGACATCTCACCAGCATCCGGGTTCCTAACCCTCGGCAAGTGAGATAGAGACAAGAAGAGAAGCAGGAATGCGCGCTTTTTGCGTTGTTCGGGAGGGAAAAGGCCCGGGCCAATCATAGTATAAAGAAAGGCACATCCCGCCCGCCCTTCTCCATCATCGATTCTTCCCCCATCAGCCAGTACTAGTTCTGATTTATTACTTTCCCCCTTGGGGATCTTTGCGCACCCGCTGCTGGGATAGGATCCTCTCAATTCTTTTGCCTTAATTGCCTTGAAGTTCCTACTGGTCTCCTCTTCCTCCCTGTGCCGATTTGTTGGTACTTTCAAGGCATCGCCACCATGGCCTACGCAGCGCGATTCCTCCGCCAACCATCCCATCAACGCTGCCATGGACTATCCATCCTCTTCCGCCCCCGCATCACCGCCTACATTCCCATCCCAGCACACGCCAATGCCTTCACCACCAGCACCCCACATCAGGCATGTCCCTCACAATCCAAGCCCGCCCCCTCCCTCCTCCAACCGACGTTCTGGACCACCCCGAGCGTATGGAAACGCGCCTCCCTCAACACCCTCCGCTGTCTGGTGGGCTGCACACTAGGCGATTTCTCCATGCTTTGGTTCCTACAAGCCTACTTTCCGGCTTTGGGGATGGGCGCGATTATGGGTACTTCGAGTATGTAGATTACGATAGCATCATTCGATCCTTTGGTAATAAATTCACTAACAAGCACAGTGGCCGCGGGAATCGCCTCCTCTATCATGTTGGAGACCACTCTACTCCGTCTGGGGAAGGATCAACTCCCCTGGCGGGCGGCTTTCCGCACAGCCACGGGCATGAGTCTGATCTCGATGCTGGCTATGGAGTGTGCGGAGAGCGCCGTTGATTATCATTTGACCGGGGGTTGTGTGGCCTTGGATGATCCCCAGTTTTGGGGGGCGGCGGTGGTGTCGGTTGGTGTGGGCTTTTTGGCGGCGTTGCCGTATAATTATGCGCGGTTGAAGAAGTATGGAAGGGCGTGTCATTAATTGGGAGGGTGGGGGTGGTGTTTCAGTCAAAGCAGGAATGTGTACGATGTGGTTTGCGGTTCTCTCCGCTGGAATGTGGAGCTCATCGGTCAGATATCTAGCTGGATATAGTCGTGCAACAACCGGTGTCCAATCCAACCAGCCAGCTGCAGTCCCAGCAATAGACAAAATAGCTTGTATTGTCTCGATCAAGGTGGCTAGATATCTCGCAGAAATGGTATCCCAAAAAGAAAAGCGTGCGGCGTTCAGCTATGCAAAATCTCACAAAATCTTGGTACAGGGCATTGGTTCTGTCCCATCTCCCAGCGCTCACCGGAACTCCTCGATCTCCTCGGGAAATTCGGCGAAGTAGTCGGCGTGATCCTCCAGAATGGTGGCGTTGTCCCGCTTCGTAATGGCGATGAACTGGCGCTGCGCGAACAAACCGGTTAGCTCTCTATTTGCAAGCCCATACTGGGGATGCTGGTTGGGGGAACTACCTCATAAGTGACAACTTCTTTAGTGTTAACGCACTTTCCGGGCTGCAGGGCATAGCCAGTGCCATCGCATTTGGCCTCGGCGAAGGCCGTCAGTACATAGTCACCGGGCTGGGCCTTGAGCGATTTAAAGTCCTTGGCACTGAAACTCTCGCATGTCTTGAGGCTGCCGCTGTCAGCGGCCGTGTCGGCGGTGCCTTTGCAGTCCTTCTCAGTGTAGCCATGGATGACCCAGGCCTGAGCGGAGGCACTGAGGGCGAAAGCAAGAAAGAGGGATTTGAACTGCATGGTGAGCGATTGGAATAGACGTGGTTTCAGCGAGTGTGCGGAGTAGACTGGTGGAAGAGGAAGGAGAGTGGAAGTGGTCCAGCGGGAGGATCAGACGGCAATAGTCAACGGTCAGGAGAGAGAAGGTGATGGGCGAGGCGGCGGCGTCGGGAGTCCAGTCAGCCCGGCCTGGCCGAGCGAGTGGGTCAGGTCAGGAGAAAAGCATTCCAGTTGAAAGTTGAAACAGGAACCGAACAGCAGATTCGTGGCTGGAAGGGCTAATGGCCGCTAGCGAATCAAGCCAACCGACCGGGGCAATAATTCCAAGGATCTGAGCGGCGTGGGTGGGTTCCGATTGCCCAGCGGCAATGATTGGCGGGGGGAGGACTGTTCCGATCCACCAGATGCCGATGCAGATGCTGATGCTGATTGCGAATGCTTATGGCAGATAATGATGGATGACGATGGGGCCATGTTGAAGCTTGAAGGGGAGAAAGGGGAGGGTGAAGGCCCAGAAGATGGCCATGCAGATGGAGATGGAGATGGCGATGGCGATGGAGGGGAGCAAAGAAAGAGAAGCAAACCAGACAATCCCGGCGGTCAGGCACCCAGGCATCAACGCTAGCGCCCAGGCTGCCACATTCGATCCGCTCGCTTTCTCTTCGCTTGACTTCACTTCACATGAATGATTATTGCTGTCCCTGATGGGTTGGACAATTATGGCATTACCAAATGAAGGAACTCCTCTTGCCATGGAATGTCGATTAGAGGATATCTCTCCCCTGAGTCCCAGGAGGTATGACGGTCCATAACCGTTGCTACAATTGCCACCAAGAGTCATTCTATTTATATCCTCACTACTAGCGCGCTACATGTTACTTCGGACTTCGCAGTCGATCGGGGTTCGGCCATTGGAAATGGAAACAAGGTATCAAGCTTCCTGACATACCTAACTAAAACTGTCATTAAACCAATCAGAATAGTCCCATAGGTCCGTCCTCCAACATAACACATTCCTCTGATCGATATCAGCAATAGCAGCTAGCCACTTTCCAGATCGCCCCTCCCCTCTTCCCAACTTCCCAGCAAGATCGCCATCCCCGCCGCCCCAAACAGCCCGGCCACCAGCAGAAACGGCGCCCCCGTCCACACACCCCCCTGCGCCAATCCCCAGCCATATGCCATGGCCATCGTTGGCCCCGCCACCACTACCCCGATCCCCTGCATCACTGCTATCGCCGTATACAGCGTGCCCAGGTGATGTGCGTCGACGAGCGACGTGATGATGCGCCGCGCCAACAGGTGCATCGCTGACCCCAGTGCAAACACCACCAGCCCTAGCACTGCACCCACCGGATGGACCGAGACTGCAATCAGCAAACATCCCACGCACAAGCAAGCGCTGCTCGTCAGGGCCAGACTCGTGTCCTTGGATAGTGGGGTCATGTTCCATCGTCGCAGGAGCCATCGCGATAGGCCCGGGAGGATCACGATCAACAGGAGGAGGTTGGTGAACCCCCGGACGGAAATGAGGAAGCTGGCCTGCACCCAGTATCAGCTCAGGTCAATGCGTGACCCCCCGACAGCGTTCCGGAAACGAGGTCAATGGTGCAGCATCTTACCTGAGCGATCGTCCAATGAAACCTATTTGCTGCGAAGAGCAGCAGCACCTTCATGACTTGCCTCCCGAGATAGGCGGCGAAGAACACAAACAGAAACAATTGCACGCTGCGATGGCGCCGGATCACAGCCGTTGACCGGCGCAGTTCATCGACCCCTGCACGTACGCGGTCCGGGATGTTTCCTTTGTCCGCTTCTTCCTCACGCGACGTTCCACTAGGAGAGGAAGGCGGCGCCTGCGGCAATGTCTCCGGTAGGAGGAGGAGGAAGAGTCCGCCGCCGGCAGTCCCTACTGACGACAGTATATACGGAAGCCACACGTTCCTTGTCATGAGCAAGGTTCCCAATGGGGTGGCGAGGATCTCGCTGAGCAGAGCCGTGGCCGAGACGTAGAGGAAGGCAGTGGTCCTAGAATCTGTAAGCCCAGGCAGTCACCCATCTGTGGTGGTTGGGTCCCGTACTGGTCTTCATCGTTGAAGAGATCGGCCAGCATGACAAACATGATGGAGGTGGCCACTTGAGTGCCGCCGCCCACCACTTCGGCGATTGGGGCGAGCCAGATCAGTCGCAGCGGGAGTTGATCAGAGAACCAGCCTGGATGATCAGGGAATAGGCGAAGAGCGGTCGATTCAAAATTTGTACTCACAGACAATTTTCACCCACACATCACTCAGCGTGAAACCTACTGCGCACAGCAGCAGTACGGGCCGACGTCCAATTCGGTCCGCCAGCACACCGTAGGGCACCGCAAACAAGATGCCTGGTCAGAATTAGTCGAGCATCCTGGTGGTTCGGATAGCAGCGAGACCCACCAGGAACCTGCTCCAGCGTATCCTTCCAACCTTCCAGGAGGGCCACCTCGCTCTGCACAAGATCCATGCACCCCGATCCATCCTGCACTCCGGGACACAATTTGCGAGCGACAATTTCGATCCAGATCTCGATCTGGGGCGCCCGGGCAATATACTCGGCGAAATCCTGGACGAGAACGACGAAGCAAATCAAGGCAAGAAGCCGCCATCGTGATGATCGGTCTGGCAGCTTGGAGGGCCCCAGAAGAGGCATGTGCTCACTGGGAGAATCCATGACTGGATACGAAAGACAGGGAAGAAAAGTGAAAGAAGAACACGGATGATGCTCCGGGGAGGTCATGGCTTGCATTTCCTGGTGCCTGTCAGCTCTGCCGTCTGACGTGCTCTGACCTGTTCGAAAGCTCTGATAAGATCCCACGGCGAATCACCGGGCGTATCAAAGGCCCTAACGGCCTTCTTCCAGTCATGGCTTCGATAGGCTCCACCCCTGTCGCCGTAGTCAACCTGCCCGGGTTTCGGGTCGTACGCCCCAGTCAGCTGCCTCCCGGAGGCCCGTCAACTGGTGGCGAAGGCTTGTTGCATTGTCTTGCCAATTCAACCACCCCGGCCATTGACCAGTCTTTACATACTCATGTTTGCCACTTATCTATGCCAACCAGTGCACCGTCCCTTTTATACTCATGCCAAGGCAAAATGATTCCTCACGTGAATTGCATGGTGTGTGGTACGAATAGTCTCCGAAGGACCTACGGAGCTAAGATAGGCTTGGGATTGCTCAGTTGAATTATCCACCCCCATGGATTCATTGAGCTCACAGACCACCCGCACAAGTCCACCCGATTCTATGCCTCAATGAATCACGCGGTCCACCGCCAGTTCGGATCCTTCCACCCGCCCACCAGCGACTTGGTTGATACATCTGCCGCGGTGAGCTTCACGCCCTGCTCGCGATCGCGGCGCCGATTGTCATAGCGGAAGTACGCTCCCATGCCTAGGATCACCAACACTCCAAATAGGAGGAAGGCGCAGTTGACGATCAGCGCCGGTTTGTATCGCGGAGCCGTGTTCGCCTGGAACGCCAGGCTGGCCGGGATGCCAGCACAGTTGGCCGCGCCGACCAGGAACCCTACGGTGGCTGCGCGCTGCGACTCGTCAGTGACATTGTTGGTGTGCCAGCTGTGGAACACGGAGCTGGGCACAAAGGCGCCCGACGCCAGCAGGAAGCACGCAAAATAGGCGACTCCTTGATGTTGGGATGCGTCTATGGCAATCAGGATAATGTAGCCCACAAAGGTGATCATCAAGGAACCGGCCAGATGGAAGGAACGCTCGCGGAAATGGTCGGACGACTTGCACAGAATCCATAGCACGACGGTGCCGACACAATACGGCGCCACCGTGTAGAGGTTCGTCTTGACGGTGGAATACCCCAGCAGGGCCACCATCTGGGGCAGAAAATTGCTGACTGAGCTCTGGGCGATGCCGTAGCAGAAACAGCTAACGGCCCAGGCCAGCACGCGCCAGTCACTCAGCGCTGCCAGAGCCTCGGTGATGGAGAGCTGCTCTCCCGTCCGCACCGATCCGTCCTGGAGCAGGCGCATCTGGGCCGCGCGAGACTCAGCCTCGTTGAACCAGTGGCACTGGGCGCCGCTGGCGGGGAGCCACCAGAGCGAGAAGGAGGCGATGATGATGGTGGCGCTGCCTTCGATGAGGAAGAGGTACTTCCAGCCGGGGAGGTGGTGTTTGATCTGAAAGACGCCAAAGGAGATGAGGCCGGAGAAGGCACCTGATCATGTCAGGATGGTTCAGTCGCTGAGGAAGGCTACTCACCCGCGATGGTGACCATGCCATAGAAGATGCTCAGCCGAAAGGCAATCTCGTTGCGTTTGTAGAATTGCGTGAGGTAGAAGATGACGCCGGCTGGATGTGTGAGCAGCCGATGGCCAGCAATTGGGGCAGACGTACCAAAAAAGCCCGCTTCAAAGATCCCCATGATCAACCGGCAGACCAGCAGGCCAGCGAAATCATACACTGCGCATTGCAGCAATGTTATGGCGCCCCTACACGTTATTAGCGGACATACAAGTGGCTTTCGAAATACACACCATCCCAACATCATCGACGGCAGCATCACCTTTCCGCTGAACTTCTTCAGCATCAGGTTGGACGGGAGGTCAAACAGACAGAAGGTGACGTTGAACACTGCCAGAATCACGTTGTACTGGCTACCGACCAGATGGAGATCGGTCTCGAGGCCGTCCGTTTTGGCATTGCCAAGATTGGAGCGGTCCAGTGAGTTGAAAAAGTACATGAGCGAGAGTGCAGGCAGCAGTCTGGGAGGTGATCATGAGCATTTGGCTAGCAGCTGGAAGGGGTCAAATTACCGAAAGTCCAGCTTGCGCAGGACCGACCTCTCGGCTGCCGCATCGATGGTGAAGGAGTCTCCGATGACGACGCCGGCTTCTTCAGCGACGGCAGGGGGTGCCTTGAAGGTATCTTTCGTCGAGCTCTCTTCCATGACGGGTGTTTCCATCAGGTAGCTTCTCGTCGAATGTTTTTGGAGGGCTTGATATCTGGGAACTACACTCAGGCCGAGATCAGCTCGGATTATATGCGTACTGGTTTAAGCCGAGGATTGGGCCTCCGATGGCTCGTCGCCTTCACTATCGCCCATCGCCCCCGGTATGTAGATAAGATGCCAGACGGCCTGAGGGACGACCAGCGAATCCCTTCGGTCGAAAGGTACTTCGTATCAAGCAGGCCGTGAGGAGTCGAAGCATATCAGGCCGCAGATCGAGAAGTTATCAGGGCCCGGGGAGAAATTAACTCAAAGAGGAAGGGCCGGCGGTTCAGGCCGAAGCAACCGGGGCGATAAGCTTCAATGTGCACCAGCAGCATCGTTACCCCTCACCATCCACGTCATTTGCATCCTCCTTGGCATCATCCACATCCCAGGGAAGGTCCAGCCCCGCGTTATCACCCATGGCAGCAGAGAGTGGGGGTCCGTCGGCGTCGATTGTCTCTATCCTCCGGGCTTGGCACGGCCATCGTGTCTCGGGGTACATTGCACGACTATAAAACCGAGCTTAGTCCCTGATAAGAATTGCCTGCAACATCAGTGGCATATCGCTACACTATGGCTTCATCACCTGTCGACAAAGCCGCCCCGATCGCCATCATCGGAGCGGGAGTGTTTGGCCTCTCCAGTGCCATCCATCTGGTCAAGCGGGGATACAAGAATGTCACC
This sequence comes from Aspergillus sclerotioniger CBS 115572, assembly GCF_003184525.1. NCBI lineage: Eukaryota > Fungi > Ascomycota > Eurotiomycetes > Eurotiales > Aspergillaceae > Aspergillus > Aspergillus sclerotioniger. The sequence continues at coordinate 268,457 of NW_020291000.1, read as the reverse complement.
GTCTTTGACCGTCAGCCCTACCACGAGACACACTACGACTTTGACCGCGGCTGCGATGCTGCCTCTGCTGGTACTCAGCCTCTCAAATCAAATGTATAATACTAACGTCCCTTAGACTGCAACAAGATTATTCGTGCCGCCTACGGTCACGAAACATGGTACCAGAACCTGACCCTCGAAGCCATCAAGGTATGGGAATCCTGGAACGACACGCTCGCCACGGGAGCCATGCTTCCCCCTGGCATGACACGCGACGAGCGCATCTATGTCAACTGCGGGAACTACCATTTCGGCGACCACGGCGACGCCGCCGGACTGAATCCCTTTGAAAAGGCGTCCGTGGAGAACATTACCAAGGCTGGTCTCGGCCACACCCAGTACCTTTTCGCATCCAAGCCGGAGGAGGCGAAGCGAGCCAAGAAGGATGGCTACGGGTATGCCGTCGATCCCTTTCACCTCTCCGGTGATGGACAGCCCTCCGGATACCTCGACATGATTGGGGGATTCGTATACGCGGACAAGGCGTGTCGTTACGCGCTGCATCTAGCGCAACAACTGGGAGTCAATCTCGTGCTCGACCGACAAGCCGGCAGCTTCGAGGGCTTTGTCGAAGACAGCACCGGCACAGTAACCGGGATCCGCACTACGGACGGCAAACAACACCCAGCTTCCCTAACCATCGTCGCCTGCGGGGGCTGGACCCCCTCTCTTCTTCCCGAAATGGACGGTCTCTGTGAAACCACGGCCGGGTCAGTGGCGATGATCCAGATCCCGTCTTCCTCTCCCCTCCGACAACGATTCTCAGCGACCAACTTCCCGGTCTTCCAATGGAACGTGCGATCCGGTGAAAACGGCAACCTGTACGGGTTTCCCCTCGACGACCGGGGGGTCCTGAAGATCGGCTACCGCGGGACAAAATACACCCACCCGCAAGTCCAATCCGACGGCCATGTGCGCAGCACACCGATCACGAAATGGACATCTCCATTCATCACCGGGTTACCGGAGAAATCTGCCACGGTGATTCAATCCTTCCTCGACCGATATATCCCCGAGCTCAAGGCCGCAGGGATCGGGATCTCGCAGACGCGACTATGCTGGTACACGGATTCATACGACAACCACTGGGTGATTGACCAAGTGCCGGATAAAAAGGGGGTGATTGTGGCGACGGGAGGGAGTGGACATGCATTCAAGTTCCTGCCAGTGTTGGGACAATTAGTGGCCGATCGGGTAGAGGGAGTACAGTCAGAGTTGCTGAAGTTGTTGCAGTGGCGGAAACTAGGGAAGGATGAGAAGGGATTGAACGAGCTAATGAGGGGATTCGAGGATCGAAACGCGCTGCAAAAGGTGAAGATGGTGGATGATATAGGGAGGGGGAGTAAACTATAGCCTCACCCCACTATACCTACACGTAACCAACAATCAACCTATAACCATGTTAACTCGAAGCAGTAACAATACCATAACTATACACACACACATATACATACATACATACATACATACATACATACATACATACATACATACCCCCCAACTCATCCTCCCATTTCACATAACCATCAATTTCTCATCTTATATCACACATTACACCAACTCACTCCACTTATATCCTCTGTACCTTCACCTATCTGGAAAGGCGTGGATGGAGGAGAGTCCCTTGCAATGAATGGCCTGCGCCACGACGAGAAGTAACAATCCTTTCATGTCTGAAGCATACCCGATTATCTATCTGATGGAGTGAGTCGTCGGGAGTAAAGCAAAGCTCAAGCTTATTCTATCTCGACAATCTCCCGTATATCTGGCATTGTAGTAACATGTCATCAACTATGTTGATAATATCGTCGACGACAGGTCGAGGGGTACGATGTGGTGGATAGTAGTGGTGTGGTTGGTGCTATAGTGTCATCATTTGGAGGATACAAGGTTTATATCAGCTCAGGTCGGACATAGCACAAAGGCTGGTGATAATTTCCTGATAGATTTTGTTACGTTCATACCAGTAGGCCAAAACGGAAATCCGCTGGCCATCTGGAGAACAGACGGAACGAAGACTCTTTGTCCCAACAAATTTTGACTAAGCCGCTATGCTATGTACTCATGCAAGATGCATACAAGATGTCGACCAATGGCAACAACAGCACAAATTCAACACGCTAACATGCGATACGATGCAATACTCTTAGATAAATCAACCCTCTAATCACCTGCAAATTACCCGATTCCCGCAACTCAATCTGTCATCAAGCGATCGTGATATTCTGACTCAAAGTTTGAAAATACGGCTCGTACAAAGCCTAGCCCGCACGTCAGCAACAAACATTCTACTCCACGAAAGTCAACAGAAACCACTCACCCCAATAAGAGTCGCATGCGCCACTCCCAGAGTCGCCGCCCCGGCAGCAGTTCCCTCCGGGATAGTCACAGTGAAGTTCTGATACTGAGGCAGGTAGTATTCATGATACACGGGCTTGAACGGGCCATTGTAAAGGACGACGCCCATGACCTCCGAGGCGGGGTAGCAGGTCGACGACGCACAGGATTGTAGGCCGATGGCGATGCTCATTTCTTCGACGTTGGTTGGGGGGGTCTGTTCACTGTATTAGGGGGGTGGCCATCACGGCAGAGTAACGCAACTTACAGGACGCTGGATCTGCACGGTCAGCTGCTGTCCTGCCTTAACTGTCTGTCCGGCGGCGGGTAGGGCGATGTCGACGTTTTGGGCCAGGGCGCTGGCGACAAAGGTGGTGGCTATGGCGAGGATGGTTCTCATTGTGGCGGTGGAATGAATATCACACTGAGTGGATGAACAAGAATGGAAGCAAGCATAGGAGAAAGTAGAGCCAGTGTGGCCTTTTATATAGACAATCGACACGACCGGATGAATCCAACGCCGTGAAGGGGAAGGATATCAAAGACCAAAATAGTAGCTTCCATCTGGAACACGGGATTGACAGGCGCGGATCTGATTGGCAGGGTTTCAGCTATGAGTGTCGATCGGTTGTCAAGGTGATGCATCGAATCGAGATGGACATCCGGGGTCTCCCAAGGGAGGAATACGGGGCCGCCCTAACGGGGTAAGTGTTGAGACAAGCAATTTAGCAGGATGGGGGCCGTGGTCCACCGATTCCCCTGACTTTATTCTGCAGGCTGCAACATTAGCGGATACTTGACGTGAAGAGAGGACAGCAGAGGGGAATGCATACCCCCTGGGTGCATAGTTGTGAATTAATGATGAGCTCAGCTTGTGCATGCACAAGTCACCTGATGTGGGGATGGGTGGCCTGGTGGCCTGACCGGCGGTCGCATGCCATGATTCATTCATTCAGTCGGCAGGATTCATGGCGGGCTGTGGCGAACGCAGATCTTGAATCATTTTTCTTATGGCTAGGAGTCAGTAGTGGAGGTGACTGGTCGGGGATAAGGCCCTCCATGATGGGATGAGTGAGTGACTCGATATATACCGCTGAGTGAGACCTGCACCACCAGCCTGCCAGCAAAAGCAATGCCCACGCCTTCTCACCTGATGGCTGATGGCTGATGCTGATCGGCAGGTATTATACCAGCACACGCCGATCTATCATACTACTAGATAATATCAGGCCATCTCACCTCAGCGGCGATCCTCGCCCTCCACCGGGGAGGAGGGGAGGGGGCTCAACCAACCAAAGTTAGCATTTTGCAAAGGATCATACTGGGTAGCACCCTTATTTGCTTGCTCCACGGAGGCAACTTGAAGAAATCCCAGTCGATAGCGTGCTCTTGGACTGGGTGCGTCGGTTCGTCCGGATAAGGATGACGTTGCAATGTGCAAGCCTCTCGAGCCCCGCGTCTTCCGTCTCTCCCCAACCTAACCAGGCTACTACCTTCCGCCACCCGGAGCTTATCTCGCCCTGAACATGGTTCGATGAGGCTTATCTCGAAAACTCTACTAGAATACGGAGTATAGATGCAAAACTTGATGTATCTGGCTAGAACAGGTATCACGCTGTGAGAAAAAAAGACCCGCTCGTGTATCAACAGGCGCTGGCGTAAATGTATTCACAATCATAAGCATGGGGACATATATATACATAAATGCAATGGGTATTTGCAGCTGGTCGGGGGATGATGCCAACCCGTGCCGGAGTTTGCGGGCTCGTGGACCCGCCCGTCCCGGTCGGACGTGGAGCAAGAATCATGATTACAGGAAGAGGCAAGAAGCAGGAGGCAAGACACCCCTTACTCCGGGGACGCGCATGAGAACACGCCGCGGACTGAGCCGTTGCGGTAGTTGATCACCTGCCAGACGATTAGCACCAGTGTTATGCAGACCACAAGCTAGGAAACTTACAATATCGTCGACACTGGCATAGGTACCAGCCCCCAGTGTCACGAGTCCAATGATCAGGCACATCAGGTTCAGCGCACCCAGCATCAGGTTCTTGGGTGTGTTCCATTTGCCCTCGCGGAGGAGCAGGAACCACATCAGCGCGGGGAAGTAGAAAGTGAAACCCGAGATGAAGAGCGAGGATGAGATGGACAGCAGATCCGAGAAGAAGGGAATCACCTCGGCAATCACAAAGGCTAGCCAGGTGATGATGGTGATCAGCACCAGCCAGGTGATCCAGCCCATCTTGGTGTTAATGAACCGGATAGGCGAGTTCTTGAAGATGCGCCCGTGCACCATACGACCCAGCACGACCGTGTTGATGGAGCCACTGATGAAGATGACAGGGAGGGCGATACCGAAGGCAACCCTCTTGACCGTGCTGCCAGCCGACAGCAAAGCCGGGCTCTGCACGTCCTGACCGACAAAGGCATAGATCACGGCGCCAGTGATGGTGTAGATGACAATTTCAATCAGACCCAGGGCCCAGATCGACTTGGTGTAGTCCTTGGGCGTGTGCATCTCGTCCATGAAGGAGAACTGGCACATGGCGAAACTGTAGGCGAAGACGATGTTGGTGACGGCAATGAAGGCGTCGGTGAAGGTGATGCCCTCCTTGGGCCAGGCCGACCAGTCCACAGCCGACAACCCACCCACCTCGTTGGAGCTGCGGACTCCCGTGGCAATCATAGTGATGAGGATAGCAACGATGATGGAGACAAAGTCGATGTAACCCAGGATAGCCATCTCAGCGAAACTGGGAGGCACAGCAAAGAGCAGCAAGATAATGGCGGACACAACGGCGAAGATGACGGAGCAGATGCCGCTGTCAGTGATGTTGATGAAGGCGATGGTACCGGTCAGACAATGAGAGCCGGTCAGGAACAGCAATTGCAGACCCAGCATAACGTAGACGATCTCGTAACCCACACGACCAAACATCAGACGACCCGCTTCGGGGTAGTGGGCAACCTCGGGGAACTTCAACTTGACCTGACCGACGACGTAACTGGTGTAGATGGCGATGAAACCCAGACCGACAGTCATGATGACACCGGCCACCATACCGAGCGTAGCGAAACTGGAGGGAATAGACAAACTACCGAGGGCGATAGCCTCGACGATGAGGACCACGGTGAGACGCTTCCAGCCCAGACGGTTGTACTTTTCGATACCGGCCTCGTAGATGTTCCGCTCACTCTCACTCATCTTGTCGACCATATCGCCGTCGAAAGGCGGCGGAGCGAACTTTTCTCCTTCCATGCCCGTGACATTACGGGACTTGTTGTCCGTCCCGATCTCGTCGGCGTAACCCATGGCGGAAAAAGGTGAAGGTGATGTGTGTAGTGGGAAAGATGGGGTGACGAGAGGCGGAAGGGTGGAGAGGGAAAGGTGGGAGGTTCACACAATGCCCTGTCACACCGGATGCCTGAGGTCGGGGTGAGGTGAGGAAGACAAAGAGGGAGGAGGCGAGTGTCGAGAGAGAGGGAAGAGAGAGGAAAGAGAGGGAAAGCCGGACGGTTTTGAATGGGGCGGGACGGAGATTCACCGCAGGCTCCAACATCGACGGGCCACTTCCTGGCAGCTCCAACGTGTGTCGGATGAATCCGGGCAAGCGCCAGTTGCTGATAAACAGGCCGCAGCAGACCACTCGTTCGCCTGCCCATCACACGATGAGGTGGAATCCATTTGGTAATGAGATTCGGTGGCGGTTGCTAAGGTTTGCAGGTTTATCAAAATCCACGTGGGGACCAAGCTCCCGCCACTGCACCTCCCAGCCAATCATTGTCCAACCAATTCTGCCCAGGCCGTGGAATCGCCCGAACCCGGACTAGCGTCCACCAGGGGTTAAGCCCCAGGGTGACGTTGGGCTGCAGCGGTACCCGCTTGAGGTTTAGCGTTGGGGTTGCGCTAGCCCCGACGCGGAGGAGAGAGGGCAGCGGTGCGCCCCCCAGGCTTAAAGGCTATTCGTCTTAGGCTCTTAGCCTTGCCCTCCCCAGACTCGCAGGATGGACTAACACCGGCGGTTGCAGTAGTCCGCCCTCTACCGTCCGCCCGATCGACGCGGTAGTAATCCCCTCGGGGTGTCCGGCACGAAGTTTATTTGCACTGGCGGCGGCCAGTACGAACTAGCTACCAAATATTAGTAGTAGTAATCAGTAATCAATAATCAGTAATCAATACTCAGGATTGAGCAACCGAGATGAAAGCCAAGAAGCAAAATACCGGGGTGTTCACCGGGGGGCTCACCCGGGTGGAGGGTCCAGGTCATGGCAAATGGCAAATGGAGGCAGTGTAAACGACGCTGACCTGCAAATGAAACACGGAGCAATGTTCTCCCTCGAATTGGGGAGAAGCCAACTCCAACATCTTCTAGAAGCCTGACGAATGCGGCAAGGGAGCGACACGGTTATCAATGTGATGACCAATTGCTATCGCTCATCGGCACGGGCGGTCGCACCGCGGTTGGAGGCGAGAGCCCCTTGCTGGTCCCGGCGCTTATCTTATCCCGTCTGACCTTCATCGCTCACCCGATGTTTATCGCTGTTATTATTCATGGACCGCTGATGGCGACCCGGCCCGAGAGATTGGCCCATCCATCGTGACCACTGTCGCTGACATCTGATGCTCTATCTATAATTTTAGAGGATGATCGGGAGCGGATGACGACGCAGTTGCGTCCTTGCATGTCCGGGCCATCCGCTGCCTCCCGGATCCCGACCGTCAGGCATCAAGGCACTCAGACCAGATGTTGTGTTGGAGCAGCCCTCAGGCATCCACCCCAACTGACTCCAACCGAGCACACCCTAAACCGGAATGGGGAAAGTCTGGTCTCGATGCCGAGTTCCGTTCCGCTCGGTCGGGGTTCGGGGCCGGTCGGTCTCCCCAGATTGCTTCCCATGGCCTGAAGGAACTCTGGATCGCTTCATTATCTCGGGCAATATGACATCTGGCGGCCCGTCAGGTAAGGGGCCGGCTCAGACATTCGACCCAGTACTTATCCAGCACATTAACCTAACCTTCTTTCAGACCCGCTGGTGCGGAGATCGATCCCGCTCCGAGCTCACACCCGCTCAGTGGGCGGAAGAAGACATTCTTGTATGGAGATGCTGTATTCCAGGCTGACTTATGCGTGAATGTCCTGGTTTGACTCCTGGTGTACCGTGTCTTTGTTACAGTGAACATCTCATTTATATCCACCGAAGTACATTCCAAAACACGTTCATCAATTCGTCGCTGTGCATATATATATAGCAGCAGGCGTAAGTAATCACCACCTACTTCATCAAAGTGTTCAATGTGTTAATGTTATGAAGCAAAAAGGAGAAACCCGACGCTTATATAAACCTTTAGATCAATAGAATCTCACTGTGCAAGAATGAAAGGCCGCAACTGGGGACCTAACTTGACCCAGTCGGTTAGATAGAATTGGCCGAGGCCAACACGCTTTACTGATCCCCTGGTGAGTCTCCACAAACATTACTGAAACATATATACAAACGAGGGCTGGATAATCGACGGCGTGATCGTAACTCTGCAAATCGGGCCACCCCTCGGGATCACGAAGCTCGTAGAGAGCCGCCCCAGTTGAGTCGCGCCACAGCCCCTCGATATTTTTATAATATGCACTGGCAGATAATGCAAGGCCCAGTGCTTCAAACTGTGTGTCTGGGTCTGTGTCGAGGGCTTCCGAAAATCGACGCAACTCGCCTTGCTTCATGTTGTTTTGCCTACCAACTTCCCGTCCATCTTCCGTCCGGAAACAGGCTACACCCTCTTGTAGCAATTGAGGGTCGACCTTCAAAATAAGCGAGCTGGTGTGCACCATGATTCTCCCAGGCTGTTGTCCAGCAAGCCTGATTAGTTCAGAAGAGATTCTTTCATGCAGATCCGGCACAGTCAGAGTATGGCGATCAATTCCAAGTGCGTCAGTGCAGAGCTCATCTATCGATGACCATCGGGCCTCAATCAACTCAACATAATGTTGCCATCTGGCATCGGGCTCGAAAACGGCTGGTAACTTGGATGGAAAGCACCCATTTCGCCAAGCAACTAAAGCAACGAGGAGCTTCATCTTGTGATCTTTGTTGCCAGGAACCGATGGCTCGGAGATGGGTGGTCGAATGAATCGTAGAGAGAGGTTGTCCGAGGCGACTGCCCAAATGGCTAGATTTGTTACAGGCATCCCATCCGGTCTCCAAAAGCTAACAGGACCCTTGATAGAGACCCAAGACCAGGACGGAAAGACTTCGCCCTTGGGCGGGATTCGAGTGTTGTACATTCCACCATCGGACTGCCACATCATGCAGGTTTCGAACTCTTCTTCAAGGGGAAATCCATATTAATGTGCCGACCCGGCTGTGTGCTGTAGGATTCCTGTAAAGCCGAAGAGAACATCTGACTCCAGAGTAAATTCTCTCTTTGTGTACTCGCAAAGTAAATTGGAGATCCGTGAGAAAGTATAATTGGTGTGAATGTTGACCCATTCAGTTTCCCGCATGTCACGATCCTCCATATGGATCTTTTCGCCATCATAGCACTCAAAGATAACTCCTTGGTCGGAGAAGAGCAGTACCCGGGAAGATAAGAAAGCCTCTTGGAATGTCCAGCCTCTGGTCGCCCATTTAGATCGGCTACAGAGAACCTGGTACTGATCATATTCCCGGAGCAGGTAAACGTCTCTTGTCTGATATGGATCCGTGGTAGTTTCTCTTGGCTTGGATACGCCAGCCAGTCCATCGTGGGCACCTTCGCCCTGGAACTGTGCAATGATGAGACAGGCATGCCCGTAAATCCTTCCCATTGCATTTATTTGGGCTCTCTTTTCTTCCATGCTGTCCTGGACGATGCACAAGCGGTCGACCCATAGAAAATGGATTCCCAAGTTGGAGCAAACCGTCATGGCATCTGTGATAGCGGTCGGAATGCCTTCATTATCAAACAAATATCCATCGCTTTCAAGTTCGTGGACGTTATCCTTGGTCGCTTGCAGATCCGAATCTTTTGTTGGTCCCCATACATAACTCAAAGTTGCATACTTGGGCACCTTGAGGAGTTTCATGACCGATCTTGATTCCAAAATTAAACCTGGTCATTCACCATATATATCACGAGAATAACTGGCCAGAACGTGTCCCACTGCAGCTGACTGGCAGGAAAACATTAGGCATCAGTTCAGCTGAGAGCGTCGCCAACAGCATGCGTTGGGCACATCGTGGACTTTCGCGCATCTGATCAATTCCGATAATCCTACCATGGAGGCCTGGAAGAAATCAACCATGAGAGTCGAGCCTGGCAACAGCATACCAAAAGTCGAACACCTGGTGGAGGTAATCACAACGTTCATAGCGAAAGGAAGGCGCCACAGCCACACTTTCCGCCTAAGGCCTACTTTTTATAACCAGCAGAATCTTCACCGCTGAGATATATTCATACCTGAGGCACTACTTCACGACTAACTCTGTTCTAGTCGTGGTTTATTATTTCTACGTGATGGCCCTCTGGAGACCCTACTTGAGATACCTGTATCAGGCCATGCGTTGAAGCCTCTGTATAAGATTATATATATATACTATATCTACCCCATTTAAGACGCTATAGAAGACACCTGTCCATGTGTTGGAGGTGAGTGAGGTAAGGGGGTGGGTGGAAGTGTGAATAAAATCTATTATGTATAAATCTCCAGTATGTAGCATTGTATTATGGCTACTAGTTAAATTGTAATGACTGGGGATGAAGCAATCTATGGCTTTGGGGTGGGAAGCGAGACCATATTGAATATATTGCTGCAAAAGACATCATCATTGATTCAAATCTCATCTTCCTCAATATACCTCAACCATATGCGAAAGATTATTTTATCCCCTAATCAATCTCCTCAAGCAAACCCCTCATATACGCCGCCGCCATCAACGCCGCATACATCTCCCACCTATCACTTGCATGAACATCCGCATAATTTGAAATCCCACGAACCACCAAGCACGGAAAGGCATCAACCAAGCCCACGGCTTCATTGTCCAGACACAAAACATCCGTCCCTCTCACAATGCAATCCCGATCAACCGCATGTTGAATCCTGTAATCACCAGATCCAATCACAACATAATGCACCGCCGAATTGGGTCGGTTATGCCTCACAATCAACCCCGACGGATCACACCCGATACAATCTGTCCCCACATGGCAGATATCACTGCGATAAAGCCGATCCGTATGAGAGGGAGGACGCATAAATCTCTCTTTAGCATCAGGACCCACATTCTTCTCCACCATTTCCGTAACAACCTTTTCCAGAGAACGCATATCATGTCTCCTCCGAAGCCTATCCAACGCTTCGCGGAGAGAACTCAGCTGATCTATGAAGCGCGGACCCTGATTCAGGAAAGCTCCACCCTTGGGAAGCCACACATAATAGATTTGAACGGCAGTCTGATTCTCACCATCGACACCGACCACGACATCACCGAGACGGATATCGTGTTGGGGACTGGGCACCCCCGAGGCCGCCCCAACCAGAAATATGATTCTCAGGTTGGGAAACGTAATCCGCATGGCTGTGGCGACTGTGGTCGTGGACGGGGTTCTACTCCCCGTGACAAAGGTAAGCGCTACATTGTGCTTGCCGATGCGACCTATCGTGTAGGCATTGTGATCGTCGTGGCTTGGGGATTTCAGAAGGCCGTGCTCTTCGTCGAGGGAGATCTGGGCGGCGGTAAAATCGGTGAATGTTGGACAGATATATCCGATGGTATATAGACGGGGGTCGGACATGTTGGGGGGATGGAAGATGGATGGATTATGTGATTAGGTTGAATGCTGAAGACCGTTTTTATAGGTGAGGGGCGCAGATCATATATGACACTCATAGGATGTCAGTGGCAGAGGAGAGGCAGGTGCTGTATGCATGATCAAAGAAACCGATTCTGGGGTCAGGTGGATATCATGGACTGCATCTGATTCTGACCGGGGAATCCCAGAGTATGCAAGATAATCAACGAGAGATGAGGATTTACCTATGTTAAGGTTGTAGAGATAAGCTTTGGTCTCGAAGATCGATGCACTTGCCGAAGACTTAATCAAGTACACGGATTAAGGCAGGGACGTACAACGGTTCTTTGTTTCCTGGACAGCGACTTGCCGGGAATAGAGAGAAAGCACGCTGACAATGCATTACCAAAACAACTGATATAGGTACGTAGATCTTGACAAGATCTCGTTTCGGGGAATGTACACCACCAGTTACGTCTTGGAAGTGGCAATAACCTTCTTACGCGGGAAATATCCAACGGGATGTTCATTGTACCTTTGTTCCTTTGTCTTTTGTTGTGATGCGGAGATACACATATTTGTATTGGTCCAGTGGATAAGACAGTTGACAATGAATTAAAATTAGAAAGAATAAGGGTTGAACCCTTCTTTCTTCACTCGACGCGGAGCCCTACCAGCATTCTACTACCTGCAAGTTGTGGTCTGCTGATAAGCGGTACTATGCATGACCCAACCATTCTGGCTACACCCATCTCTGATATGAAAGTGTTTCCAAACACCACACAGGAAAAGAAAATCGGGGGTAGTAGGGAGAAGGTAATGAGTAGTCGGGTCTTCTCGGAGAGAATAGACAACGACTTGGCTATGCTGCTTACCACTGGGAAATCTTCATTTCGCCCAAGACATCTGCAGTATGAAGTTGCTACTCGTAAGATGTAACCGATGGGGTCCGTCCTGACCCCGTCACCAGAGTTGATCACAATCTGGAACGAAACTGTTTTTTTCGAGACAGAGCAAACGTCGATCCAATGTTAAGTGGTCACCTTCTCGGACGAATAAGGATTGGCAAGGCTCCAAATGAAGTCACCTATGCGGAAATCATCTCGGATCCGTTCCGCTTCCCAAAAAGGCGTTTCGCCGGAGGAAACCTATGTTAGCTAGACAAGGTCTGCAATTCAAAGGCTGCGGGAAAAAGACTTAGCGGAGCCATTTGGCATTGATCGATTCATGGCTGATTCACCGGCTTTCGCTGGCCAACGTACGAAGAGACCCGACACTACTGCAAGCATCATCAAATACACGAGCCGGCCAATGTAGCCAACCGTTGCCTTGGATCTTATTCTCTCATGCAGTAAGCCTACCTTTAGACGTAGGTATGAGAAAGCCCAGTCAAGCTGTAGTTAGATGTCATGATGACCAAATAATGACTGTCAAAGTGGCATCCCTGGTTGATCACATTGTTTCCAGAGAGCTCGTTCAGCTCTCATCTCAACATCGTACCTCGCCATAGCGAATTCCAATCCCTCGTACCATTCTGGCATCTCAATCTGACCGAAGTGTGCTTTGGTATACTCCCAATATTCTGGATACCAGCCACCGAATTCCCAATCAATGATTGCGGAAACTTTGCCCTTGTCCACAATAATATTGCGAGGGCAGAGGTCAGCGTGAGTAAAACAACTTCGATAATGCCGGGAGTGACAATCAGTGACTTCTTCGCCAAATGTTTTCGTGCAGTTTTCAAGAATAATATGCCTTCGAAGGAAAGAGTGGAACGCTTCATGTTCATTGAAAGGACCGAAAGTTAACGGTCTAACACGATGGTCCAGACATACTTGAAGATCCGCTGAACCAACAATTCCTTTACACGGTGGATCCAAGCTCCGAAACTGGTTGACATAGCCTATAACCTCGGCAATGATGTGTTTCTTCTGATCTTGTGAGAGATGGCCGCCGAGCCAAGCTGCCTGGAGGTCCATTCCACTGACATAGGTCAGTTTAATATAGAGCCCATCGCGGTGATGATAGACATTCAGGATTTTAGGGACAGGTATAGATGTGTGCTCGGCGACATAGTTCAAGGCTGCAAGCTCTGTTATTTCGCATGGCCCTTTAATGATTTTGCGAGGGCTAATTCTGACACCTAATCTTCCCACTCGTCCATAAAGTCGCTTTCCAATCCAAAGTCGGATGGAAAGAAGATCTAATTTCGCTGGATGTGATATATCTGTCTCGTTTGCCATTTTGCTACAGCTTCAAATAGCTAGACGAGATCGTAATCGCTCAGGTCAGCTAGAAAATACGAGATGGAGACCGCATCTTCGAGAGAAGGGAGGATTGTTTAGTCCTGGAGACCGCTCACCTTGGATCCCTTATCGCATGTTTCAAATTAACTTGAAATAAAAGATGCCCATATACGCTCAGTCATGGAAGGCCCTACCCACTCCAGTAACAGTTGGATCAACTTGGGGGATTGTGGAAACATTGGAACTGATGTAAACAAAGGAGGCGCGGCGGCAACAGGATAGGATAGCATGAGGCATGCAGATTAGTCATCTATTCACCGCCCAGGGCGTGCACATCGCTAATGAAGCTAACTAGCTAGGAATAATTGATCACTGAGAGAAGTAACTCTCGCTATCTAGAACGTGTGATGCCAGTGAATAGCGGTCGACTGCACGTCTGGTCGAGGTTGGCCCTGTCGTTGGCTGGTTGGTAAAGAGCTCCTTCTATCATTACACGCAGCGTGTAGATAGATAGATAGTCTACAATCCAGGAGTGGTTCCTAGTCCCTTTCCATGGCTTGCGCAAATACCCTGTCTATCCAGGAAAATCTGCCAAGGCGAGACACATTTACGTGGTCGGCCACAGCATTGGTCTCCAAGTCTGTTCTGAGTTGTGACGTATCTTGCATCGGCCGATCAACGTGAACCGGCTATCTCCGGAGTCCGGATCCATCGGTGGCAAGTCGAAATCCTTCCTTGCAGTCGAAAAGTCAAGACAGCTAGCTAGCTGTGAGATCTGAAGAAACGAAGAGAGTAGCCGGGCCCATCATTGCAGTGCAGAATTGCTAGTTCCTTCACGCGATCACCATGGCCCCTCTGAATGGACGGCCATGGCACAACTCGCCCTCCCGCCTGGTCCAATCAAATCCCCCATCGCAGCTCGGGAACAGCTGGCATCCCCCACGGATCCTCCTGAGTGGTGTGCCCGGAATGAGTGGCAATTTAGCGAGCGGGATCGACCGGCGCGGCAGTGAGGGATCGCGATCAGGTAGGTCCATTGTTGACAATACATTGCCGCACGTGCAAGGCTTGACTTCCCCAAGCCAATAACTTTCCCTGGTCGCATCGTGACAGACTCCTTTTGGCAGCGGAACAGGAGCAGTCTACCAGGGGCGGATGGTCGGAGTTGGATCGACTGGTGGGGACGTTGTCTCATCCTTCACCGTAGGGCAGCCGACCGGCTATATAAGGTGTGACCCAGCCGGACTTTCAGGGACGCTTCCCCTGACCACTGTCCATCCCATCCATCCAATTCCACAATGTACTCCAAGCTATCCATTTCTTTTGGCCTTTTGGCCACCGCGGCGCTGGCCCTTGCCGACTCGACCGTTTACCTGATCCGCCACGGCGAAAAGCCCAGCGACGGCGCCACCGGCCTCAGCTCCGTGGGCTCGGAACGCGCCCAGTGCTTGAAAACAGTTTTTGGTCCGGATTCCGACTACAACATCGGATACATAATCGCCGAGCAACCCAAATCAGGTATGTAGACAAAAGGCACTGCAATTGCTCATTGTCAGACATTGACCGAACGATGTAGATGGCAAGCGGGATCGTCCCTATGAGACGGTCCTCCCCCTCGCCGAGGAGCTGGGACTCACCATCGATACTTCTTGCACCAAGGCCGACGCCAAGTGTGTCAAGAAATTGGTCAAGCACTACTCCGGCAGCGGCAACATCTTGATCTGCTGGGAGCACGGAGAGTTAACCAGCATTGTCGAGGAGTTGGGCGACGATAACGCGCCCACCTACCCATCTGACCGGTACGCTTGATCCCATGGAAATAAGTCCTAGAGACATGAGATTGTTCGAGAGGCTAATCCGAGATGCGCAATAGGTTCGATCTCATCTGGACCGATCCTTCGCCGTACACCGACATTACCGACATCACGAGCGAGGATTGCCCGGGCCTGGACGACTGAAAGGTTAGCGGGAGGAGAAGCAGGTGGCATGCTTCATGCAGCATGCAGGGGAACGGCTGAACCTCGTGTCACTGTAACCGACAGTTCTCCCGGCATTGGCCCCCTTTTTAAAAACGAAGTAGCACCGATTTCCATGGTCTTTTGATTAGGCTGTTGAAATGGTGGCCAATATAAGAAATCCACTGGGGCATTTGTGCGCCATGTCTTAGAATCCAGCACGTCATGGTTCGTTGGGAATACACAATGCACCGGGATGTAGGCTAGTGGCATATCAATAGAATGGCGTGCTTGCCATTTTTCCCGGTCGCAATCCACCCTCGACCACAGGGGAGGCACAAAAGGCCATTCATAGCGAGCGAACTCCATGGACCTCAGTTCTGGCCAGCTCTCTAGCAATTTCGCCGTGAACCAGGGGGCTCAGACCCAAGCCATGTGTTTGATAAGGCCACGAATGCCAAGACAGCAGGTTACAGCCTGATAGGGCCAGGAGTGTGCCTGCACCGGCGCGGAACTTTCCATCGGAGTTATTGTCTCATGGGAGGCAAAGTCTGTTGGTGATGCAGGCAAATGAGATGGCCGGGACGAAAGCTTTGCCGCGCTGGGTGGTCCCCCTGCACCACGAACGCCTGCCAGAGGCCAGCCTTGGCTCACCCGGCCCCGAGATAAGACCAGTCCAAGGCTTTTCCGGTGGCACTAAGCTTCTAGACAGCCCTTGGCAGCGGCCTTAGCCGACGGACGTGGGTGGACTCAGGTCCATCGCCCCTATCTATCCAGCTAGCCCGGATGGCTGAAAGAAGGCTAATGCGCCATTAGCTTTGTCCGGGAAATTACTCTCCGCTCCGCCATTATCGCGAGCGGTGACGGGACATTGGTTGGCCATTTCTCAGGCTCTAGGATTCCTAGGCTCTCTACGAGAGCAGGGGTGGTCAGGACGCAGACAAAGGATAGCCCTCCATTCTCACCAGCGTTGCCTTGGCAGTATCTCGCCATCCAGCTCTCGTTCGGGTCAGTGAGGTACTCATAATATCCAGATGGGCAGACGTGGAAGTCAAACCACTGATAAATCCATTGCTGCAAGCCGTGGTGCTACATCGCCAAGACCACCCCTCATGCAAGGCGTAGCAGAGTCTCCCGAAACCCCGTGAGAGAAGAGATTGATATCCTAGGAAAGGTCAAGGTCACTCGACCCACGAGCAGGGATGCGATCCGGGTTGAGAGCCTGCCTTTGATGGGCGTTGCCCACAGAGCCAAACGAATGGCATCATTGCTGATTATCTTGCCCCATACGCTTGCAGTTGCAGTTAATTTCCAGGCCGCGCTGTGGTTGGTGGGCCGCGATGGCGCAAGGACTGCGAAATCGTTATCATCGGGCGTGGGTTCGAATCAGCAGCCGCGAGTGGGACGATCCACGTCTGATAAACCTCCACTAACCCTCCATCCCGGCTAGTAGTGCATGCATGGCATCCCCCATACCCGTGGGTTACATTGCACGATATGTCCGGCGAGGGGTTCCCCCTTGCAATGGCGACTTGGGGACATCCTTGGCTATTGCTTGCACCGCCGGAGATCCGTCCGACCTGCGTGGCGTGCAGCTGGCGTAACGGTTTATAAAAGAATGGCCACTCGCTTCGGGGGATCGACAGTGCCTCTGTTCGTCTGTCCTCAGCAATTTGTTTGGCGCACTCACGCCTGACCAAGACAAGATGTGTAGGTCCCCTAACCCTGTCCCTCCCGGTCGAGGATTGATCCGATTGCTAATTCTAGCTGCTTCAGCCGACGAAACCCGCATCGCCGATGCCATCATCCCGGGTGAAGTATCCAATGAGGTGATCCATGTTCATAGCAAGTCCGATCCAGAGAAAAACGCCTACGAAGTCGACGCCCGAGCGCTGGAGAATGAGGAGTACCCCATTCCCACCGAGGAGGAAGTCAGCACCCTTCGCAAAGTCCCGGCCAATCTCCCCCTCGTCGCATATTCCCTCTGTTTGGTTGAGTTCGCCGAAAGAGCGTCCTACTACGGTGCTCAGACAGTCTTCTCCAACTTCATTGAGTTTCCTCTCCCGAAAGGTATGTCTCAGGCCAGACCGTCCCTATTTCTCGCCGTGCTGACCCGTCGGTGCAGGAGGTAATGGCGCCGGTGCGCCTCCGCGAGGGTCGCAGGAGACCGCGGGTGCGCTGGGAATGGGTCTCCAAGCCAGTGATGGATTGGTCCTGTTGTTCCAGTTCCTTGCCTATGTCATTCCCATTTTCGGAGGATGGTAAGACATACCACACTTCTGCCTATAGTCGGACACCGCTGACCCAGCATCAGGTGGGCTGACGTACACATCGGGCGATATAAAGCCATTTGTGTCGGAGTCGCCATCTGTGGTATTGCCCACATCATCCAGATCATCGGCGCTATCCCATCAGTGCTGCAGGCCGGGACGGGGCATGCGGCGCCGCCCTTCATCATCGGTCTTCTGATGTTGGCCTTTGGTGCCGGTGTCTTCAAGCCCAACATTGCACCCACCGTCCTGGACCAGCACCGCCACCACAAGCCATACACCAAGGTCTTGAAGACCGGGGAGAAGGTGATTGTGGACCCGGAATTGACCGCCACGCGGACAATGCTCATCTTCTACGGGATCATCAACGTCGGAGCCTTCTACATGCTTGCCACCACATATGCTGAGAAGTATGTCGGTTACTGGTTGGCCTTCTTGCTGGCCGGGATCATCTACTTCATCCTGCCCGTGGTGCTGGCAGCCGTCTATAAGAAGACGTACAAGACGCCCCCTAAGGGAAACTCCGATCTCGCCAAGGCGATCAAGATCACGGTGACCGCTCTGCGCGAAAACAAGTGGCAGGTTTGGCGTAAGAACTTCTTCGATGCGGCCAAGCCGAGTGTGTTGGCGGCCAAGGGAATCCAGGTCGAATGGACCGATAAGCTGGTGGATGATGTGCGCCGAACTCTCGGTCAGTGACACCCCCAGACAATGATAGTACTCTGCTGACTCGGACAACAGTTGCAACGGAAATCTTCTTCTACTTCCCCATTTACAACCTCAACGACGGCGGTATTGGGTCCGTGTCGACGAACCAGGGTGCCTCAATGGTGACCAACGGCGCCCCCAACGATCTGCTGAGCAACTTCAACGCCTTGACGATCATTGTCGCGGTGCCAATCGTGGACTTTGTGATCTATCCCCTGCTCAATCGGTATAATATTCCGTTCAAGAGAATCAGTCGGATCACGTTCGGCTTCATCCTGGCGGCGCTGTCCGGCATGTGCGGTGCCCTCATCCAGTGGCGCGTATACAAGTCCTCGCCATGTGGCTACTTTGCCTCCACGTGTGCCGAAGTCAGTCCGATCAGCATCTGGTGGCAGTTGCCAAACACCATCCTGGGGGCTCTCTCGGAGATCTTCTGTAATGTTACGGCGTACGAGTTGGCCTATGCCCGGTCGCCAGAAAGCATGAGAGGTCTGGTCATGGCCATCTTCCTCTTCATGACCGCACTTTCCAGTGCGCTGGGAGAGATTCTCTTGCCAGTCACCGAGGATCCGGACCTGATCTGGATTTGGGGTGCCCCCGCCGTTGCTCTCGGCCTCCAGACCATTCTCTTCTGGTTCCGTTTCAAGCATCTCAACAACGATGAGTTCATGACCGATGACGCGGACTATGATGACACCAATAGCGAAGCCCCTATCCAAGCGTCTGAGGATGTGAAGACTTCTCAGGAGTAGAGGGCACGAGGGTTTGAATTAAACACGCAACATAAGAGGCTCTCCATTACATTAACCACATACGAAACTAATGCCATATTACCATTTGTATATCATGATAGCTGCGTCAGGACTTGGGCAAGCCAAATCTTCACCTGTAGCTAATGTGTGCCTGCGGTAGTTTCGAGTAAGCCAACCGGATTTGGCTGCATATAAGCGGCCACCAGATCCCTAATCAGGTTGAACAGTAATACCTCGGCCGGGCTTTGGATACGTACATGCCGGATTATGGCAGAGAACGCTACGATGATGTTTTTCAGCCGGACATTGGTGCGAATGATGGCATTGACGTCTGGATTTGATGATAAGCTCCGAAGCTGACACTACCATCTCTGGCGGGAGAATCTCTCGAGGATGCTGGTGATCATCATATTCTCGGACAATATTATTATGCGGCACGAGCAGCCGTGGAGCCATCTTAAGTTTCGACTTAGATCTCATAGGCGAATGGAATGCTCTGCATGGCACCCTTCTTCTGTACACACCCTGCAGCAGCAACATTGGCCTTCTGAACTGCAGTATCGATCTGCGCATCGAAGTCTGCCAATGGAGCACCGGTGGCGACGAATTTAGCAAAGGCAGTGGCAAAGTAACCGACAAAAGTGTCTCCAGCGGCGGTAGTGTCCACCACCTTCTCCACTGCTGCGCTGGGAACGAAGCCCTGTTTGCCGGTGATGGTAGAATAATAGGCACCCTTGGCTCCCAGTGTGATCAGAACAATCTGAACTTGCGCGTGTTGGTGGAAGAGGGGAGCAAGTTCCTCGGGTTTCAGGTCCTGGGTCTGTTGTGGAAGAGTCAGAAACTCCTTGACCGTCTGCGTCATGAGCACGGCCTCGGTTTCGTTCATTGCCAGCACACTTGTACCTGCAAGTGCAGGAAGCGGGATTCCTTCCGTGAACACCGGGGCGGGGTTGAAGATCAGGTGAGAGCGGCAAGCCGGGTCATTGAAGTGCTTCATCAGCCCCAATGTGGTGGACCTTGGGATCTCGCCCTGCATCACAACAACGCCTTGCTCTAGGTGAATATCCTGGGTGGTGGCGAGTACAGCCTCGACATTGTCCATGCCAGAGTAGTTGGCACCGGGGACGAATAGAATCCGATTCTCTCCTCCTGCCCCTTCGTCCACGATGATGGTGGCCGAGCCCGTCTGGCTGTCTTTCAACTCCTGGATCCCCTTGGTGCTGACACCAGAGCCCTCCAATGTTGGTCGCAGAAGGGCCGAGTAGTAAGGATCGTCCGCCCCAACTGCTCCGATCATGGAGACGGACGCATCCTGGGTGTCTTTGGAAGCGAAGGAAGCTCGACCGCATGCGACCGCCTGGTTGGCGCCCTTTCCTCCGGCACTAATGGCGAGGGAGGAAGCCGTCAGTGTTTCGCCGGCATCGGGGCAACGCGGGGTATAGGTAACGAAGTCGATGTTTAGGGAGCCGATCACGCAGATCTGAGTAGGGGCCATATTGTTCAGTCCTGAGAGTGAAGCAGGCGAGTCAGTATGCAGTGTGGCTGGGTGGGTCGGATCACGCTGCAGGGAAGAGCCAGGTGGAAACTCACTAGTGCGCTAAAAGCGAAATACCGGGACAATCGGTAGATTCTATGGTATGAAACAGTCGCTATGCAGTAATTGAGGGGGATGATTCGTCTGCTGATATCTTGAGGGACTGTTTGGCGGCGGGGGAAGAGCCATTAGGTAAGCATATGGGTCACATGACAGTGACGTCGATGCGATAAGAACGAAGTCCTCCGAACAGGTGCCCGTTCGAGCCAACAGGAGAACTGGTGGTCTGGTGTAAATGCCATTCATGAGTGTCGTCGTATTTCCCCAAAGAGGCTGCTTCTGCAAATCTTCACCCCGACGCGCGAGCCACAAAAGACAGGGATCCGCGTCTCAGACGCGACACGCGCTCGACGGGTGATTCCATCCTTATTTCCCCAGCCAGATCCTCTGGGATAGCATTTCAAGGAAGCGTCTCGAGCAGAGAGCTAAGCAGAGAGTTCCCTGATGTTATGCTCTGCTCATTTCTATCCAAGGGGAAGCAAGACGGTGAAAGAGATTCGGATGGAGAAAGCCAGCAAGGAGCCTTCCCCATCGGGCTAGTCTGGAACACCACTATGCCTGACAATTCAGGTGTCAAGTGCCCCTGCCAATTTTGGGTGTTTATGTGAAGCATCCATCTGCCATCCTTCTGGCAAGTGGACAACTTATTACGCAGTCTGGATATCCCGCCCCTCCTGCTCCCTACTCTGTACTTAGGAAATACAGTACAGTCATCCCATCTCTCCCTCGGTCTCCAGAAACACCGTCGCATATCCCCATCCTCCGAGTCTGCACAAGTCGTCATTTTAGAAAGCCTGATGCCATCCCGCAAGTGGATCAACAATATCTTCACGCCCCTATCACCTCCCACAGCCGGCAAATCTCCGAGCAGAGCCCCGAGCCCCTGCAGAACCGGGATATGACAGCGGTGCGGAAGAACCCCTGACTCGGATGGTCCTCCGGAGGGGTTAATATCATGCCTCGCCATTGGTGGTTTGGGATATGCCGAGTCAAGTACCCCGTAGAGAGTAGGTACCTAGTTGTAGTACTCGGTGCCCCCCTAGATAGTATGTATAGTACATGTACATATCACCCCCACCACTTTATATCCAACATCCCCTCAACTCAACCACCACACCCATCCACCCAGCAAACCAAACATACCACCAATATGCAGCCCCTCTCCACCCTCCTCACCACCCTCCTCCTAGCCACCACCGCAATCGCCCACCCCTCCCAAACCCTGAACAAGCGCAGCGTGACCTGTCTCAAAGTCGGCGCCACCGCTACCGCCAGCTGGACCAACAGCGCC
Organism: Aspergillus sclerotioniger CBS 115572; assembly: GCF_003184525.1. Lineage (NCBI taxonomy): Eukaryota > Fungi > Ascomycota > Eurotiomycetes > Eurotiales > Aspergillaceae > Aspergillus > Aspergillus sclerotioniger. Next base: position 246,498 of record NW_020291000.1, on the reverse strand, counting down.
GGCCAGTCCTGCACTTACGTGGGCGTCGTGGGCAGTAACTACGGCGAGAATAGTGACGGAGAGGGCGAGTACGTTACATCCTATTCATTCTCTTATGTTCATAACCCTGAAGTAATAGTAGAGCTAATCACAATCTCGCAGTTACTCCTGCAACGGACGTTGCGGAACAGGATGTACCGGCTTCGCGTTGGGGAATGTGTATACCCAGGATTGTTTCTCGCATGATATGTGCTCGTATTTTAATGATGCTAGTGGGGGCGCGAGGTGAGTGGATTAAGAGGATATATGTGGTATATGTTGCTAATGAGGATGATACTAGTGATGCCAACTGCGGGGCGGCATTCAAGGCTGCCGAGGATGATTACTTGTTGGGCATCGTGGATGGTTGCTCCCAGACTAATCCGACTAATGCGGTGTCCAAGCCCTCTTCGAGTCCGGTTTGCTCTTGATGTATGATATGTTGGTCAGGTTCAAGGGCGGGGGTGTAATTAGTGCTAGGAAGGCGTATTCTGCAGAGATGCGATGTTTGCTGGCTATGTGGTGCGTGTAATCATGATAGTAGGAGAGAATTGTCAGTCCTGTACAGTGGAGATCTGAGCACGGGTATCCATGCGCAGTGATATATCATTGCTAATTGTAGCTTATCGTGGTCTGAAATACGTCAAGTGAGACATGGGTATACTAGCTAGGCCTTCGGATCAGCTCCTGCATTTCATCACTGCTGGTATATCGCCCCCCAAGCACACAGGCACAGTGTGCCTCCTCTGGTTGGGTGAGTGCACGTTCAATGTCATCCTGCAGCACGCTCAACCCAGGCTTTCGTCTCTTGCTGGACGGCGTAGAGTGGGAAGACTCCTGATCTCGGTACTCGCTGCTGCCGCTGGAGTCGCCGATCCATCGGGGTGCATGGAAGCGGAGGAATTGTTTCAGATATGGCAGACAGCCGCAGATGATTATGAAGTTCGCTTCGATAATACTATCCCTGTCAGCATGATATCATTTAACCTCGAGGAGTAACTGAACTCACACGAAGATAATCGCCACGGCTATTTTGTACGATTGGTCTTTGGACGTTACCAGGGGCATCAGAGTCGCCAGACGGAGAATACTCGTGATGATGGTTCTATGATGAATTTAATATAGGACCAAATCTTGGACAGGAACCATGCACCTCTGTCCATGGAGCGAGACCAAGCAAATTAAATCTACCTACAGACAGCCGATACCAAACATACAGCCGATCCCGAGCTTCTGGGCCAGGGGCAGTCGGAGTCGGCAGACAATCGGGATAGGGATGAGAATCAACATAACGTCGCTGATGGTGTTGGTGATTGCCGTGGCGAGATAGAATCCGGTCCGTTTGATGCAGTGGCCGGTGGTGATGCTCACATCCCAGTTTTTGGCAATGGGGCGGCAGGCGAAAATCAGAGAGAGAGTGATGGCGATGGTGTAGCCCGCAATGATAAAGGTGACAAGGTAAATGATATATTTGCAGACACGGATCATGCTGACCAGTCGATAGTAGAGCATCAGCAGGGCAAACTTGGCGGTGGCCAGGGCAGGGAGGTAGATGATCGTGCCAGCGAGGATGGTCTAGCGATGGAGGCGACGGTTCTTAGTGACTGGTATCCAGCAAGCCAGAAGCAGTCTCGTCGACATACCTTCGCATAGAGCTCGAGAACAGGGGCAGTCAGGTGCCACATGTGGACGCCATAGCCTGCATGGTTGTAACCATCTAAACGTTCGGTTAGATCCACTTCACACATGGAACAGAGAGGAAGCTCTGGACATACAGAGAATAACGGCCTGGGTTCCGACCGAAAAGACCTGTGAAGGCTCCTGTGAGTGCAGGTGGTGGATGAAAGCATCGCAGCCAACAAACCCAGGCAAGAATCAAACAGACTGCCAGCCATGTCAGCCACCATCCATCACCATCCTCCCTGTCAAGGCCCGAGCGAACGTACTATCATCCCACCAGAACTTCCCCATGATGCGGACTTTGGTATAGATTCGCATGGTGAGCAGACCGACGCAGAGGGCCATGCCAGCTGCAGCCAGCACCTGGTTGGTGGTGCGCAACCATGGATGGGCCAGATCGCCTTCCGACGCCGCGTTCACGACAGAAACACCGGTGGCCACCTCCATCCTGAAGGGCCGAAAAGGGGCGGTCGAGTCCCCCAGATACTGGCATACTTCGCGTGTTCGTCAAGGGGATGCAACGTCAACCGAAAGATGATGGCCTCCTGCCATCCCGGTCGCATTTAAGTAGCGACGATACCTGTCGGCGGGCGATTGTCGGCGGGGGGCTCAGCCCCGGCAGAGTTTCAGCCACGGCATCATTGACCACATTTTGAAGGCACCCTCTCGCGCGGGCGAATCGAATTTCCCGGAAGTACACCTCCTTCCTCCAATGCCCCGTGGGGATGGGATACCCTCGGACCCCGTGCTCTGGGCATCCAACGAGCTCGGAGCCCCGGTATACCAAGCACACGCCATTCAGCCACGGTTCCCGAGGGAGGCAAGTTACAGTTCATCCAGAGCATAACCAGGTCTGAGAAGGGATATCATTACTACAATTCGTCATCATGGGGTCGAGGAAATGGTACAAAATGACCCTCGACCCGGGTCCACGCAATTATTAAATACAGAAAACAGCCACCTGCGCAGGGCACGGCCTGAACGCAGAGATCGGCCTATGACCGCCCGGCCTGGCATCCATCAGTCCAAGGCAAAGCATCGTTCCACCGAATCCGCATTGTTCCCCCACCAGGACGGCATCGAGATCTGCTTTCCCGATCCAAAGAACAGAAAAATCAGCAGCATGTTCAGGTTGAATCCCGCATCAAAGGCCGCCGCCACCATGTAGCTGTACCGCTTCCACACCTCGAACCGGTATCGGTAGGCCCAGTACATGACCACATACCCGCCGATAAACGCCGACGTGTAACCCGTGCTGATGTTGCCGTAGAAGACCGATAGGCCGGAGAAGAAGATACTGACGTTCCACAGATCGATGCGCAGCCAGCGCGGCAGGGTGCGGTGCATAATGTACAAGATCGGAGGGAGGACCGCGCCCACCAGGAATGCGTACGGAAGAGGCCGCATCTCCGCCTCCTTGAAGAGACGACTCGGTCCGAGAACCGCGTACTGCACACCAAGCGTGTTCGAGGACTTTAATGACTGTCCAGACCACTGGTTCAGCGGATCCGTCTTCTTCCCGGACAAGTAGTCTCCTTTCGTATTCAACACCCACCGGATCACAGCGTAGTTCACCGGAATGCCAAGAATGGTGCCAAACACCTGGGAGAAGAAGACCGTGCGCGGCGGGATATGCATGTAGTGGCCGATCTTCTGGTCCTGCAACATGTACTGAGCCCGATACCAGGCATCGCCGGCAATAGACCCGTAGGTAGATGGTCCACACGGATGCCGGTGGCTTTTACCGGCGGGGGTTTCGACCATGTAGCCGTACACCAGCTCGTTGAAGGATCCAACCGCTAGCTGATAGTTGGAGATGGCGTACAAAAATCCAAACGGGACGACCAGGACGGCGGCACTCGCCAGCGCGACGAACAACGTCCAAATTGGGATCCACAGGAAGCCACAGGCAATCGTCACGATCAGGACCAGGAACCCAGCCATGAAGAGAGCCACGTACCACCAAAGCGGGATTTCCTTGTACTGCCGTTGAATAACGTTAAGACGATCGTGGTATTGATGGTTGATGCTTTCTCCTTTGGCCTGCGAGTTCTTTCCCCGGGAGCGGATAACCTTCATCAAGTTGGTTTTGATCTGCACGAAGCCGAATGTCAAGATCCACGTAATTGCGGCGGTCACTTTGGCGTAGTCGAAGAAGGTCGCCCAGAGGTTCTGCAGACCCATGTACATGTCACCGTACTCGGCGTAAGCGGTTTCATTCAGCTGATAGTCGGATGTGACAACATCGAGAGTGGGATATGTTGTCCCATTTATCGTCAATAGGGAATTCGACATCAGGCCGTGCTTATACGACCCCAGATTCCCCCACTTCGCGGCGGGAAGAAGCACCCAACAGTTGAAGGCGAAGGCCAGGAACAAGACCACCTGCGTCCACCATGGAGTCAGGAGGATGGAAGAGCCGTTCCAGTTGATGTTCGACCAGTCAAGCGACAAGTTCAACAGTCCCATGCCACCCAGTCCGGATCCAATGAAGTTGGCCACGGGGTTGCGTGGCGCGACCCAGCACAGAAACGCCAAGGAAGAGGTGAAGGGGAAGACATATTCGGGTAAGAACTGCCACAGTGTCATGCCTAGAAAGCAGAGAAAGAAGAGCTTCATCTGCCGGCGTGCCAGAGGTGACGACCTGTCCTGTTTCCGGAAGGTCTCGAACAGGGTAGTCTGCATCAGGGCCTGGGGCCAAATGAAGTTGGGGTCATACAGGAGGAGTTGGCGAGCCAACGCTGCAAACGCGTATCCAATCCAGACGATTGCAAACATGAAGAAGATGGCCACGGCAGCGTTGACCCTCTCGCCGTAGTAGAGCTCCGCCATGGCGATCGGAGTATAGCCCAGATTGTAGGTCGCTCCGGATGCCGCTGTCAAAGTGACCAGAACATGTTCTTTGATACTCCACGGTCCTGGGTTAAGGCTAAAGGACCAACTCGTGAAAGGGACACGAATCACCCAGGCGGGAAGGACTCGCGCGAGGAAGTGACCGGCGTAGTGGCACGCAATCTGCACGAAGAAGACGGAGTATGGAGCCTCGGTGGTACGGAAGTGACTCATCATGGACAAGAAGGCACCGGGCACGACGAAGATGATACAGAGGACGAAATACCGGAAGGTGATGGTGAACATGGTGGGGTCGTCGGTCAGACTGACCAACTGGCGCACCTCAATGGGCAGCGCGGCGATCTCGGGGTCTTCTTCTGCTGCTGTTTCGATGACGTCCGGTTCTTCGGTCTTCTGGCTCCTCTCCAAATCCTCCGCGGGCTGTTCTGTCACGGATGTCGTCTTGGATACGGAAGGGGGCGTCTTCTCCTCCCGGTAGCCGGTTGAGGTGGTCACGGGCGACACATCGCCGGCATCGGGCAACGCTGCATCGCGTTTCCGACGAAGGATCGTGGACAGGCCCATGGTGAGGTGCCCGAAATTAGCGATCGGGGGCGGATGTGATAACCAGAGGCATGCGCAAACAAACCATGATGGGAGTGAGGGGGGAGCAAGCCCATAGTTATAAAGCAGTGACTTGACCGGTGACGCCTCCGCCGCTCCGTATCAGGTAAGGGGGCGATGGCGCAATCGAGCAGCAGCAACACAGAATTTCGACCCCACGAGTGCCAAGTCGCTCGGCTTCGTGCCGAATGGATGGGAAGCGCAAAGTGCGCAGGTGACACTAGGGCAGAATATCGGGGGGTGAAAATTAAAAAACAGTTGGTGATGGAGAGCGGAAGTGGATGCCCGCGATTGCGTTATCGGAATACTTTCATTCGTGATGATCCTTCGATCCCCGCCCAGCATCGATTCGAAGACATGCTCTGATTCGACAGGCGCCGTCTTGCGGTGTTTTAGTTAACGACCGGTCCCTGGGCCAGCCATGGATCCGTGGCCAGGAGGAGGGAGGAAGGTGGAAGAGCCGGGCGAGGATTGGCCACCAACGTGGCGGAGGCTAAAGCGGGTGGAGCCCCCGAACCGCGTCGTGGCCTGTAGCAGCTGGCCCTCGGCCGGTTGCGCCCCAATAGGGTGCTTAAGCCGCTTAAGCTTAGATAAGAGAAATAGTCGGACGAGAATGAATGGATAATGGATAAGCGGAGCTCAGTCACCAGGCCAGGTGCGATACCACACGAAGATTACACCATCGGTCGGTTCGGAGTCAGGACTCGGGACAAGAGAAAAGAAAATGCGGGGTGGCCAAAGGCAGCTAGCTGGAATAACATACAATCACCGACGATCAATATGCATGGCAGGGCACCATCTGCGGGTTACACTGCCATCGCAGCGGCAAATTCCCGGAGCTGCCCGTGTTAGCCTGAGGCCGCCACAACAGAGTGTTCGACCTACCCATTTTGCGCCATTGATCCATTGATTCATGGATTATCAACTTTGTACTTGCATCCGACCGGTTGCTACCTCTCTCTGCTTAGGGAACGGGATGACCTCATGCCGGTTGTCTCGGTACGGCCGGAGGGATCCGTGGCCAACCATGGGTGTGCACTGCGGTCATGGAAAGCAGGGACAGGGAAAGGGAAACCTCACTGAAGGGTCGTGGAGGCCCCTACCACCAGCAATCCATATGATTGGGCTGCCTTGTGAGTTGGTCCGGATACTGTGTGAGAATACAGGATGGAACAAGGGAAGAATGACAGTGACGAGGGCGATGACGTCCGTCTCACATCAGAGTCCCGGCCCGCCAGAACCCTTCCTCACCCGCTATCTATAAACCACGAATGGAATGGCAACCCCACGACTTGCGCTGCACAATTTCTTGGGTTACTCCATTGAATTGTACTCACCTGCATCGATCTTGTTCCTCTCAACATGCCTGACTACACGCGAAAGCACAAGGTGGCCGTGGTCGGCTCCGGCAATTGGTATGCGCGATCTCTCTCTCACACGTCGCATCCGCGTTTTCTAACAAGATTTGATACAAGGGGCTCCACTATCTCCAAGATTGTCGCAGAGAACACCAAAGAACATTCCGACCTTTTCGAGCCAGAGGTGCGCATGTGGGTGTTCGAGGAGGACATCGAGATCCCCAAGTCATCCAAGCATCACAGCAAGCTGGGCGGTCAGAAGCGCAAATTAACCGAGGTCATCAATGACGTTCACGAGAATGTCAAGTATCTGCCCGGTATCACGCTCCCGGACAACGTCGTGGCCGACCCGGACGTAAAGTCGACCGTCAAGGATGCCACCTTGCTTATCTTCAACCTCCCCCATCAATTCATTGGCAAAACACTCGATGGTATTGAGGGCCATCATCTCCCCTATGCCCGGGGAATCTCCTGCATAAAAGGCGTCGATGTGTCGGACGGAACCGTGACCCTGCATTCAGAACTGATCATGGAGCGACTGGGCATCTACTGCGGTGCCTTGTCGGGCGCCAACATCGCCCCGGAAGTGGCCGCGGAGAAGTTTTGCGAGACCACCATCGGGTACGATACTCCTCCAATGGACCTGAAGCAGCCGGATGGTTCGCCCAAGGACAACCTGGTCAAGGTGGATGAGCAACGGCAGCACAAGACCAAACCAACACATGTCAAGCTGCATCCGGTACCGCAGGACCTCCCCCATGTCAATGCCGAGCTCTTCGAAAGCCTGTTCGCGCGCCCGTATTTCCATGTTCGCCACGTTCGCGATGTCTCCGGGGTAGCGTTGGGTGGTGCACTGAAAAACATCGTGGCGTTGGCGTCAGGGTTCGTTGCGGGAAAGGGCTGGGGCGAAAATGCCAAGGCAGCCATCATGCGCGTTGGCATTCTGGAGATGGTCACCTTCGGTCGGACATGGTTCCCCAAGTCTGTCGATGAACGGACCTTTACGGAGGAGAGCGCTGGTCTGGCAGATGTGATCTCCTCGTGCAGTGGGGGGCGAAACTTCCGATCGGCCTGTCATGCGGTGGAACAAGGGGTCAGCGTCAATGAAATCGAAGAGAAGGAGCTCAACGGTCAAAAATTGCAGGGGACCTCCACGGCTTACGCAGTCTATGACTTTCTTGCGAAGCACGACCAGCTGAAGCAGTTCCCGTTGTTTGTTGCGGTTCATGGTGAGCAATCCATCGTCTTCACTTTCGGTGTTACCCATACTAAACTTCTGTCAGATATTCTCGAAGGAAAGGCCACTGTCGATGATCTACCGGCGCTTCTGGATGGAAAGAAGAAGAAGAAAACGACATGAGAGAGTATGATGAGTATGGCGATGCTGTGCAGGTCTTGCAGCGTATCTAATGAGACACGATCGTACACTTGCTTGCTGTCAAGGTAGCAAAATAGGAGCCTGACAGGATCTTTGAATCCCTGAAATAGTCTGAAACATTGCATCTTTGCATCACCAGAGGTGACCTTAGATTTATTTGGATCTGTAGCAAATCTTCAATAGAAAATGTTAGTGGAAAGACTTTCAATCAAGCCCCTCGCATAGTAGAGCACCGGTCGAAACGCAGCCCAGGGGGGCATTGCGGTACTGGCTGCATAAAGTCTGTCTGCATCAGTAGACAAAAGTCCCATATATGATGTGATGACGATGAAAAGACCGAGTGCATGGACAGACTCCAATCCTTTGGTGGTCTTGGGTGCTAGAGGAATCAACATCAGATGAAACCACGACCGTTCTGACCGCTTTGGTCTCAGCTCTGAGTATGTCCGGCATTATTTTCCAGCCCCCAGAACAGTAGGCGGCGAATAGTCATGGGGGGTTGGCTTACCGGAAGCAGCTCAGCCCACCGTAGATCCTCGTCCCCACCAGATCTCCGCTATGAAGATTCCTCATGGCTGCCTCCTGCATCTTGAAAGTTCCTCACGTCCAGCCATGGATCCACCTGGGCTGATCATTGCATACTCGGTCTTCTTCGTTAGGCGGTATGCCCAAGGAGTGACACAAGGGACAAGACAGCATTCTACCTACCACTGTCTTTCGGTCTGTACGAGATATCTACTTGGTGGCATTCCTTCTCTTAGATCTCTTCACATACATGCTCACAGATAGAACTAACTGTCTCAGACGACACTATTCTAATTTCAAGTCTGCTAAGCCGAATCCAACACTTTACAACGTAGTGCAGACTACGCGCTCTGCTGTTCCAAGTTCCAACCCACAATTAATCAGCAGTGCTCAAACCTTCAGGGACGCGGAATCCGGGGATACAAGCCCCTCGCTGTCCCTCCTGCCGGAGCTGGCCATGCTTGTGGGTCTGAAGCAAGGGGCCACACCAGTGGAGCCCACGGTTGGCACCCCTATTCATCTTAATAATACCGTGCAAGAGTTAATTCAAGTTTAACCATAAACTTAGATGAGTATGGCGACAGCGACAAGCTCATCCTAGCTGTCAAATCAATGATGCAGCTGATATCAGAACTCTCACTGACCTTCGAATTGAGCCATATCTTGTGGCAAACATACGCCTTCTCGAGACTTTCACTCTTTGAATGGTCTGCGTAACGTATAACGGCCTCAATTATCCCACGTCTCGTCCAGGATTGTGGGATGGCTATCCCTTCCATAGGGCCTGCCATTCCGTCCGCGCTCCTACGGCACGCAGGCTCCAAACATCAAATGACCTTTGAGGTATTAAATCACCCATTCAGCCAGCTTGTCTACTTCTCCAACAACAAGATCACAACGCGATCACAGGAAATAACTCCCAGACCCAGAGAATATTCGCACAAACTCTTTCATTACCTTCCTAATATCACGAACAGTAAGTCTCACATCCATCTCATGATACCATACCTAACCCACTCCAGACAATCAGCCAAAATGCTTTTCACCTACCAAACTCTTACTGTCTTCATCACCTCCCTCCTTATCAACAGCGCCGCTGCCCATCCCTGCGACACCAGCGTGGCCTGGGCTGATTCCACCAACTGCCACTACTTCTTCCAATGTGCTCCTGGCGTGGAGCCCGCTCACAAGAAGTGCGGTGAGGGAACGGCATTCAACCCTGCCATCGGTACATGTGACTATGAGCAGAATGTGCCTTCTTGCTACAGGGAGCCTCATCACCCCCGCCCTCACCACGTCTAGATGATGGGTAAATCTATCTTTCTGTGAACTGGATACTGCGTACTGGCTTGTTGACGGGGTATAAAACCATGCTGTTTCGCTCAAAACAAATACTACCTGTACCATTGATTATGGGGTCGACTCATACCCTTGACGGGACTACTGGCTTGAATATATGCCCATATTTCTTCTAACGAATACTATACTCAATCATTTGCTTTCTCAGATTTCATCTATCAGACTCCGTATCTCGATTGAATCAACCAAGATACAACCTAGCTTATGAACAAGCAATCAATGCATAATCATATAAGTCTATTTCCAAGTCTTTCCAGCTAAATATTCAAAATGGTATCACCAAACAATTCCTTTACAAATGGTACTGCGATGGGCCGTTCTCCTGGAATCCCATCCGCTCCCACCACCTATCAATACCCATATCTTCTTGCGAGCTGTATAGTCCGTTAGCCCATGATCACAACCCACCCACATATATAATAGAATAGAGTACTTACTCCCATGACTCCTTAACCACCGGCTCATTCTGTCCCTCCTTCGGATTCGGGTTCCGGAACACAATGTTGTATTTCTATCCAACCATATCACATCAGCATTACTATCCAGAGGCCACCTAAGGTCTAAGTCCGGGAGACGACTTACCAATCCCAAAGTAATATGAATCGCCATCGGAAACGGCGGAAAAGCTTCCTCCGGTTTGCTTCCCTCAATCAAAGCCTGAATATTCTTCGCGACAGCCGCGGCTTGTCCGCCACCCGGTCGAGCGGCTTTGCGCAGCCCAGTATCAGCAATATCCCCCAACGCAAACAGATTCGGGTACTTTGCGTCTTGGAATTGCAGGGTGGGGCGGATACGAATGAACCCGTTCTCGGGGTTAATGAGGGAGTCGGATGAAGATGAGGGGAGATCTTTGATGAGGTCGTTGTTGGGCTTTTGGCCGGTGGCGAGGATCACGAAGTCGGTTGTGAGGGAGGTGCCGTTGTTGAGTTGCACGTTGAATGGGGTGCCGTTGTTGGGGAAGCCGTCTTCGGGGACGATGATGCGTGTGCCGGTTATGAGGCTTAAAGGTGGTTGGTTAGTGTGGGGGTTTTGAGTTGGGGGGAAGGGGTGGGTTACTTGATGCCGAGCTCTTCGAAGCGCTTCTTGACTATTTCGTGGAGACCGTGGTGGAATTGGGGCATGAGTTGGTTGCGCGATTGCACCACAGTGATTTCCTTCTCCGGGTAGAGCTCTTTCATGTCGGTGGCCATTTGTACGCCGACGGCTCCACCGCCCACGATCACGACGGACTTGGCTTTTTTGACGTCTGCTTGGTGTTTCTGGAGATAGAGTACGGAGGAAGGCTTGTCCTCGTCTTTCATGGCTGCGGGTTCGGCGAGGCGCGTGCCCGTTGCAACGACGAGGTATTCGAATGGGATCTGCTTCTGTCCTTGCCAGGCACGGTCGAGGTCCACGTGCTGCGGTTGTACGGATAGCACGCGGGCTTGGACGACTGCGTGTTGTGTGGGGTTGGGTGTGGAGGAAAAGAGGCGGGTGTAGGGGATGAAGGCTTTCTGTTCGTGGCCAGAGAGAACGGCAAATCGGGGCTGTGGTGAGCATTAGTGCATGTCTCTCAGTGGTGACTTGGTAGCAAATTGACGTACAAATGCGAACAGATGGTGGAAGTGGCTGTGGGGTTCGATCAAGAGGACCTGCAGTTGTTGAGTATATTTAAAGGTGAAACGAGCGCATTTATGGATTTACTCTATGTGTGTTGGGAATGACCCGTGCAAGCTCTTGCGCTGCTGCCTGGATTCTTTGTCAGTCATTGTTATTCATAGCGACTGATTATAGAGTGCGCAATTACCTTTCCCACATACGAACCACCCACCACAATGACATTCTTCAGCGAAGAGGCAGCCATGTTGGTAGACTGTGCGTTTCGATCTTCCGGTATACTAGGTCCAATGGATGATATGACGAGTGCTATGCTCACGGCGCAGATCAGAATCAAGGCCCACGGAAATTGAAATCGTTCTAAGGCCAGGAACATGATCAATTCGCAACCGGAGCGACCAGCCAGCTCTTATATGGGCGGGAGAAGCATTAGCCCCGGGGCAAGGTGGGGGATGTCCAGGGGCTCGGCAATTTCCTTATCTGATCTCCCGGCCTGGTATCTCCGAGCGCGGGTTTCACCTCGGAGGTGCTGGGAATAACGCCGCGTGGGCTCCGAGACATGCATCCGGATAGTATCCGGGTGGGAGTGGCGTTACTTGCTGGTATTGGACATGTGGAGTTGAGATGTGGTTCGCTATCACTCAGGAAGATATCTCGGCTTTGTAGTGAGACTGAGAATATAAAGGAGACTGAATTCTTCGTGCAAATGTCATGTCCAGAAGTTGAAGAGGACCTGCGTCTATTTGTCATAATGATTGGGCCTAATGAGGATCAGTATCAAGATCAGATAACACGACAGGATCCTGAACCTCGCCTGGCGCTGTACCGGAACACGGCCACGGAGACCCACGGCAGTTGATCACGGATGAGGCCGTCGGACGTCCGGATATTCGGATATACGGCTCAATGATGTCATTCCGGTGAACTTTCACTCCGCTGGCAGTCAGATGGCCTGAATGGATTATCTATGAAGTTTGAGATCAGTACGTGCTGCTAGTACTATCATTGAGTAAGCCTCAGGGATGATCAGGTTCATAGTGGAAATGAGTGACAATGTACTTCCTCCCCTTCAGGTATACAAGTACATCACGAATAGATCCATGAAAACAGGGACATGAGTTCTTACACGGCGAAAATGAATATTGACAGACGGGTTGGGCTGTTAAGATGACCGAGATGACCCCCTAAGCGCAGAGGCGATTGTAGTATGCTCAGAAGTAGTACTTCAAAAGAGAGCAGAGGAGTGATGCCTTGCGTCTCAGGCGTCTGCCACGTGGGGGCGACGCTAACCGCGTTGGTGCTTATGGCCTGGCAGCAACTCGCAATTAGGCTCTTTTCACCTTCTAGACTCTCCCTAGTTATGCTTAATCGACGCGCCCATTGACCCCCACAGTATGATCCCCTGCACCCCGGAGTCATCCGGTTCGGAAACGACCTCGGCCCCCGCCCGGAGGAGAGCCGCCGGCAAAAGGTCCAAGACAGGCTGTCGAACCTGTCGGTGAGTCCATTCCTGCGTAAGCAGGATAAGGCCACCTAACTAACACAACAGTGGTTGACTCAGTGCCCGTCATAAGAAATGCGACGAATCCCCAGGCGCCTGCAACAACTGCACCTCAACGGGCCGAACCTGCGATGGATATGACCTCCACCGGCTGCCCCGCGAGGGACGAAGAAAGGAACAACCGCTGGTGAAATTCACGTTACCTATCTCCCTCGCAAACGGGCTGCAGTGGGTCAAGAACTCTGATGAGCAACGCGCATTCTTCTACTTTCAGCATCATACAATACCCGCATTTGTCGGGTGGTTCGACTCGTCGCTATGGCAGAAATTGGTACTCCAGATGAGCCATGCAGAGCCCGCTGTTTACCATGCCGTCGTGGCGCTGAGTGCCATTCACCAGGATTCGGACAAGAGAGGCATGCCGCTCTCCAGAGAGAACTTGGGGAGTACCTGGCATCGATTCGCCTTGGAGCAGGCCGGGCGATCCTTTCACTTGATCAATGCGCGACCGGCATCGCAGGATCCCCGCCTGTGGGAAGTCACCCTGCTTTGTTCTTTGCTTTATGTGATCTCAGAACTCTTGAGAGGTCAATATGAGAGTGCATTCAATCACCTTCGTGGTGGTATTTGCATTCTGAAACAACTGGGTGCTCACAAACAGCTTGAGCCCGCAACCTCCAAGACAATGGTGGATCAGTCCCTCGTCGAGGCATTTGCGCACCTGGACCTCCAGTCTCCCCAGTTCGGCGTAGAAGGGCCGCTTTTGTGTATGGATGAGCAGGATCACCCTCAACCTCGAAAAGAGAAGTTTCTGGTCTTTCGGACACTCGCAGAGGCGCGTCAAGCTTTGGACCGTCTAATGAACACAGTACTAAGGTTTACTAATGGGTCTTGGGGGTCTAGCCATGACGAGATCGCATCGGACTACGGAATACGTTACAAATCGCAGCTCAGTCTTTGTATGCGGGTGGAAGAGTTTGCTCAAGCATTCAACAGCTTCCGAAATCAAGCATCCCTCACCCCAAAAGAACAAAGAGGAGCAGACTTGATCTACCTACATCAACGAACAGCAACCCTGGCCCTCCAGATTTGCCTCCTGGATGGAAACGAGCCCGTACTTGACCAATACACTCCCGAATTTGAAAACATCTTATCTCTAGCGAATAAAATCATGTACACCTTCCCAGAACGCCCCAGCGTCTGCCTGGATATGGGTATCATTCCATCCCTGTTTCTTGTGGCGACCGCCTGTCTTGACTACAAGGTACGCTGGAAGGCAATTGAAGCGCTTCGTGCCTGGCCTCACCGTGAGGGGCCGTGGGACTCCAATTTATGTGCGCAAATGGCTGTTGAGACGATGAATTTGGAGAGAACAAATAATTTCAACATGTACGGTGAGCAAACAAGATTCGGGGATCCGGAAGAGCCCTCTTTGCGGCGCGTGTTTGTGACAGTTGCTCCCGATCAGCGTCAGGCACGCTTGTCATACGTTGTGGGACATGCGGAGCATGAACAGTGGTTTGATTTGGATGTGTCTCTCTGACATGGCCTTACGTCGACAAAATGGCACCGGGAAGAAAGATAGCATCATGGGTCTGCTAGGAAACAGGCCACCTAAGATTTCAGCGGCTCAATTGATTTAACCATACATCACTGCTAATTGAGCACGGGATGTGCGACAAGATTACTGCGAATGACATCGCAGTCAACACAACTAAATCCAATGGCCTGCAAATAACCCTCCCCGCTCCCATAGGTCTGCCTGAATCGCATCAAAAACCGCCTCATAGTGTCGGAAGAAACCAAGAAATGCCTGTCAAGCGCGACTGGTGGGACCGCAGAATCAACAAGCAGCGGCAACTCGGACAACTTCAACCGTCTTCCAGGGATCATACCCTTAATTCCCTGCTCAGAAAGCTGATAATCTCGCGTAATATCTTGATCCGACGCTTCCAAAACCAGAAGAATGATAGCCATGCAAATCCCGGTTCGATCCTTTCCAAGCTCACAGTGAATCAAAACAGGACATCCTGGATGATCCCGCAAGTATGTGAAAACAGCGCGAAACGCCACCGTTGACATGGCACAAATCCAAAGATACAACTCTGCAGTGACAGCCGACGTATCATCCGTCGCGAGACCTTTCAAATAGGCCACTATCTGATCATCATCAAAATCGGCAAGCGCCGGGACATGTGTAACCGGGATGGCGGAAAGATAGCGACTCGATTCAACAATCTCACCCCCAGACCGCAAATCAAATATAGCCTGAACGCCATGACGAGTTTGCAACTTCTGAGCCCCAGACTGCGTGATATCATCGAGATTCGATGAGCGGAAAAGCATCCCCTTCCTGATAGATCCGCCACCGGCCACAGGATACCCCCCAACGTCGCGGAAGTTCGACAGACCGTCTATATCAGAGATCACGGGCAATTTGCTGTGTATAGGATATGGAAGGTCATTACTGGGGAACACTTCATAGCAAGACATTTTGAATAGAAATCAATATACGAAGCAGATATAAGTCCGACCATGACTTCCATACATCCTGCAAGGACCGGACTTACTTATATGATCCTCCCTGCAACTGAAGCAAGACCACGCAAACATCACTATCATGACAACCCAATGACATACCCATCGCACATACCACACACAAACGCCCCACAAGTCCCTCAAAAACCAACATAAACCAATCCCTCCACCATTTCATACAGGATCAAACCAGTCCTCTAACCACGCAATCCCTGTTCTTCCGCGATCAAGGTTCTCGGCCTTAGCTCGCACTCCAGGTACCGAAATAGTCCCAATACATGTATGGCAGGAAATTGAAACCGGGTTTCCCAGGGTCTAGGATCCGGGCACAAGGTTTCGGGCGGCATTGAGTTTGTGTGTAACCCGGAAGTTTGTTGTCCTTGCCTTGGAAAAGGTAGGGCCGGTTTGTGGGGCTTTACCTAGTGGCTGGTTGCAAGAGAGGGGTTGGATAGAATGAAGGATATGCTCACTCGATTGGTGGATGGTTGGCTATGAAGTCTAACTATCAGATAAGAACTCATGGAATATTGGATTCAGGAAACATGCTAAACTCTAAGCACTGACTTGAATGAGTATAATTTAAGCAGATAAAGCAATACAACACAACACAACACAACAATGTATCAATGTGATTAACTGGTGAACAAATGCTCTGCAAGTACCGCTGTCAAATCTTGAAGTATATGTCACGTTCACCAGTAGACCCAAAATGATATACCGCCGACCTCTGGAGAAAAGATGGAACGAAAGACTGTCCCAGCAAGATGTATAGATAGCAATCTATGCTAATCAGCCTGTCTAGGACTTGTCCTAGTCCACTGCCAGGCGGACGGCATCGGCCCCAGTCACCTCCTTGATGTCGTCCAAAACATCCTTGATAAAGGTAAAATGGTAACTCCCTTTGCGAACATACCCGCCAAGAATCATCCCAGCCACTTCGCCATTGTTAGTAATGAATGACCCAGCGTCTCCTGGGCCCGCAAAGTTGCGGTCTTCAAAACCTCCTAAACTATACTCGTATGTCACATCTAAAAACGTCCAACCTTTCGTGCCGGATATTTCCGACATCCGGGTCTGCAGAACACCTAATTGTCCCTCGGCAGCGCCGGTTTTCCTGCCAGAATTGAATAGTCTCTTTCCATTCCCTGGAAGAGTATTCATATCCGTCCAGAAAGGGGCGCCTCGCCCGGTCCAATCATCAGAATAGGCGAAAGGCTATATACGTAGCACATATCGTGTTAGAATATCATCGAAAAGCAAAGCGGAAACGGCGGGGGGGCTTGTCATACCTCAAGTGACCCTTGTCGCTCTTTCATAACCTCAATCAAGGCCCAATCCATGAGACAGGGCTTTTCAACTTCGTTCTCCTTACTCCCATCTGCCATACGGATCTCTCGATATCTAGTACGATGCAGACCACTTCCAGCGCAAACGTCGCCGAGATGGTAGCTCTTATCATCGAGGAACTTTTGGTGCTCGGCCCTCCTTGTCTCGTTCCCTGTGCACGCTGCACGGTTGATGGCGTCTTTTAAATCGAAGAGACCCGGCTGATCGACCTGCAAGACCTTTCTCACCAGAGGGT
Source organism: Aspergillus sclerotioniger CBS 115572 (assembly GCF_003184525.1). NCBI lineage: Eukaryota > Fungi > Ascomycota > Eurotiomycetes > Eurotiales > Aspergillaceae > Aspergillus > Aspergillus sclerotioniger. Next base: position 229,507 of record NW_020291000.1, on the reverse strand, counting down.
CATCGAAGCCAGGGGCATTCAACTTCCACCTCTCCAGGCCGTCTTGTGCGCCGGGAATCTTCTTTAATTTATCCTGCTGACTGGGCAAGGTAGGATAGATACTATGAAAGGAGGTCAGGTAGAATCGCTGCCAGTTGGAATCGCCTTTCATTTGGAGCTCCACAACTCCTCCCAGAGTCGCCGAGGTAGCAGAGCTGTCACGGATGCCGATACACATCCCCGGTAGGACCTCCTTGGAAGAGTTCCTCAAAGGGAACAGGGGAGCGGATTGGTGAGTCAAGGTGTACGGCCTAAACTCATCTTTCATGAACAGAACCGCAAAGTCTTCTTTACCGAGTCGCTTCAGGATCTGCGAGACTTTCTCCATGTCTTCGTCAAACTGCCGTTCTGAGTCCAGCTTGATATTGACAATTATGGTTGTGGGGTTATCATCCTTGAATAAACATGTGCCGTATTTCCAAAATTCCAGACCCGTCCATTCCTCGAAGTAAAACCCATCCAAAATGGCGTTTCGGATATCTGGCCATTGTTCAGCCTCTTCGTTAGTAACGGGATGAGTACACGGAGACTCAGCCAGATTCGAAGAAATTATCTCTACTGAGATCTCCGGGTCCCCTTTAACGACACGCTCATGGATCTGTTTCGCGACATCCCGCCACTTGTCAGCAGTCCCGTCATTTGCAACAACGATGATTGTTGGTACTGTCGCCGGTTCCGGATTGACTTTGGACAATCGGCCTGCTAACATGATTTCTCGAAAAGAAATGCCTGCTTTACAGAGTATATCCCCAGTCTTCTTCTTGATATCGTCCTCTTCGCGTATCAGGATCGATTCCGGATCGAGTGCTATATTTCGATCTGTTGTGGGTAGACTGCATAAGTAAGGGCCCCCAGCTCGCTGACCTGACTGCAGAAACCCATCGCTGTCGATTTCGAAGGGTTTGTTGTCGTACAGAGGAGCAAGACCAGCCCTAGACCCAGAGGGTGCTGGCGCATAGTTCAGAGCGTGGGCACGCAATCGAGGGATTGATGATGCATCTTGCATGGGCATATTTGCTCGGTGAAGACGCAGATACCTCACTCAGAACGTATAGGCAGACAGAAGGCGGAAAAGGGTTAAGTAAAAAAGATAGGTGAGCCTTTCGTAAATAGTCCGTCGATCACTGCTGATTTCCCAGGTTTGACCCATGAAAAAGATGCAATCTGGTACCGATGATACAGTTCCGACTTGAAGAGGGAGGAAGAAGGGGGAGGACGATGCACCTTTTATAGCTTTCTCTGGATCGTCTAACTCAAAAAAGATGGGAGAGTGCCTCTCACACGCAGGCAAGTCTCGTATGGAACTGCCCGGTCCTCTTGTACGATCAGCCAACGGGTCACGTCGGGGGTAGTCTGTCAAAGCAATGGGATATTCCTGTGGCTTTGGCATAAAGTACTGTAAGTTCCGATTTTCTTTGAAGTCTATTCCAACCATCAAGGCAGGCCTCTTTGTCCACCATACTGGCCATCGGACCCAAGCGAGCTTTGCATCTTTAAGTCGGCACTGCTATTTTCGTAGCCCTCATTAAGTAAGCTATTTGGTGAACGGGTGTAGAATCTGATCAAGACAGTGGATTATTTGCAAGGGATTGATGGGAAGAGTTGAAGAGTTGGAGGGGGCCCGGGTCAGGTGATTGAGCGGGGGTTTCTTTGTCCGGCCTCGTCTTTTTCTTCTTTTTCTTCTCTTTCTTCTCGCAATGCCCCCCCCCCCCCCCCCGGAATATCCATCTTATCTCACCGACAATCATCTGGCCAGTCGGGCCCAACACTTGGTTGTCTCCGATTGATTTTCTGGTGGCCACTAGTGGCTTTAGCGCGCCACTAGCAAAAGACGTTGATGTCAGTCTCATCGGACACTCGGCGCAATAATCATGATTGGCCCACACCCTTGCAGGGAATCATTCCTTCGGCGCTGACATATAAAGAGGACGACGCCAGGGCTTCAGGGTAACGCGGCTCTGCCGAGCTTATCGACCGTTGCTAGTTCCTTGTTTCTCTTCCCCCACTACTACGGAGTACAGCATCACCAATGCCCGAAAGAAAGGTTGTGCCAGCAGCTACTGGCCGACGGCACCGAGCTGCTCAAAAAAGATCCAAAACGGGCTGTCGAACCTGTCGGTAAGTCTTTGGACGCGCCGATGGGTGACGTTCATCCTTGCTAACCACCCACCAGAGCACGCCGCATCAAATGTGACGAAGGCCCTGGTTCCTGCCGGAATTGTACGTCCACTGGCCGAACCTGTGATGGATACGACCTGCACCGACTCCCCATCAAGCGGGGCCTGGGCCCCATCATAGGAGTAGGTCCTGGCCGGTGTATGACGTCCGATGAGAAACGCGGCCTTTCCTACTTCCAACATCACCTTATCCCCAATTTCGTCGTATTCTTTGACTCGCCATTATGGCAAGAGTCCATCCTTCAGTCGTGCCACGCCGATCCAGCAGTGTCTCATGCTGTCAACATGTTCAGCGCTATCCATCAAGACGCCGAAGCAACCGGCATGCCACTCGCCGGGGTCAATTGGCAAAATGCGCGGCATAGATTCGCAATGGAGCAGGCATCCCGGTCCTATGCACTGTTGAGACAACGCCGGGCCTCGGTCGATCCACAATTCCGCCATGTCATGCTGCTGTGTTGCCTGCTCTTTGTCATGTCGGAGGTATTGTTGGGACAGTATGCCAATGCCATTGCCCATCTACGAGGTGGCCTACGGTTGCTGCAAGAGTCAAAGCGCCTTGGTTTATCCGTGTGTGGAGCTTTGATCAAAACGTTCACAAGCTTAAATCTGCAGTCCATGCACGCTGGGGTCATCGAGTCGGTCCTGTATATAGATGACGGGCAGCAACACGATGACCGAGCCGCGTCAGATGTCTTCCACACTTTGGAAGAAGCACGACAGGCTCTAGGCTGCATCACAGACAAATGGACACCATTTGTTGCCAAATGCTGGCGACTATCAGAGACAGAAATCATGGCAGATTACGAGGCCCTATGGCTCGAACGACGGCAAGTACAGTCCGCATTCGAGCAATTCATGCCCCGATTTGAGCTATTCTGCGAAACCTCATACACCAAGCTCAGCCACAAGGAGCAACGAGGGACGAATCTCATCCGCATCCAATATCTCGGCATGATAATGGCGATCAAAACAAGTCTACGCGATGACCATGATCCCAACTTGCTGGTTTCCGAACAAGTCGGTCTTCTATCAGCGAACGAAGCCCTCATGGAGAACTTTTTCGACCGGCCAACTTTCTCCCTAGAACCGGGCATTATTGGCGGATTATACTCAGTAGCGTCCAAATGTCCGGATTTGCGCGTTCGTTGTCGAGCCATCGAGGCCTTGCGCTCGTGGCCGCGATACGAGGGGATGCTCAATTCCCAAAACGCAGCTACAGCCGCGGTGAAGGGCGTGAAGATGGAGCTGCACAAGTTGCAACAGTGTGGCATAGACGTGGAGTTAGATCAAAGCTTGCTTGAGGTGCTCAAGTTCTTGGAGACAGACCAGAAGACAATCAAACGTAGATGCTAGATAACTGTATGCCAGCTTGCTAATCACAGTACCACGTATGATAAGACACGTAGTTAGAATAGTGTCGTCACCCTGTCTGATATACAGTAATCTCAGGATCAGTCCCACTTTTATCCCTACTCAAAGCGGGAGCGCTACTGGCACGCCAGCTATGCTAACCACACACCTTTTCAATCTCTACTTACCACAACAGCAGGAGCTTGCTTTTCAATATACTGCCTTTAATGTATCCATGCCTGAGGCTATGTATATGCGCATCAGGCGGCTACATAGACTTCTGTAAGTCCTACTACTACTACTAAGACCCTGAACGAGCCATTGGATAGATAAAACTCTAAAATACGTGAGGCCCTGGATAAGACCAGGATAAAATACTAGATACGATCCTAGATAAGGTCCTACGCAAAGCCCTGTCTTTACAAGACCATACATAAGACTATTTTGAAATTCGATCCACAGCCTACGCAGAATCTTAAATCCTGCATCTTAAGGGGTGTTTCTACAAACCAACCTGATCAAATCCAACAATAAGACGAACGAAAATATTAAATAAAATTAACTCAAGCACTATTATTACACTACCTATATCGCGATATAAACACTAATTACATACATGACTGGCAATCTTGTGTCCTCTGATATCCATCCCTCAACGCCGTGTTACATCGTAACTAATACTACTACAATGCAGTGATGGAGAGCCGTTTGGCTCCCGCATTTCCCGTCAGCAAGGCTGACCCGCTCGACTGGCGCAAATGGTTCGAGTGCTTTGCTGCTTCTTCCACATCCAGACTGAAGCGCCGTGGCCGCTCCCACATGCCCACTGACTCGTCCTCCGTTGTCGACGTCGCTTCCAGCTTCGCTGAGGATAGTCCGAACTTGGTTGCTATCTGCTGGACTCGTTCCTGCGCTGCTGTCGCGTCGATTGCTGCACTTTGTCCTTCCTTGGCGAGCCGCGATTGCGCCCGCTGCAGGAGCTCCAGATGCTGCGTGACTGCGTCTACCGCCGCTGTCTGGTCGTCCGTCTCGTCGTTCAGCAGCTCGGCCAGCGCCGTCTCGTGTAGAGCCGCCGCGGCGAGGTTGTTGCCTGACGCCGTGTACAGTCCGGATAGCAGCTTGTTCATTTCCAGTGTGACCGGGTCCGAGTTACCCCACACCTGGCGCAGGTTGTAACAGATGTCCTTGCCGAGCGTCGTGGCGGCTGTGACATGGCCCTGGCAGAACCGAGTCTCGACGAGGCGCCGGCCAATCCAGACCACCGCTGGCAGCGTCCAGGTCTTTTGCACAATGCGGGAGGTCCAGAGGTCGGTGAGGATAGTCTGTATTGTTAAAACAGTTACCAAACAAATATGGAATCAGCATACCTCGAGATCCTCAAACATTTCGTGTTCACCTAGAACAGTCACAAGATCGTTGAGCTCCTCGAACGGAAGGTCGGAAAACTCCATCGGGCTTTCCCGCGCATTGGCCATGATCTCCTGCAGAAGGGTCTGTGACTCCAACGACATTGCCTTGGCCGTGGTGGTGTCGGTGCACTTGTTCACCTGGTAGCCATTCAGGTACAAGCACATCTTAATTGCAGTAAAGATGCTCTCCATCACGCGCAGCCCATCGGTCAGATGGATGAAAGAGTGGAACACGCCAGTCACGTCGGCAGCATCCTGGAATCTAGACTGGTTGCATAGATCCCGGACCATGCTCGTCGTCTGAGTCACAATGTTGATGTTGTAATCATCGTGCAGCGACTCGCGTCGGCACATGGAATAGAATTGATACACAACATCCTTCTTGCGGAGCGGCTGGGCAACCGACAGCGTGTTGCAGAAGTACTCGTACAGCTTGTCCTGGGTGCTCTGCGCAGCCGCGGCGCGCTTCTGCTCTGCTTGCAAGCGATGCAGCTTCTCACCCGCCGCCAGCGTGGGCATCAAGTCATGACTGGCCAGGCTCTGCTGGAAGACGCTGTACACCTGGCCCTCGCGGGACAGGTCGTCCAGGATCTGGCGAGCCGTACGCGTCCGGCCAAACACCTCTTCGAAAGCAGACACAAACGCCGCCGGCCGGTACTCGTCGAGGTTCCTCCGCTGGGCTGCTGGAGTATCATGGATGACCTGCTGGTGCAAGCTGTCGATGAGCTGCCACCCTTCAGTCGTGTAGCCACATTCTAGGTAAATTTCCGCAATTTGACGAGCACGGTCGACCAGAGCATCATGGTTGGCAGTGACATGGATCACCTCATCGGCGTGTTCATTCAGAAGCTCCGCTCCCTTCCGCTGAGACTCGGGGTTGCCTTGGAGGGAGTACATGCGGGCGATCTCTCGGAGCCACATCAGCGTAGTCGGAGCGGACAAGCCCTGCTGCTGCTTGCATAGTGCAAGCTCTTCAGTGTACAAGGCGCTAGCTTGCGGCGACGTATCTTTATTACGCATGTACAGCTGGGCCATGCGGTGCTTAATGTCCATCGGTAGCGGCTGTGTCATCTCGGACAGAGGGCGCGAGGCCTCCGAAGCAGGTACCCAGTCGTTGGTCCTCAGTACCTGCCGGTAGAGATCGATGGCCTCGGTGGTATGGCGGTCGTTGCTGGCACAGAGTGCAGCGAGATACATAGTTGCATCGCGGGTGCGACCGCTGGTAGGCCCATACAACTTCCGGCACAGCTGCTGGTGCTGCGAGGCAACCTGATGCCGCTCCGCGTAGCCTGCCTCACGAGAAGTGCTCTCCAGAATAGCCATGTACCCCGTATAAGTCTTGGGAAGCAATCCTTCCAGCAAAGCCCGATCATAACCGTCCTTCTCGTCGAAGCGCACCAGTGTCGGCCACAAATGGCGGTACACCTCGAGCGCAGAATCCCATTTCTTGTCCTGCTCATAAAGGGTCACAAGAGCCACGGCCGCACGAACACCAGACGAGGAGATCTTGCCATCGCGAATGCAAGCCGTGTAGATGTGGCAGTAGCTGTCTTCCGCCTCCATGCGCCGGTCCAGCCGCAGAGCCAAATCGGCTTCGTAGTAACGACTGTCCAGTGTATGCTTGTCATGCGCACCCAAGCGCGAGCTGAAGAAGTCACTGACTTGATGTAGGAGCACCAATGCCTTGTCAAATTGGAACGTGGTCTCATAGAACTCAACCACGGTCTTTGTCACGGAAGTGACGGCCGGGACCGCAACTTGGTCCGCGGTGATCGAGGCCTTGAATGCATTACCATACACAGTTGAAGCAGTAGCAACATCCAGGCGACGGAACAAACAGTACGCATAGTCGAGCGCAATGCTGGACATGAGTGGGGTCAGCTCGGACGAGAACTTGGCCTTGGCTTGAGGATCCTCGACGGTAGGCCAGACGTGCTTGAGCACGGCCCAGGAACAGTCGGAGCCTTGACGCCACTCCTCCTCCCGGATGCATCGCGTTGACAACTGGTGGGAAAGCATCAGGATCGACACCATGTCACGGTCACTACCGGCAGACGCCAGAGTGTCCATCCAACCGGGCAAGAGTTCGTGGTCTTCGGGCGACAACGCGGCCAATATGTACTCGGTTTCGGCAGCGGTGGCATCCTGACTCGGGATCATACCCTCGGTGAGTGATTCCGCCAGAGACACTGCCTGGGGTGAGTACTGTTGCCCAGAGGACCGGTAGTACTTCCACATCTGCAGCGCAAGTGCGCGGTCCATATCACTTAGATTCATCTCCCGCGCCTCAGCGCGCAGTTCCTCGGCCTGTTTGACCATTTCTGGGGACCTGACGCCGCCCTCAGCCTCGAGCTCGGCAGAGAGCTCGCGAAGAATAGCCGTGGCTTGGTCAGAGCGACCCTGGCGGCGCAGGAACTGCGAGTAGTAGAACGCAACTTTGGTCTTCTGGTCCCAGGCCGTGGTAGTGTCGACTTCGCGGGCTGAAAGACCCGTCCATAGTCGGGACAGCACCGTCTCTGCCTTGGACGTGTGGCCGTTCTGCTCATACAGCTGAGCCAGGTAAAGCGAGTAAGCAACCCGACGCGGATCGGTCGCATCCATCGACTGAAGCATGGTCTCATACTTGGTGCGGGCCAGTTCAAGCGCCAACTCGTCGGGAGGCGCGATCTTGAAGTGCTTTGTGAGGAAGTCGGCCGCTTGCATGGTTTCCGACGAGTGAGCCCCGTATGTTTGCACAGTCTGGCGGTAGAATGTCTTCGACACGTCGTACGCGGCATCATTCTGCTTGTTCTGCTGGTACGTGTTGACCAGTCGATCAAGATATTGAAGCCGCTGAGCGAAGCTGATGTCGGACGAGCCCCAGCCAGCCATGGCCATGTCGCGCAGGGCGTCAGTCTTCAGACCGGCTGCACGATCCGCGCGACCAGCACCTTCCGGCGTGGTGACCAGCATCTGCTCCAAATCATGAGAGATAGTACTGCTAGTACCCAGCTGGCTTCGGCTGAGCGCCCACGCCTGGTACATGTGATCGTTGGCCCAAGAAGCATGCGCCTTCTCGGCCGCACGAGCGCTGAGAATCAGACTCTGCAGGACAGCGGGGGAGTCGCTACCAAGTACGACTCGCCGAACACCGACAGACAACCGGTATAGTTCCACAATACTCGACCGGCTAAATTGCGACTCACGATTGGTGAGCTCTAGCTGTGCGAACAGCACGGTATCAGGGAAAGCGCGGCGGAAGGATGTAGGGAATGTGAGCTCGCGGTCCGACGAAGCCATTGGCGAGGCCAACATGTGGGAAAGCCAGTATCGAGCGGTGTATTCGAGCAGCACATAGGCGTCCAGATAGCGGTCGCGGACATCAACGCTCATCTTGTCCCAGGAGACGGTGACCTCGTCGGACACGGAGCGACGCACCCACGCCAGACAGCGGATCAGAAGATCATAGTGGGCGTCCGCCAGAGAAAATGGAAGCTCTTGGCGCATCTGGGCTCGCGCTTGGAGATGTTCGCGGATCATGGGGTGGCGGAACGAAACAAAGCCATCACGCACAGAGACCAGCCTATTCAAGGGCTGGAAGACATCACGCTCCACGTTCGGTGGCCGGTGTGCAACCTTGAGTGTTTTCAAGTCAACAGCCAGTAGCTGCTCAATTTCCGGAATGCGCAACGGCCGCTCACTAGCTGCCAACCAGGCCAGCAGGCTCTGCGTACCCACACGGTTCAGATTGATATTGCGCAGGTGATAGTCAATGAGGTCGCCCAGCGTGTTTGGCATCTTTCCAACAGCTGCTGTCATGTCGTTATACGTAGTCTGATAACTCACGGCCTCGGCGGCCAACTGCGCCCACACAAAGCAGCCCTGGGAGCGGTTGACAATAGATGTAGTGAGAGACTCGCGCTGGGATGGCTCCAGGCCGGAGAATGAGGAGTCCGACAGCATGATATCTGTGACGGCTTCCTGGAGATCCTGATGTGTTGTGGCGGTATTCATAGCAATCTGGTGGGTGTCGGTACTCTCACGGACGGGCAGCAGGTCGGTCGACATCGGTCGGCTGAAGATGATCAGTTTCGACGGAGTATTGGCGACGGTGTCCTGGAGCAGGCCCAGAAACGCGCTGACCGTAGTCTCTGCGTGTTTCATCTGGTCAAATCCATCAACCACGAGCATGAAGTGTAGGTTGGACTGGACCGCCGTTCGAATCGCGGTCCATAACTGGCCTTCCACCTGTGGATCAGAGGCGCCCGAGACGGCCAATTCCAGAGCGCCCGTCACAGCTACCAGAATGGCATCCTGGGTCTTGCGGCTGCTCACGCAATGGTCGAGCATCTGGATCAGGATGCACTTGAGGATACTGAGCGTTAGGGTGGAGATTGGAACATCCGATCGGATGGCAACAGGAATGACATTCCAGATGTCGTACTCCGAGGAGGCTTGGAGCCTTTCAACCGTCCATTGAGCCAAGGCACTCTTTCCTGCGCCTGGATTGCCCCGGATCATCATCATGCGTCGCCGTCCCATGGCGAACGTGGTAAGATGGGGCTCGAACCAAGAAAAGGAGCCGTCAGCTAGAGAATGGTTGTGACCTTCGAGCAACATCTGCAGCGGACGATCCTGCAGCTCTAGAAACTGGTAGATAGCAGCCAGGTCCACGGTAGTGTGTTGCTTGGCAGTGCCGGACTCTAGGACCAGGGAGAAGATACGTCGCCAATGCGTAATGAATCGATTGGTGTAGCGGAAGAACGCAGCGTCTACAGCAGAACTCATCGCCTGCCAATGCTGCGTCCGTATGCCCTGGCGATATTCCGAGGTGACATGAACAACGAGCTGCAGCAAATGGGCATATATCTCGGCAACCTGCTGCTGAAGGGGCCGGGAAACCGGGAAGAAGGTCTCTTGCTGGAGCAACAGGGAGATTCCGAGCGTGACGCGACCGTAGCGACCGAAAAGGCTTTCAAGAACATCGATATGGTCAATTCCCATCTACCCGTAATTGGTCAGTCTCAAACTGGCTTTAATTCCTACAGGAACCTTACCTCGAGCAACAGCAGATTAGTCCCCCAGACCATCTGGGTGGCTTCCTCAGCCCCGTCCATGAAGCTGTAAACCGAGTCCCGCAAGGAGCCGACGGCGACAGCGAGCCGAGAGGCGCGCCTCAGGGCACCATCAAGTCGACTCCCATCTGGAGGCATGCGCCGAAGCCGCTCCGCAGCGATGGTATCGAAGAAAACGTCCAGAGTCGGCGATTTCAATTGAATCTCTCGGGCCGTCAGCCCGAGACGGGTGGGACACTCCTGGGAGACGGTAAACACCGTCTCCCGCAAGATTGGGAGCGATGCTGTGCCCCCATTCACAGCATGGGCTCCCATATTGTGATTGGAAGACATTACTGTATCATTTGGGGTTGAATTATGGGGAGCATAGCATGGAGCAATTGGCTTCTCGTTGTACGTGGTTGTCGGACGGTATATGAATTTCCGATCCCTCCACGAGGGTCGATGATGCGAGGACAAGCATTGAAATCCGAGTCCTGAGCAATTCTGACATCATTGTATTCTCCCCTTTCGGCTCGTTGCTTGCTTCCTGCCATGGAGTCGCACTCGAGGGATAAACTGCGGCCTGACCGTGGTTCGAGGACACTAGGAGGAGTTTGTCTCGAGGGTCGATCGTGCAGGGGAGAAAGCCATTCCGGCGCGCTGCCAATAACCATCGACCGGGCCACGTGATATTGGCGTAGTCGTGGTGTCATGGGCTTCATTGTTGACTCGAAACTAAGGTTGCGGTGCGTCATGAGAAGTTGAAAGTCAATGACATCATGGAAGTCGAGGTGATAGTTTGCATGCGGGCAGGGCATTAACTGACTTTGTTGGGTGGAGATAGTCACAAGCACGAGGTTATATAAGCTGGCAAGGCCGATCATGACAGTGTGAATAGAATTGCAGACGCGGTCATGAGGGGACGGAAAAGCGAAGATGAGGTTGCGATGGAGTTGCGATGGAGCGCGCGGAAGCCGCCCGGGCGTCACGGGGGCCCCACCCCTATACATTCCACCCCCCATCCCCATCGATTAGCAGATTAAGGATGGCTGTCGAGTGATTTCATTTGTGCTATTTATACGTATACCTCTCTGCTTGTCATGCCATTGCCATTGTTTTCCCCGCCCCTGCGATCCGAAACTACCAAGCACGTACACATACACATACGTAAAAGAATCGAGTCTGTCTTCTCCCCCGACGCACAAATTGTCCGAGGCGCAGAATGATCTGGCCCACCACGATGACCCCTATCCCTGCTCGGAAATGTCCGGGAGGCTGGCCCGGCCATCATGGGTACATGGTTACCACGGTAGACCCTGGCCTAGCGAGTACTGTGATCGGGTCCAGTACCACTATGACCCCAAGCCACTGGACACATTTGGTGGTCAAGTCGGAATTCTTTGTTGTTGTCTCAAGTAGAAGCATGCATCATCCATTGAAACAAGAGTCATGTTGATCCACCCAGTTCATCCACTTACAAACCACGACACCCATGAAGTGAAACTCTGTCAATGAATTATGTCACTTCCTGTCGGAGATTGACTTCATCGCCAAGCGATCCAACGCAATCGCTCCATCCAGCCACTCCAGGAACGCTCGTTTAACCCTGGCCCTGGTTAGTAATGGCCACTGGGAATCCCGGTTACACTCACCGTAAATGAGCGCGTCAACCAATCCTTGGGACATGATGCATATCTGTGGCTCCGTTAGTGGAGCCCTAGGAAACCTCATTCTGATCACCTTTTCTAGAATGTCCAGCGCCAGTGGAGCACGCATTCCTGTTGTGCCTTGGTGGATTCGTACAACAGTGGGAATGACCCAGATTATTGCATATACTGTCGGGTATATCATCATTCGAAAAGAAACCTGAGTAGCTGGTCACTTAGCTAGAAGAAAAGGGCTTCGAGAAAATGAATAACCTTTTTCAGTGATTGTGGCGAGCGATGGAGCCGGATAGAGCTGTGGCCGATATCCAGAAGCTGCCAGTGGTGTGGATCTGTGGGGAGGGTCTCTAGGGTAACTTCGTGATCGCTTGAGATCGCTTTGTGGGACCGATAGAGGAAGAGGCCCAGACGAGTGTAGATACACATGATGACAAAGATGATTGCCCATCGTGTGATAAAGTTCGCGAGAAGGCGGACACGGTCACTGGTGAACCAGCACCCTGATACTTATCAACTGCGCGTCTCAAGCCACATATATAGGGGGGCATACAGCCACCGGTATTCCCATATCCAACGATAACGAGGCCTAGCACTGCCCACAGGAGGGAGAGACTCCATGGGACACACCAGAGGATGATTCTGTGGTTCTGCATCCAGGATGCGGCTCGAGTATGGTCCATCAGGATCAGGTAGGTGCAAACCCCAATGGAGAGAATCCAGTAGTCAGCTAGCAGTAACTAATAGTCAATACTTGTGCACCAATCACGTCTTTCTCTCTTACTTTGCACGACAAATGTCTGGGCCATGAACCCATTGAAGTTGCAGAATTGCTCCAAGGATGAGCTCCATATCTCGGAGCCTGAGACATTCAGGCCGGTCGAGATGACGACATTAAATGCTGCCAAGAATTCACTGACTCCAAGACCTGGGCTTGTCAGAGATGGCTAGTCTGTTTCTTTGATATGGATAACAGTACCAAGTATCAATTGATGGCGGAAAGTACGCAAAGTTGGCACAACCTGTCGCGCATCAGTAACTGATAAGAAAAGACATAGTATCGGGGACGTTCTCACGAGGAAGCTCAAAATAACCCATCCTGATCCTAGCATAGAAGCCGCCGAAACAATGAGAACAAATCGCGACAGGAACTCTTCGGCTCCCGTCCGCTCAGGCGCCGAGAGTGCAACGTGCTCCATTGGGTATTCGAATGGTTTGACACAGCCGTGCTTACATACTGCAGCGTTGTCTTGAGGGGAAACGAAGAATGGACTTGCCAGTACATGCGGCATTATAGCCTAGATATGATCTTGCCGGCCACCTCCTATCAAAGCTGAAGCACCCGCGGAGTTGATCACCCCACTCCCAGCAGCGCCGTGGAGATCGACACCCATGCACAAGATGGTCCGGAAAAGCAATTCCTGATCGCGTGCTTCTGGGTTGATCGTGGCGTAGACTTGGTGCAATGATTTCGGCATCTCAAATCCTTCAAGAGTCGCCTTTCGATGTGAGAGATCCAGCACCGCAAATTTCCGGACATGATGGGATTATCATGTTGCTCGTTGACATCAATGTCACGCTGTCTCATTAAAGCTGCCATACTGAGATGTATTAAGTCTCTACTGAAGAACCAAGCCTTCAGCCTTCACCAGGCCAACGGCGCGAGATGCGGCAACCAGCTGGCGACCTCTAACCCAGGAGTAGTACGGTAGTCTTTGAGCACGGATGCGCCCTTATCATGGCCTGCCTGCATAATCACCCAATCCACTTCGCGATTGTTGAGATTGCTTTTTTCCGATGAGATCGTGTTGAGGCTGAGCAGCGACCCAAGTTTGAGGCTTTTAGTCAGAATAATGCAATATAATTGGGCGGAAACGGACCTGCTGCCTGCTGCTGACGAAAACTCGTTCCCGGCAGAGTTATCAGCCACTCAATCGATCTGGGATCATGTGTCCTTTGAAACAGCACAGGCACCTGACGCTTGCTCCGAGGAGCAGCGACTGATTTGGCGAATTCTGGTCGCTCAAACTATTGGAAGTGCTATGGTATTTTAACAATGCCACCTCAGGAGGATCCTGGATGTGCGTTGATGCTCGGTGCGCAAGGGCGACCAGGACTATGCTGACCCATTAATCCTCCGACGTCTACGCTATCGATCTGTGCCCACTCATGCACCGGGTTTCTCCAGGGCGGAAATTGGAAAAGTGGCAGTTTACACTTACTTCCTTGGTCAGTCTCATTCCTGCGATATCTGATTTACTCCCTGTCCTGAATACCCTCAATTCTCCTCCACAGGCGGCTCCGGCCCATACCCAACATAGGCCGTAGTCAACTGGTGACGCACCCACTACCAATGTCAGCCTTTGCTGCAAATATACATGAGGTCTTCCAACTCACCTGGCCTGCTTTGAATGATTGCCTGCACGCAGGTCTGTCCTCCGAGATGCAATTCGGCAGCACCGACACCGTAGTCTCATAATTTACGCCAAAGAAGAACGGGATGGTATATCGTTCCTGCCCGGTAAGGTTGGTCACCCGGTGGATTGTCGATTTGAACCGCTTGTTCGTCCTACACACATCAATTGTCTATTCAAAGTTGAGGGCGCTCACCATTACCAAATGGACAAGCAATCTGAAATGTTCACGACCAAGGTCCCTGAAATGGGCGGCGCCAGGATCCATTCTTGTCGAGCGTTGAGGACCTGTAACGCTGGGACTTGGTCTTGCGACAGGATGGTAAAGCACTCATAGTCCTGGTAACATATGTCAGTCGTGTGAGCACGCGCCTAGCTCTGTCTTTGAGGGCCAGCCTACCGTATGCTCTCCTAGCCCAATTCTTACCTCATTCGCAACCGGTTGAGGCGGGTAGTGTAGCATCCTCGACGTCGCCCCGGGGTATTTGACCATCGGGTCAAAGAAGTCCTCCGGTAGTTCTAGGGCTAACGCGAAGATTCGTATCAATGCCCGGCATAGGGTCAACGCCTCGGCGAAGTATTGGAGATAGACCTCGCGGAAACCCGGGAGGACATCCTCGCCAGGCTACTGGTTGTCTCCGTATAGACCATATGTGTCGGGAGGAAGGGCGTCATGGGGACTTTTCAGGGGATCTGCTGCTGTCTCGTATCCGATGTCGAAAGATTCGGAGAAGGCTCCGGGTGAGGTGGGGTCTGGCTTGGGCGTGGAATCGAGATCCGTGCCTGTGGGTTGCTCGGAGTAGAGGGGCATGAACCCGCGATATTTCTGGTTGTGTTAGTGGATAGTCATTGATGTATATCTGAAAATATGCTATGATATACATTCGACTTTCCGATATAGTAATCCAATTTTTGCTTCTCCGAGAGCCTGAAGAACCGGTGCGCCATTGCATGGAGAGACGAGATGAGGTCTTCGGCGATCCCATGATTCTACGATCGCTGTCAACGATTTTGATTCAAGGTGGGCTCAGGAATATCTACCTTGATGTAGAAGAACCCGACCTGCGTGCAGGCATTGAAGATGTCTTTCGCCAGCTGTTGGCGCTCCTTGAGCAACGGGCTCCTTAAGGTGGAGAGGTCGATGATTGGGATCTCATCGAACTCGCCTGGTTGTGAATTGGGAGGTGGCATTCTTTATCCTTGATGGAAAGAGCAGCTTAAAGCAGGATGATTGAAATCAGGTCTCCGTCTTCTTGAGCCATGGCACGCAGGGAGTTGAAGCACCGTTCTTCCATTGTTATCTCCCGGGCGGGCTTATCACCCCGCACGGGGTCTTATCACGGCCGACATCGTATCAGGAAGGGGGAGATTCGTCAGTGTTGGAGAAGAACTATAGTAGGGTGTTGTGACATCGTGAGGAGGCAGTTGATATCGGTGCCTTTTAGAAGGGTAAGGAGAAAATAAAAACAGGAGGAAAGAGAAGTACAATGGGGAGGAAACGGAACTGAGACTGGCCAGAAAAAAATAAAAAAGAATGACCAGACTGGGGCTCGATCCCAGGACCTTATCGGTGTTAACGATACGTGATAACCAACTACACCATCCGGCCAGTTCTTGAAATACACCTCAAACTTTGAATCTATATTGCTCAAATTGCATTGTCATCTTACTTCTTCCATCATAGTTTCGGGCGCACCATCCCGGTTTGTTTTCCTCAACACCCTCACCACCCCATCACAACAATATCAGGTTGTATCATCAGAGTACATCTGGGTACTATGAAATTAGTCTTCAACCATCGAGTTGCAATGGTCGTCCAATGTTGTTTATTACATGGAGACCAATCCGGAAAGTCTCACTGATACTGGAGGTGGTGAGATATATATATGTTTTGTTCCCACCACCTCATCCCTATATTCATTCTGTCTTTGATTTCAATCAACCCATCACTACAGATGCAAATATGAGGCGAAACTGAAGCCTGACAGACTCCCTATCTCTTCAGAAACCCGAAGTGTATCCTCTGCTCCCTCTCCTGTGGACCGTGGCATGTGTGCTGACGTGAGACCGTTACCACAAGGCTCCACCCTCTTGCAAGTTTCCTCCGTGATTATTCGATCCTGCAAGAGCCTCGCGAGTCCAACAACCTATTGCTAATGGTTGGCTATCACTTGAATGAAACTGCTAATTTTCTATCGTAGATGTGATCACGCCTGTAGTATAATCGGTCATGCTAGTGCTACATGGTGCTAGATCACAGCTACTAAGATCATCTAGCTTATGTCCAACAAGACATCCTTCAGGGATGGTCTGAGCGAAATCAATGACCCATTGCGGCCAGTATTAACATACGAGAGTGATTCCAGATGAAAGATAGAGTCTCGCCCTGCTATTGGTACCTATATAGTACAAGCGGATTCTGACTGTTGGGGATGACTGACTGATGAATCACCAAGCCTCGCCCCCACACGGCTGCGAGTCGGCCACCGGCAACAACCCCTGGGCGACATCCAGTGACACCCCCTCACAACAGGGCTAGCCAGTAGCCTAGAGCTCGGGCTTGATCCTGGTCCCTCGTGGTCACAGCCAAACCGAGAGCCGCACTTGATGCTGAACTAACTTCTTTCCCTTACTTTTCCACAAACCACTCCAGATCATAGCGCTTCACGTCCTGACCAGGATGGCACAAATCCAATCAAATCTACTATCCAGCCGTAAGAAAACGAAAGGGACGAGATCTAGGACGGGTTGTCGAACTTGCCGGTAAGGGAAACACTGCTGGCAGATCAAGGAAAAACTGCAGTACTGACGAGGTCACCGCTGCCAGCATCCGACGTATCAAGTGCGATGAATCCCCAGGGCAATGCAATAATTGTATTTCTGCCAATTGGAAATGCGATGGGTATGATACACACCGGTTGCCACGAAGAACCGACTCGGGGCTGCGCGATATGGGCACCCGCACAGGCTGGTCGATGACCGCGGACGAACATCGATGCTTTTCTTACTTTCAGTTTCACTCTATTGCGAACCTGACCGGTTTTTTCGACTCGAAACTCTGGCAGCAGCTGGTCCTGCAGATGTCGCATGCCGACCCGGCTGTGTTTCATGCAGTCACCATGTTAAGCGCTGCGCACCAAGAATCTGAGGCGCATGGAATGCAGATATCCGAAGGAACGCACCATCGAAGTCGAGGGTATTATTTCTCGCTCCAGGAATCCACGCGGGCCGTAGCGCTCCTCAACAGACGCCGTACCTCACAGGATCCCCAGCTGCGCCAAACAATCCTCGTATGCTGTCTGCTCTTTGTCCTATCCGAGGTGCTCTTGGGGCATTGGGACCTCGCATTTACGCATCTTCGCAGCGGTCTGTATATCCTGAGGGAACTTGAGGCTCACAAGCAACTTGAGTCGGAGATTGAACCCTCCCTAGTGGTGGTGTTCCGGCGCTTGGATATGCAGTCTTCGCTGTATGGAGCCGGGGGTCCAATCTTGTCCCTAAAATATGACTCGTCCCGGCAACTGTTTCGGCCTTCCTTCGAGGGATTCACGAGCTTTGAGCAGATACGCAATGAACTGGCCAACTTGGTGGAGTATGGAGTACCCCTCTTCGCCGGGATCCGGTGCCTCTCCAGCCTTGACGCAGAGGCCGCAAGTGAGTCACTATATTTGGAGCAGGGACGACTACTTGGGAGCTTTGCTCAGTTTGCCGAGCACTTGAAACTCTTCTGCGAGCGGCACTATCACAAGTTAAGCGAGAAGGATCGCAAGGGGCTCGACATAATCGAATTGGTTTACTGTGGTCATATCCTGGCTCTGAAAATACTGTTTCTTGACGGCCCCGTGCCGAAGCATTTCATTCCGGATTTCCTTGTCGTGCTCCAGGCCCATGAGAGAAAGATCGACGAACTCCGTCGGCGTTCAGGCTTGGTAATGCATCATGTTATCATCGCCAACGTGTACCTGGTAGCCACGCGGTGCCCGGATCCCTGGATCCGTTTGCGGGCGATCTATCTCCTGCGATCTTGGCCGCATTTCGAGGGGCTTCACAGTTCCATCGTGGCGGCACTGATGGCATTTCAGGCGTTCAAGAGGGACTTTCCAGATTACGAGACAGCAAATTCGATGGTCCGGATGACTAAGAAAGACGAACAGTTCATGTTCGAGTCCATCAAGTCCATGAAGAAAGGCGCCATCCAGTCTGTTGTTCCGATTGTGAAGATGGCCGGACGTTTATATGGGTGTAAATGATCGAGATCAAATTCGCTGGCTCAAAAGCTATGCATTTTTTGGTTATGATATTGGCATTTGACCACTGATCATGTCTCTGGATGTTATATACCCTCTTTTTGATCCTTGATCCTGCTGATAGACATATCCGAGATGTCCGAGGTCATCTAGCAAATCCCATCCGGTTTGGCCGGCTTCAGACCTTACCGCCCAGTCGAACCTGGAGGCGTCGATGACCTGCAAGTACCGATGAGTATCATTTGATAGCGACGACATCAAGAGCATCCGTATCATGCTGCCTTATTCGCCCTGGCGGATAAATCCTGCTCCGTCGCCCCTAACGCCGAGGGGCTCGGTCTCCACCGGCACCACCGCCGAGTCGGCAGTGGGTCGCCTTGTTTGCGATTAGCTTTCCTCTCCTTATATGGGTATCATCCCCCCTCCACCTGGCACCGACATTTCGAAATCTATCTCACCACCGCCGCAATGCCTATCCCATTCT
This sequence comes from Aspergillus sclerotioniger CBS 115572, assembly GCF_003184525.1. Classification (NCBI taxonomy): domain Eukaryota; kingdom Fungi; phylum Ascomycota; class Eurotiomycetes; order Eurotiales; family Aspergillaceae; genus Aspergillus; species Aspergillus sclerotioniger. Next base: position 210,687 of record NW_020291000.1, on the reverse strand, counting down.
CCTTTGCCGCCCCCTGCTATGACCGGATGGTCCCTCTCGCGACAGGCGAGGTCCGCCCCGCCGGACTGGACCTCAACTTCGTCGAAGTCCAACACCCACGCGACGTGTTCGACCGGATGGTGCGCAACGCCGAATTCGACGCCTCGGAGCTCTCCAGCAGCGAATTCATCACCCGTTACGTCGCCGGCGACCGCACTTTTACTGCTGTCCCTGCTTTCCCACTCCGTACATTTCGACACGGATACATCGTTGTCAACACCGACCGAATCAAATCCCCCGCCGATCTATCAGGGAAGCGCATCGGCGTACAGCTATATACCATGACCGCTGCGGTATGGATCCGCGGGCTCCTCATGCACGAATACGGCGTCGATCTGTCGAGCATCACCTGGGTCGAAGGACGAATGGATGCGCCCGGGGCGCACGGAAAGCCGTCCGTGCTGATTCGCCGGGAGGGAGACAAGCCACTGGCAAACATCGAGAAAAACGAAAGCGGGAAATCGCTGAATCAGTTGCTAACGGACGGGGAAATCGACGCGACCATTGGAGCCGAGGTGCCGGGGTGTTTGTGGGACAACGAAAAGGCACCGCATATCCAGCGACTGTTCCCGAATTACAAGGAGGTCGAAAAGGAGTATTACCGGAAGACAGGCATCTTCCCGATCATGCATCTGGTTGCGATCCGGAGGGAAGTATACGAGAAACACAAATGGATCCCGACGAGCTTGTTCCAGGCGCTGAATGAGTCAAAGGAGCTGGTTCGGAAAAGGACATATATGCCAGGGATGATCCGGTGCATGTTGCCGTGGCTGAGGGAGGCGTTGGAGGAGACGATGGAGGTGTTTGGGGAGGACTGCTGGCCGTATGGAATCGAGAAGAACCGCAAGACCCTGGAGGCGCTGGTGCAGTATCTGTATGAGCAGGGGATGATTGAGCGGGTGGTGACGGTGGACGAGCTGTTTGCACCAGTGCAGGAGGCCCCGTTTGTTATCCATTAGTCCTGCTGATGAGACGTCTTGCCGCACTCCGAGACAGAAATCCTGGGTAGAGGAAGAAGATGAACTCGTGGATTACTATTTGCTCGGCGCTAAAACACTAGGTTAGGTCCTGACACCATGTAATGCATTCCCAAAAACATATAAAGATATTCTGGATGGCTAAACAAGGCCGTGAAATGCCCCGTGAAGGACTGACTCCATCAAGCGATTTTGAAAAACTCAGTCGAGTGTTTCGAGTGGGCTTATTTAATTACTTTGACACTGTTGCGTAAGAGTATTTTGGCTGATGGATGTGTAGTGAATAGGTAGACTGCAGGTCTCGAGGATCTTTGAAAGAAGCATTACATGGTGTGGCTTGCGCAAGGATTCAATAGAGAAGACGCTGGGGTTAGAAAAGGAGGTGTGAAAGATCTATGCGGATTCGATTATGCGGGTGTATATACGGAGGACTGGAATAGTACAATCTATTATATAAGATTATGGTCATGGAGAGGCATAGTTCGAGAGAATGCCATACGTGTCTTTAAAGTCGCACATGTATTCGACTATTTGACACGTTGGCAATTTTAGATAGCAGCGAGAGCCAGTGTTATAGATTAGAGCCATACTGGAAGCTCAATAGCCCGTACTACTTACTAGGATAACCTAGGAAGGTGAGATGGAGTGAAGATGATAGTTTTCAACTAACTAGACGTAGTGTCTGTATGTATGTATGTATGTATGTATGTATGTATAGTATCTATAATAAGGCTTTTTAGCTAGTGAGGTAAACAGTGGGAAGCCCCATCTATTATCTTATCAATCATCACTCCCCTTAATTCCAGGGAAAGGCTACTCAAAAAACCGCATGCTCTATACTGCAATACAGTGAATAACCCCACAGACCGGAGGAACCGGTACGGAAAACCTACAAATAAAAGCCCAAGCAAATACAGTAATAGCACCCCGGACTCTAGAATCCCTATAAGATAGATATAGCAAAGACAGAAGGTAACGAATCAATTAACCACAATCCTCTGTACTCCCTTTTAGAGCATCCCCCCTCTCTCTCCTCTTCCTCCTCATCATCTATATTCCTTTACTCGTCATTGTTGCCTTCCATGGCAATTTCTTTCCAACATCTAGATGTGCACTTACTGCTCAGTAACCATCCTCCACAGTTATACGATCTCCCTGCATAGCATAGGGATTCTTGAGCTTCATACGCCTTCGCTCAGTCAATCATCAGGATGTCTCACATCTTCTGCACATCCGTAAGGTTCGCGTCATCCGTGTGCTCTCCCTCAGACAGAACGCCTTCCTCTCCCATATGCGTAGCTGACTGACTGAGCGCAGGATGTCTGCTGTATTGAGATACGTAGACAATGTACCTATATGCTTGAAACCTTGCAACTCGGCTGTTTTGTGGTCTTATATTGACTGTTACTGAATGCGCTTCGCATGCTTGTTGTTACTGCTACTGGTGCTGGTATTGGTATTGGTGCTATGTTAGCCACACCATATCTCTTTGAGGCGTTGGATAGCATTGAAAGGATTTCGCAGACGTATTTGCTGTGTATTGAATACAAGATAGATGATGATCAGACAATCGATGTTTGTTTGCTGCTGTTGTCAAAGGGCTTGAACCAGAATGCTACAATACCATTTCTGGGGTTGACGATGGGATTTGTGGAGATGTTGGTATGCTAGTATGGATGCTGTCTAGTTGGAGAGTCTAGAGAAGAGGAGAGAAGGAAAGGAGAAAGGAAGATGGGGAGGTAGCGGAATAAATAGAAGAATGGAGAATATTCAATGATACGAGACGAGCTGGTCTGTAGTCATTAACTGGGTAGTATGCGTAAACTCCCCACGGAAAAGATAATCCTTTATATAGTTGCTAATATTCACAGATACAGTTTAAATACCATCGTGTTAAAGTTAATTACATTGTAGTCTGTATCATTTGTCAAATCTATATTGGGAAGGACGTGAGCTGGCTTCAAAGTAGGGCATTATCTGTCGGGTAATTGAGAGACCCTGGAAAGTGGACACATGCTGGTCTGCTGCAGAGCTTGCAGGGTTGATATCGGCACTCGGCTCAATGGAACCACTTGCCAACTCACAGTCTGCCTTATGAGTGCGGGGTACGATAGCATCACAGGTAGTGCCAACGGTCATGCGGTAGTCCAATTTTTAGTCTGCATTGTGACATCGTCAGCGGCAAGGCAAGCAGGGGTCTACTGGTTGTAAATCCGGTTCAACCACTGATGAAAGAAGGTTTACCCAGGAACTCCCACGGATGGAAGAGAATAACTATATAAAACTCTACCACTGCCAAGAATGAGAATGCAATATTTATTACAAATAGACAGACACGGCATGCGCCCGGAACATTCCGCGGACCCCCAACCTCCAAAATGTACTCCGTACAGTATACACCGTAAGGGTGCTCGAGCGCCTAATACATGGATGGTATTTGCAATACCGCAGGCAACACTATTTGGCGACCGGTGGTTGGCCGCCCGGCTCAGCCCTATAGGGGAACCCCATCCATCGGGGCCGCCCGCAACCCAATTGGGGGCGCAGCGCCGAGGACTCTATTTATGACCAATTTTAACGCAGCTAGTTCACAGCATGCCACCACCACGTCATCGCCCGGAATACCCATCGCTCCCCCAATGTAAAAGGAAGCGGTAGCGGCCGATGAAACGCCCAGCCCAGCCCCTCCCGCAACTGCATTTCCACCACCCGGCGCCAGTCCACTTGGTGGGCAAAATGAAGCGGGAAATGATGCTGACTGATCGACTTGATCGTGCAATCCATCTTGGGATGATCCTGGAGATCGACCTGCGGTTGGAGCAGAGCCGGATGGTCGCCTTCCAGGTCGAGCTCAACGCGCAAGGATCCCGTGCTAGAAAACTGGCGCACCTGCACAGCCAGATCATGGGTGCGGTTGTGAGGATCGCGGGCGTTTTTATCGTGAACAATCGTAAGATCGATTAGGGGGTGTCCTGAACTCTCGATCAGGTGGTGGTGCGAAGGATGCGGTGCCAGGTTTACCTGGAACTGGCCTTCGACGATCAGGTTCGGCGACGACGGTTTGTGGTGGACAAAAACCCGGGTAAAGCGGAGAGGAAGGTCGATCAACTCCAACGATTGGATCACCACTTTTTGGAGCGCTCCCCCATTCTCAGTGGTCGTCCGACGTGCGAGCCCGTTGTTCACATAGCGAACAACATGGTCGCAGATCCGGTCCTGGTACATGTGCCAGAACCGCTGTAAAACCCCGTTCGCCCATTCCACCGTCTCCCCACGGGAGAGTATCTTGTATGCATGGTATCGTCGGCATTCGTCGCGGAGGATGCGCTGCACTCGGGTCAGCGAAACAACCGCGTAGGTTCGACACACGGCGAGGACGAAAAGCAGCCAGGTGAGTCCGAGATCGAGACGGCCCACGATCCACGAGACCAAGCACACGGCGATGATAACGCGGGAGTCATCGTAGGTCTGCTGAACAAGTTCGACGAAGTTGAAGGGCTCGGGGGTCAAATTGGGTTTCCCCATGGTGATAGCTTGTAGACAGCAACAGTGCTGTTGAGATAGGGTGGAATGGGTGGCTTTGACTTATGTATGCTCGGTTGTAGATATATTGTAGAGTGCTGGGGTAAGATGCTCCATGGTCAGATCGACCAGCATGATGAGGTAGTGTGGAGGAAGAGCGGTGATGATGACGCGCGAGAGGCCCTTTATACCGAGGGCGCAGGGCTGCTGCCTCTGCGCATGCAGGCTGAGCCACCACAACAGGAAGGATGCACGCTACTACACTGTACACTCAGCAAAGTGATGCGTGTAATGCAAAAACCATTCATTGGTCGGCAATTGTATTAGAGCCATACCAAGGACCGGGTATCTTACGTCAGGTCAGGGGCCTTCCGCCAAGGTCCCCCTTCCCCTTCCCATCGAAATCTTCCCCTTAGAATTTTTATCATGCCCATTTTCCTATCAACGCCATAATGCCAGCCCCCAGCAAGACACACAAGAGCATCCCCAGCAGATGCGACCGTCGCTTCGTCCGGTCCGGGTCAAACAGAAAGTCGCGCGCTAACAACTCCACCAGCCCGCTGTAGATCAGAATCCCGGCTGAAATGGCATTCAATACCCCCTGCACCATGTTCGCCGTCTTGGATCCTGAATTATATGTCGTGCGCACCCCCAGCCCGATGGCAATCGAAATGGGCGTCGTGAGTCCATACGCCATGCAGAGAATCCATGGCAGCCATCGGTGTTGGCCAAAGCGAAGCGCTGACATCCGGGCCCCGATCCCAAGCCCCTCAAACGCCTGGTGGAAGACCAACACCGGGTAGAGGGTGGCAAACTCGTCGCCTGTCACTCCCAGATTGAGCCCGATGATTACTGAATGGAAGATGATACCGAATTCCAGGATCAAAAAGGCCGCGATGTCCTGGCGGAATGAGCGCTCGGACTCCACGGATAATGTCTCTTGAGACCCAGGCTGCTTGCGTCCAGAGGAGTTACCACCAACCGCATATTCATCGTCGCTCTGTATCAAACTAGCTTGAATCAGAAAACGGTCGGTCGCGTCGTGCTCTCTTTCTACGCCGTATATGCGCTCGACGTAGACTTCGGATGCCACATCCAGCAGGAAGACCATGATGACTGATGCAAGGACAATGGCAGCGCACCAGGAGTAGTCCGCCCAGTGCCCGGATACGCCAACGCAGGTAGTAGTGCCGATATTCTCGTACGCGGGGTCCAACAAGTGGATGAACGCGGTGGCGACAATGACACCCGTGCCGAAGTATCGGGCAAAGAGATAGACAGGGTAGGGAATATTCCAGCGTGGGATTCGTTTAGCCACCACAGGGAAAAGTGTGCATGCCGATGATGTGACAAGAATCACGAAAATGGATGAGATACGCGCCCCCAGCTGTCCATTGTAGTCATTCTCGGACAGCTGCAGATAACAATAGATATCCTCCACGCTGGCCGTATCTAAGTTCACGTTGGTTGGATCGAACGAAGGCATGATGTCTAGTGTCAGTGTGTCTTGACTTGACGCGGAGGATCGCCATCACGTTGATATATCCTGCTGACAGGGTACCTTGGGGAACACCAAAAAAGCTCAGCCCGGCCACAGGGTCCTCTCTAAGGCCATGATTTGGTCCTGGGATTCCCTTGCATGCTTTCCGGCCAACCAACGCACCAAGCCCCCAAGGTAGAAGCCCAGAGCCAGTGAGGCTTCCTTACTCTGCAGATGATGCTTCAAGTGAAACGTGCACAGAATTCAGACAAGACGATGCCCATATCGTCTGCTTCAGTGTCACCACAACCGCGTATCAGCATGAGAAGTTGTCTTATCATATTCTAACCACGGATAAGACTGATGACCATAGGATTCGACAGGTTTCCACACTCGAAATCTGACCCAGAATGGCACTAATTCATATGTTTGCATCGAGGTTGGGCGGATACAAAGTTTGATTGCTAAGGGGATATGGAGACTTTCATTTTCGTACCTCTATTCGGTCAATGCACTTCCTAATCCTTCTTAGAAGTAGGCTGTGGTCCAAAGGATACCGTGCCACAATGTCAAGCGGCAGCGATAGATGTCTGGGTGAGACACGGCCGAAGTTCTGGAACAGCAACGACGATCTTTTCGTCTGCACTAGGGTAAAGGTAATCGCCAATTGGCTTTCCACGCTATCGGCTCGTATAATTTAATATCGAATGCGGGTTGATATGACGGGCTGACATCGGATTGCCAGGTTTTAGATGTGGCGGAGAAGAGATTAATATGATATTCCGACCGACACATATCTCTTTACTCCATTCGAAGAAGATACCTTGTCTGATTCAAGCTGCCGAGTGTTGAAATTATGTCTTGATGGACTGATTGTGGAGCAAGCCCTCGTCACCGATCCCGCGTCGATTAATCTGGCCGATGCAGACACAAGCGGAGCGGAGCCTCCCCCCGCAGCACACGGAACGATAAAGCTATAGCACGGCATCTTCTGAAGTCATGAGCCAGTAGCAGTCCGGGCCAGCATGAATAGGAGTTCATGACGATCGGCTGGGGTTAATCAACTGTGGATCCTCATCCTGACGATCGCCGGGTCATGTTTCCCCCCCCCCCCCCAACACGTCAATTGTTGACCTCTGAGTCAAGGGTGGAATGGAGGATTGTCGATGTCTCAGACGATCTGGCGACTGTGCTTAGATATACCGTGCATGGTGGCACTTGGCCCTGGCGGACACGACTCGAACCGTTGCAAGATCGGCGGACGGGACAACAACGTCAACGAAGCAGCCTTTGAGTTTGTCCCGTCCGGGAGTTTCACCATGCGATCCGTTATCAATCTGTGACATGCTCCGCCATGATTGACATGGTCGTTTCCATCTTGGCTTCCACTTCCCGCCCATGCATGGCCGTTGCGACCGAACTGTACACGGCAAGTTCTTCGAGTCTTCAACTATATAACATCCATTGACACAATGCGATCAGGTATCATCACGACTTCAACATCACGTTCTTTCCATTCCTGCAAGTTAGCTTGATCTCATTCCTTTCGTGAGAACTGCTGGTTCAGTCATTCCTTTTGCATCTGCGACTTTGATTTCCTGGATATCCCGGTTTGAGGCTCGTCGCAATGACCCTCCTTCGTCATCTTCTGACGGCAACTGCCTTACTCGGCGCTTCTGCTCAGGCGGCGCAGGGCGTCACCGGAACACCTTTCGGTTTTGCTAGTGGCACTACGGGTGGTGGTGATGCTACCCCCGCTGCGCCCAGCGACATCAGCGAGCTGACGTCCTGGCTGTCCGATAGCACCCCTCGCGTCATCCTTATCAACAAGGAGTTCAACTTCCTTAACAGTGAGGGCAAGTGCACCGACTGCGAATGCTGCATCCCGTCCTCCAATACCTGTGGCAGCTCTGGCCAGAACGCTGTCAAGCAGAATGGCTCCGACTGGTGCGGTAGCTATCCCGCCACAACATGCACGTATGACAACGCTGCTATCGAGGGCCTGGAGGTTGCCTCCAACAAGTCCATCGTCGGTGTGGGTAGCTCTGGCGTCCTTCGTGGCAAGGGCCTGCGTTTGGTCAACGGCGTCAGCAACATCATCATTCAGAACATCCACATCACCGAGCTTAACCCCCAGTACATCTGGGGCGGTGACGCGATCACCCTAGACGGCACCAACAACGTTTGGATTGACCACGTGAAGATTAACCTCATTGGTCGCCAGATGTTTGTTGCCGGATACGAGGCCAGTATGTTTTCCACTTCTAGCAGTGCATCAAAAGAAGTGAGTATTGATGATTTGCAGGCCACCATGTGACCATCTCCAACAGCGAGTTTGATGGTCAGACCAGCTGGTCCGCAACCTGCAATGGCCACCACTACTGGACTGTGTAAGCTTTGTGCCCTTGGCGTCATGTCCAATCAGCCTGAAATTCTAACCTAGTCAGTCTCGGATACGGCCACAACGACCAAGTCACCTTTGCCAACAACTACCTTCACCACACGTCTGGTCGTTCCCCCAAGCTCGAGTTCAACAGCTTTTGGCACGCGTACAACAACTACTGGTACAACAACACCGGACACGCTTTTGATGTTGGCGAGAACACCCGTGCTCTGATTGAGGGTAATGTGATGGTCGATGTCAACATTCCTCTCCTGGCCGACAGCAACCCCGGAGCTGTTTTCGCCGTGAACTCCAGCGATGTTTCCAGCTGTACCAAGACCCTGGGCCGCACCTGTGTCCCTAACACCCTGGTCAGCTCCGGTACACTTACCGGCACCAACAGTTCCGTTCTCAGCAGCTGGCCCTCGGGCGAGTCCGATATCACCGTGATGGCTGCTAGCAAGGTTGCTTCTTACGTCCTTGCCAACGCCGGTATTGGCAAGCTCGGCAACGGGTCTGGTTCCTCCAGCACCGTCGCTGCGGTTGCCACCTCGGCTGTCGCCAAGCGTGCCGGTCCTGACGACGACGTTCCTTTCGGCGGTGCTCCTTTTGTGCCGGCCCTCTCGCAGGCTGGCCCCGGTGCCTCTGCTATCCCCAGCCAGCCCTCCTGGTCCTGGAGGAAGGTCAGCACCAACGTTCCTGCTGCCACTGGACCTCCTTCGGAGGGCTCTTCCCAGGGACTTGGCGCCCCCGCTCCTCAGGCAACTGGTGGTAAGCACCACCACCACAAGGGTCATCATGGCCATGGTTCCCAGGGTAAATTCGGTGGTGGCCTCGGCTTGTAAGCTGCCAGTGAAATGAGTTGGAGCCGCACCCCGCGTGTTCACGCTTGTAGCCTAATGTCAGTTAGGCGGGCTTTTGCGAGAGCACCTAAACCTTCATCTTCTTTGTACATCACCGATCGTTTGCCAGATATTGTTATATAGAAGCTTATTAGTCAGTATATTCCCATCCACTATGGGCTCACCTCGTTCCGGTCACAAATTTGTATATCGGCTTTTCTGACTGAGATAGATGCAGGCATGTCGATGGGTAACCCAATATGTCTGATCCTCCACATAAACTCCGTGTCTTTCTCAGAGCCACATGCATGCATGGATGTAGAATGATACTGCGTTGAATGTGACTGACAGGTTGTGAAGATGTTCTGAGTATCGAGGACGGAGACCGGCTTGGTCACCTGATAGACTAACTGTTCTGGTCTAGTCAAGTAATTATTACCGATGCGTCTTGGGTTAAAGTGTGCTTGTAGCTTTGCCGGTGTGGCTGTAGCGCTTCCCATGTTTTAATGCTGCCAATCCCAACGAGCATAGATAATAGTGGGTGCAGATGCGTGTATATTCCTATGAGAAGATAATTACAACTTGAAGCCCGATTATTATTGAGAATGTCCATATCCGACACACATACCGCTCTGCAGAGCTACCCCAGACAAATACATACAAGGATGTTTAGTTCGTGCGACTCTTCGCCGACACGGTATGACGTCATCCAATAACGACTCGAAAACGCGGCCAGACGTCCTCAGGATCCTGGAGATAGAGTTATTAACTGGCACGACTTGAACCGACCCACTATCTCAATTATCTCCATCCAAATTTACAACGCATAGCGACAAGTGGATGCCTGAAGGACCCAGCAACAATCGAAGCGTATGGGGCGGGCCCAAAATCACGTGATCACTCAACGCGTGAAAGCGTCACGTCCGGCGCGAATGAAACACGAACTGATCCGGGGAGCGCAGTTTCCCGCGACTGTCATCGTCTCTTGTGTGATACCCCCGAATGTCGAGTCGCCCTCCCTCTACTATCTAACGGACTGTATTCGTGTATCTTATGAATGGAACCGTGTTGAATTATTATTTTATGACCATTCGCCATGCCTGAAGCCGTCGCCACGCCCCAGAAGCGGGTTCTGGGTGATGCAATAAACAATAACGCCCGCGGTGTCTCGAAGGACCCAAATGCCCTCAAGAAACGCAAGCTCGACAATCCGACTCCCAGCAGTCAGCGCCGAGTTCCCGGGTCGGGCCAGCCCCAGAAAAGTCAGTTCGAGGAGGAAGTCTTGGAGAAATTAACACAGGACATCAATGGGTTGAAGAACACCAATTCCGAGAAGGATCAACAATGGGAACGACCACCCCTGGGTGAATTTAACCCTGCAAAGGATAATATCTGTTTCCAGCAGATTGATGCTGAAGACGGGTTGATCATGGGCAAGACCGCTGTTCGACTGTTTGGTGTCACGGAGGTAGACTATACGCGTTCATTCCCACCAATCTGATCATAATTTAATGCTCCTTCTAGGCAGGTCAATCCGTCCTCCTCCATGTTACCGGCTTTCAACACTACCTCTACATAGCTGCGCCCGTGAACTTCACCAAAGAAGACTGCGACCCGTACCGAAACTTTCTGGAAACCAGACTGGGGAACTTCCCGCCTATGATCCAATCCGTTCAGATAACGATGCGGGAAAACATTTATGGATTCCAGGGTAACCAGAAAAGTTATTATCTCAAGATCACGGTTACCGATCCCAAGTACATCAACAAGCTCCGGACCGCATTGGAAAGTGGTGGTGCCCAAAGTCTGAACTACAAGGGCCTGTGGAATAATACCGAACCGGGGATTCTTACATTCGACATCATCCAATATCTCCTCAGGTTCATGATCGATACGGGTATCTCGGGCATGTCTTGGGTCGAAGCCAAGGCAGGAAAGTACCGCTTGTTACAGAACCAGGAGAAAGTGTCAAATTGCCAGATTGAGGCCTGTATCGACTACCGCGATCTCATCTCACATGCACCCAACGGTGAATGGGCCAAGATGGCTCCGCTTCGCATCTTGTCTTTTGATATTGAGTGTGCCGGACGAAAGGGTATCTTCCCCGAACCGAATCAGGATCCAGTCATCCAAATTGCCAATGTCGTGACTCGATACGGAGAGTCGAAGCCATTCATTCGGAACGTTTTTGTTCTGGATACGTGCAGTCTGATTGTCAACACCCAGGTTTTGGAATTCCAGGAGGAATCGAAGATGCTCATGGCTTGGCGTGACTTCGTCGAAAAGGTGGACCCGGATGTTATCATAGGTTACAACATTGCCAATTTTGATTTCCCGTACCTCCTGGACCGCGCCAAGCATCTCAAATGCACGAACTTCCCCTACTGGACCAGATTGAAGGGCATTGCATCCCAAAGCAAAGAAACCAATTTCTCCAGCAAGCAGATGGGAAACCGTGACACCAAGTCAACCAACACTAATGGTCGGATTCAACTTGATATGCTTCAGTTGGTACAGCGAGACTACCATTTACGAAGTTATACTCTGAACTCGGTGTCGTACGAATTTCTGGGCGAACAGAAGGAGGATGTCCATCACACGATGATCACGGAGTTGTATAACGGAACACCGGATTCCAGGCGGCGTTTAGCTGTCTATTGTTTGAAGGATGCATATCTCCCACAGAGACTGATGGATAAGTTGATGTGTCTGGTCAACTACACTGAAATGGCGAGAGTGACGGGCGTGCCTTTCAACTTCTTGCTGTCACGAGGTCAGCAGGTCAAGTTCATCAGCCAGCTGTTCCGCAAGGCGCTGGAGCAACAACTAGTGATTCCAAACATGAAATCCAGTGACGAGCAAGACTACGAAGGTGCAACTGTTATCGAGCCTATCAGAGGCTACTACGGCGTACCGATTGCGACCCTCGATTTCGCATCGCTATACCCGTCAATCATTCAGGCACATAACTTGTGCTACACCACCCTGCTGAACAAGAATAGCGTGGAGAGGTTGAAGCTCAAGAAGGACGAGGATTACATTGTGACGCCCAATGGCGACATGTTCTGTACCGCCAATGTACGCAAAGGGCTGCTGTCACAGATTTTGGAGGAACTTCTGAGTGCCCGAAAACGGGCGAAGAAAGAGCTAGCCGTTGAGACAGATCCGTTCAAAAAGGCTGTCCTGAACGGAAGACAGCTTGCTTTGAAGATTAGTGCAAACAGTGTTTACGGTCTCACAGGTGCAACCGTTGGAAAACTCCCCTGCTTGCCTATCGCAAGTAGTACGACCAGTTATGGACGACAGATGATTGAGAAGACCAAACAGGAAGTAGAAGCCAGATACACCATTGCCAATGGATATTCCCATGATGCCAAGGTCATCTACGGTGATACCGACTCCGTCATGGTGAAGTTTGGTGTTACCGATCTGGAGGCGGCGATGAAGCTTGGGCAAGAGGCTTCTGAATACGTCTCGTCGAGGTTCTTGAAACCGATCAAACTCGAGTTCGAGAAGGTCTACTTTCCGTACCTTCTAATCAACAAGAAGCGATATGCCGGGTTGTATTGGACGAACCCGAAGAAATACGACAAGATGGACACCAAAGGTATTGAGACAGTTCGTCGAGACAACTGCCTGCTGGTTCAGAACGTTATCGAGACGGTCTTGCAAAGGATCCTGATTGACCGAGACATTGAGGGCGCACAAGAGTAAGTTCCTTATGTGTCTCTTAATTTCTTCATACTGACTTTCTGCAGCTATGTTAAAGACACCATTTCCGACCTGTTGCAGAACAAGATCGATATGTCGAAACTTGTGATTACCAAGGCTCTTTCCAAGGACGCATATACCGCTAAGCAGGCACACGTCGAGCTTGCCGAGCGTATGAGGAAGCGTGACGCAGGTTCGGCTCCGACGCTTGGCGACCGTGTGGCGTATGTTATCATCAAAGGTGCTGGAGGATCGAAGAACTACGAAAGGTCCGAGGATCCCATCTATGTTCTGGAGAACAACATTCCCATCGACACGAAATACTACCTCGACAACCAACTTGCGAACCCCCTTGGTCGCATTTTCGAACCCATTCTCGGTGAGAAGAAGGCCAGCCAGCTTCTCACGGGTGAACACACCCGTTCCATCTCCGTGGCCGCCCCGACCATGGGAGGACTGATGAAGTTTGCAAAGAAGACGCAAACCTGCCTCGGATGCAAGAAACCATTGTCCGGAAAAGAGGAGTCAGAAGGAGCCGTGTGCGCCTACTGCCGTCCTCGACTGGGAGAGCTCTACACCAAGTCCTTGACGAAAGTATCGGACCTGGAAGTCCGATTCGGTCGACTCTGGACGCAATGTCAACGATGCCAGGGAAGTCTGCATTGCGAAGTCATCTGTTCCTCCAGGGACTGTCCCATCTTCTACATGCGCATGAAAGCGAAGAAGGACGTGGAGGATGCACAAAAAGAACTGTCTCGATTTGATCTCGACGCCGGTGCATGGTAATGAATTGATGTCTTGGGTATGATATAGCAGCTTGTATTTGTACGTGAATGATTGGGCTTGTCCGAACGGCGCATTGCGCTATTACATAGGGTTCGATTAAATAATATCAACATTGAGCAATATCAACAGTTTTGTATAGATAATCAACAGACCTGTATGGATGGTAATCAAGCTCACTTTTCTATAAGTATACCTCATCTGAAGTGAGTGTGGGAAACGTGTCCATAATACAGAGGCAATAGACACTCCAACAGGATGACAGACAGCGAAATGATCCATAAATATCTGGATAGCAAATACATGGCAATCTCTCACCACCAGCACAAGAAACAAAAACAAGTACTACGGAGTCCTCCATACACCGTATGGAACCCAAGTGCCCGTACCTCGCCCCCACCCCCGCTCAGAGCCTCATGAAAGGAAAGGGCTGGGCTAGTGTAGAGGCAGTGCAACGTTCCATCAATGGATCAATCAGTAGGGACGGGTTATGATCCGCTGGCTGGTGGAATTACCTACCTGGTTACGGAGTGGACAGAAATACCTCGCTTCTCAACCGTTGTTAGACCACGTGGCTTATACTATAAACCAATCATCGGACGGATAGTGGATGTGTGAGCTGTCCGGGGGAGGAGGGTGAATAAATATTGGGCCAGCGGATAATCTCAGCCTCATTGAGTTCTGAGGGTTAGAGGATGATTGGATATAGATAGGTGTTGCCCTGGTTCCGCGAGGCTGAGAATAGGGATTGTAGCTGGGAACTTGGAAGGCGACCGGTCTTAGTGCTGACTGGTGGTGGTTGATTGGTTGGTCCGGTTAAACGCTGTAGAACTAAATGATAGTTTAGTGCTATGCTGCAATAGGACTAGTGAGATGTCATGCAATAATAGAGAGGCTCAAACTATCTAGTAGTATGTCACTGTTCGGATAAAGGGTGGATGGGGGCCAAATCCTGAGTATATTTAACTCAGACATGTTCCAGATGGTGGGTTGATTTTTTCGTAGACTATCAGTGGCATATCAAAGCTCGCTTCCACCGATTAAAATCTCATCTATTTCATTCACAATGACGGTCACTACTCCCCGTCGTCTGCTTCTCGTTAGCATTCCCCGTTCGGCTTCGAATCTTCTTCTGAAAATCTTGGACATTCTCAACCAGCCCAATGTTTTGACCAACAGTGAGGCAGGCTACTTCTTTTTCCCGGCATTCATTCCCGCGATGCAGGGTGGATACCTGGACAAGCCGATGGACCAGTGGACAGATGCCATGAAGCAAGAGGTGAAGGCTTCGTTCAACGGATGTGTTGAGAGGTTGGAGGAGTTCTCTGCACGCGCCGAGGAAGAGAAGAAATTCATGTTCACAAAAGAGCATGCCTACTGGTTCATCAACCCGGCAGCTTTGCACGAAATGTTCACCGGCACGGAGGACGCCAAGCTTTATGAGGCATTCCGATTGCGTGTGGCCGAGACTTATGGCCCACAAAGCTTTTCTCCAGCAAACAAGACCGTTCTGCCGGATGCGTACCTCCGCAGTTGGCAGTTGGCGTTCATCATCCGTCACCCAGCACTGGCGTGGCCATCAATGTATCGTGCTATGGCCAAAATCTCCGACATAGGGGGCATGGGCGAGAAAGAGATCAGAGGTGTATGGAGCACGAATATGACGTTGCGCTGGACCCGCATGGTGTATGACTGGGCTCTGGAACAGGGAACCACTCCGGCGATATTGGATGCTGACGATGTTACCCACAATCCGCTGGCTGTGACGAGGTTTTGTGAGCTTACCGGGTTGGATAAAGAGACACTGAAGTTTCAGTGGAGCGAGGAGGGGACCAAGGAGAGTGGTCCTAGTGTGGGCAATGAAAGTGCAGAGGCTCTCGACATGCGCTTGAAGATCAATTCCATCATGCGCTCCACCGTTGATTCCTCTTCTGGAATCATCAAGAACAAGACGCCATCAACCATCGATCTCGATGTGGAGATAAAGAGTTGGAAGGCTGAATTCGGAGAAGAGGTTGCTAAGCTTATGGAAAAGTCTGTCCTTGAGTCCATGCCAGACTATGAATATCTCAAGGCTCGACGGGTCACGGGGTAAATTCTTGTGTATAGGTATATAATTGTTGTTAGTATAACAGTAGCATTGAGTGCACAGTGACAATGAAATAGATACCCATTTCGCATAGACGATTTTACCTTAGATGTATTCTTCGGAGACCTAAAAGCCAATGCTACGATCGCCAATGATTAGTACCCCGGAAATATAGTAATAAGAGACTGGGAATGCGGACGGCGTTGGTGTCTATTCATTTGAGATGACTAGGTGGAATGCTTCGGAAAGATAGACATCGACGACGCTTATAATTTTGATGGGTAGCTTTCAACTGATTTGAAGAGCAGAGCTGGCAAGATTGCTTCACGGGTCAGGTTGGATGAAGAGCGATGCGGAGAACGGATGAAAGCCACCGGAAAGAGGCTGAATGCCATACAGAAAAGGGAATCGAGCGGGCTGTCTTGGCGCGAGGACCGCCGCGGCAGAGCCTCGGCTCTAATCCAACGTCACCTTGACATCGAATTCTGCAGCAATGCCATTAGCCGGCCACACCGCGCGAAATCCCACCGTGGAGGAAGGAGATGATGCATCGGATTGGGGCCAGACTGGTAGGGCCCCAAAGACAGATCAGTTTCAACATTCGTGGCCTGAGGTGTGTAATTGCCTGCGAAAACGGGTGGATTGTGTACCACCTTTTATCCAATCACGCCATCCCATCCTGGAGTGCAAAGTGCTCCTGTCTTTCATCATGACGAAAGTGTAGACTGACTCACCCTGGCTATTAATATCAGATCTGTGCTCAGCATGACACCATCTTGTCGTCGCATCTCGAGATGCTGCAGCAGGTGAAAAATCAAACCCGGCCAGACGGACAGGCCTACAAGCTAGTATCAAACATGCTTGAGAAGACAAGTAGGTTAGTCACTCAGTTCAATGTTCTCAAGCGCCAGATAGTAAGTTGTAGCAGCCCCACATGTGGTTGTGTCGTGGTTGACAGTCTTGGCAGGTCCCTGGTTCACAATCAATGTCGACCTCAAGCGACCAATCACAGCCACCTAAAGCAGGGCTGAAGCGCGCAATCATGAGCGATGCCGAGTCAGAAGAGGAAGCAGCAGCGGGAAAATCCGGGACTCGACCAGTAGCTGAGCCCTATACGCGCTTCCATAAACGGAAACGGCTCGACAAACCCATCCCGGGAGCTGATGAAGACGTAAGAAATGCGACGTCTGTCGAGACCGAGGATATCTCAGAGGAAGTGCAGCGACGACTAAAAATTAAGGAAGAACAACGCAAGAAACGCGGCACTTCCAAAGCAGACAAACGCAAGAGGGATAGTATGACATCCAATGGAAGCGCCTCTTCGCCCGGATCCATGACGATACAACCTAGGAAGAAGGCCAAAATCGGGACGAAACGGGATCGTTAATGCTACTGCTACCTCCGGGGGTCTGGTTCTGGTGACTCGATGCTTGGATCATGATTTCGAATCGGGAATTCTTGGGGGAAGCGCTACAGCCACACCGGCCAGGTTACTACCAGACTTATTGCTAGGACGAAAAGTGGAGCTACCCCAGACTTCGGTGACAGATCGATCCGGTAATGCCCTGACTCACAACATACTAGTAGTACTTGCATAGTCCTACAAGTAGCCAACGAGGAGGCAGGCCAGAGTTAGGGCTGGCTCTGACTCCTTGTCCGTCCGTGGAAACGTCTTCCGATCTATAGCAGATTTCTGTCATTTTATTGGCCAGTCTATGTACAGCTAAAACCTTATCCATAACTACATGCTAGGAACAGTCATAGTAGAGTTCTGTATCCCGATTTAGCCCGTTCAGCGTAATGACCGTAGTAGTATATAGAGTCCGCCCACCCCCCAAAGCCTTTCGAAAACCAGCTTTCCAAAAAAAAGGGAGCTCACTTACGAAGTAACGAATTTCCTTGTGTTAAAACCTGATCAAACCTTCTATCCTGAATACCTCCATACTCAAGAGATCCGTAAACATCTCTTCAATACCTATACTTCACTCCGCAAGACCTCATTGTCTCAAGAGATACTAAAACATCTCTTCAATACCTAATACTTCACTCCGCAAAACCCTCATCATCTAGGAGATTCGAAAAATCCTCTTCAATACCTAATACTTCATATCCGCATACCCCCTTCCTCAAGAGATCCTATTTATCTCTTCAATACCTACAACATCAAAATCCGAAAAAAACCTCACTCCTTGAGAGGTCCGAACCACCTCTCCGGTCGATCACATCTGAGCAATCCGACCACCCACACCACGAGAGACATCAAACCTCTCACCGAACCCTCCAAGCAGTCATACGATATGGCTGCACACGCTTCCAACCAATTCTACCACCTCAACAATGGCCCCCGGCCTCACCCTCACCCTCACCGTGCCCCGTTCAAGAACGGGTACAAGAACAACAAAAACAACCGAACCACCACCTCCTCCTCCATCAAAGGCGATCAATCCGTTGACGTCTTCCTCCGGCCTCAAAACAAAAAGAGGCAAAACCAACATCCTCCCACCTACCGAGTCCCTAATGGACAACGCAAACCTCCATACAACAAACCTCCTCAGCCTCATGATGGAGACATCATCATGAGAGACTCCAACCCTCCTCAACCTCAACCTCAATACCCAAAGAGGTCAAACAACCCTCCATACAATACCCGTCCTTACAACAACAACCGACCTTACAACTCCCACGTTGGGCAGAGAAAGCCCTTCTACTACCGAACCGACCGCGATGGGGACGTGCTTATGAAAGACGTCTTCATCAAACCCTCCTCCAAACAGCCGATCAAACCTCGTGCTCCTCAAACAAACAACCGAACCAACCAACGCGGGCAACAAATGCCTAGCAACTACAATCAAGATATCGAAATGATCGATACTCCTATCGATCAAGATGGTGACACCATCATGGTGGATGTCTAACTGTGAGTATGACTGCTTCCTACGATGTGTATAGAGACTGACTGATCTTAGGGCATCCATCAACCAACCAACCAAACAAACCAACCAAACCAACCAAACCCTCCTACCGATCAACCAATCAAACCAACCAACCGATCAACCAAGGCAAACAGCGGAGGAAAAGAAATCAGGGAAAAATTGGGCTTCATGTGTTGTGCGAACTTCATGTTTTATGGTATCATTGTGGAGGAAAACAAAGGAAAAATTGGACTTCATGTGTTGTGTGTGACTGTTTGTGGTATCATTGTGGAGGAAAAACAAGGAAAATTGGGGGGTTCATGTTCATTTTCATGTGGTGTGTGATTGTTTTGTACAGACTCACCCTGGTCAGGTTTTTTACCTTGAACGGAAAGACAAAAGACCGTCAAGGAGTTTCCCTGGCTTCATCAACTACCCAAATGGGGGGGGTGTGGTCGAAGAAGAAGAAAGAAAAGAAAGAAATGGAAAAAAATTCCAAAGATCAATATTTGTTCGTTCTTAGTATGTAGAGTTGTAGAGTTGTACAGCTTGGGGTGGTGGAGTAGATAGGGTATCGGTCCTTCGTCACTCTTAGAGTGAGTGTACTCCGACTCTAGCAAAGTATATCTTCGAACACATCTGACCGTCAACAGCAACATGCCTCCACTGACCCGGTTTCTACAGAGTTTCTGCACGCAGATTAAATATACTTCTACACCCCAACTATAGCAGCACCAACAGCATCGACCACGCCGACAACAAGCCCTCCAACATCGTCCTCTCCAGCTCCAGCGACACCAATCCCACTTTCGCTTTATCCTCCAACTTCGGCCAGAGTCTTCATTGAAGATAGAAAGGACCCGGATACAGAAGCAGTTAGCTGACTACGGTTTTTCCAGTCCTCATACTGAATATGAAGCCAATTTTAGTACCACTAGTACCAACAATGACAGTCAGGGATGGCAAGCCCAAACGATACAGTGTTTACTTCGATGGGATATTCTCACGTTCTTTCTTGAGATAGATATTGAGAATTATGTCTTTGACTTGGACTTGTACAAATCTTTCTCTTGGACGGGGCCCTCTATTCTGCATACCCTGTTCAGGCTTGTACCTACTACAAAAATTTAAAGACTGTATAGAGTGTTTGAATATCCAAGGAGGGAAGAGGTTGCATAAAGGCAGACTTTCTTTTTGGCAATCATCTTTTCCTGTGCTTTATATTGCTTTTTTGAGAAGCTGTTGGATTGGCCATCTTAAGCGATCATCCGAAAAAGACATAGAATTCTGTGCTACTTGCATGCATATCTCTAGATTGAACCTCATTTTGAAAAGTAGTATGTCCAAGTAGATTTTCACGACGACTCCGTTCCTAGCTAGCTAGAAAATGTAGCTGTTTCCTTGCAATAGAACTTGTTAATTGGAATTACCAGGCCAGAGACATAAATACTTTTAACAACAAACCCAAAACATACTATACATAGAATATAATTAACCGTACAAAACCCAACCCAAACCAGACCGTCAACGCCACCTTTAGATATACATCAATGCATGCTAGAGATACCCATCCCATCAACACCAACCCCCTCAATTCTTCCCACCCTTCTCCTCCTCTCCATCTTCCTCTCCTCCCTCCTTCTGTCCCCAAGTCCACACATCCCAAATATGCTCCTTAATCAAATCCCCATATCCCTTCCCCTCATCCAACGCCTCCTGTTCCTTCCTCAATCTCCTCTCCTTCCACCCCTCCGTCTCCCCACCCATCCAAACCCTCTCCAGAGCCGGCTTCTCCTGCGCTTGTCTCGCCTTCAATTTCTCCAATTCCTCCCCAACCGCCGTCTGGATCTGTGCCTCCCTCGCCGCCCGCAACTTCGCCTGGATCTCCAACGCCCGCTGACTGGGTAACTCCGAGATAGCTGAGATAGGGTTCCTGGAGATTCGCGCCTCGATGCGATCTACGATACTTCGCCCCGTGTATTCGCGGGTGACGTGGTTTGCGGAAATGCAGAATGCGCTGGTGAGGAGGACGGTCAGGTTGTCGAGTTTTCGGGGTGGAAGGGCGATTAGGATCGGGGAAGCGACGAGGAATGTGTATGCGGTGAGGGTTTTGAAGCGTTCGAAGTCGGCTTCGCGACGGGAGTGGAGGGAGTCCGCGGTGGGGTTGGGTTGGGTGGTCATTGTTTGTTGGTTTGTGGGGCTCTGCGGGGATTCGGAGGAAGGGTTTGCTGGCGTCAGGAGATGAGAGTGAGATTTGTTATGGGTTTGAGATTATTGACAATGCGATTGTAGGATCGGAGGAAGTGGAAGCATCGCGGAGAGGAAATTTACGGCGCGCGGTCCGGACCGCTCGTGCAGTTGGTTGGTTGGGTCGGGTCAGGTGACTTGGTTGTTGCCCTAGTGGCTGTATGGCGCTTGTTCTTCTTTCTTGGATGTTTTATGATCTCTGTGAGGGTAGGAATCTAAGAAATGGGTCTGTGTAGGATTGTTTTGTTAGGATCATTGTGGGAGTGCTGGTGATTGATTGCCGTGGTATTTGGCCGCCTAAGCGCGGACCCTGAACCGGACTATATCGTCTGATCTATATCTGTGAATCTAGGTGTATATGAGAGCCAGAGCATTATCCTTCTCCAGGACTGTCTCGCAGGTATTAATGTCGCAAGCTAATAGAGCCTTGGTCTCTGTTTATCACCTGCACTAGAGCACTGGAGAAGTAGCAGCGGCATTGGAGACTTTCCTGCTTTTTATGGCTCCGGAGAGGGATGGGTCTTTTTTCGCTCTCTTTTCTTCTGATCCGCTTTTTTAACCTCTACCTAGTAGAACACGGAGGCATATACCACCTGCATCATGAGAAATTCCACAGGGTATTGGTCCAGTATATCAGGCACAAGTTCAAGCCAGTCCGGTTTGAACCTACATGCAATTGTAGCGTTGCAGAAATCCCAGAATTCTGGATACCACCCAGCGCTTTCCCAGTCTAGTAGAGTGATCTTGAATTCCAGGCCTCCGCCGCAATCTTCGAGCCTTTCAACCATAATATTTTTCGGTTGAAGGTCACCGTGAGTGAAAACAATGCGATGGCCGTTCAGAGTCCGATTAACCATATGATCTGATTATGTTTGGCGAAGTTTCTCCAGAATGGCAAGATTCATTTCTTCCTGATTTTTGAAGGGACCCGATATTTTAGGATCTAGACCCTTAGTCCAGAACACCCCGTCAAGATAAGGCTGGCGATTCAACATCCCGAAGTAATCTGGCGGTGGTATACTGCGTAATTCTGTTATCGCGTTCTTAATGAGTTTACATATTATAGATTTCTCAGCCAGCTCAAGGGATGGCAATATGGTTTGAAGGGTATCGCCAGGGAGATATTGCATCACATTATAAGTCTTCTTGGTGTCGGGGTCCCGAAAGGCGGCGTAGACTTTTGGGACTGGAACTTTGCTGTTTGCTGCAAGAAACCTCATATTTTCGGCCTCGATGAGTGTTACGCCGTGACCCATTTTCACTGCGAAATGCTCATTCACCCGGACCACTTTGTCGGATGCGTCTGGCGTGCTTATGAGTCCCGTCGCAGCCTCAATCTCGGCGACGGTCGGAAGGCGAATGGCCGCCAAACCAGTTTCTCTTGACATCCAGTAGCAAGACTTGGTTCTATATATAGGTCTTGAAAGATAACAGGATTATGACAGAGGTTGAAGTGGGCGGGCGCTTTGTTGATGTTGGTGTTGATGTGTCGGGGTTTACTGCCCTCCAGCACCGCCTGCCTATGATATACGGAGTATAGTAAGCTAATAGCAGAAAAATCATAATCAATTAATGTCGCGGATGGTTTCTAGACGTTAATTTTTTATAAGGTTCACAGATTTTACCTCGGTTTACATCTACACTAGTATGCAGGACGAAGGACAATATTTTGGCACCTGTCTCCACTAGGCAGCTTGGGCATCCTTGGTAGAGTTCACAATTGACAGGCCGATTCAACCCCACGGATCGCTCTCCAGACATAACCCAGTCATCCCAGCATCTATGACAACAAGGGCAGATAATTGACAGCACTGCAGCATATCAGATTGGGGTAGTGCAACGAATGCCTTCGTGCTTATTAAGCAGCCGCCGCAAACGGACTAATCCGGAAAGGGGCTAAAGCGGAAGCTGCCCGATGCAGCCATCACGTGCACACGCCGGGGAAAATTCTTCCGCCGTTCCAGAAAGCGGCGGACGATCGACAAAGTCAATCGCTACAGTTCGCCACGCAATCAGGGACAGAGAGAATTGGCCGTTCATGGCCTGAGAGTTATGAGATCAGACTTTAGCATGTCTTCCCCAGAAGGATCACAACCCCATGCCTCGCCCAATGGCCAAGAAGCCAGCTCATCCGGTTTGTGCGGAGCTGCAGGCTTTGGTGATTTGATCACATCATTCTGTGACTAATTGCCATCTCCAAGGCCCCAAACCGTCTGTATCCCGTCGTGGAAGTGGAGTCTGTCGCCGCGTGTCCCACCAAGGAAAATGCGCAACACAAGTGGGGAACCGAGAGGAGAAGTGAAAAGTGGAATGGTGCGAACGTGGTTCCCGATGTCGCGATGCAGGTACCAGCGGCGAATGAAACAATTTTCTCCGCGCGTGGCCGTGTGTGGCGACTGGCGAGCTGTCCAGTCACCCTACAAGACTCCGGGGTCGTCCTGTCTTCTCCAGTGTCTCCCTGTCACTCTTGCAACCTCTGCATCACTCCGCCAAGATGCACCAGCCCTCCGTCACCATGGAGGACGAGAAGATCCGTCAGTACGGATATGGTGGTCCTCAGGTGGTCAATTACGACGATGAGGCTCCTCCGATCAAAGGAGAGTTGGAGCTCAACGTTGGTGGCCGTGGTGCCACGCAACGGCGGCTGAAGAACTATCAGGTCAGCATGATCGGGTTCTGTGGTGGAATTGGCACAGGTCTCTTTGTGGGAACAGGCTCTGCGTATGCGGACGCTGGCCCCGCTGGATTGCTGTTGGCGTACATCGTCATCGGTTTTATCCTGTGGTGCGTGATGCAGAGTATCGCAGAGTTGGCTACCCTTCTGCCCACAGCTGGATCTTTCCCTCACTGGGCGACTCGGTTTATCGATCCCGCCGTCGGTTTCTCCCTCGCTATCACATATGGTTATTGTTATACAATTGCGATCGCTTCCGAGGTTTCCGCTGCAGCAGTCATTGTGAGCTACTGGTCTGACATAACACCGGCCGTGGTCATCACGGTTGGACTGGTGGCGATTCTTGGCATCAACCTGATGAGCGTAAGCTTTTATGGTCACAGTGAGGTCTTATCCGGTGCCATCAAGGTGCTCTGTTTTGTTGGATTGGTTATTGTCGCCATTGTCATCACCGCAGGAGGCGGGCCGAACCACGAAACCATCGGTTTCCGCTACTGGCACCACGGCGGAGCCTGGACGAACTACAACGGCATCACTGGCCCGACAGGACACTTTCTCGGGTTTTTGTCCGCCTTTGTCAACGCCTCGTTCAGTTTCGTCGGTGTTGAGACTGTCGTTATTACCGCCGCCGAATCGGTCGACCCTCACTATTCCATCCCCAAGGCTGCCCGCCGCGTGACCTACCGCATCGCCTTCTTCTATATCCTTGGCGCACTGCTCATCGGAATGATTGTGAGCCCGACCAACCCAAACCTTGTCTCCGGGTCCGGCAATGCCAACAGCTCCCCGTGGGTCATTGCCATCAAGCAGGCAGGCATCAGCGCCCTTCCGTCTATCGTCAATGTGTGCGTCCTCATATCAGCCTGGTCTGCGGGAAATTCCTATTGCTGGGTTGGATCGCGCATGATTGTGGCCATGACGACCGACCGCCAGTTGCCGCAGGTGTTTGGGCGGGTGAACAAGATGGGTGTGCCGTGGGTTGCCGTCATCGCCTCGTGGCTGTTCGGTCCGTTGGCCTATCTGAGTAAGTGATCTCATAACAGAATTGCTTATCATTTCTTAACTAACAACTCGATAGGTCTCGGCTCTGGTGGTCCGTCGCAGGCTTTCACCTGGCTCCTGAACCTGAGCACTATCGCTGGGTTGATCGCGTGGGCGACACTTTCCTACTGCTACATCCGCTTCCATGCCGCCATGAAAGCACAAGGCGTCAGCCGTGACACTATCCCCTGGAAATCGCCCTTCCAACCGTACACCGCGTGGGTTGGTTTCATTGGATCGACCATCATCACTCTGGTGGCTGGTTTCCCTGTCTTCCTCAAGGGTAACTGGTCAACGTCGGACTTCTTTGCCTCGTATGTTGGCATTCCGATCTTCATCGTGCCGATTATCCTCTGGAAGGTTTTCAAGCGCACGAAGGTTAGTCTAGACTTCCTTCACCTTCTTCCATATGACTTTGCTGACGATGACCTAGTTTGTTCGGCTCTCCGAAATAGACCTGTGGTCTGGCCGGTTGCAGGAAGGAGAGATCATCATCAAGGAGGGCGGTCCCAAGACGCGGCTGAGACGCTTCGTGGAGTGGTTCTTTTAATTCTGGGCTGGTCTCTTATCTTAATTCAACTTTGTTATGTTTATGATGCATGCTTGAGCGGTGATACCCAAGATGTTTTGCAATTTCAACAATTTGCAACCTTCACAGAATAGATTAATGCATATACAATATATTTTGTGTCGATTACTCTGATTGGAACTGTTCCCGTAGCCTCTTAATATCATTGAACGAGGCCTTACAGCACCCGCCAACGAGGACGGAACTGAACTGACCACCCTTGCGAGCATCATTGACCACATCCGCCAATTGCACCTCCCAAGGTCGCTAACCCAGTCAGCACACACTATATCCAACCAACAAAACCCACCCAACAAAGAATCACATACCGTATCAGCCCCTCCACTCTTATCCTGCACCTTCTCCCACATCTGCGTCGTCGTATTATACACCTCCCCCTGCGTCCCATCCGGATACAACACCAACGCAGGCCGCTCCCCAATTCTCCCCTTCTCCAACAACCCCTCCACAACCTCCCCAAACTTCCTCACCAACCCAGACAACTTATGCAACTTCGTACAATTAATCCCAATCCCCCACGGCGTCGCCCCATCCTCCACCGGCACCAACGCCGCCTCAACCACCTCCTCAACCGCACTCCCATCAGGCAGCGTATCCCGCCCCTCAAGCGGAAACACACACGCAATCCAAAACGGAATCCCCGAACCAGATTCCCGCATCGCTCTCCGAACCGCCCTCACCTCATCCAACCGCGGCAATGTCTCCATCGCAATATACTTAACCCGGGTACTCAGTTTCCCCTCCGTCGCCTCATTAAACAATCCCAGTCTGTCCGAGTGCCATTTATACAACGCCTCTTCGTTCGCGTGCTCCGCGTCATAAGTACCGCTGTATTCCTGTCCGGGGATCATGCATGCGCCGTAGGGCCCGAGACTCAGTGCCACGCTGGAAGAGGAATTGGCTTGCACGGCTTGGTCGGCGACGTTTAGGGCGGTGCGGAGGTAGGGTGCGATGGCGTCGCGGGGGATGCCATTGGGGTGGGAGGGGGTTTTGGTTCGTTGGAAGCCTTCCGGGGAGACTTGGTAAGTGGCTGTTAGGAGGACGTCGACGCCGGAGGTCGCGGTGAAGTCGCGTTGGCAGGAGAGGAGGGTGGCGGGGTCGGAGATGATCAGGTGCGAGGACCAGAGGGGCGTGCTGGTGGAGTCGAAGGTAACGTTGTAGTGGTCTTGGAGGGAGGTGCCGAGACCGCCGTCGAGGATTTGGACGGGGGTCATTGTGGTGTTTGGTTGTGTTTTGTTTAGTTGGGTGAAGATTGTAGGGGGAGAAGTTGTGGGATGGAGGAGTTGCGATGAGGAATATTTCTGGCGGGTTGCGATGTTCGGCTGCTGCCCCGCAATGTGGGGTTGGTTGCGTATGTTGCAATTGGAAGGCGACTTTTATCGGTGCTGGGGGTTTTTTATCATTGCTATTGTTGATTGAAATGTAATTGCAGCTGGATTGCTTCTAAAGTATCTCGTTAGGGGTGGTGTCTTTGTAGTCTTTTCGCACATTCACTTGATACAGCATAGAAAGCTAAATTTGACAGAACAGGACATGCGCAAGTCATTCGATTCATAGTTTTCATGGTAGTTTTCATGGTAGAAGCTTGAAGTTTGTCTACCATGTCCAATCCTAATTGACTTCTCAATTATACAGAAGTTCTCCTTGCGATGCCCAAGCGGTGTTTTATCCCCGCTAGTCATCCTAACAACCAACAGCACCTCCACAGAAACTTGTCGCACTTATTACACGGTATACAAGAAGGACTCTTTAATGCCAACAAAGACAACCTGGGATGAAAATATTGTTATCATGCTGATCACAAACTATAAACCGAGCGGTGTGCAGTCTTGCGATAGACACTTGTCTCTCCATTTATCTCACGCGCTCAACGAACAGCCCAGGCACCACCATTATCAATGATGAGCTCTACCAATTACCAACATCAAATGACCCTGCTTTTGTGACCAGGCACTTCCAGACCCCGCAGAAAGATCATCCGTGAGACATATCCCATTCACGAATCAGACCGCCGTCTGACAAGCACGATAGGCAGAGCCGTTTCTCCAATATAGCCCCAGAAGCTAAACGGCTGGCAACCTAATAATACCAGCTAGTATTGCTGTGACCGTAAGACATCCATGTCGATCTGAACGGTTCCTGTCTGTGGCTTTGATTGATATCAGCGGTCCATATTAAGTACGTAGGACCCCGAAACACAGCCCCAGCCACAGTGTTCCAATTAAAGCCCTTTATTAGATTAACTGCATGGGGTCATGGAGTTAATTTAGCAGCTGGACTAGCACCCTGATGGCGGCTACTGAGCGATTGATAACGATGCGCAATCTACAGTGGTAACTTAGAGTAACAAACACTTTTAAAAGATACCCCCCCCCCCAACCCCCCCGGGGTATTCACTATTCA
This sequence comes from Aspergillus sclerotioniger CBS 115572, assembly GCF_003184525.1. Classification (NCBI taxonomy): domain Eukaryota; kingdom Fungi; phylum Ascomycota; class Eurotiomycetes; order Eurotiales; family Aspergillaceae; genus Aspergillus; species Aspergillus sclerotioniger. Next base: position 182,995 of record NW_020291000.1, on the reverse strand, counting down.
TATCCGGACTGGCTAGATATCTACGTTACAGTATTCCCTCAAACCCATGCAAGGGACCACGGGACAGCTGTCCACAACAGAAGGCCGACAACTGCCGTAGTATCATTATCCCGGTCCCGGTAATTGTGTCCGGTAACTGAAGTCAGGTAACGAAGAGAAATGAGGCTGCCTAGGACCCTTCAGGCGATAGTGCTAAGAATAGTGCCGCACAACACAGCCCCCATTGGCCCAGCTTGGAAACAAAGCTTAGGTAAAGCTTAGTGGTATTGAATTCGTATTGGTCATTCCGTAATCCGGCTGACGAAAATTGTTACGCAGGCGTTTTACCAAAATTGAGTCTGGTAGCCTAAGAAGTGAGCAGCAATTCAATTCATGCCGATCTCCGGTACTTTTCATTCAAAGTTTTGACGAGACATCAAATTTATGCACTATCGAGGCATGCGACCCATCAAACGGGTGGGAGGGTAACATAGATAGGTCGTCCTCCATCAGTACAGGCACCCAGCCCAAACGACCACGGGTATAGTCATCCACCCTCCTCACCTGGTTCACTGCATGAACCGCGCGTCTATACCAACCCCCAAAATATACCTGCTACCCAAGAGGGGCATATCAGCCGTCCATGGTGACAATTCCACCTACCCAACCAGCCACGGGAATCCCGGCAGGGAAAATCGTCCATCTCCACGAATCCGCAGGCAGAAAGCGACCAGTGCCAAGATGCTAGCCGGCAGGGCTGAGCGGGTTGACGTGGACCTTTTCGTGGCTGTGAGTGGCTGTTAAACCCAGCCTTCCCCCCGCTTTGGCTCAGTTGTTTCCCGCAGTCCCACCCGTAACGATACGAATACGTGACCCACGCGGAATCGCCTGGACCCCTGATCCTGATCCATTCCATCCATCCATCCATCATCGCGACATAAATACCACGGCTGTCCTCCGTCCATCGTCTCATCTCACCTCATCTCATCTTTGCAATTTAAGCCTAGACGCATCTACCATCTTTTTCTCCACCAAACAATACATACAACCTATACATCCAAAATGTTCAACTTCTTCAAGTCCAACAAGGAGGCTACCCAACAACAACAACCCGCCTGGGACCCAAACACTATGACCATGCAGCAGCCCTCTAGCCCTGAGGTTCCGACCACCGACCGTGTCGTCACTGAGCAGCCTGTATGACTTCACTTTCCACCCTCCATCTACCCCTACATTCATCACCCATTATCCATTCATTGTATAGCTAACCATTCCCAGAACTACCAGGAGGAGATGAAGATGAACTTGCGTGGTGGTGGTGCCGGTGATGTGTGCTGTGGAGTGTATGTTCCCATCCCTTCCATCTCAACTCCCCATCGAACAAACAACTAACAACCAACCAGCTGCGCCGGTCTTCTCTGCTTCGAATGCTGCGAAGAGTGCTGCTAGACACCTACCCTACCATACCCTACACTACAGTACACTCTCGACTAGCCCACCAACCGTATACTACCTACAAAAGAGAAACGGAAACTTGAAGAAGAGAAATGTGTGCGATATGAGCTATGAAGATGAGAGATGAACCCGACGTTGATGCTGGATTGGACTGGTTGTTGGGTTGATGAATCGATGGATGGATGGATGGATGGATTGTTTTTGATTTCGATGAAGGGCTGCTTGATTGGCTTGATCGCTTATACCCGGTGTATCTACACGATTTTTATATTTGGTTTGGTTTGATTATGAATGGATAAGATGATTCTTGATATTATGAGTTTGGATGTGGTTTGTAGTCTGGCGCTTACAAAAGTTCAAGGTTGTAGTATCTAGGTAAATTGATTTGGCTGATAGTATAATGATAATTAGAAACAGGATTTTTGTGTAGCTGTTGACAAGGCTCGCGACTAAATCACCGGATTTTATACATTAAATGATTGTCTTGAGTTGAAGAAAGGTGATCACAGATGGTTAATAGGACAGAGGGAAAAGAAAAGAAAATAAAGAAATGCAGAGAGAACCACCTCCTACCATTCCATCATGTCCTGACTTTTCTCCGTGATACCGGTCTTTTTCGATTCCAAGTCACCGGCTGCGTACTCGACAGTCCCATCTCTCAGCCCAACTGCCTTGACCAGCCCGCCACTGACATCCTTTATAATCTGACTGAAGCGGAGTCCGGTGTTTACACTACAATGAGTGCTGGCAGATTCACAGTGCGCGACTAGAGCGGCGGCAGTCTTGAATATTCGAAGGCAACCTGGACACCTATACGGCACGGTGAGTCTGCTGAATTTCTGATGTGGTAGTGTACAAGCCCTTCAGCAACAGAACTTACTGCACGCTCCTCTTCCCACTAGTCTTCTCTATGACATGGGTCTCGAATGTCTTCGACGTCGAGAACTCGTCGTCACAGGGACAGACAAATTTTGCCCGGAACGGGTCAAAGAAGTTCATGGGATCCCAGGTTTTGTCGAGCGCGCGAAGGGTATGTCCAATGTCGATTTGAGCCACCCCGAAAGGATCGGAATTATCCTCTTTTGACGGCCTGGCAGCCGACTTGGCCTTCTCCTTACTGTTATCCGAAACACCAGATTTGAGCGAGAGATTCTTCATCATAGACAGAGGATCTTTGGCAGTTGTGCTCTGGCCAGCGGCCCCCTTTTTATCATCAATATCAAACACGGAAGACAAAGACGAGATACGATCGGGCTTGCGTTTCAAGGCTGGCGACGATATCTCAGCGTTCTCATTCTCCATGTCCAGGATGCTAGTAGAACCGTCGAGCTTGACACCCCCGTCGACATCGTCAGCGCCGTCGGGGTCCGGGAAGGGCAAACCGTCTCCTTCACCAGTTTTGAGCGCTTCTCTAATAAGGAGCCTCTTAGATTGTTCATGGAGAAATCGTGTCATCGGAATTTCGTCACACTCGTCGTCCTCCACATGACGCACCAAGGCCCCCGCTTGTTTGAACTTCTTCCCACAACCAGTACAGACCAGGTTTTGCTTGGGACGGTGATACTGTAGGGAACCAACCAAGTCGTTAGTAAGCTTCTATTACGCTTGCATTTCGAAGCAGGCTGGTACTTACCTGGCGTATATGAGCATCCCGCCCACCCTCGCTACGAAACTCCCTACCACAGAACGCACAAACGATATGTTTGTCGCTTTTGATCTTATGGAGCAGCAAGCACTCCTCATCAATGAAATCCTCATCACATCTGCTGCAATAGTCGTGATCGATCAGCTTGTGCTGATTCATGGCAGGATGGGAGATGAAGTGACGTTTGCAGTCCTTGTATGTGCACTGCACTCGGGTGGAGGAGGATGCCGCAGACATCTCGAGAGTTGTGAATTGATCAGGTTCGAAGGTGCAGAGGTGATGAAGAGTTGAGTGAGGTAGAGTAATTGTTGGCGGTAAGGATGGCAGAGTGAAATCTCAAGAAGTGTGGTGGGGTATGAGTGAATTCACAGCACAAAGAGCAGTGAAGGGAAGATGCTGGTGGCGCCCTGTAAAATAGGCAGCTACTAGAACAACAGTGGACCAGGAACCCGAGAATTCGCACAAAGACAAAGTAACGAGCACTCGGAGTTAGGAATCCGAAAAAGCTTGCAAGTCACCTGGACTAGGCGGTTGCTATCGCCGCTTCTTTGGCCACCTGACAGTATTTGAATGCGAGTTGGAAGGACTTGATGCGACGAAAGTGAGAGACGCAGGAACGCGTTTGGCCCAAATGGCTTAATGCCGGATCCTACCGTAAAATAGAAATGGGATGCCACCGAAGAAGGTTTAATTAACATGATTTACAAAAAGCTATTTACCCACTCATCCTACCTTAATCTAGCGACTTATCTGCTTAGAACCTCGAGAACGGCAACCTACAAACGTCAGCGTAACTTCATCAACGACCAACCACAGACAACTCACCACTTTCCACGCAGAGTGATCACAGCCCAGTTGTTTCCATCCTGATCTGTCTCCTTCTCCACCTTCGTCGAGAACGAGATAGCGCTCATGATACCATCTCCGAACTTTTCATTCAGCACCGCCTTGTACGCATACCCATAGTTCTGTACGATCTCGTACAACCGGTAGATCAGCGGCTCCTTGGGAGGCATCTCGACGGTGCGACCACGGTCGGGGAAACCACTGAGCTTTTCTTCGAGCAGGTCGTGAGGAATGTCAAGGAGCGACGCGAGCTTCTCAATATCTTCGGGGGAGGCCTTGGCCTGGCCGTAGAAGATGGCGGCCGCGGCCACTTCATTGCGGCCAATGTGTTGGGCAATTTGCTCAAAACTCAATTTTTTGGTGGCTTTTGCGTGGAAGAGAGTCTCCGATGCGGACGGGAGGTAGGGGTGCTGTGTAACCTAATCGTTTCAGAAGATGGTGAGCGGCTGATCCTGGTTTATGTGGTGTCACGATAAGTGGGAGTGAACTTACGTCAAGGGTTGCAAGAGACATGGTGGCGAGAAGTGTACTTAGACAGGAGCTTCAATTGAGATGTGTAGGAAATATATATTCAAAGACAGGAAATAGGATTGATGCGAGGAAATCCTCAGATGGAGCGATGTCATTCTTAAATAAGTGGTGGTGGTCCGCTTCTCCAACTCTAGTGCGGGGTACTTGCCGTCACTCACAACCGCGCGACTGCGGGGCTTATGGTGAGGGGAGCATTGGTAGGATGTTTACATCTTTCAAAAATCTCTTCCACCATAGTTCATAATACTGTCTAGTTCCTCAGTAAAACTGGCAACAAGTCTTCTGATCACTGATGGTACGACATCATCAAAGTTACGGTGGTATTGCTGGTTATCTGCATCCTAGCAATGTCGACGCCCCAAGATAACCTGTTGCGGGGCATCATCCGAGCTCGGATCTTCAAAGATACCACTTCCCAACAATAGTTATGTTCGTGTTCTTTGTGACCCGACTGGTTAATACAATAAAACAATGTGACGATAATCGTTCTAGGTAGACTAATTTCTCCATAATTCCTGGAAATCTGCTGCCAAATCTTCTAGAATCTCAAGACATTTGTTCGGGTCATTAGTAGTCAAGGTATCAGTAACGCCAGTTGCGATCGTGAAAGCTAAAGCTACTGGGAAAAACAAGGCAAACGGTACCGCATTCAGTGGAAACCTCAAGAGTCAGGCATCAGCGACCAGAGTTTATCACGTGTCCATTGCGGATGTGGGGTTTGTCCGCTTCTCCGCAAGTCCACCGGTTCAACCGAGCGATCACAATCCCCGCGTATCAGTATAGTTGGAAGCTCTATACAACGTTGAGAATGAAGCGCGCCTCTGACTTTGCGCAAGACACAAGCAGCTTCCGAACCCGCCCTTGTCCCGCCTGCAATAAGACTTTCTCAAAGGCTGAGCATCTCACTCGACATCTCCGCAGTCACACCAAGGAAAGACCGTATGCTTGTACTACCTGCGACAAGGTGTACTCACGAAGGTTGCTGCTGTCCCATGAGAGACATTGTAACTCGACTAATAATTACCAGTGACGTGTTGCGACGACACGAGAAGAGCCACGAGAAAACCCATCAGAATGCTCCATCACAGCCCCGATCGATGTCAAGAACGCCGTTTCAGACAACGCCAGAAGTCCCGGAGATACTTGCCACGTCGTCCCATGGGGATTTACGGGCACAGAAAGACCTAGATGATGCATCACTGCTCATTCCGACCGTACCAGACCCGATAACGAGCAGCAGCGAGCCATCCGAGTCCCGACCAGCGGCAGGTATGAGTCTGCACGATTCCATGCTGCAGGTAGATCCCAATACATGGTTTTTGGGGGCAGACTTTGATGTGAATGTTCTGGATTTTTCAATCTCATCTGCGATATCGGAATGGGCACAGCTGCCTCCCACACCAAATATGGTGGGCCCTGCTGGCTTAGCAGAAGAGTCACGGCGCGTACTGGATGAAGATGAATCACACCCAGCAGACATCGTGAGGAGGAGGTGGTTTACATGCTTATCTCCCCCTGATCTAAATCGTTTTACATATCGCGACAATGGTAGACTTAATGACTCGCCTCACCAGGGAAGGATCGATGCCGACGATAATTATAGGGCTGGTCTCTCCCAGAGGTTAAAGCCTCGTATTCACGACGAAGCACTTCCGTCTGTCGAACAGCTGAATCTTTTTGCGAAGCTCTTCTTTAGCCGGTTTCATTCTCTATTTCCTGTCATACATGCCCCAACCTTTCGTCCGACCGCAGAAAACTCGTTATTGTTCTTGTCTATTTGTTCGATAGGCAGCCTCTTTGTTGGATCATCGTATGCTGTGGCACAAGGGCTCCGAATATTTGAGAGGCTGAACAAAGCAATCCTAGCCTCTTGGGAGTCCATACTGGCCCATAGTCGACCAGATGCCTTGTCGATGGTTCAAGCGGCTATTTTGGGTCAGACATATGGAATACTTTCAGGAAGGCCCAAGGATCTGGTTTTGGCTGATGTTCTTCATGGCACCGTCATGGGATGGACGCGAGAATCGAATAAGCATGGTACCCCTGGATTCAGTCAGGCTATCGATATACATCTCGACAACCAAGAAGTAAATGAACAGTGGCGCCGATGGGCAGAAGTGGAACAAAGAAGGCGAGTGGAGATCGCCTTGAACATCCATGATGCTGAGCTCGCTAGTCTGATGCACCATGAACCAATTCGCAAGCATCGATTCGCCCAATATCCACTGCTCGCCTCTGAAGCTCTGTTCATGGCTCCGACAGCCGCCAGATGGGCTGATCTATACAAGCAGACGTCATATACCACGCCTAGAATCAGTCCTGACCTCCACTTCTATAACGCTGGGCATTATTCAAGATTTGCCGTGTATAGCGTCCTGGAAAGTATCAATGCACACGTTATTGAAGCTCGTCTATCGAACAGCTTGAGCCAATACAGGTCAGATGAGCTATCTCGTTTGTTAGTGCATTGGTGGCGCAGGTATAGCCCGCACTCTAGTCAGTACGAAGAAGAGGATCCCTTCAGCCTTCCGGTGCTGTGGCACTCGATATATATGTCTCTTTACACCGATATGGACCTACTGGAGCGAGCAATTGGTCGTAATGGTCATGCAGCTGCCCTGAAGTCTCATGACGCTGTCTACGTGTGGGCAGGCTCCCTGGATGCCAGCAAATGCTTGGTACATGCGCTACTAATCCAACGTTACCTCGAGAGGATGCGAATTTCTTCCGAGCCTGCAATACACGTTCCTGGGGCTCTCTTCTCTGCCGCTCTTGCATGGCTCTGCTTTACGAGAATTGGGCTACGGCAATCCATTGATCTGAAAGCCTTCGAAGCCCCAGAAATTCAGCTCTTGGGCAGCGAGACCGCTCTGCAGGAGGCCCAAGGACAGGCCTTTGGAGACTCCGCCTTTGCCGATGTGAACCACCTACACCGCCTAATTGACCTGCTTCACCGATTTGGGCGGTGGACAATCTCGAAAACCTTCGCAACAGTTCTGTGCACGGCTCTCGAGGAAGTTCGAGAAGAATGACAGGTGTCAAATACATTGTTGAAAGATATGCATGCTATTGTGAAGAACAGGAAATTAGACGTGGCGACTGAAGGATCCTCTTCCACCCCGTTGGGGCGGTATCCCCGCAAAAATGTGGGATATTGCGGGGTGGCGGGGTGACTCAATAGATTGACCGCACAGAACGGAATCCCTTACACAAGCATTATGAGAGCACTTTTTGGGCTGGCCCGCATATGCATGTTATCTAATTGGCGCGCTATACGCCCCAATCTTTTACGATACCCCGTTTTCCACTTAGTTGGCGTGATCGCCCCTAAGACATTCCCCATACGTGCGCAGTAATGCAGGACTTCAAGCGTCACTCGCTGAGAGGTACCTTCTACGTCGGTGGGGTTCAAGTCAAGCCAAGTCATATTCCATTAGCCTATCTGTGGGGTTCCTGCCTGATACCGCGGTCGATTGCGAGTCAATCTGTGATCCATTACCTACAATATAAATCTCTGTGCACCCCGGCTGAGTCGCGCTGAACCAAGCAAGTCGAGTCGCGCAATCAAGATGCCGGTATTCACAGAATTCTCCTCCAAGTCACGAGACCTCCGAGTTCTCCCTTCCTTTGCTCTTCCTTTGCCTCGTCTTACCCCACCCTTTCAGCCCACAGGAAATGATGGAGTTGAAAGATACGAAGTAGTTGTTGTTGGGGTGAGCAAATCCATCTCACGAACTATACGAACAAGGCATTGCTGATATCGGATAGGCCGGACCCGCAGGGCTCATGACACAGCTTTTGTTGGCCAGATATGGGTTGAGCGACGATTCACTATTATGTATTGACTCGAAAGCAAACACTCTGAAATCCGGTCAGGCAGATGGCGTTCAACCCCGAACGTTGGAAGTATTCAAGACTCTGGGCATTTCGGACGAGATTGAAAATGAGGCCTGCCAGATGTGGCAGTTCGCCTTCTGGAATACTTCCACGGACACGTCCAAGACCATTGAACGCAAATCCGTTGTTTCTAACGTGATACCCCCGGCCCGCTTTTGCTACGAGGCTACTATGCATCAGGGCCGAATTGAACGGATCATGGAAACTGATCTACTGCGGTACTCCAAAAGAGGAGTGCAAAGAGACACCAAACTGCTCCATGTACAGATTGACGAGAATGACCCGGAATTCCCGGTTTTGGCTGCAATCGAGACTCGTGATGTCAGAAGAGTGATTCGTACGAAACATCTCGTTGGTGCGGATGGGGCACACTCCACGGTGCGCAAGTGTATGGGGTTAAGGTTAGAGGGTCAGTCGCTGGACCATATCTGGGGCGTTGTGGACATGGTCGTGGACACAAACTTCCCGGATATTCGAAGACGGTGTGCCATCCATTCTCCGGCTGGCTCAGTAATGGTCATCCCGAGAGAGCGGATAGTGACGGGTGAGCACCTCACTCGACTCTACGTTCAGGTACCAGGACTAGCAAAGCCAGAAAGCGACGTGACTCCGGGGGGAGCTCCGCCAGAATTGAATGTTGAAGATGCCAGAATACGCAGAGGGCAGGTGACCCTGGAAGGTATCCTCAAGCAAGCTTCGGACGCGTTCGAGCCATATCACTTGAGACCGAAAAACGGATTGATCGATTGGTGGGCAGCGTATCAGATTGGCCAGCGGGTCTCGCCCGACTTCATCGCAAAAGACTCTGCTGGAGTTCCCAGAGTATTTATTGTCGGAGATGGTATGTTCTCAGCCGTCAGGAGCAAGTCCGACCGCTAATGTCTATAGCCTGCCATACTCATAGTCCCAAGGTATTGCCCATGACTTATACTCGGGACTAGACTGATCGTTATTTAGGCTGGTCAAGGAATGAATGTGTCCATGATGGACTCTTACAATCTTGCCTGGAAGCTGGCTTACCACATTCATGGACTCAGCGCGGCTTCTGTCGAGCAAGGGACACCGGATCCCCTTCTCGACACATACCATCTAGAACGGCATGCCAACGCGCAGCAGCTGATTGACTTTGACCGGCAGTTTTCCACCATCTTTTCCGGTCAGCTAGATACGGGGGAGTCCGGGATGTCTCATGCGCAGTTTGTGGAAACGTTCAATACGGGCAACGGCTTCACCAGCGGCTGCGGGGTGGAATATCCCGAGAATATGATCGTTGTCAGGGAGCCATCAGCAAGCCCCGTTCATGGCGACGACTACTTGTCTGGTATACTACGACCAGGCAGACGATTGCTCAATGTGAAATTGAGGCGACACGCGGACGGACGGCACCGGGACATCCAAGATGGTCAGTATCAACTCTCCGCTGCCGCTGCGTTTGCTAACTATGGTATATCTCAGACCTGGCATCAAACGGCCGATTCCGTGTTCTGACGCTTACCTCGGATGATCTCCTTAACGCTCAAGGCGTGTCTGCGCGGGCATTGCACAATGTGGCCGCATTGTTGGGAGAGTTCCCGGCCGAGGTCATCGAGCAGATCGTCGTGCACCCGAGACTCCCGAGTGACTTTGAATGGAACAACATTCCTGCGTGTGTAAAAGAACAGGCGGAGATGCGCTTCTACAACGGACACGACCTGGAGGACACATACGCGATCTACGGGGTGGACCCTGGTCAGGGGGCGCTGGTGGTGGTACGGCCGGACGGGTATGTTGGGATGGTCGCGCAGCTGTGTAATGTGGGCCACGTCAAGGAGTACCTAAGTCGGTGTATAAAAACGATCTAGGAAGGTCAGCGATCTGGAACAGCATGTTGACCGAGAATTGAGGCACACGGCACCATAACCGTGGAATTCCGAGGTAGTCCCGTGGGACCAGCTGTCGATTCACGAGGACTGGCCGTTGCTGGGAGGGGCGTGGTGGCTGAGGCTGCCAGCCGAGGGATCCGCATGAGCCACACGCATCCCCCATGCATTAGGGGCCTGTTCGACGTCATGTGTCAGTTGCAGCACCACCACCGGGACGGAGTTAGAGCCCACAGAAAGGGGGAATCAATTTAATATGACTGTGATGATTTTAATATGGGCTTGACCGCGTATTCGGCCAGAGTGAAACCAAACGACTCGACGAGACACTTGGCATGGCTGCACCGCCACCCGGCGGCATCTCGACAATCCCCACCTGCCCGGCAGCCTGCATCCAGATCCAATTTATCTACAAGATGGATCGGAGACCACTAGTAGATAGACCTAGGGAGAATGTCGGATCAGGCTGGACGGAGGCCAGCCTTACCACCGTAGTATTTCCATGCGAATGATGAGACTCGTGAATGTACCGATCGGGATTTATGGCAGCCTAAAAGTGGATTCGCTGCGCAGCTGGTCTGGTCTGGTCTTGTCTTGGGAGAGGCGGGGCACGTCGTCAGACGGGGTCTCCCTGTGTCCCTCACCACTCGCTCTCTCCACCTGGGCTGATCTCAGCGCTCCTTTTCCCCCAACATACTACTACTAATACCATCGCTTCCCTCCCCTCCCCTCCCCTCCCCGGTTACAGCTGGCACCTTTCTGATCCTCTGCGAGGACTCCCCTTTCTTTCTTACCCTCTTCCTGTCTCGCATCCTTCGATTCTCTTCTCTCTACCTTCGTCTCCATGACCCGCCCGGAGGACGACCTGGCCTATGGCCAGTACCACCCAGACTCCACTCGTGGAGCCTCCACCGACACCGCCAGAGGATTTGTCGGTGACACCTTCAAGAAGCTGAAGCAGTCTTACAAGCCCCAGGCTCAACAGGGCTCTTCCCAGCCGTCTCAGCAATCCCAGCAATACGGGGTAAGTCGCCTGATGGTTCCCCGATCATTGGATCCCGGTACTAACCGAACCGTTCCCAGGCTCAGAACCAGACCTACCAGTCCCAAGGTCCCTCCCAGTCCCAGCAATACCCCGCGAATCCTACACCACAACAGCAAAATCAGAAACCGCAGAAGCAGGACAAATTCTCGGGATTGTTTGGCAAGCTCGAGGAGCTCGGCAACGAGGTTGCACAGAAAATCGGCACGGCTCTCGATCCCCAGGCCTATGCTGAGTATGGCGCACCGAAGCCGCAGGCGGAGAACCGGTTCGGGAGCTTTGCTCCCCCGCGTCAGGGCAACGAGGTGAAGTGGCACGTGGACGGTTGCGCGTACTTTTATGCCGTCTCTAAGGCGTTGGAGAGTGCAAAGGAATATATCTGGATTCTGGACTGTAGGTATCCGAGGTGGAATGAGAAGGTTTCTGGGTATGAGGCTGACTGTACCACCAGGGTGGCTCTCGCCAGAACTTTACCTGAGACGCCCCCCGGCGAAGAATGAACAGTACCGGTTGGATCGGATGCTGCTCGCAGCGGCGCAGCGGGGAGTTCGGGTCAACATCATTGTCTATAAGGAGGTGACTCAGGCATTGACCCGTATGTTTCGCGACCCTCGCTTGCGTGAGATGACAAACTGACTTATTCACAGTCTCCTCTCACCACACAAAACACCACCTGGAAGACATGCATCCCAACATTGCGGTGTTCCGTCACCCCGACCATCTCCCTGACCGCCAGGAATTGGCGGCATCCATACACACATCCCTCCAGACCATGTCGCTCGATGGCGGAAACCTTGCTAAGATGTCTGAAGATGCTATCAAGGGTCTCTATGGCATGCGCGAGGACGTGATCCTGTACTGGGCACACCACGAGAAGCTTTGCCTCATTGACGGCCGCGTCGCATTCATGGGTGGCTTGGACTTGTGCTTTGGCCGCTGGGATACGAACCAGCATGAGCTTGCCGATGTGCATGGCCAGGACCTGAATGAGATTGTATTCCCGGGTCAGGATTACAACAACGCCAGAGTGAGTGACTTCCACGACGTTGCCCACTGGGAGCAGAACCAGCTGGATCGGAAGAAGACTTCTCGCATGGGCTGGTCCGATATCTCGGTCAGTTTGCACGGCCAGGTCGTGGAAGATCTCCGGAAGCACTTTGTCCAGCGGTGGAACTTCATCTATGACTTGAAGTATCAGTCGCGCAACAACTCGAGGTACTCGAGATTGGCATTGTACGGTCGGCCTACCTCGAGTGCCCAGCAACAGGGCCAGCAGCAGGGTGGGCAGGCCCAGAAGCCGCCATCATCGCCCCAGCTTGGTGCGAGCGCTGCTCCTGCGGCACCAAGCTGGCAACAGCAAGCAGCATCCCCGCAGCCTGGGGCGAACCCTGGGCCTCCCACTCCCAGCTGGCAGCAGCAGGCAGCCCCGTCCCAGCCTAGCGGTCAGCCTTCGAACCCTGCCAGTCCTGCTGCACCCACCTGGCAGCAGCACTCGGCGTCACCCCAACAGAGTGGCTATCCCGCCCCTAACACGGGCAGTCAGGAAAAGCCCAGCTGGCAACAACAGGAAACGCCATCGCAACCCAGCGGCTACAACCCCCAGACGCCTAACGCGGCCGCACCCAGCTGGCAGCATGCAGCGTCACCCCAGCAGCAAGGTGGCTATCCAGCCAGCTCCGCTCCTAACATGGGCAGTCAGGAGAATCCCAACTGGCAGCAACAGGCAGCGCCATCGCAATCCAGCGGCTACAACCCCCAGACGCCTAACACGGGCGGCTCGGCTGCACCTAACTGGCAGCATGCAGCGTCACCCCAGCAGCAGGGTGGATATTCCGCCAGCCCGACCCCCAACACGCAGGAGAAGCCAAATTGGCAACAGCAGAGCTCTGAGCCTCCCGCGTACTCGGCCCAAGGCGCCACACAGCACTATAGTTATACTGGCGATTCGTTCCCCCCGCCGCCTTCTGGTCCTCCTCCCGCCCAGACTTCTGCTCAAGCCCAGTACCAGCCCCAGCAGCAGGCTCAGACCCAGAGTCAGAACCAAGCGCCCTACTACCCGCCTCCCCCGGCTCAAGGGCTGCAGCACTCGCAAACACGCGGAGTCCATGATGCCCACCATGGCGGATATGCTGACTCCGAGAGAGGCTTTGGCCGTCTGCGTGAGAACTTCATGGGCTATAGCAACACTCTCCGTGGTGAATTGGCAGGTCAGATCCACCAGTACCAGGATCGATTCTCTGGCCACGCACGTCAAACCAGCCAGCCCCGGGGTGGTATGACTTGCCAGATCGTCCGCAGCTGCTCGAAATGGAGCAACGGAACCCCGACCGAGCACTCCATTCAGGATGCGTATGCTGCGATCATTCGCAACAGTCAGCACTTCATCTACATCGAAAACCAGTTCTTCATCACGGCCACCAGTGACGCGCAGAAGCCTGTGCAGAACAAGATCGGCGCTGCGATTGTGGAGCGTATCCTCCGTGCTGCCCGGGCTGGTGAGAAGTTCAAGATTGTGGTCGTTATCCCGTCTGTCCCCTGCTTTGCTGGTGACCTGAGCGACGAGTCCACCCTGGGCACCCGCGCGATCATGGAGTTCCAGTACAACTGCATCAACCGCGGAGGCAGCAGCATCATGGAGCTGATTGCCAAGGAGGGATTCAACCCGATGGATTACATCCGGTTCTACAACCTGCGCAACTACGATCGCATCAATGTCAGCGGCCCCTTGATGGAGGCTGAGCAGAGAAGCGGCGTCAATTACGAGGATGCCCGGAAGCAACAGGATGTGACGACTGGTGGCCCTGGCGGTTATGGCCCAGGTGCTCCTCGGGCGGCTTTCGACACCACCGCTCCTTATCAGCAGTACCAGCAAGCTGCCCAGCAAGTTGCGAGTGGCAAGTCTGCTCCTGGCAAGTGGGACAGTGTGAGCAGCTGCTACATGCTTAATGGCGAGGACATCCGCAATGTTCCTTGGGAGGGACCTGCGGAGGCTGAGATCGATGCGTTCGTCACCGAGGAACTCTATGTTCACTCCAAGGTATGTTGAACAGTCGACGACATTATTGCAGGAACTAACGAGACACAGGTCATGATCGCTGACGACCGTGTTGCCATTGTCGGATCGGCCAACCTGAACGATCGTTCTCAACTGGGAACCCACGACTCGGAAATTGCCATCATCGTCGAGGACTACACGCCTGTGCACTCCCGCATGAACGGCCAGCCGTGGACTGCCAGTCGTTTTGCTGCATCCCTCCGTCGCCAGCTCTTCCGCAAGCACCTTGGCCTGTTGCCACCCCAGGACCCGGAGCAACCGGATAACAACTATGAGCCGGTGGGAGTTCCGAACACCCTTGACTTTGAGTCGCCAGAAAGTCAGATTGTGGCCGATCCGCTAGCGGATACTGTGAACAGTATGTGGAACACGCGGGCTCGGACGAACACCGAGGTGTTCCGTAAGGTCTTCCACTCGGTTCCAGATGACACGGTGCGCAACTGGGCTACGTACAAGGAGTTTTACGGATACTACTTCCACAACGCCGACAAGCAGGCATACGGTGAAGACGAATCCAAGCCTGCTCGGTACGGATATGGACATGTGGTCCGGGACGACTTCCCTCCGGGCCCGGAGGGTGTCAGACAAGTCAAAGAACTGCTCAGCCAGGTCAAGGGCACCTTGGTGGAGATGCCTTTGATGTTCCTGATCGAGGAGGATGTGGCAAAGGAGGGGCTGACGTTGAACGAGTTGACGGAGCCGATTTACACTTGATTGGTGCTGTCTAGTTACGAATTTCTTTCAGGATGAATTATCTAGGAAATGAAATTGATTCTTGATGATAAGTTCCGGTCGTAGGGGTAGTTCTTAATATTGTTCTCAAGAAAAATACTAAGCCTCGGGTGTTGATTGGGTACCCGCAATGTGGCGTTGTGTGACTTTTTCCATTGGCCGCACTGTACCAACGTGGGTTATCCAAAGCTTTGTATGTCAGAACTCTGATATCTTCTAGATGATCCAGACCGACAGCCAATGCATTGCATCTGCATTGATTATGAACATGATCAGACGCCGAGACTACGCTCATTTGCAGATGCAAATCCGGTAGCTATCGTATTCATCGTTCCCAGTTCTGGTTCCATCCCCAGGAACAATATGAAGGACCGGAATCATTCGTCCCATTCGACAGTGGCTTCGAGAATCCTCGTCAAGCTCAGACAATCTTTGGCATGTTCTCCAATGGCATGCCACTCTCTCCTTTGTCGAGTACCTCGTGCCACGCATGAATGGACTCATCAAACCTACACACTGTAGATTCAATGCATCGACAGGATTTTCCCTATTGCCTCCATGAATGCAAACCCTGTCTATCATCCTCCATTGCAAAGGAATCCGAGCAGAACATGCCATCCCCGAAAGTTATATAAACGACCTCGAATCCCCCTGATCCTGGTTTTTTTCTTCATCACAAAACAAGCATTCAAAAAGAAAACTTTTTGCAACGCAATCAATCAATCATCATGTCTCCCTACGAAGTTGCTAAGGACTCTGTCTCTTGCGGTATGCATTCCCCCTTCCAACACACACACATACACACAATCTCATCCCATCTCAGTCCCCTTATCCACTCAGACCATCCAACCCAAAACTAACACATGATAACTCTAGCCGGCTCCCCCGGTGGCGGCTGCGTGATCATGTAAATGACCACTGCATAACACCGAGATAAAACCCCGACTTCCCCCTTCCTCTTTTTTTGTTTCAACTCCGCAACCAACCAACCAACAACCATCTCAACCACTATCAATCCCGTTGTTACTCGAACATTTCTTCAACCTCCCATGACATTTATCTCGACAAAGCACCACCTTTCTCCTCCTCGTGTCTGCTTTTCGATCCCAAAAAACACCAAAAAATCCTGTGGGGAGATGTGCCCGCTGCGTTGCACGTGGCATCGATCTATTTTTTCCCTTTTACTTGTCTACGAACCCGTCCCATCCGTCAATTTACTTTCGCTCATTTGATATGAACTGAGGTTGTTGTTTCTGTTCGGGCTGGATTGATTGAGTGGTTTGGCTATTTATTTGGTTGGTTTGGTTAGAATTAGGGGATGGGGAAACTGTTGGGGTCGTCATGGATTGGTTTTGGATGGGATTCTTGGGGGATTAGTAGCTATATATATAAGTTTTAGAGTCAATATATTTATATTGGGTTCTATAGCTTCTTTTTCTTCTATTTCTCTCTATCACACTTTCTGTGTGTATCTCTTTTTGTCTTTCTCTTCTCCTCTCTTTTATGAGGGTAGAATGTAGAATGGGTTGAATACCTATCTACACTACCCTACTCCGCGAATAAATACTATATGATCACCAACTTACCAGTTGCCACTTACTTAACTCACGAATTCTCAACATAGACAATACGGCGCTGTGGGATGTATCCATACTATGTACTAGATGTAGCCCAGTGTTAATACTTTCCCCATCATCCAGCGTATATATCATTCCTTGACTTGCTAGTATATCCAATATCAATAGATCGTAAATCACGCCTGAGGTGATGATTACTGATCGATAACAAAGCCTGACAATCCCATGATACCATCACCAGGCGGTGAAGTCCCTAGTAAATCAATTTTCACGGATCAGTGTAAGATAAGACCGTGAGGACTTACCTATGTATTATTTCCGGCACTATTGGGTAATAATTGTATGATTGTCAAAAAGTAATAGAAGATAAGATGTACATGAATCATTGGGAATGTGACACTGGTTGGATGCTCTTAGTTCACGTCTGAGATATACACACATATCTGTATTTATATAGCTCTTCTTACGCCCCCACTACTAACCTATACCAACTCCACCCATTCGCAACCTCCAATAACTTCAATAACTAAAAATAACCATGAACCTCCTCACCGTGATCAACACTCTCGCTCTCACCTTATCTTTTACTGCCACCGTTCATGCCAGAGACTGTGGAGGGGGGATGTTGTTTGGTTGATGGGAGGGATGGGGGCCGGGGGGGTTGATATAATACTCCACATTGGTGCTAGATGGTGATCGGCTATTACGTGCTTTCAGCGCGAGAAGAATATACATGGATAGGATAATCTCGATAATCACATTCTGGGTACGAAACTACGAAGATGATACTCGAAGCTCAATCTATTCATCCCCTCCACTCATCAAGATATCCACCGATGAAATCAAGCAGCTTTGGCATTATCATCCAGCGGAACAGGAGGCTTGATGTCATAGACAATCCCCCAGACTGGGGCGCCCTTATAAATCACCTCAGTAATCACGGTAATCCCGAGGGCCTTGGATTTGGAATAGATCTTGGCAGGCACAGTAATCTTGCTCTGGGTAACAGTCGCCTCAACAGTCGTGGTTGTACGCGGTGGCGCCGAGACAGTAACCGACGATCCGACGGTATGCTCGATAGTCTTGCTCTGTCCGAAAGTGAACGAGTCCACAATGCTCATCTCGGTGGTGATCTCACCGTCCATGACGCCCGGGATGCCGAAGCTGGCGGTCATGCCCTCTGTCAGGGTGATGCCGCTGGTGTGCTCAAAGGAGATGGTCTCAGACACAGTCTCCTCCATGTTGAGTTCCAGAGAGTCATCGGGTCGTTAGTCTCGTTGACGGCCTGAGCTACCCAGGTACGGGAACGCCCTCGCCGATGGTCGCCCCCAGGTCAATGTCGTACTCGACGTAATCGAACACCAGGTCCTCGAACAGAAAGGAGAAGTATTGGTCGTCGTACTTTTCCTTGTCGGCTGGGTAGTTGCCCACCCCGTTGGACCGGCCGTTGGAAGTGATGACCCGGTTTGTCGCGGGCGCGAGAAGCCGGAACAGGCCCCGGAACTCGCCCTCGCCAGGGTCCAGTCGGAAATGCTGGTCTTCGTAGTCGGTGCGGTAGAGTCCTACTTCGTACGCTCCTGCGCGGCAGAAGATCACTTTGTTGTTGTTGCGGTTGTACGTGCTGCGGATGAAGTAGGTGTCACTTGAGCCGGGTACCTCGGCCAGCGTGAACCACTGGTCGTCGTACACTTCGCCTCCATCGTAGTCAGTGAGTGTATTATTGGTGTTGCCCACGAGGACGCATCCGCTGCGCTTGCCTTGGAGGCGGAAGCGAACACCGCAGGGGGGATATAGAGTTCGTCGCTCATGATGGACTGCATATTGTGAAAAGCTCAGAAGGGTGATGGTTTATGGTGCCACGATATTTCACATCGCAGGCTTTATACCTTGGACATTTCTGTGGCAGACGAACATGTATGACGAGGTTGGTCATCGATGCAGACTGACATATGTGTGCGTAATGAGATGACAGATAGGAGGATATCTTGAGTCGAGATCGCAATGAGGTCAAAGGACACGTGTAACGTCAGTAAAGTGGTGAGATATGCTCCGAACTTGGAAGATGCAGGGATCTAAATGTTGACACGAAGAAAGTAGGGGGAAAGAGGGCGTTTGAATCAGATCTGGTAGGGTGATTGAGTCGGGCATTGCAGTATGTCGCTTGTGTAACCTTCCGGAACAGACTGCTCTAGGAGCCAAGGCTCTCAGAAAAGGAGTATATATGCATATCGTGAGACATGCGTCGAGTGGTCAGATTAGAAAGAATGATGATATCTCAGCAGATGGGAGGTGCAGAAAGATGAAGTCGTACAGGAAGGCCGCTAGGCAGAAGTCAGGTGATCGGACTCTACAGTGAGTGGTGAATTTAGTTGGAGTGGATAGTAACGTGCTTGATATCGGCCAAATTGCGGTATTTGCTCTACCGAGCCCTCTTCATACAATTGACGTGACCTACAGCAGCATCACCTCATGGGTTATTCTCACCGTGGTGCTATGACCTCAGGCTCCTTGATGCCGGAGATTCCAGGTATCAATCGGAACAGCAATGCAATGAGCCTACATTTGCCACTTGCAGTCTGTTGTCCCATACGCTTACCGATCGGATCAAAGAAGATAGTTATTCCGCTTCATGGAGACAGCCTCCTTGTACGGACAATCTTCCACATCAGCACATATCATAAAAGACAGAAATAGCATTCTCCCATTAAAAAGAAAGAAGCATTCCCTACCCAATGGAGTGAGTTGCATGATGGTTATTCTGATCAGGTTTAGTGGACGGGCTTTTCCGCCGCTAAACCCCAATAGGTAAAAGACCAAGATGAATGCTTGCTTCTGATCATTGAGAGTTGATCCAGTGCTTCCAATTGTGTAGGTCAGTAGAGATGATCTGCACACATGTTGACAATAGTTAAGATGATACACTGACACATGATAAGAAAAGGAAATACTCTGACCCGTAAGAGTTCAAAATTAGGTAAATTGTCCTCAACCGTGTAGTGAGACAGATCGACATGGACTACTGAGTAGTGCCCTAGTAACGTGGGGCAGCTGAGATATACCTAGTAGCCTACTCCATAGTAAGGTAGATTATTTTGCTACCTGCATGATTCACCCAAGCTCATTTTACTCAAGAGTCAAGATAAGCAATTCAGCGTGTGGGGTATACTCGGCTAAAGATCCAGGCTGAGGATTTGAAGTGTCGATCGTTCAGCCCCAAAGAAGAAAACATGAACCCTTCATCCAGAATAGTACGGCAGTCGGTAAATTCATTACCCCGGTTGCCATTGGTGAGTTGGAAAAGCTTCGGGGCTTGATGTACATGCTAATTCAGTGTCTCAGTGTCTCAAATCCCAATGGATGAGACCGGAGTCATGTAAGGCCGTGATAGCTATCTGCATCGGTAGCAAGCTCCGATGCTAAGGAGTCGACTATTGGGCAGTAGTAGGAACATCATGCACGGTACAGAGTAGAGTACATGAACGTGAAGATAATGCTACCTTGGTCCCCGCACAGGTATCGAAAACATGCAGTCTGCAGATGTTCCCCGACGTCCCCGACAAATCATTTGAATTGGCGATTAGTGCGCTATGATCTGTTAGTAGTCTGATAGGTTAGTGCTTATGCTTCAGTGCTTTTCCGTGAAACCTGCCGCCTGAGAAAGACCTTTCCCCGCACAGACGGATCATGCATGCTGTAGTGGCCAGCCAAGTTACTCCGGATCATCTGGTCAAGTGGGGAGGGGGGTGAGGTCATACAGATCGGCCTAAGTGTCCAATGTGATCATGATGATCAGCCGTGATAGATCTTCTCGGATGAGACCGACCCTGAAGGATTCGATTGTACAAGCAAAACAAATACCTGCAGTCTAAAGGTTTGGCCATTCAGTAGTTTGCTTGTGGGGGTTAGGAGGCCCCAGTTAGCAGTCAACAGCAATGTGGATGATTATAGCCAGGCGCTATTATAATAATATGGTTGGATGAATGGGATGAGACGCGAAGGAGGTATACTGAGATGGTTGTTGAGATGGATACCTCATTTAATAGAGTAGGTCAGTTCAAGGGCGAGATCCCATATGCAAGTAAAGAGTGAAGAACCATGGCTTGCGAGAACGTGGTAGATCCCTGCGCGAATGTGATCTGAGCTGCATCCAAGTTGCCACTCCGGTCAATGTTGCATCATGACAAAACAATGGAGCTCCCCATTGGGATTCAACCACTCGGTCTATTGAGTCGTTAGCTCAAATCTGAAGTATATAAGTCCCTAGGATTCACCCCGAGATTCATCAACTCACTCACCATCGCAATCAACTCTCTCCACTTGTCTCAAACATACCATCCCATTCCACTTAAAGCCTCAAGCCTTACTTTCCAACAACAACCATGAAGCTCCTCTCCACCATCGTCGCCAGTGCCCTGGCCCTCGCCGTATCTGTCCAGGCCAACGACTGCACCGCTGGCATGAGCTACTGTGCTGGAGTCCTTGATGACGTCGGTACGTGAGATTTCCTCCTGATATCATTTGGGCACCCCTGCTAAATCGTCGGACGCTTCTAGACGGAGCCAAATATAACCCGATGATGTGGGCCCAAATCAACGCCAAGTACGGCAAGGACTGGAACTATTATATCTATAGCCCGTCTGACTTCGTGTGGCACTGCGGAGCCGGAGGAACCATCACCATGGGCGACAGATGTGGCTGGGGGTGTGTCAATGCGGGTGCTGGAAACAGTGATTACTGCAGATGGGAGTGAACGTGTCTCGCATGGATCGTGGACTTATCTCGTGAATGAGAAGAAACTGTTGGTATCAGGCTACTGCGCCTTCCTTTTTGGTAGTCAGGTTGCATACAGCAAAGATATTTACGCCCCGAACAATTCCTTGGCTGCGTAGATTTGGAATAAAGAGGGTATATGTACCACAAAGGATGGAAATGTAACACTTGTGAGATGCAACAACAGGAACATCTTTGTGCTCTCCGCCTACCTCTTGAAGACTCTGCCCAAGTAGGGGATGCTGGATGGGGAATGCGGATTTACTAGAACTGGCTACAGTAAAAAAAGCATACAATTGCAATGACTGAAGACTCCGCATCGCTTGATCAGTGACTATTCAAACATACTCATATACAAGGTCAACAACTCGAGTTCAATCTAGCATCCCAGACCATCCCTCAATTCGGCAATGAGGAAACGAATCGACGGGTTCATCTCGCCAGTCAACTTCTCCAAATTCATCACCTCCTTCTCAATACTGTTCTCTGTCTCGCGGAGGAACTCCCGTGTTGCCCTCAAGGCTCCGCAATCATTGAGAAGAATAATCAGACAACTGTAGCTCACGTCGTAGCCGCACGCGTCACTCTTTGGTTCCTTGGGGCACTGGCAGTGACTGTTCTTCGCTTCCTTGCGCTCAAACAGGAACCTCGAGACTTGGGCCCGAGAGTCGGGTCTCGCATTGGCGAGTCGAATGATGGGATAGGAAAATGCATGATCATTTCCAGAAGATCCCGAAGATCCCGATATCTTGCTCTCCCGGGTACTGAATGAGAGATAGTCCTCCTTAACACGAACATAACGTGCCAGAAGCGTCGCCAGGGGTACAAGGTCTGGCTGACAGCGGCCAGGCACGCAGCTCTCGACTTGCAGGAGCTTTACCAGTAAGCTATACAGGGATCCCGTGGTCTCATCAATAACGGAAAGGTACTCGGCCTCGGAAGGAACATACGAGTTG
Organism: Aspergillus sclerotioniger CBS 115572; assembly: GCF_003184525.1. Lineage (NCBI taxonomy): Eukaryota > Fungi > Ascomycota > Eurotiomycetes > Eurotiales > Aspergillaceae > Aspergillus > Aspergillus sclerotioniger. The sequence continues at coordinate 160,651 of NW_020291000.1, read as the reverse complement.
AACTTCCAGTTCAACTCCCGGCTCTGTCCAGTATACAGACGGTTGAATCCGCCCAAAAGGATATCAATCGCGAGGCCCGGGTTGCTCAGGGTGCGTGCATCCGTCATCGATTGAATAAAGGTGTAGTAGGCACTATTGGTAGCTTGGGAAGTACCAAAGATTGTATGCGCTGCACGTTGGTTGTGTCGCTGGGAGTTATCGGCGTTGATATCCGACAAGATAGTGGTTGCGTTGTGTATGGATGTGACAAGAGACGAAATACATTTGACGGTTGGAGCTGATGCACGTGTCCAGGTGTTCAGGGCAGACGGAGCCTGGTTGAGGATCTGGACTGAGGGCGAAGGCGGCAGAGAGCTCATGTAGGTGGTTGGAGCGGTTAGGGTCGCGGATCCCTCCCTATCAACGTAGCTGCCCGAGAAGGTCTGCATGGACGATAGGGAGCTGCTGGATGCTCGCCTATCAAGACGTGTCCACTCCGTTGTAGACCATGAACAGGAACTGGTTGAAGAGGACGACGAAGCACGCCAGTAGTTGTAGCTTGCCATCACAACCCCAGCAGCTTCGATCCAGCGCCGCAGACGCATCGACTCAGCAGGATATTTCCAGTAGAGCTCCGCTCGGAGAGAGAGATAGCGCGTCTCCAGCGCGACAATCTTGCTTCTGAGACAGTCTCTTTCTGTATCAATAGAGAGACCTCTCATCCGGCTGCCAAAGTCTGTTTGGCACATTCCCGCGCCATTCGCATTCCAATACTCATCATTCAGAATCAAGCATTCATCCACCACATTCCGGATGTCTTGAAGAAAGATACGATCCGTATCGCTTAGTCTAAGAGCGATGGAAAACTCGAGGATGGGCCACAAGGTCCTACAAGTGATGTCAGAAAACAGGGAATCATTGATATGCGGGCCGTGCGAGGTCTTACCTGAACGGAGAACTCTTCCTGCACCCAAAAGACATTGGTTCCGTTGCAAAGTTCCTCCTGAAGAGGTCGAAAACTAGCATGCCATGCTCACGATCGACCTGAACGATCTCAGCGAACGCCTCTGAAGCCAATGTTCGCAGCTGAGCCTGTTTGCCCCCCGGCTCCTTACTGCACGCACCAGAACACGAGCAGGAGGAGGCAATGGAGCATGGATCGAGGCATCGGGACAGCATATCGTAGATTTCCGCTCTGCTCTGGGGGCCGAATTGATCGCAGTAGGCTACTCCATTAGCAACATAATCAATTATGGACAAAGATGCATACCATCACACAACTGGCCCAGTTGAACCAGTCTAACTGCTGTAGCCATTCTATCTGGCAATGCCTCAGCGAGGGCATAGGCGACTAGGTTGACTCTAGAATTGCCTGCAAGAGATACAAGGTTGCTGCTGCGCATACCCACGCTGGAACCCCAGCTACAACCGAGCTTTTGTGTTGCATTGTTGGCGATGTCGTTGTATTTACTGATCCTCACCGGGAGGGTCGTAAAAGCGCCGAACCTGCGGACTTCGATTTCATCAACAGTAGTCGAGTGGATCCAGGTTGTTTGAAACTCCATGATGGGCAATTGAGTGCAATCGAGTAAGCGATGGTTGAGGATTGGAGGATTGCAAATGTGCGAGCAGCCGAGCCTTATATATTTGGGTGATCGGGGTTCCAAAACGTAGAGGCAACAATGGTTGTGGCTTTAAGATGCAGGATTCATCATCTCTTCGTCGGTGTATGCACGATTCTGACCCAATGATCTGACTGTTCACCGAATCTGCAGAGTGAATGCAATATCCGATGAGGCGCATTCCGCTGGGGCGGATACTCCGCAGACAGATCAGATCCCGTATCATTCCTTGCGTGCTATCATGGTCTCTGCATATGATATCCGATTTCCGTGAACACTGTTTCTATTAAGAGAGATCGGTACTCCGTAGTCTTGGAGCATATTAGTAACATGGCCATGTCTTGTATGATGGAATAATAAATGACTTCGGATTATTTCTCATGCTCGTGTTGCTTCTCCGCCTAGCAAGAGTTCGTGATAGTTCCTCGTAGAATTCATTTTCGTGATGAAGAACTACGTTGGACAAGGAATTGAAGAATCGAGGAGATCGTAGGAAGCTCAAAAGGGAAGAGTTCCACGGCCGAGGCAGAGGGATGGATCTCACTGCATGAATCGCTTCGCACAGTTTGGACCCTGTCCCACATTCTCTGCTGGTTGAAGCGCGAACTTCTCCATAAGATGCTGGGTGTAGGCCATGGGACGGTGTGCTCAGCCTCCATTTTAATTCCCGATTCGTCAAGCCACAGCATCGGAAGCCAGCCACCGTTGAAGACACATCTCGACTTTGGTTGTAGTACCATATGCACATCTTAAATAGCTCGAATGAGAGTTGAGCCACGGCGGTGAGATCATAAGAGCATGTGGTTTGCCTTGCTGCATCACAATGGAGCATGCGGGCTTTGTTATGCTTCGACAGATCCTGGAAAGCAGTAGCTCGTCTTGCAGTTTTTTCCATCGTCTCTTTTGTTGTCCATTTTACCTTGTGGGTTCTTGGTCGACGCGATGTCTTCGCTCTGTGCAAGTTTTATTGAGTAGAAGAACAGCCACAGGTGCTTGTTTTCTGGCCCTTGATTCTTGGCAAATTACCCCACAGTGATTGGAAGGCCAAATCTGTATACATAGGCCTGTATCCCCAGAGAGTCAGTTACTTGTAGAAAGAAGTTGTCGCCCTTTATCAAAGGTCCCTAAGGACAAAAGCGATCGTCGGTTTGCTAAGTTCGTACCTAAATGCGAGCTTGAAGGATTAGTCTACCCGGCAGTGATCCAAACGCTTCTCTGTCGATGCACCTGCAGACAAGTTTCCACTAATCTCCCTGTGCTGTGGCGCTCGCTGAAGTGAGGTCATAGAATGAATATTCTGTATGATCTTACCGGCTTGTGTAATCTGTCATCAGTAGAGTAAAAGCACGGGGTCATCTGATAGAGTGGTCATTGTGTGATCAATTTCTTCGTGGCTGGCCGGCCTAGATTGACCGAGTTGCAAGCTCTAATCAACTAGAGAGAGCCGAAGAGGATGAAGTGAAAGCTCGGGCTCGAGAGCCAAAGGCGGAGGGCTGGGGAGCCTCAGGCTGGTCATGTCAGATGTAGTATCACCATTCTGGTCGCAACCCGTTCATATGAAGGTGCATTCCATTGGGAAATTGATGACAGGGCCAGTTTACACTCTCTGCCACACTCTTTTAGCCATGGTGCAGATGGTAGGATAGATAACCCATACAATCCATATAATCCAGATCAACTCCGCGTCCGGAGACACATCCCGGAGTGGCCAATCAGACTGGCCGGTCGGCGTCCAAGGTCCTCTCCGAGCGGGTTTAAATATGGGGCTTGACATCATCCCTTCCCATCCACAATCTACATAGTACTTCTTAGTATCCACCATCGCCAGAATGACAACCACCATCGGTTGGTTTGGTCTTTCCCTCCTGGCTGCCTCGTGTGTCGTGGCCCATGACCAATATGTGATGGGGGTGGCACCCACCACCACCACCGAGCCGGACTGGTTCAAGACACGACCACAGAGTTTTCAAGGTATATGGCCTCCCAGGTCCTCTCGACTGCCGTCCTAAACCGCGCAGGATACACAGCTACCGGGGCCGCGCCGTTTCTGGCGCAGACCAATCCAGCTCCCTTTGGCGATGCGGCCACCTACACGGTCAACGATCCGCTGGAAACATCGCAGCCCATCCACGGAGCCAAGAATCGCAACTTCTTCCACCACATGGGAAACTTGAGGTGAATACCGTCCTCCTTTACCTTCAAGCATTCAGCTAAATAGCGTCTAGTCCTTACTACCCCCGAGCCGACGGTTTCGGCGTGGACGAATACGCCCGTCCCAAAGGCTCCAACATCACACAAATGCATCTTCTTCATCGACACGGTTCCCGCTATCCCAGCAAGGAAGAAACTGACCGGCTCGCCAATTGGGCTAAGAATATCGCCGACGCAATTGCCCACGGCGCCGTTTTCAAAGACGAACTGTCATTCCTACACGACTGGTCCTACACCCTGGGTGCCGCGATCCTAACCACCAGAGGACGACAAGACCTGTTCGACAGCGGCGTGCTTAACTTCTTCAACTACGGTCACCTCTACACCGAGGGGACCAAGATCGTCGCGCGCACCACTACCCAAGACCGCATGCTCAAGAGCGCCGAGAACTTCCTCTCCGGCTTCTTCCACCTCGACTGGGACCAGCACGTCAACCTCCTCGCCATGATTGAAGAAAAGAACTACAACACCTCCCTTCAGGCCATTAACGCTTGTCCCAATGCCATAAACATGTCCTTTGGCGATTACGTCGACACCCCCCTCAAGAAGTGGAAGAGCCACTACCTCTCCCACCGCACTAAGCGACTCAACAATATCTCCCACAAACGCACCTGGACCATCAACGACAGCTTCAACGCGCAGGCCCTCTGCGCCTACGAAACTGTCGCCCTCGGCTACAGTCCCTTCTGCGACCTCTTCAGCTTCACTGAATGGGAAGGCTTCTCTTACGCTTTCGACATCACCTTTGCCGGCTACTCCGGATTCCAGTGCCCGATCGGCCGCGCATCCGGCATCACTTGGGTCGAGGAGTTTCTCGCACGAGTCGAGAACCGCGAATTCTCTACCCCGGGGTCCTCCACCTCCGCCAACCTCACCCTAAACACCAACCCAGTCACCTTTCCCACCAACCAAACCCTCTACTTCGACTTTGCACACGACAATATCCTCACATCAGTCCTCACAGCCTTTGGCTTCCGCCAGTTCGCCGACCTCCCTCTCCCAGACTTCCTCACCACCAACCCCTCATCCCAATCCCAGTCCCAGTCCCAGTCCCAATCCGAACCCCAATTCCGTCCCCCACCGGATCGAAGCTTCCAAACCTCCAAACTCATCCCCTTCGCCGCCCGTCTCAACATCGAAATCATTGACGCTCCGCACAAAATCACCCGGAACCGAACCCACACCAACCAAGACCCCTACCTCAAAGACACACCCGAAACGAGATACATCCATTTTCTCGTCAACCAGCGCACAGTTCCCCTCCACAAGAGCTTTCCTGAGGACTGTCCATATCGAAGCGACGGATGGTGCGAGCTAGAAGCGTTCCTGGAGGTCCAGAGACAGAGTCTGGATAAAGCCAAGTATGACTACTCTTGTATTGGGGATTGGAAACTCGGGGACTTTGGAGAGGTGCAGGATGGGGTTCCGCTTGATTCTTGGGGGGTATAATTCATTTAGCTGTGTATGTGCAATGTATGAATTAAAAGTTCGTTCATGGTAGGCGAAAAGACCACCCTAACATTCAATTTCCATGGCTGCTTTAATAGCGTGATAGGTGAGTCAGCTGATTAGCCCATTAGCTTAACCATCTCGAGGGATGCTTATACCCCTCCATCTGTCACCAACACCTCCCTCTGACCTACAGTAACAATGGCATCGGAAGATCTCCCCCAGATCAAAGATCAATCGATCCAAGACTATCTCAAGAAACGGGAGGCGCTTATCGAGGAGGAGAAACGACAACGACATGGTATCTACTCTCTGACCCCACCACCTATCCCTCCTTGCTGACGATCTCCAGACTTCCATCTCCGCCAGTCACTCTCCCCCCTCGCCCAGCAAGCTTGCAACATCGTATCGCGCATTCGACAGCGCGAGCTGACACGCGTCTGGTCTAAAGAACTAGATGATCCCGTAGCCGCCCACGAAGCCGACGAGATCCTCTACCCAGGCGTCATGTTCCACCTAGCCAAGGGTCGGATGGAAAGCACCGATCTATGGCGGATCGTGCACCGCATGCCCAAGGGCTCGCTACTCCATGCCCATCTCGACGCCATGTTCGATGTCGATTTCCTCATCGACCAAGCCCTTGCCACCCCCGGCATGCACCTATCAGCGACCGCCCCGCTGTGCACCACGCAGGCCCTCACCGAAGAACCCATCCTATTCCAATACTCAAAGACTCCACGCGCCCAGTCCGAGCAAAACCCCAAACCCTGGCACCCATCCTACCAGCCAAACTCCCTCGTCGATGTGACCGTCGCGGCATCCTCATTCCCCGCCGGCGGCGAGCAAGGCTTCCGCGCATGGCTGCGCAACCGATGCTTGATCGCCCCCGAGCACTCCTTCCAGCACCACCACGGCGTCGACGCCATCTGGGCCATCTTCCAGCGCGTTTTCCCCGTCCTAGACAGCATTCTACTCTATGAGCCCATCTTCCGCGCCGGCCTCCGCCGCCTACTCTCCCAACTCTCCGCCGACGGCATCCGATTCGTCGAATTCCGTCTCGGATTCTCAACCATGTTCCGGCGCGAAGGCCACGAGGAAGCCGAGCCAGACTTGCTCATCCCCAGCCAAATCTTCCAAGAAGAAGTCGCCCGATTCCAAACCACCGAAGCCGGCCACACCTTCCACGGCGCCCGAATCATCCACTCAATCATCCGCCGCTGGAATAACGAACAAATCATCTCCAGCATGCAAAAATGCATCGCAGCCAAAAAATCCTTTCCCAATGTAATCAGCGGAATCGACTTCGTCGGCCAAGAAGACCAAGGCCGACCCCTGGTCGACCTCCTCCCCATCCTCTTCTGGTTCCGCGACCAATGCATCAAAGAAAACGTCAACATCCCTTTCTTCTTCCACGCCGGCGAATGTCTCGGCGACGGCGACTCCACCGACCAGAACCTTTTCGACGCTATCCTCCTCGGCACTCGACGCATCGGCCACGGCTTCTCCCTCTTCAAACACCCCCTCTTAATCGACCAAGTTAAAGAAAAGAACATCCTCATCGAATGCTGTCCCATCTCGAACGAGATCCTCCGTCTCGCCAGCTCTATCAAAGCACACCCCTTACCGGCACTCCTGGCCCGCGGCGTCGCCGTATCCCTCTGCAACGACGATCCCGCTATCCTAGGCCATGGGAAGAACGGCCTCACGCACGACTTCTGGCAGTCGTTGCAGGGATTGGAGAATTTGGGGCTCGAGGGGCTGGCCATGATGGTTGAGAATTCTATTCGTTGGAGTTGTTATGAGGATCAGTCTACTGAGGATTGGGAGGTTGGGGTGCGTGATGGTGTCCAGGGCGGGGGAGTCAAGGCTGAAAGACTGAGGGAATGGTATGCTGATTTTGAGGCCTTTTGTGGGTGGATTGTGCAAGAATACGGTGATAGTGAGTGTGAGGGTCAGTGATTGATGGTTGATTGAGTAATTGATTGATCAGTGTTGCATACACCCTCAACGCGTCGGTTTTAAGGTCTGGTCAGTAGACTAGGGGTGTCTAGACGCATCTCAACATGCAGTCCTTCTGGAAAGGTTGTTATAGTTCGGTTTAGTTTTGTTAGTTTGGTATCATTCTAGTAGAACCACTTTTTACTCTTTAGGTTCATCTATGTCCATACGTTAATTAGAGAGATACTAGGATTTCCTATATATGGGTAATAGTTGAATGGCGGCACAACGAGTCTAGAATTACCGTGTACTTCATTTGTGTTAGTCCAATACAGCAGATAGCATACAGATCGACAAAAATATTACCCACTCCAGCTCATAAAAGTCATTCGCAGAGGTATCAATAGGCCTGCACATTGAACACTCAGGCCGTGGCATTTCTATTTACAGTTGAGTTTAAGGGGACGTCTCCATCCGGATCATGTCCACTCGTGCGATGTCATCTGCGCTCGGCTCCGGCAGCTCCGAGTCTTGCAACACAAAAGCCTCACCGACCGCGTCTTCGACCTGCTCTAGCATGTACGACACTAGGCCGACTGATCGCGCCATCCCGACCTGGCTCAGACTCTCGCCGACCGCGCCTTCGATCTTGCCATCGCCGCCGTTCCGCACCAAGTCCGCTTCGAACGCATGGCAGAGGGACTTGAGCGGCTCTAGGAACCGGTTGCGGAAGTAGACATACGTCTTTTCGAGCTGGAGCTGCTTGCGCAGGTTCGACGATGACACGAGGGTGTAGTATAGGCTGAGGGCCGCGTGGATAGATGGAGAGAGAGTCTGCGAGAACTTGATCCATGAAGCCACAAGGTCGGAGGACACGTTCATGAGTAACTCGGAGGAGTTGAAGAGCGATGGGAACAGCACCGAGAGGTAGTGCGGGTTGAGAAAGATGCTGGGCTCCGACGGAGTGCCCCGTTCGGATGAATTTGCTGCCTCGAGAATCCCCGTCTTTAGCCATCCAATTGCACTGTCCTTGACCGACTGGAAGCGATCGTCTTCCAAGACGGTTCGGATCAGTTTGAATTGTGAGACCTGCGACGGGTGTTTCTGGATGATTGTTCCGGGAATCCGTCGCACGGAGCTGTAGTTCTGGCGCGCCGTGCAAGCGGTCAAAGTCAGAACAAATTTGATAAACTCTTTTTCGCTGGGGATTGGGTCGTTCGTTTGTTGCATGGAAAAGACAGTCAGAGTAAGCAGCGAGTCCAGCAGCACTTGGGGCTGTCCGAATGCCACATCGTCCGGCGAGTTATACCCTCCGACGAAGTTTTGGAAGATTCGTGTCAGGTTGGGGTAAATGGCGATAGGAGTGACTTGGCCAGACGAGAACAGCTCTGCAGTGGCCGCCCGGGCCGCGAGCAGAAGCAGAGATCCATGTCGTTCTAATGGAATCTCATCCGCCTTTCGGGGGGGCTCTTCAAAGTCAAGAGGGAGAGGCTGGTCACCCGGAGACTGGAGGACAATCTCAAGAAGCTTCTTATCATTGAGACCAAAATCTCGAGATAGGGCCTGCGACGGTTAGTAGATCGCGAGGGCAAGCTGGGCGGTGACCTTACCGTGATTTTTGCAATGATCATGTCCCTCTCTTTCAGCTCCTTGTGAGTTGCGAAGAGATCACTCTGAGTTTCCTGTTTGATCAATCGCATCCCGGGCTGGAGCTTCTCTTGCAACCTGATAGCCCAAGACATTCCCGGGTCCGAGGGACCAGAGAAGCTCAACAGGTATGATTTGAGCACCTCAATCAGGCCAAATTGCAAGAATTTCTGGACCAGCACTGGCTCCTGGTCACTTGCTGGAGACGGCGACTGAACCTCTGCTTCCGGGTCGGGTGCTGCTGCTTCCGCCAGACGCAGTACGCTCGACTCACTGGGCACTCTAGGAGGCGGTGCTGGTCTCTTTGACGGCGACACAGTTCTGAAGAACTCTAGCAGCGCAATTGTTGTCTCACTCGTGGGCATGAGGGTATAAGCTTCTAGTACGGCTTGCAGCGACGTCGCAAGAAACCGACTGGGAGATTTGGTTTGGATGCGGGAGTGAAGAACCGACAGCATGGCGACCAGCGTATTGAACTGTACGACATGGCGCGGCAAAGCGGATGGACTATCTCCACTGCCCGTAGCATTCTGTGACGCCTCCCCCGATTGACCAGAACTCCCTGGCCCAGCAGGCTCAGCACTATCATCCTCACTGTCCTCGTCCTCGTCCTCATCCACGGGTTGTAGCTGCATGAGCGCATCCGAAACTCGCAAAATCACCTCCCTCGGGTTTCCCAATCGGGCGATATCGTGTAGGCAATCGATGGATTGAGGCAGCATGGGCAGCAACAGCTGCACCAGGTCCCAGCCAATGTTGGTTGTGAGCACCTCATCCTGGAGGAGCTTGTGGAGGGTGGGTAGGCGGGCGGGGGTGAGCTGGTACTCGAGGAGGGTGAGGTAGGTGAGGTAGTCGGTCGCAGGAGGCAGAGCCTGGATGAGGGGATCTTCTTCCTGGGCCATTGCAACGTAAGAAAGGATCGATGGACCAGGCAAAAGGGATGGGGACGAGATGGTAGGTAGCGAAAGAGACAGCCAGCAAGCCAGACGGAGAAAGAGAGAGAGAGAGAGAGAGGGTCGAGGCGGGACGGCCGAAACACTGCGAGCGACCGGTACTCCGTAAGGTAATGCGTAATGCACCGCCCCGGAGGCGCATGATGTCACCCATTCATGTCGCTTCATTTCAAACTCTCCATTTTATCTTGTTTCATCCCACTCGGCTCGGCCCAGGAACTGGTTCAACCCCTGATCCTGGTTCAGGATGCTGTTTCGCGGTCCAGATCGCGATGATGACCAAATGTCTGCGAAAGCCAAGAGGGAAGTCTGCCAAATAGCAATCAACATCTTTGAGCGACAAATCCCTGACACATAATCCGGGTGAATGTGAGACGTCCAACTGCATTATTGGCGATGGGCGAAACGAGCTTGAGGCATATCTACCGGGCGGGCAGAGAATTCTCGGGTAGCCAAGACACTGACAGATGTCCAGACTCCAGAAGCTCTTCATAGTTCATCCATTACCGATGGTCGAGACGCTATCTCGTGGCCCCGCTCGCCGTCCATCATCTTAATCTCCCTTATCTATCTCCCACGGCCACCCCACCGGTTGGAGCAATTCCAAGACACCCACATGCTAGCATAGCACATCTCACCCTCATGGATTTGGCCATCCCAAGTCCCCGGGTTTCGGTGGCCTGTGAGGCCTGTCGCAAACGGAAGCGCAAGGTATCATGTCCTCACCTCAGGAAGATCTTCATGAGTCATGAGTAGACTGGATTGACCGGTATATCTCTTCCAGTGTGATGGCTTGCGGCCAACCTGCTCGTTCTGCCTGGCCAAGAGTAGGGATTGCCAGTATAATCCCGAGAGGCGCACTAAGTCTGCTCCCTGACCGTCTCGACCCGCAAATGAGCTACCGATTAACCCACATTAGGCGCAAACTCGATCCAGACTATGCGAGTGGCCTGGAAGATCAGATCATGATGCTCCGGGAGGAGGTGCGCCGCTTAGAGAACCTCAACGCCTTCGTCCCCATCCTAGATGAGGATAACCCGCTCGGTCAACAACAAAGCCATGCACGCTCAGATGATGCTGCTGCTATCCCGCCTAATATGGCCACTGCCATCGAAGACGTAAGCGCCCTCATGTGGCGGCTGAGCATTGGAAGTAGTGGAGAGGAGTCGTTCATTGGGCCGTCGGGCAATTTCTGTTTCCCTATCGCTTATTGTGATGATCCAGACGTTCGTGTCGAGAAGACCACCGCAACGAGTTCCCCTGGTCTGGCCCCAGGCATGGAACTGCTATGGTCTGATCAGGCTAACATGTCAAGTGTGATCCACCATTTGCTTGATAGATTTTCACAACTTATCAACCCTATTCATCAGTTTCTCGACGGCGAGACCCTAGATCAAATCCACGGCAATAATCTTAGCCCGGGCCTCAGACTTGTCAAGACCGCCGTCGTGGCCGCTGGAGCTCTTTTCTCGGATGATGCTAATGGCAAGGCGTTTGGTGACGAGGCGGCAGCCGTCGTGGATGCAGTGGCCTTGCAACTCTGTCGACAGTCTCCCAGCATCTCAACCATTCAAACTCTATCCATCATGTGCTGGCGGGAGTTAGGCTTGGAGCAACACAATATGGCATGGATGTATAATTGTATGTGCTCTATATCCGATTTGGCAGATGCCAGAATTATCTCTGAATGTGGGCCTAACCTTCCTCACGGTTCGAAGCGATGTGTGCCAGTCTGGCTCTACACCTAGGCCTACCAGTGAGCGCATCTGAGGATATAGGGCTATCCAGCCCTGAGCACGACACTCTGTTCCGGGAGTCAAGAGTTCGTGATGTCCGACTAAGGTCTCTTTGGTCTTCAGTGTTCATGGACCGGTCCGTCAATCCCAATGCGTGTCGGTTGCATATAATGGCTGCATCAAGCTGAAATATCAAGACAGAATCGCAACCTCTCTCCTGGGCAGGACTTGCATGCTTCCATGGAAGCGTATCAAGGCACATTCCTTTATCAGCTCCATCGGACCTTCGCCATCTTTAGATGAACTGGCCTTTGACCATCAATGCCGGTTATGGTTCATCCATGATCAATATATGGATAGGATGTATGTTTACTACCATGTCCCGGTAACTATTCAGCCTCAGCTCACTCCACTTTAGCTACTCGTTCGACTTTTCAGAATTGAGCAATACCGATAAATCACGCATTCTTCTTGATGCGCGTGATCAATTGTACTCTTTTCGCCGGCAGCTGCACCCTCAGGTCCAACTGGACCGAAACAGCATTAATCCCTCCATGATTTACTTGCACATGTCATACCATATGTCCCATATTTTAATCCATCGGCCCTATCTCAAGGGAGCTGCTCAGAGCGATATGTACAAGCTTTGCGTTTGGTCAATGTCATCCGCAGCGTCGTCTATAGTTCGGCTACTTCGCGAGTACAGGAAAGTCGCACCGTTGGATCAAATTTCGCCATTCGCCGTCCACAGTGTGCTTACTGCTGCCGTGACACACCTTTGCAATGCAACCTCCACACACCAAACCTTGCGCAGCCAATCAATCGCCTGGTTTCGAGTCTGCTTCGATGCCTTGCGTGCTATGCAGCAGAGATGGATCAAAGCCAAGCGGGGTATTCGTCTCTTGCAAGAGCTGGCACGCAGATGGCAGGTCATGGTGGCCTTGCCCTTACAACACGGTTTCCCTCCCCTTTCGGATCCGGCTTGGGAAACGCTAGAGGAAATGCCAGAACTGGAGTTACCCCCGAATGCTGGATATGATGGCAATGAAACAGGGATCCCCGTCATTTTTCCAGACATCTTCAATCAGGCCAGTATGGACCCTTTCGATATGGCGTTTTACCAGGAGAATCTATTTAGCGAAGCATGTTAGTTTTCTCGAGACCCGCTGGGGATCTTCCCGATTCCTCCCAGGTGTAAAAAGTATGGAGAACATCGATCAATGAACGATACCAAGCCTAGTGACATTGAATTATGCACGGCAGTGTATCATATCTCTGCTTTATCTTGCTATCTTCATTCATTATCTCCTCCTGACGTTGATGACCCTTCGGCCGAGAATGGTTAGCGGCGGAAGGTGAAGTTCCGCCGTGATAGAGTTCCATCAATGAGGCTACTATAAAATCAACTCGAACCTCTGGAGTCCCTACATCACTGAAAAGGACAATCATTCCACAATGAGCACAGCATCTATCTCGTCGGTCCGTGTTGCCGTCACCCAGGCAGAGCCCGTGTGGCTGGATCTCGAGGCAACGGTCACCAAAACATGTACCCTCATCGCAGAGGCTGCCCGGAACGGTGCTCAGTTGGTGACCTTTCCCGAGTGTTGGATTCCAGGATATCCTGCTTGGATCTGGTAGGTGATTCTATTTTGCCCTGCCAGCGCTCAGCCCTGGCTAGCCAGCTCTAGCCCGACACCTTGAATGCACCCAGACTGACCAAAGTCCATGTATCTGCAAAGGTCCCGCCCAGTCGATATGGACTTGACGTCTCTCTACATGCAGAATTCCTTAAAGGTAGATTCACCGCAGATGGCGACCATCCAACAATGCGCAGCGGAGAACAACATCGTCGTGGTTCTCGGATTCTCAGAGAACATCCACAACTCCCTCTATATCGCCCAGGCGATCATCGGCTGTGACGGCCAGATCCTCACTCTCCGCAAAAAGATCAAGGCCACTCATATGGAACGAACTATCTTCGGCGATTCCTTCGGCGATTGTCTGAATAGTGTCGTCGACACTTCCGCTGGTCGAGTCGGTGCTTTATCCTGTTGGGAGCACATCCAGCCCCTCCTCAAGTACCACACGTACTCGCAGCGCGAACAAATCCACGTTGCCGCCTGGCCACCTCTTTTCGACGATGACCGGAAGGACTGTCTATTCTCCATGTCCCGTGAAGGTATCACCACCAGCCAGCCAGCCAACAGTTATCACACAAACGCTAACAATAAACCCCTTTCCACCAAACCCTAGGCACCATCGCTATCGCCCAGACATATGCCATTGAATCCCAGTCCTTCGTTCTCCACACCACTGCGGTGATTAGCCAAGAGGGAATCGACAAAATGAAGACCGCCACAGGATCCATCATGAATACCCCCGGGGGTGGTAGTTCCACTATCTTTGGCCCCGACGGTCGTCTTCTTTCACAGCCGATCCCCGCCACAGAAGAAGGCATCGTCTATGCCGATCTCGATCTCACTCAAATCCAAAGGGCCAGAGCCTTTGTCGATCTTTGCGGACATTATAGCCGGCCTGATCTGCTCTGGCTGGGCGTGGACGCTCGTGAGAAGCGCCACGTGCGGGAATGGAATACCACTGAGTCTAGATCATAGCTGTGTAGCTGTATGCGGCGGGGGGGGGGGGGTTGTATATACCATGCCATGGTCAGACATCAGACCTTTCAGTGAAATAAATACGTATTTCTGGAGTAAATACGATTACCTTCCTCGACCATACGCTGGATTTGCAGATGGCTAGTATTTCTGTACCCTCACTAGTAATAACCAGATGCTAGTAAGAATCAAGTATCATGTAAAATCTTAGATATCTAACTTCCCGAGGTAGAATTTTCATTATATGCAGTTATGGAGATATCCTACCGTATAAGACTAAAAAATGAGAATGAGAACTATGTACAATACTACATCCCATTACTCGATTCATAACCTTCAGAGACAATCAACTATTCATTGGTTCATTGGATCAATGATAGGAATTTAGATTCCGTGTCCTGCGCCTCCTGTCAGTCAGACTCTTGTTCAATTGATAACCAGAGCCTCGGATCCTAAAAGTTTCATGGGTTACAGAGGCAAGAGATAGTACTCCCTCCAATAGGCCTCGACAAGGACCTGTGACCAACAATATCGAAGATGGGCTCTTGATAACGGACCATTTTAGCGGCGGAAGAGTTGTAGCCGCCTAGATAAACACGCATCGTATCGACCTTATCCTTATCATACAAAAAGCATTCCCCACGGGGCGTGCATGACCATGTAGATATATGGCCCAGTCCTCCTTCGTTCCTAGCACATCACAAACACGATCACCATCCATTTCATCCATTTTCTATATCAGTTGTCACAAGATGCTGATGTCTCATACTTCGGGTTCCTCGCTCAATCCGTGTCACTGGGCCCCGGTTCGTAAGGAACTGCTTTTTGCTACAATCATTTTGGGCTCTTGCGCTACCGGTTCCCTGGGGCCGTTGCTCGTTCCAGGCTTTGTCTTGGTAGCAGCAGATCTCCAGGTGGATCTAACCAGCGTCACACTCTTGAATGGTAGTCTGGTAATGGCGCTGGGTGTGAGCGCCTATGTCTGCTCCTGTTTCGCCACATGTTTCGGCAAGCGACCAGTGTATCTGTCCACGGCGATGCTTGTGCTAGTCTCCTGCTGCTGGGCTGCGGCTTCGAAGTCGTATTCCTCGCTAATTGCATCTCGTGTGTTTCAAGGTATGGTGCACTCCATGTGGTTGTGGTCGTTGTGGCTGTGGCTGTGGTTGTTGTGCTTGTCGCTGTTGTTGTCATCGCTGTGGTTGTGGCTGTGGTTGTGGTGATTGTCGTCGTTGGAGTGGTTGTGGTGAATGTGGTAGTTGGGGTAGTTGTGGTGGTTGTCGTTGTTGTTGTTGTTGTTGTTAATATTGTCATTGTTGTTTATTGTCATTGTCGCCAGCATACTGATTCATCGAGCTCTCTTATTTAGGGTTGGGTATGGGTGGTTTCTTTGCCCTGGCCGGCACTTCCTCTATCAACGATGTCTTTCTCGTGCATGAACGCGGCCTGCGTGTTGGTCTCTGGAATTTCGCCGTTATTACCTCCGTGAACGTCACCCCTGTCATCAGTGGTTATGTCATTTCGAGTCTGTCTTGGCGATGGTGCTTTTGGCTCGAGGCAATTCTCTTTGGCGTGCTTCTCGCGGCCGTGATCTTCTGTTTTCCCGAGACCACTGTTTTCCACGATGACCATGTGAGTCCTGCTGTGGACGGCACACCTGACAACGAATCTCTCAGCCAAAAGGAAATGTCTCCAGTCGGATCATCCCACGAAGTAGGTGGTCTGACAACATCACAATTCTCGGACGAAAAGGAGAAATGCTCCTTCCCCATCCCCCGTCAGCGACAGCAGACCAACCTCCTAATCGCCCTAGTGGAACCCCTTATCCTAATCATCCACCCGATCATAGCCTGGGGTTGTATCATGTGGGCCGTGACCTTCACCTGGACAATTCTTCTTGGAGCAGTGGCGTCACAGGTCTTCACCGCAGCGCCCTTCAACATGACCACTGTTGCGGTGGGCAATCTCACTGGAATCGCCCCCCTGATCGGGTCAGCTCTAGGAACGGTCCTGGGGGGATGGCTTTGCGATTGGAGTAGCCGAGTCTTGTCGGCACGGAACAACAACATCTATGAGCCCGAATTTCGTCTTCCGGTGATCCTGATCGCCACGGTGGCCATGGCAGCTGGCGCCTTTGGCCTCGCTGCTGCAACCACGCATGGCTCATCCATCATCATCTGCGGTGTTACCATGGCCATTCTGAACTTTGCCGTCGGTATGGGCTGTACTGGGATTGTGGCGTATACAAACGATGTCTGTGGCGACAGAGCCGGTGATGGATTTGGATTAGCCATGGTACGTGTCCATGTACGCGAATACATATGTGCATGCAAATTTTACTCACCAGTCCCATCTAGATTGTCAAAAGCGCCTTTGCTTTCGGTCTCAGTTTTGTTTACAATCAGTTTCTTACTCGAAGTGGTCCGATGGTGTTGTTTTCCACCTTTGGTGCTGTCAGTCTTGGTGTCATGTTGACCACCATCCCGCTATATTTTTATGGAAAGAGAATCCGCGCTTGGTCGGAGACTCATGATCTTCTTCATCGCGGAAGATAGTCACCGGTTAAATCATATTATAGTCAAGTTTGATCTCGCGAATGTGGAAGGTTGTGGAGTGCGGAAGTAGAGCACAGAAAGCGTGTAGAAGCCAAGACGTCATGCAAACAAGCCAAATTCCCTGCAGGCTGGAGGATGCCGTCGATGGAGCATGTAAAAGAGAGATAAAGACGAGATAACACATAACAAGAGAGACAGTCAGCATGCCAGACGGCCTCATCAAAGGTCTCGTTATTGGTCCAGCCATCTCTCTTTACAAGCCCTTCGATTCTGTCGAAGACATCCTGGACCTCGTTCCATCCTTCCGCATCTCGAAAGTGATTCCTCAAATCATCTTCAGTAAAATGGATTGGACAATCTTCTTCGATCCCTAATTCTTTCCAATACCTAACTTCCATTAGCTACCAGTTTCTAGTTCGGGAGTAGTCAACCACCTTTCAACGTTGATAAGAGCCTCCCGGAAGGACACAATATCATCATCCCACGTATCATCGGCATGTTCTACTGGCAGACGTCTTGTTTTCCCGTGGTCTAGGTGGAAGGCCTTCGCCAGAGTTGGGTTCTTCTCCTCCGTTTCAATCAAGTAGAGTTGGAACAGTGTTGACTTGAAAATTCGCTGCTTGATTTCGGCTTTATGCTCATCAAGGTCATCGAAGTTGTCCGGACGCTTGAGGAGTATACTACCTTGGTAATCCACGAGTTGAGTAGACCCATATTCAATGGAACAAGTCTACTCGGCACTGGCATGAGCCTACAAACCGAAACGACCATGGATGGATCGTCTGTACGGGGCCCATACGCATATTCGTATGACATTATAACATGCCTGGCGAACGAAGGGTTGATAGTACAATCCATTCGCTGCAATGAGTGCCAGCACTGCCAGAAGCGATGGGCGCGAAGAAGATGAGCAAATACAGACACATGATGAGCTGCTCAGGCGCTAAGCAAATTCGCAAGCCGTGATCACCAATTCACCATGAATCTGGCACCGCCAGCTTTCCGTCCGTGTCTGTAACAACGATCAACGGCAGTGCTGAGTTTGTGCGCGACGTCTCCAAACACAGTTCAGTTGTACTGACTGATACCTTCCCATCGCTTGGTTGGTAGACTGCTCACGATTTGCTTCTATCAGGTCAATCATGAGTTGGTTGAAATGCCATCCCCTGTCTTCCCTGGGCACTGCTTCAGAGGCCGAGTCGGATAGTGATGACAAAATCAATGAATCTAGAGACTGCTCAGATACCGAGTCCATATACAGCAACGAAAGAGCGTCTAATGGTGGATATGGCACGGATAATACTCTTGCTGTTACTCGAGTATTGGAACAGCATGGTATCCCTTGCTGTCTGGTTGGTATATCTGCCCTTGTTTTCTACGGCGCTGGCAGAGTTCGTGAGCTAAGTCACTCAGGAGCTCTATCTCCCAACTTCTTCAACAGAAACTGATATAATATACTATCTCATGTTGCAGGACTGGGAAATTTGTGTTCCAACAGAGCTTGTGGACCAGGCAGCAGAGTTACTACAATCAGAACCATACACAACACAGTATCGCCTAGTCAAACCATGGCCCTATTACAGTCCCTGCTCCCTTATCCATACATACCACCGGTTTAAAAGCAGAGGGATTAATCATTACTTCTTCATTGTTCCTTCAATTGACATGCATATTGACTGTCACCCTTCCAACTTCACACGCAGCCCCAAAGGGTTACCGTATCCCAAGCTGGATGTCTTTATTCAAAGCTGTTTAGACACCTGTGACATATTACAGCTTTGCGATGTTATTGACGGAAGCAATGTTTCAGAAGAATGGGGTGAGAATAATCTTAATCTTAAGGGTACTAACGATGTAGAATGGGCCAAAGAAAAGAATAAAAGAGGAAAAGAGTTTGGCGG
The DNA here is from genome assembly GCF_003184525.1 of Aspergillus sclerotioniger CBS 115572. Taxonomy (NCBI): domain Eukaryota; kingdom Fungi; phylum Ascomycota; class Eurotiomycetes; order Eurotiales; family Aspergillaceae; genus Aspergillus; species Aspergillus sclerotioniger. The sequence goes on along the minus strand of NW_020291000.1, from coordinate 142,048 downwards.
CAAGTGGGCTGATTCTGTATTTGCCTGGGAAGGACCGAAAGATAAACGGGAAATGTGGCTGTCATTAGTGCGTACCAAGGAAAACAGGTTGGACTGGACAAAACCTAAGGATGTCTTTATAACTCAATATCGTGTTAAAGGGTCGCCGGATCCCTGGACAGAGCTATCTGACATGTCTTAATTGTTTATTATTCCGGGAACATAACAAGTGTGAGCTGGAAAAAAAAACATTTTAATAAAGTAAACTTAAGATAATTTATGTAAAAAAGTTATCACTACCATTATTTTCTTAATCACGTATCAGTGCCCGGACCTTAGAAAACTTGCATCTTATATATACTAGAGTTTATTCAAAAAAATATGATTATAGATATACTGATTTTGTATAAGTCAAAGTTATCAAGCAGCCTGAGTCGCAGTCCTAGATTTCACGGGTCTAGCTGTGTACACTCGCATGGCTTGAGCGCATATGTCGAATGGAATAAACATGAATGGCTGCTGTTCGTGTGGCTTCGGTAGTATAATCGCTAACTGATCATTGTGGCCGTCCTCCACGGCTCTTACGACAGCTTCTGCAAAGGTCTTCAGGGAGAGTCAGTGGGAGAACTAGCGGGCCTTGGCGAAGGACGCCATTAGTCTTGAAAGTTGGAACACTACAAACGCTCTGCTGAATGAGAGTGGAGGCCGTACCTTGGTCGACCTTGATGGAGACTGTCTGCTCAATTTCCCCTGCCTGAGTCTCCTACTGTGTGCGTGGGGATGCACCGGCTTGTCCTTCCAAGCCCGCTATGAAAGTTATGAAAGTTAGGGGAAACCTTCAATTTCAACATTCAACAAAACTCGAGAACTCACATTCTAGGGTAGGTACGAGAGAATTCCTGGAGCCAGCTTCAACTTGAGGGACGCAGAAAGTTATTGCCAGAGAGGAAAGCGCTGGAGAGTCCAACGAGCCAGCCTGGGAGGCAATATAATCAATGAGAATTGTTCTGCGCTCGGCATTAAGCTGAACGACCCTGTCTTTCCCAAGACTAGCGGAAGATAACATAACCATAGAACTCCCAGCTGCACGTAGTACATCGTATAGAAATTCTTGATACACTTTGAATGGGCGTTGAGATTGTGGCGTGGTCATCACACGAACTGCGGAAGATACGAGCTTCGACCTCTTGTTGTCTAGTCGTCCAAGGATCTTGATATCCTTGGAGACTTTGAGAATTCTCTCACAAACTTCTCGTATTTCCGACAGCATAAGTGCGCAGAGGAGGTGAATTGTTCGGGGGCTTTTATGAGGTCTTAATGATAACTTCATGATCAGTTTCCCCAAGGCCAGTGTTGGTGCGGGGTAAGTACTGCCATCGAGTAGCCCAGGTCCCCAGCCAGGTCAACCACTCAGTGGCTGATCTGATAAGTATAAGTACTGTTTCATGAAATCGCGTTCGTTATGTGGGCCATGCAGCGATATTTTCAAGGCCTTAACGTCCACTTAAGATAGCTTTGTGGCTATTTAATGAATATAAATGTACAATCCAATACAAGCTGGAATGCATGATTGCCCAGTGGTCGGCCAATGCAAGAGCTACAGTACTCTTGAAGGAAGGAACTCCAATTCCACCAAGTAACTCTGCCAGAGATTGTGAGATGGACTGAGCTTTGAAGCGACATAGACTTCTTGACCTGGAAGGGCCGAAAAATCCAGGCCAAATAATCGAGTAGACTTGCAAAATACCAACAAACGCTGGACTTCTAATTTGTTGACTCTAACTTGGATTTGAGGGAACAAATTGTTTCCAGAAATGCGTCATCCATCACATAGTTACTGTCTGGTGTATGAAAGTAGGTCAGAGTCTGGAATCATGTGCAGAAGTCAAGATGGAGATTCCATTCTAGGACATCGTGCAAATACGCCAAAGCCCCTGCAGGCCCCATCAATCAATCTCTGCCCAGGGCATCGACCTGCACTCGTGCTTCTAACGGGCTTTCTCCGATATCCCCCTGGTGCTTGACGCTCTCTCGAACAATAGTAGATAGTAGCTAGAACCCAGAGTTTCTCCGATCCGACTTCCAGCAACCAGAGTTACACAAGGTTTGTGACACCGGAATTGCTTTTAGAGTTGGTCGTTCGACTTACCGGGGCCCTCTTTTTCTTCCTAGTCAATAGTCACATTGAACGTCAAACCTGCATCGCTACCATCGCTAGGCAGATAGATATCTATGAAGGAGCCATCCTCCTGGCCGGGAAGTCTCCACCTCGACGGGTTATCGCAGCCGCTTACCTCACCGACGAAGGGGACGTGCGCCGGTCATAAGGCGTTATGAACCTTATGCAAGGAACTGGCAATCCTGGACAATCACAATATGAAGTTATGAACCCCTCGTGGACACCGACCGCTTCTATCGTACGAGAGATATGCTAGGGGGAATTATGGATTCTTCGGTGGAAAATCCGGGGCAAGAGGTTAGACTCCATCGGGATGATGTCTTTCCCGAAAAACAGGGAACAGAGAGAAATGCTAATTTGTGAGGAAAGGGAAAAAAAATACGAGAAAAAAATAAGAAAAAAATCCAGTCCAAAATAAAAACAACGACCAGGACCAGCGGGTGATGCCGATAGAGCCGAGCTCCAGCAGATGACTTTCCGGCAGCCGTTTGCAGCCAATGACGAGGTCGCGCCCGACACTGTCGCATTGCAAATTAATTTCATGACGATGATCCAGCACTCTGCAGTCTGCATTTCCCAGGAACTTGAGTCATCGGCGCGTGCTTAGCTCGAATGAATTCTTGGCCAGGACGCCCTGGAGATGGGACTAGGTGGACTATTGCCTGAGCAGACGGTCGACCTTCCAATCATCCTTCAAGGCGGCTTTTTCTCGATCCGCGCCCTACCGATTTTCTTCTCAGCAATTCCCAACTCTCATTTCTACCTCCCCTGGTGCATTATTAGTAGTCTGGCTCTACTCCCTCTTCTTCCTTTCTCGGCTACTCTGTATTCCTTCTCGAATTGACCCCGCATCGTATCCTCCAGCGACTGTCAATCTCGTTTAATTTCCTCCCAATCCCGAGTCCCGACTAGTCCTCGCGTCGGTCCTCGATCTCCTTCCATAGCCACCTCGAGAAATACTTAATTGTCATTATCGAGAGACGGAGACCTTCCAGATTGACGGGGCCTTTTCAGGTAGCTGTACGGAAGAAGAAACAAGCGGTCACCTACGTGCCTTTCAGTCTATCGCCAAAGGAGGGAGTTCTTCAGGAAGGTATTCAACCGAGGAAAGCGCTGCGGAACCATAGGTATAGCGCAAGGAAGCGACGGCCCTCCACTTGTGATTCTACAAGATCGGTCAGCAATGGCAACGGAAATGCAGTCGTTTTACACCCCCGCGACCACACATATCTCCTCCCACGCGCCGGCTGCAGTGGACGAACTGATCACCAAATACTCTTCTACCATAGCAACTTCGACCTCACCCGGTGCAAGTCATTTGCCCATGAAGAACCCCCGCCGCAACATCTTGCAGCGGTTTGCCGACCGTATCCTTTTGGAATACTATCGCTACGAGGTCACGTTCGGACTCTATGTGATGACACCAGGGGAGAAGCTGGTGGCTAACACTTTTGTGATTGTCGTCCTGTCCCTCTTGTTCTGGGCCCTGCTCGTTTATTTCCCCGCGCTGCTCTACCAGAAGCTTAGCCGTCTCGTGTGGCTTTTGACCGGCCACAGCAGCGAGGAGATGAGTGCTGCCTTGGGGATACTCGACTCCCACGTGAACTCGATATCCACGCCCTCTAGCTGAGCCAGACGCTTGAAACCGGGCCGAGGAGGTTGCATGAACCACATCATGACTATATTATTTCACTCCTTTTGGTTTGAATTGCTTTTTGGTATAAACAACAGGGTTTGTTGTGATGGTAAGCGCAGTTGACTTATTAGCTGGGGCATGGGGTGCTGACGCGCGAGGGCTCTGACAGATCCTCGTTGTATATTCGATTTCTTTGATGGCGTTGCAAGGCGTTCCGGGACTATGATCGACATTAGCGCGTGTCGCGCACAGACTTAATGAACTGAACGGAAGACATCGATTTTAATGCGAACACGCGGACCATGCGTGTAGGACAAGAACTATGTTGTGTTCCAATCCGATAGAGATGGAAATACCCGCCCTTCGGACGAGCTGGGGACTCGCGTTTTGGCTTCTTTTCTCATGGTTGGCTGGTGGGTGGTATAGTCTGCCGTTGGAGCAGCCGGTTGGGATGGGATGGATTCCACACGCGAATCGATGTACAGAGGAAACTCGTGCGGGTTAGTGAATGGTATTGTTAAATGTCTCGTAATGCTTAATGTCAAATATGAAGTGCGTCTGACTGCTCTGCATGCGCACCCGACCTATCAGTAAGGGGTCTGTGTTTCCCCAGCATGTGTACGAAGCATGCGTAGACACGAGTGTTTGATCATGTTGATGGCGGGGGACATGAGGGCCAGGCTGGCAAGGGTCGTCACGACAACACGAGTTGGTGGAGAGGAGAGCGCGCCAAGTACCAACGAGGGCCCCAGCCACAGCGCGCCCACCGCGTGCCCACAGCGCAGCCTACCTTAATATTGATTGTTGTGTATTGTGATGGGACACCGCCATGATGCTGTCATGGGAATGATGGCCGCGGGCGTGCGTGGCCTGCGGGACGAATGCTCAGTCATCGGGGAGAATCCGTCCGAACTCGCAGCTTACGACGAGGCGTTTGGAGATCGGCGCCCAAAAATAGTGGCCCGCCGAGACTGAAAACCGCCTGCCTAAACCTCATCCTGCGTCCCCTGCTCCATCTCAAATTCCATATCTGACGACACACCGGCGTTTCGTTCATTTGTCCCTCATATTCCTCGGTGGATTTGGTGGAAGCCCACGTTTCTCCCCCAAATTGCTCGAATCCTTTCAGTCGTTGGATCGTTGGGGGCCATTGCTTTGAACTCGATCCTGTCAGGGGCATTCTTTGCTCGTGTTAATTGGTTTCAGCCCTGCTCGCTCTCCGCGCCAAACGTGCCGTCATCTCAGTTGGTCGACCCCTGCCAACCAACCTTCGCAGAAGAAATATCCCATTCCACGTCTATTCCACTCTGATCGGTCTGGAAATCTCGGCCTGGCAATCGCACGCGTCCAGTCATCGCATTGATTGGTAAACGAGCGTCCCTTTTGTGCCTTTCGCCGGCCTGGCTGTCAATTCAATATGGCGGCGAATAGTTACTACCACGGCGCATACAGCAGCAATCCGCCCTCCTACGAACAAGCCAATCCTCAGATCGATCGCATATCGACCCCAGGTCATCCCGACTTCAGCACACATCCTTACCAGCCTACGACCTCCGATCCCCAACTCCATAACAGTCAGCAATCTTTCGGTTCCGACCAAGCATATGCGACCGGCGGGAGGCTGAGCGACAATGATCGATATGCGGAGAATATCCCTCTGAAGAGCAATCAGTACGCCAACGGGTCCCCGCCGCCCAACTGGATGCACCAACCTACGCATTATTCGCCCACGCCCGAGGAGATCGAACCGCCGGTCGCTCCAACAGCGCGAAGGAAGAAGAAGGGTTTTTTCAACAAGAAGATCGCTTGGGTGACATATACGTTTACGTTGGTTCAGATCATTGTGTTTATCGTGGAATTGGTGAAGAATGGTATGTGAGCAAATCCGATTGGTACCCCGAAATTGAGCTGACGTCTCTGCAGCTCAACTCACAGGCTCTCCTATCGAGACGAAACCCTCGTTCAACGTGATGATCGGGCCCTCCCCGTATGTGCAGATCTACATGGGATCGCGGTACACGCCGTGTATGAAGAACGTCCCTGGCATCCAGAATGCGAATGAAACGATTCTATTTCCTTGCCCGAATGCGACCACGTCGACGGCCGCCTGCACGCTGTCCGAGTCGTGTGGCTTCAATGGTGTCCCGAACCCTCACCCGGGGGGCTCTCTTGACGACCGACCGGAGCCCAACCAATGGTTCCGCTTCATTATTCCCATGTTCATCCACACGGGATTCGTTCATATCGGCTTCAACTTAATTGTGCAGTTAACCATGGGGGTCGACATGGAGCGGATGATTGGCTGGTGGCGGTATTTCCTGGTTTATGTGGCCAGTGGTATTTGGGGCTTCGTGCTTGGAGGCAACTATGCCGGGCAGGGCGAAGCGTCGTGCGGCTGCTCCGGTGCGCTCTTTGGCGTCCTCGCTCTTTTTATTTTGGATCTCCTCTATACGTGGAAGGACCGCCCTTCGCCCTGGGTCGAATTGATCATCATGATCTTGGGTATCGCTGTCTCATTTGTGTTGGGACTTTTGCCGGGGTTGGATAACTTTGCCCACATTGGAGGATTCATCATGGGATTGGCTCTGGGTTTGTGCCTTCTTCGCTCTCCCAACGCGCTCCGGGAGCGGATTGGCCTTGCGCGGAACCCGTATGTGGCCATGAGCGGCGGTGCTGGCACGCCCACGGCAGAGGACACCCAGAAGGTGGCGTCGGGACCTAGCCTGGTCGACTTTCTGAAAGGACGGCGCACGCGCACGGGTGCGGGCGCCAACAACAAAATGAACCCGGTGAACTTCTTCCGAGGGCGCAAGCCACTGTGGTGGGCATGGTGGTTGGTGCGCCTAGCAGCGTTGGTCGCGGTGCTGATCGGCTTCATCCTGCTGATCATCGACTTTTACAAGTATCCCAAGTCCAACTGCTCGTGGTGCTACCGTCTGAGCTGTCTGGTGAGTCATTTGCTTCCTTTCTATTGACTATCTACTAACTGTGTCTAGCCTGTCAATGGATGGTGTAAAGATAGCGAATTAACGACGACAAAAACTTCTTGAGGATGCTTGGGCTTGGATCTAGCTATTTCGTCACTGTTTTATATTGGACTGGCATATGGTTTTGGTTCTGGATATCCCTTGCAAATTCGATATTACATATCGAGGCTTCAGTACATCAAGCGGCGTTTGGAGAGGTCTGCTGTAGCTTATGCCAGCGTCATGTTTATACTAGGTAGGGATGGCCGTCCCATGAAATGCATTATGAATCGACTTTTTGCTCGACTGTTTGATAGCAACGTAGCCGCCAAGCCACGATCTAAATATAGACATGTGATCTGCATCGTGGCGGTGCTGTCCCGTACGGTAATGCAATACCGCTGGTGCCTCAGATCTCCCCGAGATCCATCCATCCTCCGCCTCCCTCCTCACCTGGTGAATTCTCATTCCGCTCGCTGTGATTCTAGATCTTTGCTACTAGATTCCTTGCTTGTATTCTGTATATTGTTTTGTTCATCTCGTGCCCGTCGTTGACGTCTCCACCACCCTGTATTCACTTGCTATCGCCATGATTTGAAATCGTCGGTCAGCAACGTGGATGTCCTCTAGCCATCGACGCCTTTATACCAGCACCAATTGACATGGCAACGCTGGCAACCTCACCTCCATCATCGCCCTCGTGGCCTAAACGACGACCCCGAGCATGGGCCCTTCGCATTGAACGCTATTGCTGCACCGCAGCGTCTTTCTTCCCCCTGGCCTTTGTCTACAGTTTGACGACATGGGCTGTCTGGGTCGAGGCCAGTGTGGGCTTCAAGCCTTGCGACAGTGCTTGGATTGGTCAGTCTTACTTTTGTCATTTTCTACCTTTCGTTCTTTACTTACCGGTCACGGGTAATAGGCCTGCCCAGTTCATTCCTCGGAATCTTCCTTTACATCTGCCTTAATGTATCCTACAGTGTCGCCGTTTTCACCGATCCCGGATCTCCCCTCAACCCCAGCGGCCGTGGTCAACATGAATACAGCGCGCTTCCTGTGACCGAGTTACCGCAATATACCGCCTACACGGTGAGTTCGACGGGCGGGTCCCGGTTCTGCAAGAAATGCCAGTGCCCGAAACCGGACCGGGCGCACCACTGCTCGACGTGCAAGCGTTGCGTGCTGAAGATGGACCACCACTGCCCGTGGCTGGCGACCTGCGTCGGACTGTACAACTACAAGGCGTTCCTGCTGTTTCTGATATATACGTCGATCTTTTGCTGGGTGGATTTCATCGTGGCGGCGCTGTGGATATGGACGGAGATGCTGGACGACAGTAAATACATCGATGTTGATAAGATGCTGCCGATTAATGTGGTGCTGTTGGCGGTTCTGGGTGGCATCATCGGGCTGGTGCTGTCCGGATTTACTGTCTGGCATATCAGCCTGGCGCTGCGGGGCATCACGACGATCGAGTGCCTGGAGAAGACGCGATATGTATCGCCGTTGCGGAAAGCGCTGGATCGCCACCGCTACGACCAGCTGCTAGGGAGCGAGGGAGGCGACCGGGAGGGGTTGAGCCACCGTCTACAGGACTACGGGGGACAGATCCTCGATGCCCATGCGAACGCGATCCCGGGTGTGACGCGGGCTGAAGAAGGGGAGGAAGAGGTTCCGTCCGGTGGATCCGAGACTCGGATGACGCCGGCTCAACAGGCGCTGTCGCGGTCGTATGCGGAGATGGAGCGGCAGCGCGAGCACGAGCGGTACCAAAACTACCTAGACGAGGAGGACAGCGAAAAGATGCCGCACGCGTTCGACCTGGGATGGCGACGCAACTTGCGGCATTTGTTCGGTGATCGTCCGCTGTTGTGGCCGGTGCCGGTGTGTACGACCTCTGGCGATGGCTGGCACTGGGAACCGAGTGTGAAGTTCATGGAGGCCCGCGATCGGGTGCGCCAGCGACGCGAGGAAGATGCGGCGCAACAACAGCAATACCACCGGGATCTGTACCAGCGCAACATGAACAACAGCCAGGCATGGATGGGAACGGACCGGGCAGCGACCTGGACGCCGAGCCAGCCGCTGGACGTGGTACGCGACCCGGAGCGCCCGGACACGGGGGTGTCGATGAAGACGCTGCCTCCGATGTCACCGCGACCGCGGCCGGGCGAGGAAGTGAGCGACGAGGAGGATACCCGAGGACAGGGGGAGGATGAATGGCGAAACTGGGATTAATAGAGCCAGACAGGGTACGGAGTATATATGTACATGTATAGTTAGCACGGAGTAAGGTGTTGATAATTGATGACGATAATGATGCGAAGGCATGTATGCCTGAATCGACAGGCAACAACCACATCAAAGGCCAACTGGCCTATCCTTCCCCCTCTCCCATATACATTCATTCACCTCCACCTCCACCTCCCCTCATTCCTACTACTCCATCAACACTTCCCACCCCAACCACCCCACCCCAACCCAAACCACCAAATCCCACCAAAGAAAAAAAGAATGACAACCTCAACAAAACGCCTCCTCCGCGAAGCCACCGAACTCTCCACCCACCCCTCACCCTACTTCCACGCCGCCCCGATCTCCGACACCAACCTGCACGACTGGCACTTCACAATCCAAGGCCCCCCGTCTCCCTCCCCCTACGCCAACGGTCTCTACCACGGCCGAATCGTCCTTCCACCAACCTATCCCCTCCGTCCACCTTCCTTCCGCTTCCTGACTCCCTCCGGCCGCTTCGAAGTCAACCGCGAAATCTGTCTCAGTATCTCGGGCCACCATGAGGAAACATGGCAGCCGGCTTGGGGGATCCGGACGGCGTTGATTGCCCTGAGGAGCTTTATGGATGGGGATGCGAGGGGCCAGGTGGGCGGGTTGGATGTCGGGGCGGAGGTGAGAAGGAGGTATGCGGTTGAGAGTCGGGCGTGGAGGTGTGACGGGTGTGAGTTTGTGGGGGGGAGGGAGTTGGGCGGGGTTATGGCGGAGTGGAGGGGGGTTTGTAGGGAGAGGGGGGTTGAGGTTGGGGTGGAGGAAGAGGAGGGGGTGGAGAAGGAGAGTGATGAGGGGATGAGGGGGGAGAAAGAGGAGGAGAAGGAGAAGGAGAAGGAGGATGAACCCTCGGTGCTGGTCGCGGAGGGGGATGGATCTGCTGAGACTGGAGTTGGGGATGGGGATGGGGATGCGAATGCGAATACAACTGCAGATGCACCTATATCTATGGCTAGAGGTACAGCTACCTCTGCACCTTCACCACAGACAGAGACACAGACAGAACCACAACCACAGCCACAAACTGTCACACCAACACCTACACCTACTACAACAACTACACCACAACCACAACACCAACCTATACCCACACCAACAGCAGCACCAACAGCACCATCCCAAGAAACCCCCTGGCTCGACCGCGCCATCATCGGGGTACTCATCGCCCTGGCAGTAATGATTCTCCGCCGTCTCGCTCGCGAAGACATGGAGTAACCCTCCTATCTACCTGCCTACATATTTTCCTTTTCACATTCCACAACCACAAAGGGGTTCATCTTTTATCATACTCGATCATCTGAAATGAGCGAGCGAGCGGGCAAATGGTGTTTAGGTTGGCGTTATGTTTCGGGAGGGGGGGAGTATGTACTGTATCTTGTACTTTTATTAGGGATTAAAATAGGTGGAATTTCAATTCGGTTTTATGTTTATTATTATGTTTGTGATGGTGAGTGGGAGGTGGGAGGTGGGAGGTGGGGGTGTAGTGTAGTGTAATGTTAAATGGGTGGTGGTTGGGTTTGGAATGAGATGAGAGATAAAAGGGTTAACGAGTTGGATCTTGTGGATTTATTTTGAAGTACTATGTGGAGGTGATATAACTGACATTTGGTACTTCCGGTTGGATCCCAGATGGAGGGAGTCGAGTGGATACTATAGAACACCAATGGCTGAATTACATTCGCTGTATAGTTCAGGCATCCTACTGTGTCATTACACCAGTGCTATGTACTCTCATAATGAATAATTACAGTTCATCCCAAGACCATCCACCACCATTCTTGAACCATCCATCCTGCTTGGTCCTCTGTTCGCTCCTGCTCCCCTTGCTTTTGCTCTCCCTCCAATCGTGCCACTCCAACCCCCTCCAACCACTCCAACAGTAACTGCACCTCCCATCCGCCCATCGTCGGCTTCACCATCCCCGCGATCGCGCTCGCGCTGATCCCCGGCCGCGTTGCCACGCATCCGACCACCGCCGCCACTGCCATGTCCCACAGCACCCGCACAAACTCCCCATGGATGTCGTACCACAGCGGTACCTTCGCCGGCAGCTGCGTGGCTGCGTCGATGCCCTCCGGTGGACGCGGAGCTGTAAGGTGGCTGGTCTTCTCCTGGATAGGGTTCCCGTACACGTACGAATTGGCGGGCCGCACCTCCACGGGAAACCGCAGTTTGCCCTTGTCGATCTGCCGCGTCAGGTATCCCCCATCTGTCAGTCCGTACTTCTCGCGCGGTGCATCACGCGGTTGTAACACCACCCGCCCCGCAGCAAACAGGTTGATCACAACGAGCATGTCTCCGTCATCCGCGTTGTAATCAATGTCCAAGTACCCCTGCCCGAGAAAGGCCGGGTCCAAAATCTCCGTTTTGAATCGCTGCGCGCGTCGCAGCTCCGTACTTTCGATCACACGCCGCTTTCCTAGCGTCAACAGGAAGTGCTCTGTCACGTCGTAGTTCCGGCCAGGGGTGATGCGTCCCCGATTACCCATGGAAAGGGCGCGTTCCGTCACCAATGACTGCAACGCTTGCTGCACAACATGTTCTCCAAAGCCCTCCAGAGCCTGTCGCGCGTCGCCGGGGCGATATGTCTCTTCCGGGGTCACGACGTTGGCCCGCACCCATGTCTTCGCAACGTCCAGGCGCGACAGCTCATCTCGGCGCGGTTGAGGCCGGGGCAAATGATCGGACAAGGGCGCAGCGAATGGAACACTGGCGATGAGCGCCCGCTTACGGCTCAACGTGACTGATTGAGTGGCCTGGTATAGTTCATCCAGTGGCACACCCGGTTCCTGTCGCAAATCAAAAACGCTGTCAAACTGCTCCCGCGTTGCTGGCAGGTCTGGCAGCTTCTCAAACCTGGGTGCATCCAGTTGCGTGTTCGCCCACTCAACCACCCCCTCCCAGTCATACGCTTCGAGGTCGTCGTAGTCAATCGGGGGTACCTGGTCATTGGCATAGGCTTCGATGAATCGCTCCTGGAAATCACCCTGCAGCTTGGCGATCTGCAGCCGGTATTTGTTAAGAACCCCCTTCGCTCGGCCAATGACAAAGGCTGGGTCCAGATCGGGAAAGCAGCAACAAAGAAGGGACCAATCGATCAAACGAGCATCAGCACCCCCGGCTAAACTGCGCACGGCGACAATCGCCGCGATGAACTGCTGGACGAGGGTCTGCGGCATTTGCGCAACAAGGCGGCTACGACGGGCTGGCTGGCGCGGCCCGGCTTGGGCTGAAGCATACCGATTCTCGTCGGTAGCCAGGCTCTCGTTCAACTTGGCAAGACGACGGTGCTTTGGCTCCATAGAAGGTTCAGAGCGTCGACGCCGAGGTTGGGTGACCTGGTGTTCAACGCGCGCTTTCTGTCGTGTCATGGGGATCCGCGGTATCGCCATCCTCCCGGTTTGCTCGTCCACGTCGAACCGGATGTCACCGTCGATACCTGGAGTCTCCATGTCCTGAACGGTCTGGTTGATATACAGTAGGTCTGAGCTCTTCCGACGGAGCAGATCTTCATTGTTGAGCTCCCACTTGAGAATGACATTGTTGTCCCGGAAGAACCGACGTGACCGCGGGTCGGATTTCCCAGTATAATCCATGGTACGTCTCCGCGTCTGGCTGAAGATATCATCGAGAGAATGCGGCAACTCCGAAGGCATATGATGACCTTTCTTTCTGGCGGCCGCTTTCGCACGCTCTTTGGCAGCCTGCAGAGCCGGAATCCCGGCTTCCGTACCGAAGGTTCCAGTGGTGGGGTGGAAAGTAGATTTCGTATTCATCAGCATTGTGTACGGTGCGATGGAGGACCAAAGACGCCTCATCTTGCGAAGAGAAGCCAGGCCTGCCTCGGCCCGCCGTCTTTGCCCTTGCCGAGTCCCATCCCCCATGCGCTCTGGTCGGGAAATTGATGTTACTCCGTGTGCATTGTCTTTGGTCGAGCGGCGACGGAACGTCATCAGTCGGACGATTTCAGATCCATCTGCTGCATCAAGGTCATAGTCATCTCCCATACTCAGCCGCTGCAACAGTTCGGTTCGCAACATGTTGTGTCGGCGTCTTTCCACGGCTCGGACCACTGCTGGCTTCTGGTGTAGCTGGACCGTCACACTGCGTTCAACAGGGAGCTGAGAAAGTTGTTTCATGTCCTTGCGTGGGGTGCTCCGATTGCCATTTTTCGAAATCTCAGGGTCGATTTCAACATTGGGCGGGAAGTAGTATCGACTCGCGGCCAGCATCTTCTTCTGCATGTCCAGGATCAAAGGGTCATCGGGCTGCATATCAGCTTTGTACATGATGCTTTTGGTCACCATCACCCCCTTGCTGTCTCTACCACTAAAGGTCAACTGGCGGACCTTGCCACTATCGATCATCGTTTTCACGACTGTCCTGATTGTGCGCAGATCGGGGATTTCTTTATGACGTTTCTTCTGCCATGCTGTCATGAATGGATACCAGACTTCTGTACCCATAGGATATGCGCCACCAGCTTGCTCTAGAATATCCATTACGATTGACCTCCGGAGGACAGCGACTGATCCACCCTTCTCTGCAAAGATCCGTCGCTTTTTGGTCGACGTTTCCGGTGTTCCTGTGGTTTCAATCATTTTCTCGGGCGCCGTTTCGGAAGGGGGCACAGAAGGGCCGGGGTGGCTTTCAGCCAGGTTTTGGCGTTGAGCCGCGTCTGTTTTGGCGACATCTGAAGCTGCATTGGCCACGGGAATGTTATCGAGAAGCCCTTCTGCCGTCGTTGATGCAGGATGGCTGTCTGCTTCAGTTGCGATTGGGCCAACCGGTATACCCTTGCCACCCCGCAAGCCTCGTCCGGAGCGTGTTCTCTTCGATGGCGTTTCGATGTCGGCCCCAGTGCGAATGGCAGGCTCATCGTTGCCGCCTTGTGTCAAAGCTTCGGTCGAAGGAACATCATGCGTAGCACGATCATTCGTAGGAGTGTAATTCTGTTCTCGGAGCTGCGGTGATATAACCCTTTTCCTTTTCGTTCTCCTGGGTGAGACCTGCATACTTTCAGGTTCGCGTTCATGTGCCTCGGCAACCGGCAGGGTATCTTGCGAATCACCATTGACTTCCTCGACACGACGCTGCTTTGAAGCACTTCCGGGTCCAAGCAATGTATCTGAGCCAAGATGCCGCAGCCTTCTTTTAGACCCCCGGACGGGACTACCTAGCGAGGTTAGTGGCTCGGGGCTATCCCCATCAATTGCAGGCATGGATGGAGGCTGTGCGCTGTCCCGGAGAGGGGACTCTCTCGCAGAGACGAAATCACTGTCGGAACCAGCTGCCTCTTTCTGGAACCAAGGAAGTGAAGCCAGCCTTGGTGTCCTGAATACAGCAATCCGGCTGACCGCTGGACGTCCCTGCCTTTTACCAGCCGGTCGCCGTCGTCCACGCGGGGTGATGTACACCCCTGGGCCGGTGCGTTCAAGAAGCAGGACGCTATACTCCGTCCACGTTGCGTCCAATCCGAGAGCCTCGAGCTTCTCTTTTTCAGACATGCCTCGGAAAGCGTCGGGATCTTGCTTCAACTTCCTTGGGCGCCCTTTCGGTTTAACACTAGGCGCATCGCCCATCTCAGTATCGGATGCATCCCGGCGTTCGTTTTTCATCCTAACCGGCGTAGCACCAGGGTGTGCTGGGGGATTGTCTGAACCTCGGATGCGTTGGTGTATTGTGTATGTTCCATCCTTCAGGCGTGCCGCTACAGCATCGCTGCTTGAAAATATGTAATTTGGCGGTTTCACCACCGTTATACACTCCAGAAGAGTGGCATGACCGTTCTTCAAAACCTCTTTTCTAGGGATAGCGAGGGGCAGTCCGTACTCATCAAGTTCAGGGACAGCATCTACAGGGGGAATACGGACACTGTTCGACTTGATCTTTTTCGGGGCAAATTCAACCGCCTCCCACACTGCTTCTCCGGAGTCGACGATCTGCTTGAAGTTCGTTGCGGTATAATGGACATAGTGAGTGATAGTCCGCTGAAGTGCCGTATCTCTGACGATAGCGAGATGGCGCAGATGCAGAGGCTGAGATAGCTGCCAGCATTCCACAAGACGGCTCACTGCATTCTCCAAAGGTCGTCGGAAGTAGCTGCCAAAACAGGCCCTCAAAATCCCCTTTATATTTCAATCAATGTCTGTTCTGCTCTTTCTAGTTATCTGACAGACGCTTACCTGGTTGGTAATCCCGCTAGTCCCTGTTTGATCAACAGTTTCAATGATCAGATTATGGATGTTCCTATCTGCAGTCCAAGAGGGAAGAATTCGGCCAGCCTCTTCTACTGCATCACTCTTCACAGGGCCAAGTGAGCCACCATACTCCGGCTGCAACGCGCCTGGTGATGTGCCATCCTGCTCAAGATCATCCTCGATGTCGACATTGTCTTCCTGCTCCAGATTAGAGAATATGCCTCGACTAAATTCGTTGAAGAGCTCAAAGTCTCTTTCCGTTGGCTCACGAATGAGCATGACACAAGGGTGGAACTTCTTTATAGTTTGCGCATATTGGGACAATGCTCGGACACGCTTCAGGACTCCTATGCGCTCGAATTTCCGTAGCGCCCGAGATAGGATCCTCCAGCGCCAATGATCTGCAAACCCGAGCTTCTCCTTGAGATCATTGCGGGAAATAATCTGGTACTCCTGGAGGATCTCGAAGAGCCGGTCGGTGAACTCCCTGAAATCAATCATGTTATCACCCCGTACTGTCGTCTCTGAATCCTGGCCAGCTTGTCTGTCCTTGAGGTGCTCCGGTGACAAAAACTTGCGCAGGGTACAAAGGCTCGTCCGGGTGGACTTGACTTGGATCGCCCGTTTCTCGATGTAGCCCTTTTTCTGCAGAAGATCCGTTCGCTTGGGAACCGAACGTTTGTCCTGGCCACTAACTTTGACAAGCTCTGTTTGGGCAATGCCTTTGTGCTTTCGCGATGCAATGATAGAGAGCAGGGCAAATTCAGTCGGAAAGACCTTGGTTTCATCCGGTCCATGACCGGTGACTGCGAGCCAGGTTCGCTCTTCGGATACGAAGACCCGGGTGGGATCTGCCTCCGCATCTTGGAGGCTGAGATGGTTCCCTTCTCTATCTTTGCCAACGGAGACTTCCGGGTTCCTCATCAACCAGGACCAGACCTTCTCCTGGAACCGACGGTCCACGGCGTGAGCGCGGGTTGCATCTTGCGCAGCCTTGGCATAGAAGGTCTCGATGAAGGTTAGTATATCAGCCGGAGTCGCACCTGATGTACGTTAGTTGGGTGATGGGATGCTTCTAAGGCCAATCGCATGACAGGTCGATTGAGTTCATGCAGGTATCCAGCGGCAACGTTTGCTGTGGAAAGAACGAGAGCTGATGTTCGCGGGGTCCAATCAGACGGAGGCCGGATGCAGGGGTGGGATAGCTAGTGTCGACCGGAGAAAAAAAAAGGGCGACTGACCTTGATCACCGCAGAGAGCAATCTCCGCGAGGAGAAAATCAATCAGTTCTCGTAGACTAGGGGCCATCTTCACCCGCGTCGGCGTCGACTCCGTGCATGCAAAAATTCGTCCCACGGGGTTCGACGTCAATCCATCACCTAGACAACGGATAGACGAGCAGGGTGAGCCGAGGAAATGAAGGGGATGATTCAAAGACAGAGCGCGATTCGAACCAGCGTCGCGGAGGAAAAACGAAGTCGAGGCCGAAGGCGGCGGGGGTGGCGGGGCCGTCACGTGGTGGCCAGAATCCTCCAGGATCTATCACGTGTTGCGCCGGTCTGCACTTCCCCCATTCCCACAATAATTTTATAGAGCGATAGCTTCCTAGACATTGGCATGGACAATGCTGCTAACTGCATACAGTACGAGAATAGTAAGGAGGGACAAAGTCGGTTAGTAGCGACAACCCGTCAATGGCAAGCCTATGCCTGCAATTGCATCAAGTAGTCTGGTGCCCAGTTTAGGTCAGCATAGGCATTTGGTATCACAGTCGCCAACAAAATTGAAGTATTCGGATACAGGTTATTCGAATGGGAGAGAAAGATAAATAATAATGAGTGAATATGGTTTCGTCATTATCAAGGTAGTAACCATTCTTCAAGTCCGTATCTACGTGGGAGCTAATCACGCAGGAATATCTTCGACAGCGGAAGAGTCACCTATTGCGTATGTGAGATTGCGAAGCATATTAACTCACATATAAATCACTTGCCGTGTCGTGCTTTCTTGACAAGCACCGGTTCATTGGTTGCTGTGGCCGGCCTCTTCTTACCCTTGGTTTTCTCTTCAGCCGTGGGAGATGTGGAAAGGTTATGCGAAAGTTTCTTTCTTTGATTTGCCGCTTTGAAAAAGTTATCCCGCTGCTCTTTGGCCCAGTCACGAGCATTTCGGAATGCGGTGACCCCTTGTCTGTATGATTCAAGGCCATCAGCCAGGTAAAAAGAATGGACTTGTGTCATGATATATTTCGGTTGGCCGCCATTTGCAGACTCAATCCAATGATGGACGTATATTTAAAGCCTTCCATTAAAGAAGATCGCGCTTAATGTATAGGCATTGTGATCATGTACCGGATTCTCTCGTTGGGCGGTTTGAAGTGTTCAGATTGCGCGGGCTCCCAGAGCACCTTCATAGCATGCTTTGAGCTTGGCCATTGGATATTTCCATGGACTTTGGAGCTCGAAGAAGAGTCAAGAAATCAGAAATGGATAAGCAACGTACTCCTCGTACTCTGGGAAGATCAGGGGCTCCGTGTCGAGCAAGCCTTTTAAGTCTCTAAAGGCAGTCCGGTTCACAGGTAAATAGAAGTCTGGAACAGACTGGCAGGGTATAGTCTGAGAGGATCTAAAACGCTGGTTAGCTTGCATCCTCCATCATTTGTTGTTCTGACTACAAACAAAGAAGCAGAACCGGTCTGGATCGCGGGATCGACAGCAACGCCGCACTAACCGGGAGCAGTAAGACCGCATGACATCACCTGCCGGCTACGTCAGGCATCACGGCCGCAAACCGAATCCGCCGATGGCAAAATCGCCAGCGACTGACTGACTGAAACCTTTACGAGGGCTGCCGTCCTTTCCGGCTTTTGGCTTATCGCTCGCCTGTCATTTTTACTTCATATAATCCCCGGTTCTGCTTATTGGCGCCATCCATCCATCCTGTTCCTTTCTCCCCATCCCTAGTCCCGTCATGTATCCCTCCGTCCCTCGAGCAATCTAGACCCCGTCAATCGCAGACCGTGTGACTGACCGATTAGACTTTGCGCCCGTCACTAAATCTCACCATATCGATGGACGAAGAAGCGAGGCCCGCTGCTTGTCCAGAGCCTCCGCCGCTCCCCTATTCTTTGCGCACGAGAAAAAAGTCCATCGCCATCTTCTGGACGGTATTTGTTGTCGATACTCTGGCCCAGCCGCTCGTCCTATACTGGGCGCTCTGGTATGCCACCGATCTTTCGCACAACGTGGGTATGTGATGTCGCACCCTTTCATATTCCATCGGGCACTGATTTACTGTCCTACAGTCTTTAGTATCGTGACGGCTTCGTTGGGAGGTGTTTCAGTATTCGAATACTTCTATCGTCTCTACAACCTGTTCCGAAAAGACTCGCGAGCCCGGCCATTGAATGCTAGGAAGGGATGGCTAGATTTCTTCCATATCAACTTCACCATCGTCTGGCTGATCCTGGCGGTCGAGCTGATTGTGTAGGTGATCCTACTGACAGAGCCATGGATTATACTAATACGATCACAGTGGTACCGTTCCGGAAGAACCATATGGTAAGACCCATCGTATAGCCTTGGTTATTTGATCTCCTGACTCACTGACTCAACAGTTCGTTTGATCGGCATGATCCTTCCGACAGTAATGTTCTATTTCGGTAGCGTGTTCCTGGCCCTCGACATTCTCCGTGCCTGCGGTGTCAAAGCACCCTTTCGGATATCCTCAACACCCAAAGGCTCGACAATGCCCACGGCCCTATACGTTGTCATCGAAGATGTGGTGGCGGTTGACGGAGGCGGTGGTCAGATCTACCGATATGCTCTTCGCACCAGGTACCTGTCCAGTCCGTACTTCCGACGGATGCTATTCCAGATGAATTGTTTTTGGGCTGGAGGATCTATCGTGGTCGCTGCCGCCATCACAGCGATCGTATTTACGGTCTCAGAGCCAGTGGCGTACACTGTAAGTTGCACTCCCAATTCTTCTACGAATGACACCGATGCTAATGATGCCTCAGCTGGGATGGACGTTACCGTTTGCCTGGGCTGGACTTTGGACATTAATCACGATACCGTGGGTCCAAAGCGATCTCCGTCGCGAAAAAGAGTGCTGGAAGGAAAACCGAGGCCAAGGAGGCATTCCGTATACCGATGATCCCGATGCGCCCAGTGGTGCTCGGACCAGACTCGAAGCTATTGAGGATCACCTGCCAAGCTTCATGCCCTGGTTCCGAGAGAAGCAGGCTCCTCCGTCTACTCCGTCGAGCTGAGCACGTCTATCGTGTCGGTAATATTTTGAACCCACTATCACCCTGTCGACACCTCGATCACGGCAGTATATCGAAACCCACTAGCTCCAAGTCATCCGAGTGGATCTCTTATATGCCAAGACGATATAGGGGTGGCAACCTCCACGTTCATCGCATGATGATGAAACACAAAAACTTGTTATGATGGAATGTTTAACGGCTAGTGCCAGCTGTACTATACACTGATACCCTTATTTCTGCTTCCCACTGGTTTCCTTACTTCTTTCTCATCTGGTGGTTTCTCGCTTCTCTTGTCCCATACACGTTTGACTGTCGATTGCATCATAACTGGGGCTGTGATCTTGGCATTGACATCATTTGTTGCACTAGCATAGATAGATTCGTTTGGGTAGATGCTTGCTGTACCTATCAATCATCTTCATTTCGTCATGCATCTGACTGTTGAATCTCCGACGAGCCCTTTCGACGGTATCTGGAAATCTCATCCAGATGACGGCACAACAACAGTTCTCCTGACTGTCTCAAAGCCCCGTACGTAAGTCGGAGCAGCGAAGTCTTGCTGCATGGGGCCCGATGTTCCTGCAGAGCCTGGTACTGCTTGACCCTTAAGACGGCCAAAGCATGGTAATCGTCCGGAAACAACCAGACACGAAGCATCTGCAGCCCAGCATAGATCTCAGACGAGCGATCTGCTAGAAGACACCGCGACACACACACCCTCGCATAGTAATCTCATAACCCAACCATAACCACCCTCAAGTCAAAGGTCTCAAGGCATAAAACCTCACCGGCAAGAGCTTAAAATTCTTCGGAAACCCCAACTGCAACTCCGACGCGACAACCGCCAACCCCGCCTCCTGGAACAAAAGCCTCAGCTTCTCATCAGTCCGCGTCACACTACTATCCTCATCATCATACATATCCAACCCAAACGGATCCGTAGACTGATTCTCCTTGACGACCATCACCCCAGTCTCCGTCAACGCCTCCCGACACCGACCAAAGTACTCTCTCAACTGCACATCCGTAAGATGTCCCACGCAGAACTGCGTCCAGATCAAATCATACTTCTTCTCAGGGAACCAATTCTCCAACCCCGTCGTATAGATATCCACCACCACGCCCGTCCGCTTCAACTCCGACTGACGAATCACCTCGACGAACTTGTCGACCGGTTCGACGGCATCCACCGTCTCGCAAACGTGGCTGAGCAACCCCTCCGTAACCCGACCGACCCCGGCCCCGCAGTCTGCGCCCAGCGTGAGCTTCCCCTCCGTCGGACAATTGGGGATCATTCGACGGACCTTGGCCAGGAAGGTCTTCGACCCGCGGAGGTCGATGCGCGTGTACCAGGGATAGCTGCCGAGCATGCCCAGCATGGTTTTGGGGTTGGCGGCCACGCTGTTCCAGTACCGGAGGGAGGCGGCATGGTCGATGTGGGAGTCGGGGGGAGCGTCGGTTGTGGACATCTCGTGTGTGTCGGCCATGGTGATTGACTAGGCCAGTTGCAGGAAGCTGTCGGATGCAACTTGCAAGGGAGTTTCGACGCGCGGTTGTCGATTGCGGGATAAAATTTCCCTTAACGTATTCGGTAAGCGAGCTGCGCATGTAAGCGAGCTGCGCACCTCACGCGTCTTAGCTCCAGTCAAAAACCTCACTCAATTCAACCACCAGCCATGCCTCCAAAAGCGCGTCAAAATGCTAGAAATCAAGCTGAGTAGGAAGGGAGGATTCTATTAGCAATTTCAGCTATTACGAATAAAGATTGTCCATCTATTTATCAAGCAGCACGATCTTATACTATGTCAAACCCTAGGATCGCTTCTCCCTGTTCCTGTTAGCTTAGCTCCCGTTCCAATACGTACCTTCAAACTGAATCGAGATAAGTCAGACTAATGACTATCTAAAAGGTGACTGGTCCTAAACAAGAGAAGAAAAGTAAGGCCAGATAGTGCCGCGCAGCTATCCGTAAGTGAGTGCGGACAAGTGTTGTCGCTAAGCTTTATTAAACATATAGTACTTAAAGATAATGTGAATTGAGCACGAAGAACAGAACTAGTTAAGTATATAAAAAAGTGTCCTTTTATCCTATCCTTCGTCATGGCATCGCCATATCATATCATATCACTAAATATATTATTTTATAGCGCCGCCATGTCCTGTTATAGCACCGCCATGTCCTGTTGTAGCACCGCCATGTCCTGTTATAGCGCTGCCATGTTCTGTTGTAGCGCCGCCATGTCCTGTCGTAATACTGACATGTTATAGCTTGTCAGTGATATATCCGTCATGGTCACGTGCTGTATAACGGCTCCGGTTGTTGATTACTCAGATCAGGATTCTACTCAATAAGAGTCCTTATCTGTCCAGGCGTAGCCTTCTGCCTGATATGTCCGCCTTACTAGTCATTCAGCTAGCAGGGATCTGTAACACCACTCTCCCTTTTTAAGGTTTCTTGTTCTCAAGGAATATAAATCAGCAGCGTCCCCCTGTGAGGTAAGTATCTAGTACTGTTTTCAAATTTTTTATCTAAATCATTAATTATATCGTCCAGTACTTCCGTGCGTAAGAAGAGTCTTTACTAACAAATTAAAGATAAGGGTTTTCTTGCAATCTTTTCTTATAAATGCTGTATTTATCTATATAAGATATATATCAAGTCCAAGAGTTCTGATCACTGTAATAAGTATATAAAGGTAAACAGTGTCTATTATAAAATATCTGATCCTTCCTTTTCTAATGCCAAGTGGAAGCGTTTAGTCAAGGCCTAAAATTCTATCAAAGAAGAAGAGAAAGTCATTCTGGCGAAACTTCTTTGATTGCGAAAACAAAAGCAGTTATTATAAAGACAAGCTAGTGATTTTATAGCTTGTGATATTAAGGAGATTGAGGAGCTAGAAGAGCTTAAGAAGCAAGAATAAAAGGAATGTAAAGTGCAAAAAAGATTATATGCTCAAGAGACTGCGACA
Source organism: Aspergillus sclerotioniger CBS 115572 (assembly GCF_003184525.1). Lineage (NCBI taxonomy): Eukaryota > Fungi > Ascomycota > Eurotiomycetes > Eurotiales > Aspergillaceae > Aspergillus > Aspergillus sclerotioniger. The sequence goes on along the minus strand of NW_020291000.1, from coordinate 119,563 downwards.
TCCGAGGCTGAGACTAGCACTATCACAAGTAGTGGTGTTAAACTAGCCGCCGTGTCTGAGCCTGATCTTAGTTTATCTCAACTGGTTGGCTCTCCTTCTTTCTAGATGAATTTTAACTTGTCTGTTAGTAATACTGCTTCACAAGCTGGTAACAGCCTGTTAAATTCTTGATAGATTCCCACGTGTTTTCTGAGATATTATATTCTACTCATTTTACTAGATATTGTGATCTGCTGCTAATCTTCTTGTGGTTTAGGATCCTTTTAACTTTATATTCTTCTTTTATATTGTTATCAATCTCCACGTTTTCTGCGATTCTAGCGTTCTTTGGTGCAGGTTCTAATAATAAGATATAAAACACTGAATGAATTTTGCTTATCGATTTTGGCAATCTTAACTTGTAGTTAACCAGTCCTTTCTTATTCTTAATGATAAATGGTCCTAGCTTGTAATGGTTAAGTTTCTGACTTGATTATTTTATTTTAATGTTTTTGTAGAATAGGAACACTTTTTTCCCTCTTTTTAAATCAGATTTCTTTCTGTATTTGTGGTTGTAGTATATCTTGCTATATAAGTTTATGAACTTGATATCTTGAAATAACTGGAGATATATGTTTCCCGTGAACGCAATAATATTTTTAGCTATATTAATAACTAATTAATTTCCTAATAATGTTTCCAGAAACCTGGGGTGGTAACTATAATTAGTATAGAATAATGAAACTCCAATGATTAAGTAACTGGTTGTCAAACCCTAGGATCGCTTCTCCCTGTTCCTGTTAGCTTAGCTCCCGTTCGTTACGTACCTTGTGAACTGAATCAAAGGTCGTCAGGTCGTTGACTATCTAAAGATGACTTGATCTGAACAAGAGAAGAGAAGTAAGGCCAGATAGTGCTGCGCAGCTATCCGTAAGTAAGTGCGGACGAGTGTTGTCGCTAAGCTTTACCAAAACATATGGTTACTTAAAGACAATTAGATTGAGCACGAAGAACAGAACTAGCTAAATACATGAAAGAGTATTCTTATATCCTATTCTTTGTATACTATTTCATATACCATTCAGGGTAGATCGAGGGTCAATCCAATCATGTTCCTGGATTCTGTATACCATATCGTATACTCTTGATAATAGATCTGATAATAGATAGTCATATAATATAATGTTACCTCAGGTGTTATCCTAACCGGGATCTTACTTAATAAGAGTTACTGGCTGCCCGAGTCTTTCCTGGTCGTTATCTTTCTGCCTGATGAGTCTGCTTCTGCTAGTAACCTGGCTAGTAGGAGTCTATAACATCACTCCTCCTTCTTCAAGGTTTCTTGTCCTTAAGAGATATAAAGATACGTGTCCCTCCTGTGTTAGTTAAGTTTTCTCAATTTCTCTTTTTTCTATGATAGTCCATCATGTCTCGTCATTATATTAATCGCGATCGGGTGAAGAAACATATCTATCAGTCTAATAAGATTTATAATAACGGTTTTATTATTAAAAGTTCCTGCGAATATTGTTTCCTGAGAGATATTCCTTATATCATGGATTTAAAAAGCCGAAATTGTGCTGCCTGCACTTGTCGTGGTCGAAAATGTGAAAAATAATTTTACAGTAATAGGGAGTGGAATAAATTAAAATGTAATTAATCAGATATGTAAAACAAACTTGCTGAGGCCCTTGCTGAACAGGCCCGTATTACTGCCAAAGTGGCTCGTTTATTTAAGCAACAGTAGTTCCTAAAAGATCATGGCGAGCGGATGTTGGATCACGACTCGACTGTGTTGGAGCGGTTGGATGAGGAGGATCCCCCAAGCGCTGAGGATCTCCGAGAGCTAGAGCGTCTGGCTGATGAACATGACGCTGCTCAACTTGCCGCTATGTCAGACACTCCTAGTCTGACTCAGTTGGTTGGTTCCCCTTCGTTCTGGGCAAACTTCGACCTGTCTATCAGTGGTACTGCTCCACAAGCTGGTAACAGCCTGTCAAATTCTTGATAAGTTCCCACGTGTTTTCTGAGATATCATATTCTTTCTATTTCACTAAATACTTTAATCTGCTGCTAATCTTCTTGTAGTCTAGAATCTTTTTAACTTTATATTCTTATTTTATATTATCATTAATCTCTATATTTTCTGCGATTCTAGCGTTCTTTGGTACGGGTTTTAACAATAAGATATAAAATACTGGATATATTCTATTTATTGATTTTAATAATCTTAACTTGTAGTTAACCGGTCTCTTCTTGTCTTTGATAACAAATAATCCTAGCTTGTGATAGTCAAGCTTCTGACTTGGTTATTTTATCTTGATATTTCTGTGGAGTAAGAACACTTTCTCTCCTTTTTTTAGATCAGGTTCTCTTTTATATTTATGATTATAGTATATCTTACTATATAAGTTTATAAACTTAATTTCTCAGAATAATTATAAATACATGTTTTTTATAAATATAATAATATTCTCAGTTATATCAGTAACTTATTACTGTCAAACCCTAGGATCGCTTCTCCCTGTTCCTGTTAGCTTAGCTCCCGTTCCAATACGTACCTTGTGAACTGAATCAAAGGTAGTCAGGTTGTTGACTATCTAAAGGTGACTTGATCTGAACAAGAGAAGAGAAGTAAGGCCAGATAGTGCCGCGCAGCTATCCGTAAGTAAGTGCGGACGAGTGTTGTCGCTAAGCTCTACCAAAACATAGGTTACTTAAAGACAATGTGAATTGAGCACGAAGAACAGAACTAGCTAAGTACATGAAAGAGTGTCCTTATATCCTATCCTTCGTCATGGCGTCGCCATGTTATGTCATGTCGCCGATATGTTATGTCGTAGCGCTGCCATGTCCTGTCGTAGCGCTGCCATGTTATAGCGTGTCGGTGACATGTCCGTCGTGGTCACGTGTTGTGTAACCGTCCCGGTTTGTAGGTTGCTCTGATCGGGATTCTACTTGATAAGAGTCCTTGCCCTCCGGACGTGGCCTTCTGCCTAACGTGTCCGCCTTACTAGTTCGTTCAGCTAGCAGGGTGTTACGGACCCCTGCTAGCTAAAGGGACTAGTGAGGCGGTTACGTCAGGCAGAAGGGCTGTACTCGGAAGGATGCAACTCTTATCAGGAAGAAACCGAGCTGAGCCGCTACGTGTCATGAGTCACGTGACTGCGGGTATATGAAAAGGTATATGGTCAGGTATATGATATATGCCTATGATATACAGGATGATATATAGAACAGTATATAAGAGATAGATATATAAGGACACTTCTTCATATACTTAGCTAGTTCTGTTCTTCATGCTTAATTCCAATTATCTTTAAGTAATCATATGTTTTGATAAAGCTTAATAATAATACTCATCTGTACTTACTTACAGATAGCTGCGTGGCACTATCTGGCCTTACTTCTCTTCTTCTGTTTAAGATCAAGTCATCTTTAGATAGTTAACAGCCTGACTATCTTTGATTCAGTTCATAAGGTACGTATTGGAACGGGAGCTAAGCTAACAGAAACAGGGAGAAGTGATCCTAGGGTTTGATACATTGAGCACCAGTTAGTACGAGTGTTATCCAGTAATAACCAGTCATCATGTTAATTACATTGAACATATTACGAGCGCCTTAGCAGCAGGGCCCGACGATCAAGAAACTGATGAACATGGTTAGTCAGCTACAAGAAAGCATCACTGCCTTAGAACAAAAGAACCAGTTACTCAAAGATCGATTATCAGTCAAATCTGTTAAGATCCAATTATCCGAGCCATTCGACGGCAAACGAGCGAAGCTCAGGGCTTTCTTGACCCAGTTGGACTTGTACCTTAACATAAACAAGGAAAAGCTTAAGAATAAGGAGAACAAGATCTTTTTTATGTTTACTTATCTTACTGGAGCGGTATTTAATTGGTTTAAACCATATATTTATAAGTAATAAAAAAAGTCAGTAAGTAATCAGAATAATAATATAAAATGACTTTTTACTAGTTACACCAGATTTAAACAATGTCTTAAACAGATATTTGGAGACATTGATATAGCACAGAATACTGAATAAAAGTTATAATAATTTAAGTAGATAGGATCAGTATTTATATATATTTCAGAGTTTCAGCAAGTTATTAATTATCTAGACTAGGATAATGATACTTATATTTTATGATTTAAAGAAGAACTCAAGATAGAGATCCAAGAAAAGATTATTTAGTAAGAATAACTAGATATCTTGATCAAGATGATTGAAACAGCTGTGAAGATTGATAATAAGTTATATAACTTTAATATAAAATAATAAGAGGATTGATGGACCAGCGGGTCTACATCTTAATATAATAACCAGCCAGGTTACTGAGCCAATAATGGAAGGTCAGCATAATCTAGGAGCTTGGGATACAAAGATCCCTACAGGCTGAAGCCCATGGAGCTGGATGCTGCACAGCATCAGACTCAACAGACTTGAGTGTCCAAGGAGGAACTCGAATAGTGTAAACGAGACCGCTTGTGCTTCAGCTGCGGTAAAGCAGGTTATCAGTCAAAGGACTGCAGTCAGAAACAGCCTTAGAAGTAATTAAGAGCTACGAACCAGGATCAAGGCAGAGGAGCCTATGATGTTACCGTTATTTAGCACGAAGTTTGGACGGAATCTGCAACGCAGACATCAGGTAGTAAGAAGTTATATACCATTCAGCATGGTCAGCTATCAGAAAACAGGATGTATTATGATTAGTTAAGATAACAGGCCACCCTGGATGAGTTAATAGTACTACCTAGTCAGTAAGAGAATTGACGATTATCTGTATTATTAGTTTGAATTATAGAAGTTAATAATAACAGTTATAAGCCAGTTCTGAGAAATAACTATCCTAGTATAGTTTAGGATAAAGACAAACCATCAGATAAAGAATATAATATACTGTTTAAAAGTCTTGAACCTAGCAAGAAGAGACTTAACAAGATATCTAATATCTCTAAAAAATCTCTATCAGAAATTAATGAACTTTGTTTATTACAGTGAAACAAGGACAAAGAGAACTAGAAAAATAATTAAGAGAATATTACTTATTAATTAAACCATATCTTAAAGGAGATCTTGGAAAATCCAGCATGATTTTATCTAGAGCTTAAGATAATCATACAGTATTATCTATATTAGGATTTGAAATGTTGGGAATCATAAAATAAGACTTGAAAATAATATTTATAAAGATATTCTTATTATCCAGAAGTTTGTTTAATATATGGATAAGATAACACAGACTATTATTACTAGTTATTAGAGATTAACCAGAAGATAAATATTGTTAAAACAGAATCTTAGTATGACAAACCATATTTATATATTTATTTTAAAGGAAGTAGAGATTATTAGAAATATAATAAACTTTTTTGGCTTGTGTACTACACGAACATATACTTAATATATTATAATTAAAAATATATTATTAATTACTGATCTAAGATACTGAAAGTAATTAGGACTAAGATAAGTCACTGTTTATGTTCTATCTTTGGTTGTGTATATAAAGGGTATCAGAGATACTCTTATCACAGATTAATATATTAATTAGCATGTTTTAATAATTAGTATATAATATACTATATAGTTAAGATAAAAGGCTTGAGATTTCCAAGAAGATATTTACAGTAGTTAGAACCTAATTAGCCGGAACAGTAGTTAGTAATTACAGAATCAGGACTATATCTAAAGATTTAAGTAATTATATTAGATTAACCAGTCCAAGTACTGGTAGACTTTAGAGTGACCGGGAACTTCATACACCCAGGATTTATATAATAACTTAAGATACTTAGACAATAGAAAGCAGAATCTGAACTAATTATAGAACTAAATAGAGAGAATTTAGAAACTCTTATATTAATAGTTAAGTTAGAAACTGTACTTATAATTATAAAGAATCACTATAAGTATATAGACTTTGATATAACATCTTTAAAACGGTATAATATTATATTAAGGATTTTATAGCTCAGGAATCATAATCTATAGATTAATTAGAAAACTAAGAATCTCTAATTCATGAATTATGATTGCCTAAGATGATACCAGCAAGGACTAGGTATGGGGTCTGGATCCGTACGGCCTGCTACTCAGCAAGAAGTTGAAGTGAGGACTAAATAATCTAGCAAGGGAAGATTGAGATTGCTATAAAAGCCTAACATGCCAGATATTAAAGATAACTTAAAGAAAAATAACACCTCAAGTATAGTTACACAAGTAATAGCAGTAACCAAGCCATTATAGAAAGATTAACTTATAAAATTATTAAAATAGGTATTAATAATAACAAAAGAGTACTGCAAGTACAGTATTAACAGCTCTAATATAGAGATCAAGATAACTGTCCAGGGACTAGAAGATTTATAGAAACTTCTAGCTGCAGTCAAGAATGACACACAGATTCTATCATAATATAAGAGATTTGAGGACTTGTTCAAGCAGCTAGAGTAATCTAAATTATCTCAGCACAGAAAGTATGACCACATTATTCCTATAGAAAAAAAAAAGTTATTAATATATAGAAAGATTTACCTAATATCCAAAAAAAAATCACAGATACTATAAGAATATATTAATAATTAGCTAGCTAAAAATAATATCAGGCCTTCAAAGTCACTAGCAGAATATAAAGTCTTATTTATATTAAAAAAAAACAGCAGTTTACAACTATATATGGATTATCAGCTACTGAATATTATCATAATCAAGGATTGATACCTGTTATCTTTGATTTCAGAAATCCAAGACAAAATATAAGAAACGAAGTGGTTTATTAAACTTAATATTATAAATATATATTACTGTATATATATTATGAAAGATAAAGAATGAAAAACCGTATTCAGAACAAAGTATAGATACTTTAAGTATTTGATTATATTATTTAGACTTATTAACACACCAGCATCATTTCAGCAATATATTAATAAAGTTCTTAAAAAATATCTTAATAAGTTTGTGATTACTTATCTAGATAATATATTAATCTTCTTGAAAATCAAGAAAGAATATATAAGATATATAAGACTAGTTTTATATAAACTATATCTATATTAATTATAATATAAGCTGAAGAAGTATGAATTCTATATATAAAAAACAGAGTTCCTGGAATATTAGATATCTATAAAGAGAATCTATACTAAGTAAGCTAAAGTATAAGCTATACGGGATTAGTCTTAATCTAGAAATCTGAAAGAACTACAGTAATTTATTAGATTAATTAATTATTATTAATAATTTATAGACAGATACACTATCTATATAACACCACTCTTTAAGCTTATAAAAAAGTCAAAGAAGTATCAGTAGAAAGAACCACAGCAGAGCGCGTTTAAAGATATTAAGTAATAACTTACCATATCACTAGTGCTTATACAGCACGATCTAGAGAAAGAAATAATCATTAAAACCAATATATCAGACTATGCTGTTAGTATACATATGACATAACCCGGGGAAGACAGAAAGCCAAGACTGATTATATTTTACTTAAGAAAGTTGGTTCAAGCGGAACTCAACTACGACATTCACGACAAGGAATTACTAGCTATAATAATAATATTCAAGCAGTAAAGAATCTATCTTAAAAGAGTAAAGCACACTGTTATTATAAAAACAGACCATAAGAACTTAACTTATTTTATAATAACCAAAGAGTTGACCAGAAGACAGGCATAATAGGCTGAGATTTTGTTATAATATAACTTTAAAATCATATACTGTAAGAGAGTAGAGAATAAACATGCAGATATACTGAGCCGCAAGCTAGACTATAAATTAAGTAAAAAAGTTATTAAACCAGCCATTCTGAAACAAAATACGGATGGGTTGATTAATTATAATAAGACTAATCTAGCAGTAATATTGAAAATAGGTAGTAATCTAATTAAGTAATTAGCTAAAGATATAAAAAATAATAAAATATTCTAGAAAATAAGTAAGGACTTATCAAATAAGATTATTATTAATAAAGATGGACTAGCGCATTTCCACAGATTAATCTTTATATTAATCATAATAAGAATAGAGATTATGACTAGATATTATGATAGACTACTTAAAGATCACTTAAAAGTAGAAAAGATAACTAAATTAATTACAAGAAATTACTATATTCTGAACCTCAGATAAAAAATATATGATTATATTAAATAATATAAGACTTATATTAAGAATAAGTCTACAAGATATCAGCCTTATAAATAAATATAAGTACAGGAAGCGCCATAACAGTTATAAAAATAGATAATAATTAACTTTATCAGTCTATTACTGGAATTAGAAAGATTTAATATTATCACAGTCATCACTGATTATCTTACTAAATATATCTATCTTGTACTAAGTAAGATGATAATAACAGTAATACAGATAGTAGAACTGTTTTTAAAAAATATTGTTATATATTATAGGATGCTAAAGTATATTATATCAGATCAAGATAAGTTATTTATCTTAAAGTTTTAAAGATTACTTGTAAATCTTATAAAAATAAAAGAATAAATAATAATAGCTTATTACCTGCAGATGAATAGGCAAATAAAAAAGGTTAATTAAATAATTAAACAATATCTGAGACACTATATAAATTACTAGTAAAATAATTAAATAAACTTGTTATTAATAGCACAGTTCTTATATAATAATACTAGTTACTTAACTATTAGAGTCTTATTGTTTTATACTAATTACAGATATTATCCGAGATTTCTGAAAATGTTATTAGAAAGACAGTAAGTTGCTGATATAGCTGAGAATATTGTTATATTTATAGAAAACATATATCTATAGTTGTCTAGAGACATTGAGTTTATGAACTTGCGTAGTAAGATATACTACGATCACAGATATAAAAGAAAACCTAATCTTAAAAAAGGAGAAAAGATGTTCCTACTCTATAAAAATATCAAAATGAAATAATCAAGTCAGAAGCTTGATTATTACAAGCTAGGATTATTTGTTATCGAGAATAAGAAGGGACTGGTTAACTATAAGTTAAGGTTGTTAAAATCAATAAACAAGATTCATCCAGTGTTTTATATCTTATTATTAGAACCCGTATCAAAGAACGCTAGAATCGCAGAAAATATGGAGATTGATGATGATACAGAAGAAAAATATAAAGTTAAAAAGATCTTGGACTACAAGAAGATTAGCAGCAGGTCACAGTATCTAGTAAAATAGGAGGGATATGATACCTCAGAAAACACGTGGGAACCTATCGAAAACCTGACGGGCTGTCACCAGCTTGTGGAGCAATACCACTGACAGACAGGTCGAAGTTCGCCCAGAAAGAAGGGGAACCAACTGAGTCAGACTAGGAGTGTCTGATGCAGCGGCAAGTTGAGCAGCGTTGTGTTTGTCAGCCAGACGCTCTAGCTCTCGGAGGTCCTCAGCGCTTGGAGGATCCTCATTATCCAGTTGTTCCAGCACATTCGAGTCGTGATCTAATATCTGACCACCACAATTCTTTAAAAACTGTTGATGTTTTTGCAAGCGGATAACCTTTGCCATTACTTGATTCATCTTTTCAGAATACTGCAAAAATTGCTGTTAGGCCACTGTAAGATCGGCCGCAACTTTTCGCTTATTTTGCTTGAGCTCATCCCATTCTTGGTTGCTATGGAATTGTTTTTCACACTTACAACCACGCAAGGCACAAGCCGAATATTTCTTGCTTCGAGCAGACGAACTCATAATGCAGACCTTGCCCCGAGAAAAGCAGAAGGCACAAGGGGTGTTAACAGGACAACCGGAATTTTCGATCCTATCGGCCAAACATTTATTATCAGCGTACTTGTCACGTTTAGGCATGATGACCCACCCTGGGAAAAAAGAGAACTGAAGAACCCAGCTAACGCGCACACAGGGGGGCGCTCATCTTTATATTCTTAGGAACAAGAATCTCGAAGGAAGGGAGGTGGTGTTACGGACCCCTGCTAGCTAAAGGGACTAGTAAGATGGTTATGTCAGGCAGAAGGGCTGTACTTGGAAGGATGTAACTCTTATCAGGAAGAAACCGAGCTGAGCTGCTACATGTCACGAGTCACGTGACTGCAGGTATATGAAAGGATATATGGTCAGGTATATGATATATGCCTGTGATATACAGGATGGTATACAGAATGGTATATAAGAAACAGATATATAAGGACACTCCTTCATATACTTAGCTAGTTCTGTTCTTCATGCTCAATTCTAATTATCTTTAAGTAATCATATGTTTTAATAAAGCTTAATAATAATACTCATCCGCACTTACTTACAGATAGCTGTGTGGCACTATCTGGCCTTACTTCTCTTCTTCTGTTCAAGATCAAGTCATCTTTAGATAGTCAACAGCCTGACTACCTTTGATTCAGTTCATAAGGTACGTATTGGAACGGGAGCTAAGCTAACAGGAACAGGGAGAAGCGATCCTAGGGTTTGACACAGGGGTCTGTAACAATTACTTTCTTAATAATATTTTCAGAAACTTCAGATGATATCTATAATTAGTGTAGAATAATAAGACTCTAATAATTAAGTAACTAGTATTATTATATAAAAACTGTATTATCAGTAATAGATTTACTTAATTATTTTATTAATAATTTATATAATATCTCAGATATTGCTTAATTATTTGATTAATCCTTTTTATTTACCCATTCATCTGCGGATGGTAAGCCGTTATTATTTATTCTTTAATTTTCATAAGATTTGTGAGTGATTTCTAGAACTTCAAGATAAATAATTTATCTTGATTTAATATAATATATTTTAATATCTTGTGATATGTAACAATGTTTTCTAAAAATAATTCTATTATTTATATTACTATTATTATCATCTTATTTAATACAAGATAGATATATTTAGTGAGATAATCAGTGATGACTATAATAATATTAAATTCTTTTAATTCTGGTAATAGATTAATAAAATTAATTATTATCTATTTTTATAACCGCTGTGGTGCCTTCTATACTTATATTTATCCGTAAGATTAGTATCTTGTAGGCTTATTCTTAATATAAGTCTTATATTATCTAATATAATTATATATTTTCTGTCTGAGGTTCAGAATATAATAATTTTTTATGATTAATTTAGTTATCTTTTCTATTTCTAAGTAATCCTTAAGTAGTCTATTATAGTGTCTAGCCATAATCTCTGTCCTTATTGCAGTTAATATAAAGATTAACCTATAAAAATAGATTAATCTATTTTCATTGATAGTAATCTTGTCTAGTAAATCCTTACTCATTTCTTAGAATATTTTATCATTTTTTATACCTTCAGTCAATCACTTAATTAGATTATTACCTATTTTCAATATTACTGCTAGATTAGCCTTATTATAGCTGATCAATCTATCTGTATTCTGCTTCAGAATAGCTGGTTTAATAGCCTTCTTATCTAGTTTGTAGTCTGGCCTGCGGCTTAATATATTTATATATTTATTCTCTACTTCTTTATAGTATATAATTCTAAAGTTGTATTATGACAGAATCTCAGCCTATTATGCCTGCCTTTTAGTCAACTCTTTGGTTATTATGAAGTAGGTTAAGTTCTTATGGTCTATCTTTATAATAACAGTATGCTTTACTTTTTTAAGATAGACCCTTTATTACTTGAATATTACTACTATAATTAGTAATTTCTTGTTATAAATATCATAGTTAAGTTCCGCTTGAACCAACTTTCTTAAATAAAATATAATCAGTCTTAGTTTTCTATCTTCTCTGGGTTGCGTCATACGCATATTAATAGTATAATCTAATATATTAGTTTTAATAATAGTTTCTTTCTCTGGGTCATGCTGTACAAGTACTAGTAATATAATAAGTCATTACTTAATATCTTTAAATGTGTTCTGCTATGATTCTTTCTACTAGTACTTCTTTAATTTCTTTATAAACTTAAAGAATAGTATTATATAGATAGTATATCCATCCATAAATTATTAATAATAATTAATTAATCTGATAAACTGCTGTAGTTCTTTCAGATTTCTAGATTAAGATTAATTCTGTATAGCTTATACTTTAGCTTACTTAGTATAGATTCTCTTTATAAATATCCAATATCTCAAAAACTCTGTTTTCTATATATAGAATTCACACTTCTTTAGCTTATATTATAACTAATATAAATATAGTTTATATAGAACTAGTCTTATATATTTTATATATTCTTTCTCAGTCTTTAAAAAGATTAATATATTATCTAGATAAGTGATTATAAACCTATCAAGATATTTTCTAAGAATCTTATTAATATATTACTGAAATGATGCTGGTGCGTTAGTAAGCCTAAATAGTATAATCCAGTACTTAAAGTATCTATACTTTATTTTAAATATAGTTTTCTATTCTTTATCTTCTGTAATATGTATATAATAATATATATTTATAATATTAAGTTTAGTAAACCACTTCATTCCTTATATCTTATCTTAGATTTCTGAAATTAAAGATAACAGGTGTCAATTCTTGATCATAATAATATTTAATAACCAATAATCTATATATAGTTATAAACTACTATCTTTTTTTAGTATAAATAAGACTTTATATCCTGCTAGTGACTTTGAAGGCCTGATATTATCTTTAGCTAATTAATTATTAATATACTCTTATAGTATCTGCAATTTCTTCTTAAATATTAAATAAATCTTTAAATTACTTATATTATGGTAGAATCTGCGTGTTACTCTTAACTACAGCTAGAAGCTTTTATAAATCTTTTAGTCTCTAGACAGTCATCTTAATCTTTATATTAATACTGTTAATACTGTACTCTCAGTACTCTTTTATTATTATTAGTATCTATCTTAATAATTCTATAAGTTAATCTTTCTATAATGGCTTGGTTACTGTTATTACTTATATAACTATACTTAAGATATTATTTTTCTCTAAGTTATCTCTGATGCCTGGCGTGTTAAGCTTTCATAATATTCTCAACCTCTTCTTACTAGATTATTTAATTCTTGTTTTAGCTTCTTACTGAGTAATAGACTGTATAGATCCAGACCCTATATCTAGTCCTTGCTAGTATTGTCTTAGATAATCACAATTTATAAATTAGAGACTCTCAGTCTTTTAATTAATCTATGGATTATGATTCCTAAGTTATAGAATCCTTAATATAATATTATACTGTTTTAAAGATATCATGTTAAAGTCTATATACTTGTAGTAATTTTTTATAATTATAAATATAGTTTCTGATTTAACTATTAACACGAGAGTTCCTAAATTCTCTTTATTTAGTCCTATAATTAGTTTAGATTCTTTTTTTTATTATCTAAGTATCTTAAGCTGTTGTATAAATCACAGGTTCATAAAGTTCTCAGTCATTCCAGAATCTACTAATATTTAGACTAATTAATCTAATATAATTACTTAGATCTTCAGATATGGTCCTGACTCTGTAATTACTAACTACTATTCCAGCTAGTTAGATATTAATTACTGTAAGTATCTTCTTAAAAATCTTGAGTCTTTTATCTTTACTATGTAATATATGATATACTGATTATTAAAACATGTTAGCTATTATATTAATCTGTGATAAGAGTATCTCTAGTATTCTTTATATATATAATCAAAAGTAGAACATAAACAGTAGCTTACCTTAGTCTTAACTACTTTCAATATCTTAGATTAGTAGTTAGCAATATACTTTCAATCATAATATATTAAGTATATATTCATATAACACACAAGTTAAGAGAGTTTATCATATCTTTAATAATCTTTACTTTCTTTAAAATAAATGTACAGACATGGTTTATTATATTAAGACTCTGTTCCAGCAATATTTACTTTCTAGCTAATCTTTGATAACTGATAATAATAGTCTGTATTATCTTATCCATTCATTAAATAAATTTCTAGATAATAAGAATATCTTTATAGATATTATTTCTAAGTCTTATTTTATGATTCTCAATATTTCAAATCTTAATGTGGGCAATACTATATAATTATCTTAAACTTTAGATAAAATCATACTAGATTCTTCAAGATCTCTTTTAAGATATAGTCTAATTAATAAATAATATTTTCTTAATCATTCTTCTGGTTCTTCTTGTTCTTGTCTTATTATGATAAACAGAGTTTACTAATTTCTAATAAAGGTTTTTTAGAAATATCAGGTATCTTATTAAGTCTCTTTTTACTGAGTTTAAGATCTTTAAGCAGTTTACTGTACTCTTTATCTAACAGTTTATCTTTATTTTAAACTATACTAGGATAGTTGTTTCTTAAAACTGGCTTATAACTGTTATTATTGACTTCTATAGTCTAAACTAATGGTATAAATAATTATTAATCTTCTTATTAATTAAGTAATACTATTAACTCATCCGGAATGGCCTGTTATCTTAACTAATTATAATATATTTTATTCTCTGATAGCTGATCATGCTGAATAGTATATAATTTCTTGTTATCTAATATCTGCGTCGCAGATTCTATCCAAACTTTATGCTGAATAACGGTGATATCATAGGCTCCTCTGCCTTGATCTTGGTTCGTAGCGCTCAATTGCTTCTGAGGCTGTTTCTGATTACAGTCCTTTGACTGGTGACCTGCTTTGCTGCAGCTAAAGTACAAGCGGTCTTGTTTGCGCTGTTCGAGTTCCTCCTTGGACACTTGAGTCTGTTGAGTCTAATGCTGTACTGTATCCAGCTCCATTGGTTTCAGTCTGTAGAGATCTTTATATCCCAAGCTTCTAGGTTATACCGACTTTCTGTTATTGGCTCGGTAACCTAGCTGATTATTATATTAAGATATAGACCCACTGGTTTACTGATCCTCTTATTATTTTATATTAAAGTTATATAATTTATTATCAATCTTAACTACTGCTTTAATCATCTTGGTCAATATATCCAGTCATTCTTGCTAAATAATCTTTTCTTGGATCTTTATCTTGAGTCTTTCTTTGAATTGTGAAATATAGGCATCATTATCCCAATCTAAGTAATTAATAACTTACTAAAACTCTGAAGTATATATAAATACTGATTTAATTTATTTAAATCATTATAACTTTTACTTAGTATTCCATGCTATATTAATATTTCTAAATATCTATTTAAGATACTGTTTAAATCTAGTATAACTAGTGAAAAGTTGCTTCATATTATTATCCTGATTATTTATTAACTTTTCTTATTATTTATAAATATATGGTTTAAATTAATCAAATACTGCTTCAGTCAGATAAGTAGACATAAAAAAGATCTTGTTCTCCTTATTCTTGAGCTTTTCCTTGTTTATGTTGAGGTATAGATCTAACTAAGTCAAGAAAGCCCTGAGTCTTACTCATTTGCTGTTAAATAGCTCAGGTAGTCAGACCTTAATAGATTTAACTAATAAGTAATCTTTGAATAACTGATTCTGTTATTTTAAGACAGTGATACTTTCTTATAACTAACTAACCATATCTATCAGTTTCTTGGTTATTAGGTCCTGCTATGGCGCACGCGATGTGTTCGATGTAGTTAACATGATGACTGGTTATTACTGGATAACACTCGTACTGACTAGTGCTTAATATATTAAATCCTAGGATTACTTCTCCCTGTTCCTGTTAGCTTAGCTCCTGTTTATTATATATCTTGTAAACTGAATTAAAGATTATTAAATCATTAATTATCTAAAGATGACTTAATCTGAACAAAAAAAGAGAAGTAAGGCCAGATAGTGCCGTGCAGTTATCTGTAAGTAAGTGCGGATAAGTATTATTATTAAGCTTTATCAAAACATATGGTTACTTAAAGATAATTAGATTGAGCACGAAGAACAGAACTAGCTAAGTACATGAAAGAGTATCCTTATATCCTATTCTTCGTATACCATTTCGTATACTATTTAGGATAGATTAAGGATTGATCCAATCATGTTCCTGGATTCTGTATACCATATCATATATCCTCAATAATAGATCTGATGGTAAATGGTCACGTGACACAACGTTGCCTCGGGTGTTATCCTAACCGGGATCTTACTCAATAAGAGTTGCTGGCTGCCCGAGTCCTTCCTGGTCGTTACCTTTCTGCCTGACGAGTCTGCTTCTGCTAGTAACCTGGCTAGCAGGGGTCTGTAACACTGGTGTTGTTATATGAGAACTATATTATTAATAATAGATTTATTTAATCATTCTGCTAGTAGTTCACGTAATGCTTTAAATATTATTTAATTATCTGGTTAATCCTTTCTGTTTATCTATTTATTTGCGGGTGGTAAGTCATTGTTATTTATTCTTTAATTTTTATAAGATCTGCAAGTAATCTCCAGAACTTTAAAATAAATAACTTATCTTAATCTGATATGATGTACTTTGATATTCTATAGTATGTAACAATATTTTCTAGAAATAGTTCTACTATCTATATTACTATTATTATTATCTTACTTGATACAAGATGGATATATTTAGTAAGATGATTAATGATGACTGTAATAATATTATATTTCTTTAATTCAGATAATAAATTAATAAAATTAATTATTATCTATTTTTATAACTGCTGTGGCGCCTTCTGCACTTATATTTATTTATAGGGTTAATATCTTATAGACTTGTTTTTAATATAAGTCTTATATTGTTTAACATAATCGCATACTTTCTGTCTGAGGTTTGGAATATAGTAATTCCTTATAATTAGTTCAGTTATCTTTTCTATTCCTAAATAATCCTTGAGTGGTTTGTCATGATGTCTAGCTATAATCTCTATTCTTATTATAATTAATATAAAGATTAACCCATGAAAATAGACTAGTCTATTTTCATTAATAGTGATCTTGTCTAGTAAGTCCTTGCTCATCTTCTGGAGTATTTTATCATTTTTTATACTATTAGCTAATTATTTAATTAAATCATTATCTATTTTTAATATTACTGTTAGATTGGCTTTGTTATAGCTGATCAACCTATCCATATTTTATTTCAGGATGGCTGGTTTAATAGTCTTTTCTCTTAATTTGTAGTCTGACCTGTGGCTCAGTATATCTATATATTTATTCTCTACTTCTTTATAGTATATGATTCTGAAGTTGTATTGTGACAGAATCTCAGCCTATTATGTCTACCTTCTAGTCAACTCTTTAGTTGTTATAAAATAAGTCAAGTTCTTATGGTCTATCTTTATAATAATAGTATGTTTCATTTCTTTAAGATAGACCCTCCACTGCTTAAATACTATTACTATAGCTAGCAATTTCTTATTATAAATGTCGTAGTTGAGTTCCGCTTGAACTAACTTTTTTAAATAAAATGTAATCAGTCTTGGCTTTCTGTCTTTTCTGGGTTATGTTATACGCATATTAATAGCGTAGTCTGATATATCAGTCTTAATAGTGGTTTCTTTATCCAGATCATACTGTATTAGTATTGGTAACATGGTAAATCATTACTTGATGTCTTTAAACATGCTCTGCTGTGGTTCTTTCTATTAATACTTTTTTAACTTCTTTATAAGCTTAAAGAGTGATATTATGTAGATGGCGTATCCGTTTATAAATTATTAATAATAATTGACTAATCTGATGAACTGCTTGTTACGGACCCCTGCTAGCTGAACGAACTAGTAAGGCGGACTCGTTAGGCAGAAGGCTAAGTCCGGAAGGCAAGGACTCTTATCAAGTAGAATCCTGATCTGAGCAACCTATAAACCGGGACGGTTACACAACACGTGACCACGACGGACATGTCACCGACACACTATAACATGGCAGCGCTACGACAGGACATGGCAGCGCTATGACAGGACATAGCAGCGCTACGATATAACATATCGGTGATATAACATATCATGGCGATGCCATGACGAAGGATAGGATATAAGGATACTCTCTTATGTATTTAACTAGTTCTGTTCTTCGTGCTTAATAATACTATCTTTAAGTAACCATATGTTTTGGTAAAGCTTAGTAATAACACTCATCCGTACTTACTTACAGATAGCTGCATGGCACTATCTGGCCTTACTTCTCTTCTCTTATTTAGATCAAGTTATCTTTAGATAGTTATCAACCTGACTACCTTGATTCAGTTTACAGGTATGTATCAGAACGGGAGCTAAGCTAACAGAAACAGGAAGAAGCGATCCTAGGATTTAATATATTAAATATTAGTCAGTACAAGTATTATCTAGTAATAACTAATCATTATATTAACTATATTAAACACATCGCGTGCGCCACAGCAGGGCCTGATAATTAAGAAACTAATAAATATAATTAGTCAGCTATAAGAAAGTATCACTGTCTTAGAACAATAAAACCAGTTACTTAAAGATTGCTTAATAATTAAATCTATTAAGGTCTGACTACCCGAGCCATTTAACAGCAAATGAGCAAGATGTTACGGACCCCTGCTAGCTGAACAACTAGTAAGGCGGGTATGTCAGGCAGAAGGCCACATCCGGACGGAAGGGGGCTCTTATCGAGGAGGATCCTGACCCGAATCGTCAGGCAGCACGGATCACGTGACCATGGTATACAGACAAGCATGTAGTATACAATATACCATCATGGTCTATGATTACCAAGTGGGTATATAATAGACCTGATGGTATATAGAATGGTATACGGGGAATGGATATATAAGGACACTCCTTTATATACTTAATTAGTTCTGTTCTTCATGCTTAATTCCAATTGTCTTTAAGTAATCTATGTTTTAGTAGAGCTTAGTAATAACACTTGTCCGCACTTACTTACGGATAGCTGCGCGGTACTATCTAGCCTTACTTCTCTTTTTCTGTTCAGATCAAGTCATCTTTAGATAGTTAATAACCTGACTACCTTTGATTCAGTTTACAAGATACGTATTAAAACGGGAGCTAAGCTAACAGAAACAGGGAGAAGCAATCCTAGGATTTGATATATTAAGTACCAGTCAGTACGAGTGTTATCCAGTAATAACCAGTCATTATATTAATTATATCGAACATATCGCGAGCGCCTTAGCAGCAGGGCCCGACAACCAAGGAACTGATAGATATGATTAGTCAGCTATAAGAAAGTATCACAGTCTTAAAACAAAAGAACCAGTTACTCGAAGATTGCTTATTAGTTAAATCTGTTAAGATCTGACTACCTGAGCCATTCAACAGTAAATGAGCGAAGCTTAGAGCTTTCTTGACCCAGTTAGACTTGTACCTCAACATAAACAAGAAAAAGCTCAAGAATAAGAAAAATAAGATCTTTTTTATATCTATTTATCTTATCAGAGTAATATTTAATTAGTTCAAACTATACATCCGCGAGTAATAAGAAAAGTCAGTAAGTAATTAGAATAATAATATAAAACAACTTTTTACTAGTTATGCCAGATTTAAACAGCGTCTTAAATAGACATTCAGAGATATTAATACAGTATAAAACACTGAGTAAAAGTTATAATAACTCAAGTAGATAAGATCAGTATTTATATATATTTCAGAATTTCAGCAAGTTATTAGTCATCTAAACTAGAATGATAATACTTACATTTTATGATTTAAAGAAAGACTCAAGATAAAGATCCAAGAAAAGATCATTTGGCAAGAACAACCAGATACCTTGATTAAGATGATTAAAACAATTATAAAGATTAATAACAAATTATATAACTTTAATATAAAATGATAAGAGGATTAGTAGACTAGCAAGTCTATATCTTAACATAATAATCAGCTAGGTTACCGAGCCAATAATAAAAAGTCAGCATAATCTAGAAGCTTAGAATACAAAGATCTTTATAGATTAAAACCCATGGAGCTAGATACAGCACAGCATCAGACTCAACAGACTCGAGTATTTAAGAAGGAACTTGAACAGCGCAAACAAGACTGCTTATACTTTAACTGCAATAAAACAGATCACCAGTCAAAGAACTATAGTCAGAAACAGCAACAGCCTTAAAAATAATTAAGGACTATATACCAGGATTAAGATAGAAGAGTCTATAATATCATCACCATTCAGCACAAAGTTTAGACAGAATCTATAACACAGATATTAGATAATAAGAAGCTACATGCTATTTAATATAGTCAGTTATTAGAAAACAGGATATATTATGATTAGTTAAGATAACAGGCTATACCAGATAAATTAACAGTACTATCTAGTTAATAAAAGGATTAATAATTATCTATACTATTAGTTTAGACTACAGAAGTTAACAATAACAGTTATAAGCCAGTTTCAAGGAATAACTACCCTAATATAGTTTAAAATAAAGATAAACTATTAGATAAAGAGTATAGTATACTGTTTAAAGACCTTGAACCTAGTAAGAAGAGACTTAACAAGATACCTGATATCTCTGAAAAACCCTTATTAGAAATTAATAAACTTTATTCATCATAGTAAGACAAGGACAAGAAAAACTAGAAAAACAATCAAGAAAATATTACTTATTAATTAGACCGTATCTTGAAGAAGATCTTGGAAAATCCAGCATAATTCTGTCTAGAGCTTAAAATAATCATGCAGCATTGCCCATATTAGGATTTAAAATATTGAAAATCATAAAATAAGACTTGAAAATAATATTTACAGAGATGCTCTTATTACCCGGAAGTTTGTTTAATATATAGATAAGATAATATAGACTATTATTACCAGCTATTAGAGATTAACTAGAAGATAAACATTATTAAAACAGAGCCTTAATACAATAAACCATGTCTATATATTTATTTTAAAGAAAGTAAAGATTATTAGAGATATAATAAACTTCTTTGACTTATATGCTACATGAACATATGCTTAATATATTATAATTAGAAATATATTATTAACTACCAATCTAGAGTACTAGAAATAATTAGGATTAAGATAAGCTATTATTTATGTAATATCTTTAATTATATATATAAAGAGTACCAGAGACACCCTTACTATAGATTAATATATTAGCTAGCATGTTTCAATAATTAATATATAATATATTATATAATAAAAATAGAAGACTCAAGATTTCTAAGAAGACATCCATAGCAGTTAGAACCTAACTAGCCGGAATAATAATTAATAGTCATAAAATTAGAACTATATCTGAAGATCTAAGCAGTTATATTAGATTAATTAGCCCAAGTACTGGTAGACTCTGGAATGACTGAGAACTTTATATACTTGTAATTTATATAATAACTTAAGATACTTAGATAATAGAAAGCAGAATCTAAACTAATTGTAGAACTAAATAAAGAGAATTTGGAAACTCTCGTGTTAATAGTTAAGTTAGGAACTATATTTATAACTGTAAAGAATCACTATAAACATATAAACTTTAATATAATATCTTTAAAATAGTATGATATTGTGTTAGAGATTCTATAACTCAGGAATCATAATCTATAGATTAATTAGAAGACTGAGAGTCTCTAATTTACAAATTATGATTATCTAAGATAATACTAGCAAGGACCAGATATAGGGTCTGGATCCGTACAGCCCACTACTCAGCAAGGAGCTGAAGTAAGGACTAAGCAATCTAGCAAGAAGAGGTTGAGATTGCTATAAAAGCCTAACACGCCAGATATCAGAGATAACTTAGAGAAAAATAACATTTTAAATATAGTTATATAAATAATAGCAGCAATCAAGCCATCACAGAGAGATTAGCTTATGGAATTATTAAAATAAGTACTAACAATAATAAATAAATACTATAAGTATAGTATTAACAGCTCTAATACAGAGATCGAGATAATTATCTAGAGACTAGAAGATTCATGGGAACTTCTAGCTGCGGTCAAGAATAACGTACAGATTTTACTATAATATAAGAGATTCAAGAACTTGTTCAAGCAGTTAGAGCAACCTGAATTATCTCAGTATAGAAAGTATGACCATATTATTTCTATAAAGAAAAAAAAGTTACTGATATATAGAAAGATTTACCTGATATCTAAAAAAGAATTGCAGGTATTATAAGAATACATTAATAACTAGCTAGCTAAAAATAATATCAGGCCTTCGAAGTCACTAGCAAGATATAGAGTCCTATTTATATTAAAAAAGGACAGTAGTTTATAACTATATATAGATTATCGGCCACTGAATATTATCATAATCAAGAATCAACACCTGTTATCTTTGATTTCAGAAATCTAAAACAAGATATAAGGAATGAAGTGGTTTATTAAACTTAATATTATAAATATATATTATTATATATATATTACAGAAGATAAAGAATAAAAGACTACGTTCAGAACAAAATACAGATATTTTAAATACTTGATTATATTATTTAGACTTACTAACATACTAGCATCATTTTAATAATATATTAATAAAGTTCTTGGAAAATATCTTGATAGATTTATAATCACTTACCTAGATAATATATTAATCTTTTTAAAGACTGAGAAAGAATATATAAAGTATATAAGATTAGTTTTATATAAACTATATCTATATTAATTATAATATAAGCTAAAGAAGTATAAATTCTATATACAGAAAACAGAGTTTCTGAGACACTGGATATCTATAAAGAGAATCTATACTAAGCAAGCTAAAGTACAAGCTATACAGGATTAGTCTTAATCTAGAAATCTGAAAGAACTACAGCAGTTTATCAGATTAGTTAACTACTATCAATGATTTATAGATAAATACACCATCTATATAATACTACTCTTTAAGCTTATAAAGAAATTAAAAGAATACCAGTAGAAAGAACCATAGTAAAACGCGTTTAAAGATATTAAGC
The DNA here is from genome assembly GCF_003184525.1 of Aspergillus sclerotioniger CBS 115572. Taxonomy (NCBI): domain Eukaryota; kingdom Fungi; phylum Ascomycota; class Eurotiomycetes; order Eurotiales; family Aspergillaceae; genus Aspergillus; species Aspergillus sclerotioniger. The sequence goes on along the minus strand of NW_020291000.1, from coordinate 96,853 downwards.
AGTAACTTACCATATTACTAGTACTTATACAGCACAATCTAGAGAAAGAAATAACTATTAAAACCAATATATCAGACTATGCTATTAATATGCGTATAACGCAATCCAGAGAAGACAGAAAGTTAAGACTAATTACATTTTATTTAAGAAAGTTGGTTCAAGCAGAACTCAACTACAACATTTATAACAAGGAATTGCTAGCTATAGTAATAATATTCAAGCAGTAAAGAATCTATCTTAAAAAAGTAAAGTATACTATTATTATAAAGATAGACTATAAGAACTTAACTTACTTTACAATAACTAAAAAGTTGACCAGAAGACAGACATAATAGACTAAGATTCTGTTATAATATAACTTCAGAATTATATACTGTAAGAGAGTAGAGAATAGATATACAGATATATTAAGCCGCAGGCTAGACTATAAATTAGATAAAAAGATTATTAAACTAGCCATCCTGAAGTAAAATATAGATAGATTGATCAGCTACAACAAGACCAATCTAGCAATAATATTGAAAATAAGTAGTAACCTAATCAAGTAATTAACTGAAGATATAAAAAATAATAAAACACTTTAAGAAATAAGTAAGAACTTACTAAACAAGATCACCATCAACAAAAATAGACTAGTTTATTTTTATAGATTAATCTTTGTATTAACCGCGATGAGAATAGAGATTATAGCTAGACATTATAACAAACTACTCAAAAATCACTTAAAAGTAGAAAAGATAATTAAACTAATCATAAGGAATTATTATATTCTAAATCTTAGACAGAAAATATATGATTACATTAAACAATATAAGACTTATATTAAGAACAAGCTTATAAGATACCAGCCTTACAGATAAATATAAGTACAGGAGGCGCCATAATAACTATAAAAATAAATAATAATTAACTTTATTAATCTATTACCAGAATTAAAAGAGTTTAATACTATCACAGTCATCACTAATCGCCTCATTAAATATATTTATCTTATACTAAATAAGATAATAATAATAATAATACAGATAGTAGAATTATTTCTAGAAAATATTATTACATATTATAAGATATCAAAGTACATTATATTAAATTAAGACAAGTTATTTATCTTAAAGTTCTAAAGATCACTCGCAGATCTCATGAAAATTAAGAAATAAATAATAACAGCTTACTACCCGCAGATAAATAAGTAAATAGAAAAAGTTAATCAGATAATTAAATAATATTTAAGACACTACGTGAACTACCAGCAAGATAATTAAGTAAATTTATTATTAATAATATAATTCTTATATAATAATACTAGTTACTTAATCATTAAAGTCTTACTATTCTACACTAATTATGGATATCACCCGAGGTTTCTAAAAACACTATTAAGAAAGTAGTAAGTTGTTAATATAGCTAAGAATATTGTTATATTCACAGAAAACATATATTTATAGTTATCTTAAGATATTAAGTTTATGAACTTATATAGCAAGATATACTATAATCATAAACACAGAAGAAAACCTGTGTCAAACCCTAGGATCGCTTCTCCCTGTTCCTGTTAGCTTAGCTCCCGTTCCGATACGTACCTTGTGAACTGAATCAAAGGTAGTCAGGCTGTTGACTATCTAAAGGTGACTTGATCTGAACAGAAGAAGAGAAGTAAGGCCAGATAGTGCCGCGCAGCTATCCGTAAGTAAGTACGGACGAGTGTTGTTGCTAAGCTTTACCAAAACGTATGGTTACTTAAAGACAGTTGAATTGAGCACGAAGAACAGAACTAGCTAAGTACATGAAAGAGTGTCCTTATATCCTATCCCTTGTATACCATTTCGTATACCATTCAGGGTAGATTAAGGGTCGATCTAATCATATTCCTGGATTCTGTATACTATATCGTATACTCTTAATAATAAATCTGATGATAGATGGTCACGTGACACAGCGTTGTCTCAGGTATTACCCCAACCGGGATCTTACTCAATAAGAGTTACTGGCTGCCCGAGTCCTTCCTGGTCATTACCTTTCTGCCTGACAAGTCCGCTTCTGCTAGTAACCTGGCTAGCAGGGATCTGTAACATCACTCCCCTTTCTTCAAGGTTTCTTATTCTTAAAAGATATAAAGATACGTGTCTCTCCTATATCAGTTAAGTTTTCTCAATTTTTCTTTTTCCTATGATAGTCTATTATATCTCGTCATTATGCTAACCGCGATCAGGTGAAGAAATACATCCATTAATCTAATAAGATTCATGATAATAGTTTTATCACTGAAAGTTCCTGCAAACATTATTTCCTGAGAGACATTCCTTATATCATAGATTTAAAGAGCTGAAATTATACTGTCTGTACTTGTCATGGCTGAAAATATGAAAAACAATTTTACAGTGATAAGGAGTAGAATGATTTAAAACATAATTAATTAAATGTATAAAACAAACTTGCTAAGGTCCTCACTGAACAGGCCCATATTGCTGCCAAAATGGCTCACTTGTTCAAGCAACAGCAGTTTCTAAAAGATCATGGCAAGCAGATGTTAGATCACGACTTGACTATGTTGGAGCGGCTGGATGAGGAGGATCCCCCAAGCGCTGAGGATCTCTGAGAGCTAGAGCGTCTGGCTGACAAACACAACGCCGCTCAGCTTGCCGCTGCATCAGACACCCCTAGTCTGACTCAGTTAGTTGGTTCCCCTTCTTTCTGGGCGAACTTCAACCTGTCTGTCGGTGGTACTGCTCCACAAGCTGGTGACAGCTTGTCAAGTTCTTGATAGGTTTTCACATATTTTCTGAGATATCATACTCTACCTATTTTACTAGATATTTTAATCTACCGCTAATCTTCTTGTGATCTAAGATCTTTTTAACTTTATATTTTTATTCTGTGTTATTATTAATCTCTACATTTTCTGTGATTCTAGCATTCTTTGGTACAGGTTCTAATAATAAGATATAAAATACTGGATGAATTTTGCTCATCGATTTTGGCAACCTTAACTTGTAGTTAACCAGTCTCTTCTTATCTTTAATAATAAATAATCCTAGCTTGTGATGGTCAAGCTTCTAACTTAGTCATTTTATCTTAATATTTCTGCAGAGTAGGAATACCTTCTTTCCTCTTTTAAGGTCAGGTTCCTTCCTGTGTCTATGATTATAGTATATCTTACTGCGCAAGTTCATGAACTCAATATCTTAGAACAACTATAAATATATGTTTTCTATAAATGTAATAATATTCTCAGCTATATTAGTAACTTACTGCCTCCCTAATAACATCTCCAGAAATCTCGGGTGATATCCGTAATTAGTGTAAAACAGTAATACTCTAATAATCAAGTAATTAGTATTGTTATATAAGAACTGTGTTATCAATAACAGGTTTATTTAATCATTCTACTAGTAGTTTATATAATGTCTCAGATATTGTTTAATTATTTAATTAATTCTTTCTATTTACCCATTTATCTGCGGGTGGTAAGCCGTTGTTATTTATTCTTCTATTTTCATAAGATCTGCGAGTGATCTTCAGAACTTTAAGATAAATAACTTGTCTTGATCCAATATAATATACTTTGATATCCTATAGTATATAATAATATTTTCTAAAAATAGTTCTACTATCTGTATTACTGTTATTATTATCTTACTTAATATGAGATAGATATATTTAGTAAGATAATCAGTGATGACCATGATAATGTTAAATCCTTCTAATTCTGGTAATAGACTAATAAAGTTAATTATTATTTATTTTTATAATTATTATGGTGTCTTCTATACTTGTATTTATCTGTAGGGTTAATACCTTACAGGCTTATCTCTAATATAAGTCTTATATTATTTAACATAATCATGTACTTTCTGTCTAAGGTTCGGAATATAGTAATTCTTCACAATTAATTCAATTATCTTTTCCACTTTTAGATGATCTTTAAGCAGTCTGTCATAATGTCTAGTCATAATCTCTATTCTTATTATGATTAGTATAAAGATTAACCTATAAAAGTACACTAGTCTATTTTTGTTGATAGTGATCTTGTCTGATAAGTCCTTACTTATTTTCTAAAATGTTTTATTATTTTTTATACCTTCAGCCAATTACTTAATTAGGTTGCTACCTATTTCTAATATTACTGTTAGATTGGCTTTGTTGTAGCTTATCAACCTATCCGTGTTTTGCTTCAGGATGGCCGGTTTAATAGTCTTTTTATCTAATTTATAGTCTAGCCTGTGGCTCAATGTATCTATATATCCATTCTTTACTCTCTTACAGTGTATGATTCTGAAGTTATATTATAACAGAATCTTAGTCTATCATGCCTGCCTTCTGGTCAACTCTTTGATTATTATAAAATAGATTAAGTTCTTATGGTCTGTCTTTATAATAACAGTATACTTTATTTCTTTAAGATAGATCCTTCACTGCTTGAATGCTATTACTATAATTAGCAATTCCTTATTATGAATATCGTAGTTGAGTTCTGCTTAAACCAACTTTCTTGAATAAAATATAATCAGTCTTAGTTTTCTATCTTCTCCGGGTTGCGTCATACACATACCAACAGCGTAATCTGATATATTGGTTTCAATGGTTATTTCTTTCTCTGGATTATGCTATACAAGTACTAGTGATATAATAAGTCACTGCTTAATATCTTTAAACGCGCTCTGCTGTAGTTCTTTTTACTAATACTTCTTTAATTTCTTTATAAGCTTGAAAAGTGGTGTTATATAGATAGCGTATCCATCCATGAATTATTGATAATAATTTACTAATCTGATAAACTACTGTAATTCTTTTAGATTCTTAGATTAAGATTAATCCTGTATAACTTATACTTTTACTTGTTCAGTATAGATTCTCTTTGTAGATATTTAGTATCCCAGGAACTCTGTCTTCTGTATATAGAATTCATACTTCTTTAGCTTATATTATAACTGATATAAGTGTAGTTTATATAAAACTAGTCTTATATATCTTATATATTCTTTCTTAGTCTTTAAGAAGATCAATATATTATTTAAATAAGTGATTATAAATCTATCAAGATATTTTTTAAGAACTTTATTAATATATTACTGAAATGATGCTGATGTGTTAGTAAGCCTAAATAATATAATTAAATACTTAAAGTATCTATATTTTATTTTAAATACAGTTTTCTATTTTTTATCTTCCGCAATGCGTATACGATAATATATATTTATAATATTAAGCTTGATAAATCACTTTGTTCCTTATATCTTGTCTTGGATTTCTAAAATCAAAGATAACAGGTACTGATCCTTAATCATAATAGTATTCAGTGACTGATAATCCATATATAGCTGTAAACTGCTGTCCTTTTTTAGTATAAATAGGACTCCATGTTTTGCTGGTAACTTCAAAGGCCTGATATTATCTTTAACCAGCTAATTATTAATATATTCTTATAGTGTCTGCAATTTCTTTTCAGATATTAGATAAATCTTTCTATATATCAGTAACTTTTCTTTCTCTATAAAAATAATATAGTCATGTTTTCCATGCTAAGGTAATTCAGGTTACTCTAGCTACTTGAACAAGTCCTTAAATCTCTTATACTATAATAGAATCTACGCGTCACTCTTGACTGCAGCTAGAAATTCCCATAAATCTTCTAGTCTCTAGATAGTTATCTCGATCTCTATATTAGAGCTGTTAATACTATACTCGCGGTATTCTTTTGTTATTATTAATACCTATCTTGATAATTCTATAAGCTAATCTCTCTGTGATAGCTTGATTACTGCTATTACTTATGTAACTATACTTGAAGTACTATTTTCCTTTAAGTTATCTCTGATACCTGGCGTGTTAGGCTTTTGTGGCGATCTTAACCTTCCCTTACTAAGTTATTTAATCCTTACTTCAGCTCTATGCTGAGTAGCGGGCCATACAGATCTAGATCTCATACCTGGTCCTTGCTGGTGTTGTCTTGGGCAATCATAATTAATAAATTAAAGACTCTTAATCTTCTAATCAATCTATAGATTATGATTTCTGAGCCATAGAATCTTTAACATAATATCATACCGTTCTAAAGATATTATATCAAAGTCTATATACTTGTAATGATCCTTTATAGTTATAGATAACAGTCCTAACTTAACTGTTAATATAAGAGTTTTTAAATTCTCTCTGTTCAGTCCTGCAATCGGTTCAGGTTTTTCTTTCTATTATCTAAGTATTTTAAGCTATTATATAAATCACAGGTTCATGAAGTTTCCAGTCACTCCAGAATCTATCAGTACTTGGACTGGTTAACTTAATATGACTGCTTGGATCTTCAGATATAGTCCTAACTCTGTGGCTGCTAATTACTGTTCTGACTAATTAGATTCTAACTGCTGTAAATATCTTCTTAAAAATCTTGAACCTTTTATCTTTATTATATAGTATATTATATACTGATTATCAAAACATGCCAGTCAATATATTAATCTGTAATAAGAATATCTCTGGTACTCTTTACATATACAATTAAAGATATTATATAGACAGTGGCTTATCTTAGCCCTAACTACTTCCAGTATCCTAGGTCGGTAGTTAGTAATATACTTCTAATCATGATATATTGAGCATATATTTGTATAACACATAAGCTAAGAAAGTTTGTCATATTTTTAATAATCTCTACTTTTTTTAAAATAAATATACAGACATGGTTTGTCACATTAAGACTCCATTCCAGTAATGTTTATCTTCTAGTTAATCTCTGATAGCTGGTGATAATAGTCCATATTATCTTATCCATATATTAAATAAACTTTTGGATGATAAGGGTATTTCTGTAGATATTGTTCTTAAGTCTTATTTCATGATTTCCAATATTTCAAATCCTAATATAAGCAATGCTGTATGATTATCTTAAGCTCTGGGCAGAATTATACTGGATTCTCTGAGATCTCTTTCAAAATACGGTCTAATTAATAAACAATATTTTTTTAATTATTTTTTTGATTCTCCTTGTCCTTATCTTACTGCAATGGACAGAGTTTACTAATTTCTGATAAGGGTTTTTTAGAAATATTAAGTATCTTGTTAAGTCTCTTCTTATTAGGTTTAAGATCTTTAAGTAGTATACTATATTCTTTATTTAATGGTTTATCCTCATCTTAAACTATACTGGGATAATTATTCCTCAGAACTGGCTTATAACTATTATTATTAACTTCTATAGTCTAAACTAATAATATAGATAATTATTAATCTTCTTATTAACTAGATAATACTATTAACTTATCCAGGATGGCCTGTTATCTTAACTAATCACGGTATATCCTGTTCTCTAACAGCTAACCATGCTGAATAGCATATAACTTCTTATTACCTAGTGTCCATGTTACAGATTCTGTCTAAACCTTGTGCTGAATGGCGGTGATATCATAGACTCCTCTGCCTTGATCTTGATACATAGTCCTCAATTACTTCTAAGACTATTACTATTTCTGACTTTGACTACAGTTCTTTGACTGATGACCTGCTTTGCCGCAGCTGAAGTATAAGCAGTCTTGTTTGCACTATTCAAGTTCCTCCTTAGACACTTGAGTCTCTTAAGTCTGATGCTGTGCTGCATCTAGCTCCATGGGCTTCGGCCTGTAGGGATCTTTGTATCCCAAGTTCTTAGGTTATATCAACCTTCTGTTATTAACTCGGTAACCTGGCTGGTTATTGCATTGAGATGTAGACCTGCTGGTCTACCAACCTTCTTATTATTTCATGTTAAAATCATACAGCTTATTATTAATCTTTACTGTTGCTTTAATCATCTTGACCAAGGTGTCCGGTTATTCTTATCAAATGATCTTCTCTTAGATCTCTATCTTGAGTCCTTCTTTAAATTGTGAGATATAAGTATTATTATCCCAGTCTAGATAATTAATAACTTACTAAAACTCTGAAGCATATACAGATACCAATCCTATCTGCTTAAGTCATTATAACTTTTACTCAGCATTCTGTGCTGCATTAATATCTCTAAATATCTATTTAAGATACTGTTTAAATCTGGTGTAACTAGTGAAAAGTTGTTTTATATTATTATTCTGGTTATTTACTAACTTTTTTTATTATTTATAAATATATAGTTTAAACCAATCAAATACCACTCCGGTAAGATAAATAGATATGAAAAAGATCTTATTCTCTTTATTCTTAAGCTTTTTCTTGTTTATGTTAAAGTATAAGTCTAACTGGGTTAAGAAAGCTCTGAGCTATGCTTATTTGTTGTTAAATAGCTCAGATAGTCAGACCTTAACAGATTTGACTAATAAGCGACCTTCGAGTAACTGGTTCTTTTGTTTTAAGGCTGTGATGCTTTCTTGTAGCTAACTAACCATGTCTATCAGTTTCTTAGTTATCGGGCCCTGCTGCTGAGGCGCACGTGATATGTTCAATATAGTTAATATAATGATTAATTATTACTAGATAACACTCATACTGACTAGTGCTCAATGTATCAAATCCTAGGATTGCTTCTTCCTGTTCCTGTTAGCTTAGCTCCCGTTCCGATACGTATCTTGTGAACTAAATTAAAGGTAGTCAGGCTGTTGACTATCTAAAGATGACTTGATCTGAATAGAAGAAGAGAAGTAAGGCCAGATAATGTTGTGTAGCTATCCGTAAGTAAGTGCAGACGAGTGTTGTTACTAAGCTTTACCAAAATGTATGGTTACTTAAAGATAGTTGAATTGAGCACGAAGAACAGAACTAGCTAAGTACATGAAAGAGTGTCCTTATATCCTATCCCTTGTATACTATTTTATATACTATTCAGGGTAGATTAAGGGTTAATCCAATCATGTTTCTGGATTCCGTATACTATATTGTATATTCTTGATGGTAGATCTGATAGTAGATGGTCACGTGACACAGCGTTGTCTTGGGTGTTACCCTAACCGGGATCTTACTCAATAAGAGTTGCTGGCTGCCCGAGTCCTTCCTGGTCGTTACCTTTCTGCCTGACGAGTCCGCTTCTGCTAGTAACCTGGCTAGCAGGGGTCTGTAACAACCTGATCTTAAAAAAGAAAAGAAGATATTCTTACTCCACAGAAACATTAAAACAAAATAACCAAGTCAGAAACTTGACCATCACAAGCTAGGACTATTTATCATTAAAGACAAGAAGAGACTGGTCAACTACAAGTTAAGATTGCTAAAATCAATGAACAGAATTTACCCAGTATTTTATATCTTATTATTAGAACCTGCACCAAAGAATACTAGAATTATAGAAAATATAGAGATTAATAACAATATAGAAAAGAAATATAAAGTTAAAAAGATCCTAGACCACAAGAAAATTAGCAGCAGATTAAAATATCTAGTAAAATAGATAGAATATGATATCTCAGAAAACATGTGGGAACTTATCAAGAATTTAACAGGCTATCACCAGCTTGTGGAGCAGTACTACTGACAGACAGATTAAAGTTTGCCCAAAAAGAAAGGGAACCAACTAACTGAGTCAGACTAGGAGTGTCTGACACAGCAGCAAGTTGAGCAGCGTCATACTCATCAGCCAGATACTTTAGCTCTCAGAGGTTCTCAGTACTTGGAGGATCCTCACCATCCAGTTACTCCAACACATTCAAGTCATGATCTAACATCCGATTACCACAATCTTTTAAAAATCTGTAATGATTTTATAACTGCTTCATTTTCGCAAATAATAGCTCAATCTGCTTTTTAGTCTCTTCAATCTCTTGAACTATCTTTTCTTTATTATATTAAAGCTTATCCCACTCAGAATCATTATAAAATCACTTTTTATATTTTTAGCCATAATGAGTGCAGGCCGTATAATTTTGGTTTTTAAAGTCTATAAAATAAGAAAGACTATAGGAATCATACTAAGTACAAGGAAAGTTAATCTGGATACTATTATAAATAATCCAGTCAGTCTGCTGATAGTACTTCTTGTAATGATTATATAAAGATATAATAATTTATCTTAAGAAAAAAAGAAATTAAAAGAACTCAGCCGACCTGGACGAGGAACATGTATCTTTATATTCTTGAGAATAAGAACCTTAAAGAAGAGGAGGTGGTGTTACAGACCCCTGCTAGCTAAATAACTAATAAGACAGGTATATCAGACAGAAGACCACATCCGGACAGAAGAAGGCTCTTATTAAGAAGGATCCTGACCTGAATCATCAGGCAGCACAGATCACGTGACCATAATATATAAACAAGCATGTAGTATACAACATACCATCATGATCTATAACTACCAAGTGGATATACGATAGACCCGATGGTATATAGAATAGTATACAGGGAATGAATATATAAAGACACTTCTTCATATACTTAGTTAGTTCTGTTCTTCATGCTCAATTCCAATTGTCTTTAAGTAACCTATATTTTAGTAGAGCTTAGCGACAACACTCGTCCGTACTTACTTATGGATAGCTACACGGCACTATCTGGCCTTACTTCTTGTCAAACCCTAGGATCGCTTCTCCCTGTTCCTGTTAGCTTAGCTCCCGTTCCGATACGTACCTTGTGAACTGAATCAAAGATAGTCAGGCTTGTTGACTATCTAAAGGTGACTTGATCTGAACAGAAGAAGAGAAGTAAGGCCAGATAGTGCCGCGCAGCTATCCGTAAGTAAGTGCAGACGAGTGTTGTCGCTAAGCTTTACCAAAACATATGGTTACTTAAAGACAATTGGATTGAGCACGAAGAACAGAACTAACTAAGTACATGAAAGAGTGTCCTTATATCCTATCCTTCATATACCATTTCGTATACCATTCAGGGTAGATCGAGGGTCGATCCAATCACATTCCTGGATTCCGTATACCATATCATATATTCTCGATGGTAGATCTGATGGTAGATAGTCACGTAACACAGTGTTACCTCGGGTGTTACCCCAACCGGGATCTTACTCAATAAGAGTTGCTGGCTGCCCGAGTCCTTCCTGGTCGTTACCTTTCTGCCTGACAAGTCCGCTTCTGCTAGTAACCTGGCTAGCAGGAGTCTGTAACACTTCTCTTCTTCTGTTCAGATCAAGTCATCTTTAGATAGTCAACAACCTGACTACCTTTGATTCAGTTCACAAGGTACGTATTGGAACGGGAGCTAAGCTAATAGAAACAGGAAGAAGCAATCCTAGGATTTAACATATTGAGCACTAGTCAGTATGAGTATTATCTAGTAATAATTAATCATTATATTAACTATATTAAACACATCACGAGTGCCTCAGCAGCAGGGCCTGACAACCAAGAAACTAATAAACATGATTAGTCAGTTACAAGAAAGCATCACTGTCTTAAAATAAAAGAACCAGTTACTCAAAGGTTGCTTATCAGTTAAATCTATTAAGATCTGATTATCTAAGTTATTTAACAGTAAATGAGCGCGGCTCAGAGCTTTCTTGACCCAGTTAGATCTATACCTTAACATAAACAAGGAAAAGCTCAAGAATAAGGAGGACAAGATCTTTTTCATATCTACTTATCTAATTAGAATAATATTTGATTAGTTTAAACTATATATCCGTGATTAATAAGAAAAGTTAGTAAGTAATTAGAATAATAATATAAAGTAACTTTTTACTAGTTATGCCAGATTTAAACAGTATCTTAAACAGATATTTAGAGATATTGATATAGTATAAAATACTGAGTAAAAATTATAATGATTTAAACAGATTAGATTAATATTTATATATACTTTAGAGTTTCAGCAAGTCATTAATTATTTGGATTAGAATGATAACACCTATATCTCATGATTTAAAGAAGGACTCAAGATAGAGATCTAAGAAAAGATTATTTGGCAAGAATAACTAGACATATTGATTAAGATAATTAAAATAATAGTTAAGATTAATAATAAGTTATACAATTTTAACATGAAATAATGAGAGGATTAATAAACTAGTGGGTCTATATCTTAACATAATAACCAGCCAGGTTACTGAGTTAATAATGGAAGGTCAGTATAATCTAGAAGCTTGGGATACAAAGATCCTTACAGATTAAAACCAATGGAGCTGGATGCAGCACAGCATCAGACTCAACAGACTCAAGTATTCAAGGAGGAACTTGAACAGCACAAACAAGACCGCTTGTACTTTAGCTGCGGCAAAGTGTTACAGACCCCTGCTAGCTGAACAACTAGTAAGGCGGGTATGTCAGGCAGAAGGCCACATCCGGACGGAAGGGGGCTCTTATCAAGGAGGATCCTGATCCAAACCGTCAGATGCTACGGATCACGTGACCATGGTATACAGACAAGCATGTAGTATACAACATACCATCATGGTCTATGACTACCAAGAGGGTATATGATAGACCCGATGGTATATGGAATGGTATACAAGGGACGGATATATAAAGACACTCTTTTATATACTTAGTTAATTCTGTTCTTCATGCTCAATCTAATTATCTTTAAGTAACCATATATTTTGATAAAGCTTAATAATAACACTTGTCTGTACTTACTTACGGATAGCTACACAGCACTATCTGGCCTTACTTCTCTTCTCTTATTTAGATTAAGTCATCTTTAGATAGTTATTAACCTGACTACCTTTGATTCAGTTTACAAGATACGTATTGAAACGGGAGCTAAGTTAATAGAAACAGGGAGAAGCAATCCTAGGGTTTAATATATTAAGCACTAGTCAGTATAAGTGTTATCCAGTAATAACTAATCATTATATTAATTATATTAAACACATCACGAGCGCCTCAGCAGCAGGGCCTGACAACCAAGGAACTGATAAACATGATTAGTCAGTTACAAGAAAGCGTCACTGTCTTAAAATAAAAGAACCAGTTACTCAAAGATTGCTTATCAGTTAAATCTGTTAAGATCTGATTATCTAAGTTATTTAACAGCAAATGAGCGCGGCTCAGAGCTTTCTTGACCCAGTTAGATCTATATCTCAACATAAACAAGGAAAAGCTCAAGAATAAAAAGAACAAGATCTTTTTCATATTTACTTACCTGATTGAAGTAGTATTTAATTAATTTAAACCATACATCCGCGAGCGACAAGAAAAGTTAATAAGTAACTAGAATAATAATATAAAGTAACTTTTCACTAGTTATGCCAGATTTAAACAATATCTTGAATAGATATTCAGAAATATTGATATAGTATAAAACATTAAGTAAAAGTTATAGTAACTTAAGTAGATAGAATCAGTATCTATATATACTTCAGAGTTTTAGCAAGTTATTAGTTATCTAGATTAGAATAATAATACCTATATTTCATGATTTGAAAAAAGACTTAAGATAAAGATTTAAGAAAAGATCATTTGGCAAGAACAACCGGACATATTAGTTAAGATAATTAAAACAGTAGTTAAGATTAATAATAAGTTATATAACTTTAATATAAAATAATAAGAGGATTGATAGATTAGTGGGTCTATATCTTAATATAATAACCAGCCAGATTACCAAGTCAATAACAGAAGATCGGTATAACCTAGGAGTTTGGGATACAAAGATCTTTATAGATTGAAACCAATGAAGCTGGATACAGCACAACATCAGACTTAACAGACTCAAGTGTTTAAAAAGAAACTCAAACAGCGCAAATAAGACTGCTTATACTTTAGCTATGACAAAGCAGGTCACCAGTCAAAGAACTGTAGTCAGAAACAGCAACAGCCTCAGAAGTAATTAAGAACTATAAACCAGGATCAAGACAGAGGAGCCTATAATATCACCGTTATTCAGCACAAAGTTTAAACAGAATCTATAATACAGATATTAAATAATAAGAAGTTACATGTTATTCAGCATGGTTGGCTGTCAGAGAACAGGATATACCGTGATTAGTTAAGATAACAGGCCATTCTAAATAAGTTAATAATACTATTCAGTTAATAAGAAAATTAATAATTATCTATATTATTAGCTTAGACTACAGAAGTCAATAATAATAATTATAAGCCAGTTTTAAGGAATAACTATCCTAATATAGTTTAGAATAAAGATAAATTATTAAATAAAGAGTATAGTATACTGTTTAAAGGCCTTGAACCTAGTAAGAAGAGACTTAACAAGATATCTGATATCCTTAAAAAACCTTTATTAAAAATTAGTAAACTCTGTTTATTATAGCAAGATAAGGATAAGAAGAACCAGAAAAACGATTAAAAGAATATTACTTATTAATTAGACTGTATCTTAAAGAAAATCTCAGAAAATCTAGTATGATTTTATTTAAAGCTTAAAATAATCATATAGTACTGCCCACATTAGGATTTAAAATATTGGAAATCATGAAATAAGACTTAGAAATAATATCTATAAAGATATTCTTATTATCCAGAAATTTGCTTAATATATGGATAAGATAACACAGACTATTATTACCAGCTATTAAAGATTAACTAGAAGATAAATATTATAGAAATAGAGTCTTGATATAATAAGCTATATCTGTATATTTATTTTAAAGAAAGTAAAGATTATTAAAAATATGATAAACTTTCTTAACTTGTATACTATATAAATATATATTTAATATACTATGATTAAAAGTATATTACTAACTACCGACCTAAGATACTGGAAGTGGTTAAGATTAAGATAAATCATTATTTATATAATATTTTTAATTACGTGTATAAAGAGTACCAGAGACATTCTTATTATAGATTAATATATTAACTAACATGTTTTAATGATTAGTATATAATATATTATATAGTAAAGATAGAAGGCTCAAGATTTCTAAAAAGATATTTATAATAATTAATATCTAACTAGCTAGAATAGTAGTTAGTAATTACAGAGTCAGGGCCATATTTAAAGATTTAAGCAGTTATATTAGATTAATTAATCTAAATATTGATAGATTCTGAAATAATCAGGAACTTTATGAACCCATGATTTATATAACAGCTTAAAATACTTAGATAATAGAAAGAAAAATCTAAACTAATTACAGGACTAAATAAAGAGAATTTGAAAACTCTCATGTTAATAATCAAGTCAGGAACTGTATTTATAACTGTAAAGAGTTACTATAAGTATATAAACTTTAATATAATATCTTTAAGATAGTATAATATTATATTAAGGATTCCATGGCTCAGGAATCATAATCTATAAATTAATTAAAAGACTAAGAGTCTTTAATTTATAAATTATGATTATCTAAGATAATATTAGCAAGGACTAGATATAGAGTCTAGATCTGTACGGCCCGCTACTCAGTAAGGAGCTGAAGTAAGGATTAAATAACTTAACAAGGAAAGGTTGAGATTGTTATAAAAGCCTAACATACCAGGTATTAGAGATAACTTAGAGAAAAATAATATTTTAAATATAGTTATATAAATAATAGTAGTAATTAAGCCATTATAGAAAGATTAGCTTATAGAATTATCAGGATAGATATTAATAATAATAAATAAGTACTGCAAGTACAGTATTAACAGCATTAATATAGAGATCAAGATAATTATCCAGAGACTAGAAGATTTATGGAAACTTCTAGCTGCAGTCAAGAATAATATACAGATTTTACTACAGTATAAAAGATTTGAGAACTTGTTCAAGTAACTAGAATAACCTAAATTATCTTAGTATAGAAAGCATGACCATATTATTCTTATAAAGAAAGAAAAGTTATTAATATATAGAAAGATTTATCTAATATCTAAAAAGAAATTACAGATATTATAAGAATATATTAATAACTAGCTAACTAAAGATAATATTAAGTCTTCAAAGTCATTAATAGAATATAGAGTCCTATTTATACTGAAAAAGAATAGTAATTTATAATTATATATAGATTATCAGTTACTAAATACTATCATAATTAAGGATTAATATCTGTTATCTTTGATTTCGGAAATCCAAGATAAGATATAAGAAACAAAGTAGTTTATTAAACTTAATATTATAAATATATATTATTATATATACATTACAGAAGATAAAGAATGGAAAACTATATTTAAAATAAAGTATAAATATTTTAAATACTTGATTATATTATTTAGACTTATTAACGCACCAGTATCATTTCAGTAATATATTAATAAAGTTCTTAAAGAATATCTTAACAGGTTTATGATTATTTATCTAGATAATATATTAATCTTTTTAAAGACTGAGAAAGAATATATAAGATATATAAGATTAATTCTATATAAATTATATCTATATTAATTATAATATAAGTTAAAAAAGTGTGAATTCTATATATAAAAGATAGAGTTCCTGAGACACTGGATATCTATAAAGAGAATCTATACTAAGTAAACTAAAGTGTAAGCTATACAGGATTAGCCTTAATCTAGAAATTTAAAAGAACTACAGCAGTTTATCAGATTAATTAACTACTATTAATGATTTATAGACAGATATGCTATTTATATAATACTATTCTTTAAGCTTATAAAGAAGTTAAAAAAGTATTAATAGAAAGAACCACAGCAGAACACGTTTAAAAATATTAAGCAATAACTTATTATATTATTAGTACTTATACAGCACAATCTAGAGAAAGAAATAATCATTAAAACCAATATATCAGACTATGCTATTAATATGTATATAACGCAACCTGAAGAAGACAAAAAGCTAAGACTAATTATATTTTACTTAAGAAAGTTGGTTTAAATAGAACTTAACTATAACATTTATAACAAGAAATTACTAGTTATAATAATAATATTTAAGCAGTAGAGAGTCTACCTTAAAAAAGTAAAGTATACTATTATTATAAAGATAGATTATAAGAACTTAACTTACTTTATAATAACCAAAGAGTTGACCAGAAGGCAGGCATGATAGGTTAAGATTCTGTTATAATATGACTTCAGAATCATACACTGTAAAAAAATAGAGAATAAATATATAGATATATTAAGCTACAAGCCAGACTATAAATTAGATAAAAAGATTATTAAACTAGCCATTCTGAAGCGGAACACGGATAGGTTAATCAGTTATAATAAGACTAATCTAGCAGTAATATTAAAAATAGGTAATAATCTAACTAAATAATTAGTTAAAAGTATAAGAAATGATAAAATACTCCAGGAAATAAGCAAGAACTTATTAAACAAGATTACTATTAATAAAAATAAACTAGCCTATTTTTATGGATTAATCTTTATACTAATTATAATAAGAATAGAGATTATGGCTAAACATCATGACAGACTGCTCAAGGATTACTTAAGAATAGAAAAAATAACTGAATTAATTACAAGAAATTACTACATTCCGAACCTCAGATAAAAAATATATGATTATATTAAATAATATAAGACTTATATTAGAAATAAGCCTATAAAATACTAACCTTATAGATAGATATAAGTATAGAAAGCGCTATAACAACCATAAAAATAGATAATAATTAACTTTATTAATTTATTACTAAAATTAAAGAGATTTAATATTATCACAGTCATCACTGATCATCTTACTAAATATATTTATCTTATACTAAGTAAGATAATAATAACAGTAATACAGATAGTAGAATTATTTCTAGAAAATATTATTATATATTATAAGATATTAAAGTATATTATATCAGATCAAGACAAGTTATTTATCTTGAAGTTCTAGAGATTACTCGCAGATTTTATGAAAATAAAAAAATAAATAATAATAACTTATTATTTACAAATAAATAAATAAATAAAAAGAATTAATTAAATAATTAAATAATATCTGAGATACTACATGAACTATTAGCAGAATAATTAAATAAATTTATTATTAATAATATAATTCTTATATAATAATATTAGTTACTTAATTATTAGAGTCTTATTATTCTATACTAATTATAGATATTATCTGAGGTTTTTAAAAATATTATTAAAAAAGTAGCAAGTTACTGATATAGCTAAGAATATTATTATATTTATAAAAAATATATATTTATAATTATCTAAAGACATTAAGTTTATAAACTTATATAATAAGATATACTATAATTATAAATATAAAAGGAAACCTGATCTAAAAAAAGGAAAGAAAGTATTCCTACTCTATAGAAATATCAAGATAAAATAACCAAGTCAGAAGCTTGACCATTATAAGCTAAGACTATTTGTTATTAAAGATAAGAAAAGACTGGTTAACTACAAGTTAAGGTTACTAAAATCAATGAACAAAATTCACCCAGTATTTTATATCTCATTGTTGGAACCCGCACCAAAGAATGCTAGAATTATAGAAAATATAGAGATTAATAACAATACAGAATAAGAATATAAAGTTAAAAAGATCCTGGACTATAAAAAGATTAGTAGCAGGTCAAAGTATCTAGTAAAATAAATAGAATATAATACCTTAGAAAACATGTAGGAACTTATCAAGAATTTGATAAGCTGTTACCAGCTTATGGAGCAGTACTATCAACAGACAGGTCAAAGTTCACCCAGAATAAAGGAGAACCAACTAACTGAGTCAGACTAGGAGTGTCTGACACAGCAGCAAGTTAAGCAGCATCGTGTTTATCAGCCAGACACTCTAGCTCTCGGAGGTCCTTAGCACTTAAAGGATCCTCATCATCCAGTTACTCTAACACATTCAAGTCATGATCTAACATCCAATTATCATAATCCTTTAAAAATTTGTAATATTTTCACAAACGCTTCATTTTTACAAATAATAGTTCAATCTGCTCTTCAGTCTCTTCAATCTCTTGAACTATCTTTTCTTTATTATATTAAAACTTATCTTACTCGGAATCACTATAAAATCACTTTTTATATTTTCAGCCATGATGAGTACAGGCCGCATAATTTCAGTTTTTAGAATCTATAAAACAAGAAAGACTATAAGAATTATATTAGATATAAGAAGAGTCAATCTAGATACTGTTATAAACAATCCAGTCAGTCTGCTGATAATACTTTTTATAATAATTATACAAAGGCATGATGATCCATCCTGAGAAAAAGTAAAACTAAAAGAACTCAGCTAACCTGAACAAGAGACACGCATCTTTATATTCTTGAGAATAAGAACCTTAAAGAAGGAGAGATGATATTACAGACCCCTGCTAGCTAAATAACTAGTAAAGCAGGTATATCAGGCAGAAGACCATATCCAGACAGAAGAGGACTCTTATTAAGAAGGATCTTGATCTAAATTATCAAGTACTACAGATTACATGACCATGGTATACAGACAAGCATGTAGTATATAACATACCATCATGGTCTATAATTATCAAGAGAATATATGATAGACCCGATGGTATATAGAATGGTATATAAGGGACGGATATATAAGGACACTCTTTCATATACTTAGTTAGTTCTGTTCTTCATGCTTAATCTAATTATCTTTAAGTAACCATATATTTTGGTAAAGCTTAATGATAATACTTGTCTATACTTACTTACGGATAGCTGCGCGGCACTATCTGGCCTTACTTCTCTTCTCTTGTTCAGATCAAGTCACCTTTAGATAGTCATCAACCTGACTACCTTTGATTCAGTTCACAAGGTACGTATTGGAACGGGAGCTAAGCTAACAGGAACAGGGAGAAGCGATCCTAGGGTTTGACACAAAGCAGGTCACCAGTTAAAGGACTGTAGTCAAAGTCAGAAACAGCAACAGCCTCAAAAGCAGTTGAGAGCTATGAACCAAGATCAAGGCAGAGAAGCCTATGATATCACCACTATTTAGCACGAAGTTTAGACGGAATTTGTGATGCAGATATTAGATAATAACAAGCTACATATTATTCAGCATGATTAGCTGTTAAAGAACAGGATATACTGTGATTAGTTAAGGCAACAGGCCATTATAGATAAGCTAATAGTACTATCTAGTCAATAAGAGGATTAATGATTATCTATACCATTAGTTTAAACCACAGAAATTAATAATAATAGTTATAAGCCAGTTTCGAGGAATAACTATCCCAGTATAGTTTAAGATAAAGATAAACTGTTAGATAAAGAGTACAGTATATTATTTAAAGGCCTTGAATCCAGTAAGAAAAGACTTAACAAGATATCTAATATTCTGGAAAAACCTCCATCAGAAATTAGTAAATCCTGTCTATTGTAGTAAGATAAGGATAAGAAGAACTAAAAAAATAATTAAGAGAATATTATTTATTAATTAAACCATATTTTGAAAGAGATCTCGGAGAATCCAGCATGATTCTATCTAAAGCTTAAGATAATTATACAGTATTATCTATATTAGGATTTAAAATATTGAAAATCATGAAATAAGACTTAAGAATAATATTTACAGAGATGTTTTTATTATCTAGAAGTTTGCTTAACATGTGGACAAGATAATATAGACTATTATTATTAATTATTAAAGATTAGTCAGAAAGTAAATATTACAGGAATAGAGTCTTGATATAATAAATCATGTCTGTATGTTTATTTTAAAGAAAGTAGAGATTATTAAAAATATAATAAATTTTCTTAGCTTGTATGTTATATAAATATATACTTAATATATTATGATTAAAAATATATTATTAATTACTGATCTAAGGTACCGGAAGTAGTTAGAACTAAGATAAGTTACTATTTATATTTTATCTTTGATTGTGCGTGTAAAGAATACTAGAGACACTTTTATCATAGATTAATATATTGGCTGGTATGTTTTAATGATTAGTATATAATATATTATATAATAAAGATAGAAGGCTTGAGATTTCTAAGAAGATATTTATAGTAGTTAGAACCTAACTGGCCAGAACAGTAATTAACAGTTATAGAGTTAAGGCCATATCTGAAGATCTAAGTAGTTATATTAGATTAACTAGCTTAAGTACTGGTAGATTTTAGAGCGATTGGGAACTTTATAAACTTATGATTTATATAATAGCTTAGGATACTTAGATAATAGAAAGCAGAATCTAAACTGATTACAGGACTGAATAGAGAGAATTTAAGAATTCTTATATTAATAATTAAGTCAGGAACTGTACTTATGACTGTAAAGAATCATTATAAGTATATAGACTTTGATATGATATCTTTAAAATAGTATAATATTATATTAAAGATTTTATAACTCAGGAATTATAATCCATAGATTAATTAGAAGACTGAGAGTCTTTAATTTATGAATTATGATTGTCTAAGATGACACCAGCAAGGATCAGGTATGAGGTCTAGATCTATACAGCCTGCTACTCAATAAAAGTCTAAAGTAAGAATTAAGTAACTTATTAAGGGAAGGTTGAGATTACTATAAAAGTTTAACACGCTAGGTATCAGAGATAACTTAGAGAAAAATAATATCTTAAATATAGTTATACAAGTAATAGCAGTAATTAAGTTATTATAAAAAGATTAGCTTATAAAATTATTAGAATGGGTACTGATAATAACTAAAGAATATTAAGAGTACAGTATTAACAGTACTGATATAGAGATTGAGATGACTGTTTAAAGACTAGAAGATTTATAGGAACTTCTAGCTATAATCAAAAGTAATATACAGATTTCACTATAGTATAAAAGATTTAAGGACTTATTTAAATAGCTAGAATAATCTAAATTATCTTAATACAAAAAGTATAATCATATTATTTTTATAGAGAAAGAAAAGTTACTGATATATAGAAAGATTTATCTAATATTTAAAAAAAAAATTACAGATATTATAAGAATATATTAATAACCAGCTAGCTAAAGATAATATCAGGTCTTTAAAGTCACTAGTAGAACATGGAGTCTTATTTATACTAAAAAAAGATAGCAGTTTATAGCTATATATGGATTATTAGCCATTAAATACTATTATAATTAAGGATTAACACCTGTTATCTTTGATTTTGGAAATCTAAGATAAAATATAAGAAATAAAGTAGTTTACTAAACTTAATATTATGAATATATATTATCATATATATATCATAGAAGATAAAGAATAGAAAACCATATTTAGAATAAAGTACAGATACTTTAAGTACTTAATTATATTATTTAGACTTACTAATATATTAGCATCATTTCAGCAATATATTAACAAGGTTCTTAGAGAATATCTTGATAGATTTATAATTATTTATCTAGATAATATATTAATCTTTTTAAAGACTGAGAAAGAATATATAAGATATGTAAGACTAGTTCTATATAAACTATACTTATATTAGTTATAATATAAGCTGAAGAAGTATAAATTCTATATATAGAAGATAGAGTTCCTGGGACACTAGATATCTATAAAGAAAATCTATACTAAGTAAGCTAAAGTATAAGTCATACAGGATTAGCCTTAATCTAAGAATCTGAAAGAACTACAGCAGTTTATCAGATTAGTTAATTATTATTAATAATTTATAGACGGATATGCTATCTATATAATACCACTTTTCAAGCTTATAAAGAAGTTAAAGAAGTACTAGTAGAAAGAACCACAGTAGAGTGTGTTTAAAGATATCAAGCAGTAACTTATTATATTACTAGTACTTATATAGCACGATCCAGAGAAAGAAATAATTATCAAGACTAATATATCAGACTATGCTGTTAGTATGCGTATAACATAATCCGGAGAAGACAGAAAAACAAGACTAATTATATTTTACTTAAGAAAGTTGGTTTAAGCAGAACTCAACTACAACATTCACAACAAGGAATTGCTAGCTATAATAATAGTGTTTAAGCAGTAAAGGATCTATCTTAAAAAAGCAAAGCACACTATTATTATAAAGATAGACTATAAGAACTTAACTTACTTTACAATAATCAAAGAGTTGACCAGAAGGCAGGCATGATAGGTTAAGATTCTATCATAATATAACTTCAGAATTATATACTGTAAAGAAGCAGAGAATAGATATGTAGATACACTAAGCCGCAGGCCAGATTATGAATTAAGTAAGAAAGTTATTAAACTAGCTATTCTGAAGCAGAACACGGATGGATTAATCAGCTATAATAAGACTAATCTAGTAACAATATTAAAAATAAATAGTAATCTAATTAAATAATTAGTTAATATTATAAATAAAGATAAAATATTCTAGGAAATGAGTAGAGGCTTACCGGACAAGATTATTATTAATAAAGATAAACTAGTATACTTTTATAGATTAATCTTTATATTAACCACGATAAGGATAGAGATTATAGTTAAATATTATGATAGATTATTCAAGGATTATCTAGAAGTTAAAAAGATAACTGAACTAATTGTGAGGAATTATTATATTCTGAATCTCAGATAGAAAGTATATGATTATATTAGACAGTATAAGACTTATATTAGAAACAAGTCTGCAAGGTACCAGCCCTATAGATAAATATAAGTATAAAAGATATTACAATAGCTATAAAAATAGATAATAATTGACTTTATTAGTTTATTACTGGAATCAGAAGAGTTTAATATTATCATGGTCATCACTGATTATCTTATTAAATATATCTATCTTATATTAAGTAAGATGATAATAACAGTAATATAGATAGTAGAATTGTTTCTAAAAAACATTGTTACATACTATAAGATGTTAAAGTATATTATATCAGATTAAGATAAGTTATTTATCTTAAAGTTCTGGAGATTACTCGCAGATCTTATAGAAATTAAAGAATAAATAATAATGACTTATTATCTGCAAATAAATGGACAAATAGAAAGGATTAACCAGATAATTAAATAATACTTAAGACACTATATAAACTACTAGTAAAATAATTAAGTAAACTTATTACTGATGATACAGTTCTTATATAATAATACTAGTTACTTAATTATTAGAGTCTCACTGTTCTACGCTAATTATGGTTATCATTCAAGGTTTCTGGAAATGTTATTAAGGAAGTAGTAAGTTACTGATATAGCTAAAGATATTATTATATTTATAAAAAACATGTACTTATAGTTATTCTGAGATATTAAGTTTATAAACTTATACAGTAAGATATACTATAATTATAGATATAAAAAGAAACCTGATCTAAAAAGGAAGAAGAAAGTGTTCCTACTCTGCAGAAATATTAAGATAAAATAAATAAATTAAAAACTTGACTATCACAAGCTAGGACTATTTATTATTAAAGATAAGAAGGGACTAGTTAATTATAAGTTAAGGTTACTAAAATCAATGAGCAAAATTCATCCAGTATTTTATATCTTATTATTAGAACCTGTACTAAAGAACACTAGAATTATAGAAAATATAGAGATTAATAATAATATAGAGAAAGAATATAAAGTTAAAAAGATCCTAGACTACAAGAAGATTAGCGGCAGATTAAAATATTTAGTAAAATAAATAAGATATGATATCTTAGAGAACACGTGGGAACTTATTAAGAATTTAATAGATTATTACCAGCTTATAGAACAGTATTATTAGTGAGCAAGTCAAAGTTTGTCCAGAAAGAAGGAGAGCCAATAAGTTAGGATAAACTAAGATTAAGCTTAGATGTGGTGGCTAGTTTAACATTATCCATGACAGTATTAGTCTTGGCTTTGGATATTGCAGCTTGCTGATCACGCAGTCTTGTTTGTGTCTTATATTTCTTTTATTCTTGTTTTTTAAGCTCTTCCAGCTCCTTGATCTTCTTTATATCACAAGCTATGAAATTGCTAGCTTGTTTTTATAACAACTGCTTTTGTTTCTATAATTAAAGAAGTTTCGCCAGGATGACTTCTTTCTCTTCTTTAATAGAATTTTGAGCCTTGACTAAACGCTTCCACTTAGTGTCAGAGAAGGAAGGATCAGATATTTTATAATAAACACTATTTATTTTAACATACTTACTATAATAATCAGAATTTTCGGATTTAATATAAACCTTGTAAAGATGAATACAGCACTTGCAAGAAAAAACTGTAAGGAAATCTTCGTCCTTAATCTGCCGGTAGAGGCTCTTCTTATAAACAGAAGAACTAGATGATATAGTCAATGATCTGAACAAGTTTTGAGAAATGATATTAGATACTTATCTCAGGAGGGAGGCACTGTAAATTTATGTTCTTTGGAAATAAGAAACCTTGAAAGAGGGGGAGTGGTGTTACGGACCCCTGCTAGCTGAATGAACTAATAAGACAGACTCATTAGGCAGAAGGCTAAGTCCGGAAGGCAAGGACTCTTATCAAGTAGAATCCTGATCTGAGCAACCTACAAACCGGGATGGTTACACAACACGTGACCACGACGGACATGTCACCGACACACTATAACATAGCAGCGCTATGACAGGACATGGCAGTGCTACGACAGGACATGGCAGTGCTATGACATAATATATCAGTGACATGACATATTATGGTGATGCCATGATAAAGGATAGGATATAAGAATACTTTCTTATATACTTAGCTAGTTCTGTTCTTCGTGCTCAATAACACTGTCTTTAAGTAACCATATGTTTTGGTAAAGCTTAGTGACAATACTTGTCTGCACTTACTTACGGATAGCTGCACGGCACTATCTGGCCTTACTTCTCTTCTCTTGTTCAGATCAAGTCATCTTTAGATAGTCATCGACCTGACTACCTTGATTCAGTTCACAGGTACGTATCGGAACGGGAGCTAAGCTAACAGGAACAGGGAGAAGCGATCCTAGGGTTTGACACTGCTGTAGTTCTTTCAGATTTCTAGATTAAGATTAATCCTGTATGGCTTGTACTTTAGCTTACTCAGTATAGATTTTCTTTATAAATATCTAATGTTCCAGAAACTCAGTCTCCTGTATATAAAATTCATACTTCTTTAGCTTATATTATAATTAATATAGATATAGTTTGTGCAGAACTAGTCTTATATGTCTAATATATTTTTCCTCAGTCTTTAAGAAGATTAATATGTTATTTAGATAGGTGATCATGAATTTGTTGAGATATTCTCCCAGAACCTTGTTAATATATTACTGGAATGACGCTGGTGTATTAATAAGTTTAAATAATATAATCAAGTATTTAAAGTATCCATACTTTATTCTGAATACAGTTTTCTATTTTTTATCTTCTGTGATATGTATATAATAATATATATCTATAATATTAAGTTTAGTAAATTATTTTATTCCTTGTATCTTGTCTTAGATTTCCGAAATCAAAAATAACGGGTGTTAATTCTTGATTATAATAATATTTAATGGCTGATAATCCATATATAATTATAAATTACTGTCCTTTTTTGGTATAAATAGGACTTCATGTCCTGCTGGTGATTTTAAAAGCCTGATATTATTTTTAGCTAATTAATTATTAATATATTCTTATAGTACCTGCGATTTCTTCTTGAATATTAGATAAATCTTTCTATATATTAGTGACTTTTCTTTCTCTATAGGAATAGTGTGGTTATGCTTTCCGTGCTGAGATAATTTAAGTTACTCTGGCTGTTTAAACAAGTTCTTAAATCTTTTATATTATGGTGATATCTGTATGTTATTCTTAACCACAGCTAGAAGTTCTTATAAATCTTCTAGTCTCTAGATAGTTATCTTGATCTCTATATTAGTACTGTTAATACTGTATGCTTGATACTTTTCTGTTATTATCAGTGTCTATCCTGATAATTCTATAAGCCAATCTTTCTATAATAACTTGGTGTTACGGACCCCTGCTAGCTGAACGAACTAGTAAGGCGGACTCGTTAGGCAGAAGGCTACGTCCGGAAGACGAGGACTCTTATCGAGTAGAATCCCGATCTGAGTAACCTGCAAACCAGGACGGTTATACAACACGTGACCACGACGGACATGTCACTGACACGCTATAACATGGCAGCGCTACGACAGGACATGGCAGTGCTACGACATAACATATCGGCGACATGACATATCATGGCGATGCCATGACGAAGGATAGGATATAAGGACACTCTCTCATGTACTTAGCTAGTTCTGTTCTTCGTGCTCAATCTAATTATCTTTAAGTAACCATATGTTTGGTAAAGCTTAGCGACAACACTCGTCCGCACTTACTTACAGATAGCTGCGCGGCACTATCTGGCCTTACTTCTCTTCTCTTGTTCAAGATCAAGTCACCTTTAGATAGTCAACGACCTGACTACCTTGATTCAGTTCACAGGTACGTATTAGAACGGGAGCTAAGCTAACAGGAACAGAGAGGAGCGATCCTAGGGTTTGACACTTGGTTACTGTTATTATTTATACAACTATACTTAAGATGTTATTTTTCTTTAAGTTATCTTTAATACCTGGCGCGTTAAACTTTTATAGCATTCTCAACCTTCTCATGATAAGTTGCTTAGTTCTTACTTTAATTTCTTGCTGTATAGTAGGCCGTACAGATCCAGACCCCATACCTGGTCCTTGCTGGTGTTATCTTGGACAATCATAATTCGTGAATTAGAGATTCTCAGTCTTCTAATTAATCTGTGGGTTATGATTCCTGAGTTATGGAATCTCTAATATAATATTATACTGTTTTAAAGATATTATGTTAAAGTTTATACACTTGTAGTAACTCTTTACAGTCATAGATATGATTTCTGACTTAACTGTTAATGTAAGAGTTTTCAAATTCTCTCTATTTAGTTTTATAATTAGTTCAAATTTTGCTTTTTATTATCCGAGTATCCCAAGCTGTTATATAAATCATGGATTTATGAAGTTCCCGGTTATTTCAGAGTCTATCAATACTTGAACTAGTTGATTTAATATGATTACTTAGATCTTCAAATGTGGTTCCAATTCAGTGATTACTAACTACTGTTCTGGCTAGTTAGGTTCTAACTGTCTTAGGTGTCTTTTTAAAAACCTCAAGCCTTTTATCTTTACTGTGTAGTATATTATATACTGATCGTTGAAATATATTAATCAATATATTAATCTGTAATAAGAATATTGCTAATATTCTTTATATATATAATTATAGTTCAGGCATAGATAATGACTTGCCTTAGTTTTTACTATTTCTGGTATTTTAGATTGGTAGTTAATAATATACTTTTAATCATGGTGTGTTGAGCATGTGTTTATATAATATATAAGTTAAGAAAGTTTATCATGTTTTTAATAATCTCTACTTTCTTTGAAATATATGTACAGATATAGTTTATTATATTAAAGTTCTGTTCCAGCAATGTTTATCTTTTAGTTAATCTTTAATAACTGGTAATAGTAGTCTGTGTTATCTTATCCATATATTAAATAAACTTCTGGGTGACAGAGGCATTTTCTTAAATATTGTTTTTAAATCTTGTTTCATGATTTTCAATATTTTAAATCTTAATATGGGTAATGCTGCATGATTATCTTGAGCTCTGGGCAGAATTGTGCTGGATTCTCTGAGATCTCTTTCAAGATATGGTTTAATTAATAAGTAATATTTTCTTTATTATTTTTTTTGGTTTTTCTTATCTTTATCTTGCTGTGATGGACAGGATTTACTGATTTCTAATAGAGGTTTTTCCAGAGTATTAGATATCTTATTAAGTCTTTTTTTACTGGATTTAAGATCTTTAAATAAAGTACTGTACTCTTTATCTGATGGATTAAACTTGTTTTAAACTATACTAGGATAGTTATTCCTTGAAACTAGCTTATAATTATTATTATTAATTTCTGTAGTCCAAACTAATAGTATAGATAATTATCAATCCTCTTATTAACTTGATAATACTATTAACTTATCTGTAGTGGCCTGTTATCTTAACCAATCATAATATATCTTATTCTCTAATAACTAATTATGTTAAATAGTATATAGTTTCTTGTTATCTGATATCTATGTTGCAGATTCTATTTAAACTTTGTGCTGAATAATAGTGATATTATAGACTTCTTTATCTTAATCTTGGTTCATAGCTTTTAACTGCTTCTGAGGCTGTTACTGTTTCTGATTACAGTTTTTTAACTGGTGATCTGTTTTGCCGCAACTAAAGTACAAGTAGTTTTATTTATACTATTCAAGTTTCTTCTTAAATATTCTATTTTATTAAGTCTAATGCTGTACTACATCCAGCTCTATTAGTTTTAGTCTGTAGAGATCTTTGTATCCCAAGCTTCTAGATTATATTAATCTTCCATTATTAGCTTGATAATCTGTTTAACTATTTTGTCGAGGTATAGACTTGCTGGTCTATCAATCCTCTTATTATTTTATATTATATTCGTATAACTTATTATCAATCTTAACTACTGTTTTAATTATTTTTAGCAATATATTTAATCATTCTTACTAAATAAGTTTCTCTTAGATCTCTATCTTGAGTCCTTTTTCAAATCATGCAATATAGGCATTGTTATTTTAATCCAAGTGACTAGTGACTTATAAAAACTCTAAAATATACTTAAATACTGATTTAGTCTGTTTAAATTACTATAATTTTTACTTAGTGTTCTGTGCTGTATTAATATCTTCAAATATTTATTCAAGATATTGCTTAAATCTGATGTAACTAGTAAAGATTTACTTTATATTATTGTCCTAATTATTTACCAACTTTTTTTGATACTCGCAGATATATGGTTCAAACTAATTAATATTAATCTAATCAAGTAGGTAAACGTGAAAAGAATCTTATCAATCTTATTCTTAAGTCTCTCTCTGTTCATGCCGAGATACAAGTCTAACTAGATCAAAAAAGCCCTGAGCTTTACTCGATTACTGTTAAATGGCTCTGGTGATCAGATCTTAATAGACTTAATTATTAAACAACCTTCAAGTAACTAGTTTTATTATTCTAAGGCGGTGATACTTTCTTATAACTAATTAACCATACCCATCAGTTCTTATATTATCAGGCCCTGTTACTGTGGGGCGCGTGATGAGTTTGATATAGTTAATATAATGAATAGTTATCACTAGATAATACTCGTACTGACTAGTGCTCAATATATCAAATCCTAGGATCGCTTCTTCCTATTCCTATTAGCTTAGCTCCCGTTCCAATACATACCTTCAAACTGAATCAAGATAAGTCAGACTGATGACTATCTAAAAGATGACTAGTCCTAAATAAGAAAAGAGAAGTAAGGCTAGATAGTGCCACGTAACTATCCGTAAGTGAGTACAGATGAGTATTATTACTAAGCTTTATTAAATATATGGTACTTAAAGATAATATGAATTAAGCATGAAGAACAGAACTAGCTAAGTATATAAAAGAGTATTCTTTTATCCTATCCTTTATCATGGCATCGGCATGTCATATCATATCACTGGATATGTTATTTTGTAGCACCGCCATGTCCTGTCATAGTGCTGCCATGTCCTGTTATAGCGCTGTCATGTCCTGTTATAGTACCACCATATCCTGTCATAGCGCTGATATATTATAGCTTATCAGTGATATATCCGTCATGGTCACGTGCCGTGTAACAGCTCCGGTTGTTGGTTACTCAGATCAGGATTCTACTCGATAAGAGTCCTTATCTGTCCGGGCGTAGCCTTCTGCCTGACGTGTCCGCCTTACTAGTCGTTCAGCTAGCAGGGGTCCGTAACATACTATTCCTGAATCTACTCTATGTACAAGGCTCCGTGGAGTAACCTTTCAAGCAGAAACACGTGCTAACTCTCATAAACTAACTCAAAATAAAGAGGAATTATTTATATAATAATGTCAAACCCTAGGATCGCTTCTCCCTGTTCCTGTTAGCTTAGCTTCCGTCCCGATACGTACCTTTGAATTGAATCAAGGTAAGTCAAGCTGATGACTATCTAAAGAGAACTGGTCCTGAACAGAAGAAGAGAAGTAAGGCCAGATAGTGCCGCGCAGCTATCCGTAAGTAAGTGCGGACGAGTGTTGTCGCTAAGCTTTACCAAATGTATGGTTACTTAAAGACAGTTGTATTGAGCACGAAGAACAGAACTAACTGAGTACTTGAAGGAGTGTCCTTATATATCCTATCCCTCGTATACCATTCCGTATACCATCGGGTCTACCGTATACCCGCCTGGTAGTTATAGACCATGATGGTATGTTATATACCACATGCTTGTCCGTATACCATGGTCATGTGACATGTGACACGTGATGACTCAACTCAGGACTTTACCCGATAAGAGTGGTCGTCCATCCGGGCGTAGCCTTCTGCCTGACGTACCCGCCTTACTAGTCGTTCAGCTAGCAGGGGTCTGTAACACCCTATCTCTTCTTTAGAGATACAGCTGGACAAGATTATTAAATATAGTAAATTAATCTTAAATAAGGCAGCTCTTGCGTGTTAAGAAATTCGTGATTTATGAGCTATAAATAAGACACAGCTTTAAGAGAGAAAGAAGTCTACTAAGCAACTTACTGCTACAGAGGGTCTTTCTATTTAGAAAGGCCAGAAGTGATTTCAGCAGGAGAATCAGGTCTTTAAAGCTCAAGATACTCTATCTAGAGATCTAGAGCTTTCTACAGTTAGGCTCCGTGTACGCGCTCCGCTGCAGTATTCTAATTATCATATTCAGGGGCATACTAGGATTAGATGTCCTAATCCATCTAGTAATTAGTTTTATATAGAAATGCAATTGGTTAGTTAGTAAAAAGGTGCTTGAATCTCATCTAGTCATGGAAATCGGGTGGAAGTGCGCAGCTCGCTTACATGCGCAGCTCGCTTACCGAATACGTTATCGACAATCGGCTTATCTAATCAGCGTTTGAGAACTACTCTCATCCAGGCTGACATTCAGCCTTCATCACATCCCAGCAACCGATCCCAGTAGCCAGGATATAGATTCAAAGAATGGAAGACTCCCCCGGTGCTGAGCACCTGGCGTTCATGCAATGGGCCGAGAGCGCAGGGATCAAAATTAAGGGCATCACGCCTGCCCGATTCCCCGGTCGACGATTGGGGATGAAAGCCACTCGAACAATAAAAGTAGGAGACTTACAAGAGAATGAATCCAGAGGAGAATACTACAGTTCGTGATAGAGTGACTAACATGGTCTAGAACAATGAAATCATGCTCACCGTCCCCGTCAATCTAATGCTAACCATCGACTCCATCCCCTCATCATTCACCTCGCAATTCCCCTCAGGTACATCCATCCATGGGATCCTCGCTGCGTTTCTCACGCACGCCGATCCGGCTCTTCTCAAAGATGTTGATCCCTGGCGAAAAGTCTGGCCTTCGTTCGACGAGTTCGAGGATAGCATGCCGGTCCTCTGGCCGGAACATCTCCGAGTATCCAATTCCAGCTACGGAGCCAGTTCCTCCTCCCCCTCCTCATCATCGAAGAAAGTCCTCCTCCCACCATCCATTTCAGGGGAATGGAACTCTTTCTCCAAAGAGCCCGTCGGTGCGGACTACGACACACGATATCAAAACCTCCTCAGTCAACAAGAAACCCGGCTACAGGATGCCTGGGCGCACGTGGTGACTGTCTACCCGGATACCCAGTGGAAGACCTTCGCCTATTACTGGTGTATTATCAACTCGCGGAGCTTCTATTACGTCTCGCCGGGGAAGGACGAGCCAGAGGATTGGAACGATGCGATTGGGATGGTCCCGTTCGCGGATTACTTTAATCATGATGATGAAGCGGTGCGTTCTCTGTCTGCTATACTTATTCATACCTCTAAGATACTTATGAGCTTCTCTGTAGGACTGCGACGTCACCTTCGACGGCAAGAAATACACTTTTAGAGCTACACGTCGATACGGTACTCCTTACCTCCCCATCTATCTATACCCACCTACCTACCTACCTACCTACCTACCTACCTACCTACCTACCTACCTACCTACAAGAAAGGAAAGCAAACAAACGCAACGAACGCAAAGCTAATCAATCCCATACAGAAAAAGACGAAGAAATCTTCATGAGCTACGGCTCGCACTCGAATGACTTTCTCCTCGTCGAATGTTCGTCAATCCTAACCCTACCTTTCCCTCACCTCATCTTCATCCCTATCCAACACCATCACCACTAACAAACCCCCAGACGGCTTCTTCCTCCCCACCAACCCCTCCGACACAATCTACCTCGACGACATCATCTTCCAAGACCTCACCACAGCCCAGAAAAAAGAACTAGCGGCCCAGGAAATATTCGGGTATGCAATCCTCCCCTTACCCCTACCCCTACCACCATCACCACTAACAACAACAGGAACTACACCCTCCCCCTCCCCCCATCCACCAAATATTCCCCCTCCGGACCCCCCTCACCAATCCACTTTGCTGCGGCCCTAAAATACCTTTCCCGACGAGACTGGCGAAACTACATCTCAGGGAGATCGAGTCACGGCGTGGACGAGAAGAAATTGGCGGGTATTATTCGGGGGTGGGTGGAGAAGTATCTGTCCGAGTGTGTGGTTACTATTGGGATTATTGAGGGGATGTTGGATCGGAAAGATCACTTGGATGGGGATGGGGATGGGGATGGAATTGGAGAGAAGATTGGGTCGAGGGCGTGGGAGAGGGAGAAGTTACGGATGTTGTTGGAGAGGTGGGGGCAGATCAGACGGTTGTGTGAGGGGGTTATTGAGGGGTTGAAGTGAGGGTTTTGTTGCAGTGTGTTGTGTGTTTGGGATGATGTTGAAGGGGTCCTGTTGATAGAAAGTGGGGATGTTGGGGATAGAGGTTTGTAAACATGCAGCAAACTAAAATAGACTGAAGAATCCATATTGCACCTCTATCTATATACCCATACTAACACAACCAAGAATATGTCCAATGCCCAACGGCGCTCTGCCAAATGGCATGGCCGTCCTTTGAATCCACATCGAGACACACAGCAACCATGACAAGCAGCACAGCACCGTCAGTAATAACTAAGATTATAATATGTTTTCCACAAAGCCAAATGTAAAACCAACTTTGCACAAGAAGAGGATGTAAATAACACTATACCCCTGGAACACCTGGAAACATCGACTGTCCCGATGGTGACAGGAAACCAAAAGCGTTGACGCCTATATACGACCCACTGCGTTGGGGGTATCACACGGCAAAATGCGAGGCAAGAATGTCCAAATAAAAGCAGAAAGAGGACAGTTTTATATAGAAGAAAGGCAGAGCCAACGCAACTGACGGCGAAGGCTCATTTCCGTGAAGGTATCAGTTTTCGGCCAAAATTGCGAATCGACGTCTTATGGCTCGCACTAAACAAGGATCAGTATGATGCACTAATGCAAAGCAAAGGTCAACTCACGTTTCGTCGGGATCATCCCAGGTCCTGATCGTCTGAGACCTAGGCATTGCGTTTCCCGAAGTCATGGGCCGAGTAGGAGGGTTGACAATTCTGCGAGATTGCTACAACCTAGTTAGCCCCATCCATTTGTATTTGTTGCATCGAAACATACCTCCCAACGGGCATCCACGTCAACTTCGCTCGCAGAACGCGAGTCCGATAATACACCCCCTGGCTCATGGAGCATACTCGACCCCAGAGAGTTGGATCTTACAAGCGGAGACGTCCCAGATTTCCCAGAACGCTGAGACTCGGAATACTCGCTGTTCGAGTCCACACTGTTAATGCTTTGGGCATTGTCCGACGTGTTCACTGCGCTGTCTGATTGGTGCATAACCTGAGACGAGCTGGCCAGTTCACGGTACCGTTTTTGCTGCTGCTTTGTAGGCCGATGGTGGGAGAACTTGTTCCCGAGGATGGCGGGCGCATGCGAGATCAGAGCCTTAATCACATCCTTTTTGAGTCGCAAGGCCAAGTCAAGGTTCGACCACGTCTTGTTATGATACTCTAGAACGGGCAATCGGAAAACGAAGTCATGAAGATCCTCTAAGTTGTGTTCTCCCTTGCCCTTGTAACTCAGGCACAGCACCACATCATGCACCTTGACATGGGCAAGCGTCATGTAGTTCGACGCACGCGACATCATCTGAGACAAGTCGTCAGGAGTCTCCTTCGACTTGCTGCCCTTGGTCTGTATTCTTCCGAGAGCGAACTTCTTTTTCTCCTCATTGATCGACGAAGCACCTGACCCATTAGCGACAGATTTTTCGGTGGGTTGCCTGGACAGTATCCGCAGGCTGTCGACTGATCTCTTCTTGGTCAACCCGCCGCTCGTTGAGGGCCGTATGTGGTTGTTGTCCTTGTCCTTGTGAAGAGGGGTCATGGCGAGACCTCTAAGCTGGCGGTGATGAGACTTGGGTCTGGCCTCCTCGGACAGTGACAGCGTCGGTTGCAGCCGCAGCTCAATTGCCCCTGGGCCCTTCAGCGGCAAGTCTTCCGTCGAAATATCACCCTGGTCTGGGTTTACATGTGAGGTCGGGCTTTCTTCGTCGTCCGAGTCTGACGATTCGTCGAGCGGCTTCATGTTTTTGATCATGAACGGCGAAAACCCGCCATTCTCGAACGCAGTAGACCCGACGTTAGGGAACATGTATTCGAACACCTTTTGGCCAAGCTCCCGCTCCAACTGAACCTTGAGCGGGAAGAGAGACACCTCAAAATCGTCCAAGACAGGAATACCAGCAACGGCCTCCAGCATGTGCCACTTCACCTTGATCATGCAATCATCGGGCCCGCTGAGACCCCGGGCCTGGTCAAGATAAGGCACGATGATTTGAGGGTATATAGCATCGGGAAGGAGGTTCAGGCCGTACAATCGTTCGACGGCAACCAAGTTATGGTTCGAACCGTCACTGTTGTCTGTGCGGTCATATTCAGCATTACGGAGCTGGAACTCAACCAAGGGTTCGGTTTGATCCTTCATCAGATGCCACACCACCTCGCTTGCCGAAATGTTCCAGCGGAGGACTCCATGTGCCTTCGACATGTTCGGGTCAATCTTTCTCTGTGAAGAGGTGATGGCCTTCATCAAGAAGAACAACTCATCTTCACATTGAGTAAGATCCTTTTCGAGCACCAACCGGTCTTCCCAGCCTTGTTTGTCCAGATACTTGGCATGGATTTGGAAATGTTCCTTGATCTCCTCTAGCTGTCGGATGCGAGACTGGAGTTTGAAAACCATCTCTGGTGCACCTCTCAGATCACTGAAGTCGGAAGTGAGCATGATTCTCTCTAGGCGCTCGTTGCGGACCTTCTCCAGAGGCTCGTTGTAGAGGAGAAGGTCCAGAACAATGATGTACATCGAGTAGTACTCGGCGGAGTCGCAAATGGCACGGAAATGAGGAAAGTCGACGCTGATGTGATCCATTCTCGGTTCCGCATC
Organism: Aspergillus sclerotioniger CBS 115572; assembly: GCF_003184525.1. NCBI lineage: Eukaryota > Fungi > Ascomycota > Eurotiomycetes > Eurotiales > Aspergillaceae > Aspergillus > Aspergillus sclerotioniger. The sequence goes on along the minus strand of NW_020291000.1, from coordinate 60,825 downwards.
ATTCATATTGTACTGTTGGTCTGATTGTCCTTTCGCCACCTCTTCATTATATTTCAGGCGAAGGTTGTTGTACTTGTCGTACCGCAAGCTGGCCGAAGTCTTCTGTATAATCCGTGAGAAGCCAAAAGGGTTGAGTTCAAAGTCAAACAACGCCTCGAGGTTCAGCCAAGGAGGCCACGCCGACCCCGGGGGGTTGCCATACTTGTTGCCGGCATAGAATTGCAGATGGTTCATCAGGCTCTTTTGCGTTGCCACAAAGAACTGGGCTCCGTCCATGCAAAGATTAAAGCGGCGCTGCACGAGACCGCTGACATCGTCGGACACCCGTTCCTTGTCCATAATGGACACGACTTGAAGTTGCATGCCTTTGGCGGCGACCACAAGCACGGATTTCTGATTCTTCTCGCTCTGCAGTTGAATCTGTGGGGCGATAAGTCGCAGATGGTAGCTGTTCTGGGGTGTAAATTCTGGCGCGATGTTCTCGCTGAATCCTTCGGATTTGGCAGCACTCGGTCTCCTTTGGTCAGGATGTTCTTGTTCCTCGGCATTTACGTAGCGCTTCGCATCGTTCAGCAGCTGTTCAATGCGATCCTCGACACTGTCATCATCTTCGCTGTCCACAAGCCCGCCAGCATCGGATGGGCGTCTCGAAGCAGTCCGGAAAAGCTTGGAATGCTTTTGCTTGTTCTTGTTTTGCTCATCAACAATGTCAAGAATGAACTTAACAGCTCTTCGAGACATATAGTACACAAATCCACGCCGTTGGCTGACTTGATGGATATAGCGCAGGATGATGTTCCTCAGAGAATTATTCCATTTCAGCTGGATGTTGTGAATAATGAATCTGTTGTTGAAGTCACTGGCTAGTTCATCCTCCGGACTGGAGTACAGGCCGTCCATATCGGCATCCTTGCCATCAGTCGTCGAGTCCGAGTCAGTTCCCATCCGGGAAGCGCTGTCATTGACAAAGGCCTCAGGGTTCCTCTCTGTCGGGATCTTCTCCTCCCGCGCAAGTTGTTTTTCGATCCGTTGAAGGCCGGCGGTTAGGAATGTCCGTCGTCGCATTAGTGTTTCTGCCTGTCGAAGATAGTCGCTATGCTGACTCTTAAGCGCGGGGTCAGGGCTGACGTCTCTTGTCATGCGAAGTTCCTGCTCGCCGATTGTACGATTACATTCGCGAGTCTGAGCCTCAACAGCAACGAGGCGCTCTCGAATCAGCTCCATTTGAACCCGGCGGGGTTCATTATTCCCGGACATAAGGCAGTCATGGGTCGGCTCATCACCAAAAGTGCTGTACCCCGTTTCGTCGGGAGCTGTTTCACCATGATCTGTTTGGCGGAAATACGTAAAGCGCGGCGTGAACGCCAAAGGCAGAATCTGCGTTCGGGGATTCGACTCCTGAGGTAGGATCCAATCCAGCTCAACAAAGTCATCCATGTCGATCCAGTCCAGGTTCTGGTCAGGAATCGTAAACCGAGAGAGGTCGACGGAAGCCACGGGCTGTTGGAAGGATGAGAGGATGTCGTCTTTGTTGTTCTCAATATCGTCGAAATTGGTCCCTTCAATACTAGCTGAAACGGCTCTGAAATCTGCAGACTGCAGATCCAACTCGGCCTGGTTTATCCTCATGGCGCTTGCCTTGGTTTGCTTCAAGCGGCCTTTGGCTTGGGTCTTGACTTGCTCCCGTCTCTGATGGACATCAAGTTTCAGACTATCCAGACGGACCTTGATGCCTGTTGCCGTCACAACATCTTCGGCATAGTCTTCGCGATCCTTGTGCTTGTAAATGTGAGCCACAAACAAGGGGGCGAAAAGCAACTGGTACTTGACTGTGGCCAGATGACGGTTGAACTTCTTGCTCGTCTTAGTGATGCCGGGCCACAGTGGTCCTTGCCGGACAGGAAGTGACATGACACCTGAGAAGAGCGACCACCAGTTGAAGAAGTGAGTGAAAAACCGAGGAGTCAAGTGAACAGTATTGTAGCTGGCAGACGGGTGAACAGAGTCTGCGGACCAATTCTTGCTTTCCGGAGCGACAACTGAGATTGACAAGTGGATGTGGTTACTGCGGAACCCGCGATAAGCATCGTAAGTCTGCCCCAGGTTAGCCGCTTGAATCGTCTCATGGTAGTTGCCCGACCTACCTCGCGCTGTGCTGGGTCAACATGGACAGGGTTCTGAAGCACGACGTCATAGTGTGGTTTGAACTCGAATGACCGCTGGTCATCATCTACGTTGCGCTCGAATACCAACCCGGCAGCCCATTTTACGTCACCAGAAAGTTTCATGACGACCTTCTTGAAATGAGCAGCATTCTTCATGTCGCTTGAAGAGGATGTGCTTTCCAAGTCCTGGGTCGTAGCTTCGGCCATATACCGAGCTTCGTGGCTATAATCCGGTATCGCCAGCACGTATTCTCCACTGCGGACGCTCATGAATTCTTTAGGATCATCACTGGTGTGGACCTCCCATTTGACATCTTTGCGCCAGCACATGACGAATCCGCCGCCGAATCCAGTCACCACATACGGATCACGCGATCCTTTTAGACGAAGGTGGACATCTCCATCCTCCTTCCATGCGATCTTGATCCGAGAGTGGAAGCTGAGTCGGATCTTGTCCCAGAAGCCAACCCTATCAGAAGGATCAATCTCTGTCTTGGTGAACCCTTCAATAATTTTCATCATGTCCTGGATCACAGGCTGATAAGACATGCCCCAGGAGATACTCGTTGGCAGACTCGTGTTGATCTCAATGGTAGGGTCGGAGTATGTTTTGACCGGAGATACGGATCGCCAGACCTCAATGGCGAACGGAGGACTCATGGACCCGTCTGACAGCTCCGTAGAGGGAACCAATTCTAGTTTGACCTGCCTGGCCGACTTATAGTCGCGGTATTCTTCGGCAATCACAAGGTTCGTCCGGAGAGACCAACTGGGCAGTCTAGGAGACTGTCCAGGGCGCAAAGCCGGTATATGCAACAAATCCAAGGGATAATCTCTCAGGTTGACGCGGGCCTCACCCATGTCCAGCTGTATACTCATGGGAACTAGCAGCGCGTACTGCGTCGCCATAGGTATACCTTTACCAACGCTGTGGAGGAACTTGGGATACTCCTCCAGAGGGAAGAAGGGCTTGTCAATAACAAGATTGATGTCACTTATCAAGGCAGCCAAAAGAGCAGGCCTGTTCGGAATAGACAGTACGGTTTCCGTCTCTTGCACATCTTCAGGTGGCTCGTCAGCGCCAGAAAATAGGTTTCTCACCTCCTTTATAGATGTGCCCTGGAAGCGTAAAGCAGAATCAATCTTATCTTTCCAAGAACGAGAATTGTGTTCTTGTAGACGATACCAAGCATTCTGTGTTGAAATTTTGGATTCGGAAGACAGGCAGGCAGCCCCCTCGGTATCGTAGCGAAATTTCTTGCCTCGGCCATGCATGTCATCATGCAAACTCTTCCGCGGCTTGGGCTCGGCGCTTTTGCTTCTCCTTGTTTCCTCACTAACTCGCTCACTGCGAAGAGTTCGGTGGCTTGACCTAGCCCGAAGTCTGGACGTAGAGCGGCGTTGGTCCGAATCCTTGATTTTCTGAAGCTTCAGTTCGAATGCCTCCTCCCGGGCTAAGCGCTGGTGCTGTTCCAGGAGCCCAGTTCGATAGATGCAACCAAGTTTCCACTCAAAGGCATCATCTTCCAGTTCAAATAGCAAAGCTTTGCTCCGCACCGATACCCTGGGTATCTTCTTTGGTTGTTCCGGTTCTCTTACTGATCCAAATTCGGATGTATGGTTTTGGAACCGTTCATGGAGCTGCTTGAGTGCTTTTGAGGTGTTGATCACATTGTCGATAACGCGATGCATTACCATGTGATGTGGCACTCCCAGTCGGATGAAATCCGCCCAGATGTCGATTGACTTTTGCTCAACAAGACTGGTGCCTTGCTTAAGTTTCATCTTGCGTAAGTCAATCCGGACGTTGTTCATGCTGATTATCCTGGCCCAAACACCCTTGAGCTTCGGCGCTTCTGCGTGCAACCGAATGAGATGTGCCTTTGCAAATGGAGCAGAGAGGCGATGAGAACCAGCCGTTACCCCGTAGATCTGGACCAGCATCGGAGGGTCCGCAGGCATAAACGTCTTTAACTGTATGACAGTTGCTCGGACATCAACAGTGACAAGCTCGCTTCTAGCTGAAGGACGTGGAGATGAGGGGTAGGTGAACTCCTTTGCTATCGGGGATGTGGGCTCGGGCATTTCTGGCGCTTTTCGCATGAAAGCTTCCTGGACCACAGACGCAGCTACCCGAAGGCAATAGTAGCGATAGAGGGAGTATTGCAGGTAGACCCCCTTGAACACAGAGTTGACGTTGAATATCGGTCCAAGCCGATCACTCATCGTGCTTAGTGCCACCTCGAATCTTGGCAGCGAGAAAAAGGGTTCGGACTCCAGGTAGTCTTCAGATTCAATGACAAAGCCCTCGAAGCCGCGGACATGAAGAGCCAGTCGCCTTCCATCCGTGGCGCCCACTTGTTTCTGTCTCGGAGGAGACGTAGGAGGGAACCGGAACGACGACTCATCCCCGATTGTAGAATGACTTGGGGTACGTCTTCTTGCAAAGCTTACTGTCGTTGGTTCCGATTTCTGGACTCTGTAATCTGCAGTCCACGACTGGAGCTGGAACGAGACACCACGTGAAACCTCTGATACACTGGTGTCAACGCCGGCAACTTCCAGGCTGAGACCAGTGGCTTCAAACTGGAACCGGAGTAACCATGGAGGAATCCGCCTTAGAACACTGGGTTTTCGCTCCTCAAACGACATGGACGCCTTCCTTCTATGCCGTGTTTGAGCTCGGAACTGCTCAAGGACTTGATGAATGCCTCGGTTCACTTCATCGTTCACCATGTGTGCAGAGCAAGTATTCAGGCTTCCTGATGCGATAACGCGTACTTCTGGTGATGCACTCAGTAGTACCTTAAACTCCAATCCCTCTGTTGTTAAGAGATTATGTTTCACGCCAGACGGGGTCTGATAGTATAGCTTGTGCGAGGCCACCCGGTAAATAGATGATAACGAGTAGTGAACTCCACCCTCTGACGAATGCGAAGACTCAATGTCAAGAGAGATAGCGGATATAGAGGAAATTAGTAAATTATAGTCATCGCTAGGGGCGTCGGAGGGGTTCGTGATTGGGAGGACGAATCGGACCACGGGTTCATGAACCGATACTTTGATGCTGGCTTTGGGCAGCAGCCGCGATATCAGTCGGTGGTTATCCCTTTTCTTCCCCCGAGAAGGCGCCTTCTTGGCCTGAGCCAGCCCCAAGAGCCGAGAGACCTGCTTTGGCTCTAGATCAAGCGACGGCGATGTCACCACGAGATTAGCAAAAAGAATGTTCGTATTGCGCTCCTCAGGGTTATGGTCATCGAAGGAGCTGATGGTCTTTGAAGGGAGTGTAGTCTTGATTGTTGTGGTGGCCATTGGGATATAAAGAATGTTATCCGTCTCGCCCGAAGAGTCGTCCAAACTGACCGAAAGAGAAATGGCCGCCAGAAGGGCTTGGTGGGCGACATCATTGCGCTGGAAATACATGCGGTGGGCGGGACTCTTTTGGTCCATTCGGTGGAGATCGATGCCTAGCTCATGCGATACCACGTTCAGATACACAGGGGTTTGCTTTGACGAAGGGGGCTGGAAAGCCCGAGACAACCTGAAGAAACTCAGAGCCACCTGTATTCCCTGTATTCCGCGAAGAATTGATCCGGCAAATTCTTTCGAGTCCGCAACTGCCTGTACGATCGTGTCATCTCGGCTTCCTGGCTGATCCAACTCCTCCACAAAGTCTGAGAAAGAAACCTCGTCATCGGTTTCGTTGGTGTCGGGCTCCGCAGAGGATTGTCGAAGTTGTTTGATGCGCTGCATCAGTGTCACCACGTCATCGTATGGAATATGCATCCGCCCAATCTTGAAAGCGATGGACGCATCCCTGAGACCCTCGAGGTCCTTGTAGAGAAGCCCATGGATGTTGACCCGAACATTGTCCAGCACTTCGGTTGGCTCCCCTCCATCAATTCCAAGCAGCACGTTCTGTACATTCATCACCCACTCTGCCGGTCGTTGCTCGCCAGGATCATTATTCTTGCGCCGGAAGAATAGCTTCCCTCGATCCACCATTTTGCGCCTCGTGTCGACTCCCAAGGACAATGATCCAACCTGAATCTGGCCGGCTTCGAGAACATTGACGGTCGTATTGACGGCCACGACATCCACCAACTTCAACCAATGAATCTGCCGGTGTAGTCGCTTCACTTGTTCCTTCATGCGGGTCAAGTTCCTCCACGTCTTACTCCTCTTGGGGGTGGAAGGGGTGTCTTCCCCATTCTCTGGCTTGGTCGACTCCTTCTCCGAGAGGCCCTGCGGTTCCGACGCATCAGACTTGCTGGTGGACTTTTTCCCCTTTCCTGGAGCCGAGGGGTCCAGTGTCACTTTCAGCTCGGTCAGCCGAATACTGAGCCATGTTGGTTGCGCAAACGACGGCGGATGTAAGGAGAGGCCAAGGCCACGAAGTTCGATCTGTACACCATCTCGGGGAACGTAGGCGATGCGGCGAAGAGAAAAATATCCTATTCGTTGAATCGAAATCCCTGTCGCGATACGGACGATGGCGAAGATAAGGAAGGAGGAGAGGTAAACGAGCAGGAAGCCCACGAGGACTGTGGTCGGGCTGAAAAGCGTCATCGTATTTCGCGATCAGCAGGACTGATCCGTTGCACAGGATGAGCAACCGTCAAGCAAGAAACCATGGAGATGCTGCTGGTGGCGGTTGCATGGATCTAAAGGAAATCCGAAGGTGAGAAGTGGCCAGAGGGAGCAATGGATGGTCTATACAACCAAAGGAGCTCCCCCGAGTCGATGCAGCGAAACCCTCCTGAGGAGAGGGGAGAGGGGGGTTTACTTCTGCGGGATCGGGTAAAAGAACAGGTCTCCGTTAAGAGGAGGAGAGCTGCCGAGGGGTCGAAAAAGCGTCGCGGGAGAAACGAAGCAGCCGTAAGACAGTCATGCTTTTGTGAAATAATTTTGCTTGACCTCAGCACGCCGGCCGTCTTTCACAAAGCGTATGATGAAAGGTGTGGATGATCGGAAGGGCGAGCCATAGATGCCAAACCAATGGAGCGGGCAACCTGTCAGCGGCGGAAAGGTCGAACCCGTCGCGGACAAGACTGGAAGCGGAAGGCCGCCCACCGGGGCTTCTCACTGGTCCAACGGAGAGTTGTTTTCTGGCCGGACCGTCCGGCTGGCTCGGCTTTGCTGCTGGGAATAATGAGGTGGGTTCTTCGCTGCAGCTTCCGAGCCTCGCTGGGTAACAAACTTACAGTAGTCTGGCCGGAATGGGGCAAGCCTCAGGTTTCGCTGGGGCGATCGGAGCCAGTTCCATTCCCCCTGCTCGCTCGAGAAGGAGTCGAGGGACACAATAATCCAGGTTGGATTCGGATTCGGATTCAGGTACATACATACCTTCTCCCTCTTCACTCGTTCCAGCGCAGCATTCTCACCAAGAACACCTGCCATTGGGAATCTCTCGAGAAACTTTCCCAACGCCATTCAACCAATCAGCGATCTGGTCCGGGCGTGTCCAACAACAAGAAACAGGTCGGTCCCAACCAGTGTTACATTATAATTCAGCGCCCTTCTTAGTTATATGGAGCTCTTGTTTCAATTAGATACACGCTTGGGGCCCATATGATACATGCGAAAGGTTAACTCCTTCCGGAGGCTTCATGGAATGATGGAACATGGAACAGGCACCCAGTAGCTACGGTGGCTTTGCGAACCGGAGCCAGCCGGACTGGGTGGCCCATTCCCTGCCAACACGATAGCCAAAGGTACCTAGGTAGTAGACTCGCAACTTAAACTGCCATGTGAGCACAACGCCCTTGCGGAGCAGGTGCAAGCCAAGTGCAACATGACGCTCGCTGATGGAATAATAATCCCTATCCTGGAGGCGACCGATCTAGTCCTATTCTTCAAACACTCAGATCGGACATGTAAGATCGACGACCGCCAGTCGAGATTGGCCGTACCTTTTTTTCTCCCGCCCATAGCCGAATTGCTAGTGGCTATTCAACACGACTACTTAGCTGCAGGATCCGATTTTGCCGACTCCTGTCCAGTAGTAGTAGTAGTAGTAGTAGTAGTAGTAGTAGTAGTCTTGAGCTTTTCGAGTTCCTCGATTTTCTCGTCAAGGAGTGCAATTTCAGCCTCAATGCTCAACAGTTTCTCGCCGAGGATCCCCCGGTAGTCGTCGTCCGACAGGGACTTGAGCGGGATCCATTTGGAATCGGCCATCCGTTGCAAAAATGGCTTGGAATGCGTATTCGCGTTCTCCATTTGCCATGCGTCGATCGCATTATACGAGCGTTGCCCGACATAGCCTAGAAGCGAAAAAACAACTAGCCCTGGGACCAGCCGGCCGCCTAGTAGATAGCACGCACCGAGCATCAGCACCCCGACACCACCTTTTCTCTCTCAAATAGGAAAAAGGAGAATGGAACTGGGATCAACTCACCCATTAATCTCGTAACAGCCCCTCCAGCAACGCCCCCAGACAGGGCGCTGACATAAGCCCGCTGCTGAGGGGTGGACTTGTCTTCATAATGGTGCTTCAAAATGTTACTTCTCAACCCTGTGGCACACTTAGTATTATTTTCCCATCTATAAGGATAGAAAAGGAGAACTCACACCAAAAGGAGGTTCCACAAACCGCCCAATGGATTCCACACGAGATAGAATGGATCACAGGGTGGGGAGACCGAATAACACCTGATATGCCTCCGTACACAAGACCAGCAGAGCCTATCATAGCAAGTGAGTAGGACTGCTGCAATAAACCTCAGGCATGTGTCCCTGAATTGAGGCCCGGCCGACCATTCACCGGGAAGGGATTGGTAACTCACCACTCACGGCTCCCACTTTCAGGGAGGAGACTAGCACATTGGGCTCTGGATATAATGACTTGTTTTGACCGCTCATTTTTGCTGTGACGGTCCCTGCAGTCGCAAGATCTCCAGGCAAGAGGCAAAATGGCTGGTATCTATCATGGAAAACTGCAGCAGTTCACGTGACCAGACACTCTCGGTGTGCTTACCTAATCTCATTCTATAACTAACTAATTAGTTAACTAGCTGTTCTCTCCTGAGGCCATAAACTACACATACATATCCTACTTTCAAGGGGGAAGCACTTGGATAATATGTCTTAGATCATCATATGAGACCCTGAATTACCCCATTACAGACTGAAATAATCAACCTCATATACTCCAAACCCTTCCAAGATATGCACGCCATAAATATTTACAATCAACCCCACCAGGCTAGATCAGTCAGCTCTAAAACTTATGAACCTGGTCCTTCGAGAACCCTACTCGACTTAGGATACCTTCAGGTGATCGTTTCGATCCGACCAGAGAGTCCTCCATCGCCGGAGGGCCGCAAACAAACACCTTTGTATTCTGCGTAGGGCCTTTGAAAGCGCTTCGGAGAAGCTCCTCATTGATATAGCCCTTCCCATAGGGAGAGTCCTCCTTTGGATGGCTGACAGTATACCGGTAATCAAAGCGGTCAGGAAATTCTGTCGCATAGCGGTCAAGCTCTTCCTTCAACAGCAGGTCTTCCTCGGAATTGACACCAAAAACAAGAGTCATCTTCGTTCTATCTTGAGGATTCTTTAGAACGCCTCTGATAAGCTGGTAGATGGGCGTGATGCCAGCACCACCAGCCAAGAGATAGACGTGAGAGAACTCGTTTGCCTTCCATTGGTATCCTTTCAAGGAAGTTGCAAATCTGAGTGAATCTCCTGGCTTGAGGGAATGAAGGTAACCACTGCCTTTCCCTTCGGGGTATTTTTTGACTAAAAGTTCGAGATGTCCTGATTCGTCTGTGAAGTCGGTGATCAGTAAAGCTTTAAAGGTGTTTGACTGTATAATGAGTTTGTCGTCTTGAAGAGGCAAGCCATTTCTCCACGCATTCACGAGAATGTGTCAAGTAGGGTTCGGATTCGACTTACCCAAGTCACTGATGGGAGTATACGGTCGAACCACGGGAAGCCAGCGCCCTTCAGGGTGGGTAATTGCCAAGAGTGCAGCTAATAAACGTCAGCAATTGTCCGAGTACAGAAAAGCTGCTTCGGGGGAGGCAATACAAGTCAAAGGCAGGCCACTGCGAGCGGTTTTGTCGGGATACTCGAAGACAAGTCGTTTCGTATTATGATTGACGGTCTCGGTGCTCTGCAAGCGTAAAGTCGTAAATCCCAGGCCAGAAAACACTGCTTTTGGTTCGTTTGATTCCGCAAATACTGTAGAGAATTGTTTCGTGCAGTAGATACCCAGACCGGCGAATCCAGCCACACCAGCAACCTTGACCACCCTAGGGATGGTGCGCTGAATGAGAGTCATCTTCTGATAGAAACAAGACTAGGGTATAAATTTAAGGGAAAGTTAAAGGTAGGGACCGAGTAGAAGATTGGGACTGAACTGGCATTCTGCGACATAAATAGGTCGTCCATTCAAAACTGCTACATAGTGCCTGGGACGAAGGATCTTAATAGCTACTGCAGGAGTGTGGGCCTGGGGGCGAAGGTCCCCCAAATGAAAGGTCATACGACGAGACTCATTGATAGAACCTAAGACCTACTTCGGAATCTGGGACCCAATTGGTGAGTGGCAGAGGTAGGCTACACAGCACAAGTCGATGCTTTTTGGATGCAGTCCCTAAAGCCGAGCGACATTGTCCAAACTCCGACAAAATCCGAGCCACTGGATGATGTCAGCGTGGTGTGTGTGCCTGGGCGGCGGGTCGGTGCCTTGATCTTCCCGCTATCAAAGCGGGTCCACCAGGTAAAACAATCAACAAACGGTGACATTTCGACTTTTTTCCCTGGCCAAAGGGTCCTGCTTTGATACTGATGTTCCGGTCTCTCTGTGATCCGTGGAATGACCTCGCTCGATCGTATTGTGCCTGCCTAGGTCAACTTCATGCGCGATCCTTCAATCGTCACTATGCTCGGCTCACACATGGCAGTTTCGAACATGTATATTTCCAATCCATGGCAGGCATAGCACCTTTGGTAGAACCATCTCAATGGTCATGAATACAGGCAATACACAGTCGACTATCGGTCTAAGGGGGCCCAGTATACTTGGCAGAAAAGAAGCATCTTTCCAACAGACAGATGTCGGGGACAAGGATCTCCGGCTACCAGGTAAGTACAACTAAGTACTCCATACATGAACAGGGTATCTGGCGGCCCGCAGATCTCGACCCCCCGCAGCGGGACGACCTATGGGCGAGAGCTAACTGGAGTGGAGCGCGGGTCACTCAGGTTGTACAGGACTACAGGTTGGTGCGTTGACCGGACCAAGGGTATATAGCCGCTCTTCAAGACCCCACATGCAGAGTGAGACCTAGCTGTCAGTTTTGCATCTACGTTGAAGCCTTGGAAGGCTGATCGCGCAGCTTCATGAGGCTTTCTGACTTCTGTTAATCCCACTTATCAGAGTCGAAACCAATGATACGTCCACAGAAGGATCCATGATTGGGTGTATCGCTCATGCACTGTACCTTGCATAATCTTCGGACAACGGTTCGCCACGGGCCTGAGTACACACAAGACTTTGGTGACCACCCGCTTCCAAGAAGCCGAGAGATGCGAAAACTCGAGCTAACCCAGAGATATATCAAGAAGATTTGCCAAGGCGTAGCGAAGCATCTGAGGTGAATTGATCGTTGCGTTGTCCAAGTGTGCCTGCACATGAGCGATAGCTGTTCGCCCTGACGCTATTCCCCGGGAGCTTCTCCATGGAGAATCAATACACAAATCCTCTCCATTTGACCTGCTTGAAGTGCCGGTACTCCTTAGATTGTGATGTTTGAAGACAGAGGTGAGTGCAAATGAACTTTTTCGATCGAGCCGTGATTTCATTTGCACCGTACATCAAGCGCGAGTGGTGATTGGCGAGCGTTGTCCATCCCAGAAAAGCAGTATATCTTTGAGTCGATTTTATTGACGCATCTCGATAATTCGAGAAGTGATGGTGGCTCGTGATTGTGCCTGTTTCGACAACAAAGTTTTCAAGACTGTTCAGGATCGCACGGGACGCCTAGCATTCTCAGAGGGTTGTAAAATGGTCGAATAACGACGGGGGATCGTTTGAATATCATGTTCCACCACTTCACTTGTCGAGCCTGATTATTGCGACTTGATAATTTGGCGTGAGCGATCCTCAATGTAGTAGGGTGGCCAGATGCTTCATCGGAGATGGGTTTGTGGGCCTGAGGGAACATGATCTAATCTGCAGTAAATAATGCCATCTTACCGGGGCTTCAGACCACACCGAGCGACCCGGAATAACGTGTGTGACGGAACACCGGTCAAGTCGGTTGAAAGGAAGCTGCAGGGAAGAACAGGGGAAGCGTGGGTTGATGAAGAATGTAAGAATGGGGGCTATTCTGCATGGGACGTCAGAACCGGAAGGTGGGCGCCTGCGTGTCGGCTAAGTAAGGTAGCAGCAGGCAGTAAGTAGGTATGGGCCAAACAGCCAAACAGCGAGACAATGAATGCCCAGCCCAGTCCGGAATGGGCCTATTCAGGCGGAGAACCATTAACATTATTCACCACCATAACAATAGCAAAAGCAGGGGCACAAAAGTTAACCATCCACAATCACCCGACCGAAGCAGTCACCGGGTGGAGAGAAGAGGGGGGGAAGAGACACACTTTCTCCGCAAAAGGGCGAGGGAAAAAGGTGGAAAAAAGCCCTCGGGTTGGGTCGAGGCGGCCGACCCAAAGCCGCACCAACACTTTTTTGAGGCTGACTTTTCTAGCGTCATCACTAAAAATTATCCTCACGGATTAACCTACTTTCCCCCTCTGTCCTTCACTGCGGAGCTCTCCTGCAACCCCCCATCACTCAACGCCCTTCGGACGTCCCCCATCGTACTCCTGATATCTTCCTTGTCGGAAGTCTCCCCTCTCATCCTTTTAGTGATTCTTTATTCTGAGACGCGCACAGGAACTCCCTTGGCGCGTTTCCCGCTCTTGAACAACCGCAATCATGGGTTCGTCTCAACCCCTCCTCATCCGGCGCACTGTCCCAATTTACGCCTATATTGTATGCTCTGGCTGGTCCTTGATACTAACGTCTCTATCTACGTATAGCGCCCGCAAAGCAGAAAGCCCAGAAGATGTCTCTGGGCAACTTCTTGGCCGATGAGAGTATGTCCATGTGGATTCGCATCGTCGCGAGGATGGACTGTGCTAATAAGGAATAGACTTCGGCTCCTGGGCTGACGAGATGGAGGACATGCCTTTGCCTGGTAAGTAACCGGTTCTTTGCCTCCAGTCCATCACTTTTGCTAATAATGACGCCCTCCTAGCCGGTACGATGGTCACGATACTTTCCTGTTCAGGATAATGCTAAACAGTCATCAGCTCCCTCCATGTCCAGCTTCGGAGGCGAACGCCGCTCTGCTGCTCCTTCTTCCGGTTTTGGCAATAGTTTTGGTGGTACGGAACCCGTCCCCGTGTGTTGTTGATGTTTGCTCTGGAATATATGTTTGATGCTGATGGGAGAATGGGAGAACAGAGCGTGAGCGTGGTGGCTACGCCGTGAGAGAGCCTCTTCCTCTTCCGACCCAGCCCCCCTACACTGCTCACGTCGGAAACCTGTCGTTTGATGCGACCTCCGCCGACATTTCCGACCTGTTTGTCGACTGCAGCGTGACCAACGTCCGTGTTGTTGAGGACAAGTTGACGAAGGCCCCCAAGGGCTTCGGATACGTCGAGTTCGAGACTGTCGATGGCCTGAAGAAGGCACTCGACCTCTCCGGCGCTACCCTTCAGGGCCGTGCCATCCGCGTTAGCATTGCCGAGCCTCGTGAGTATTCTTCCCCACAGATGATTGTCCGTGCTAGCTGACGGTTCCTATAGCCAAGGAGCGTGATGTCAAGGAGTTTGACTGGACTCGCAGAGGTCCCCTTCCGGAGCTTCCCCAGCGCCGTGTTCCCGACCGCTCCTCTTTCGGACGCAACCTCGACAACGTCTCTGACGCCGGTAGCGAACGGGCCAGTGGCCGTCGCAACTTCGAGAGTGATGGAAAGTTCCGTGATTTCGGCAACTGGGAGCGCAAGGGTCCTCTCTCCCCGCCACCTGCCCCCGTGAGAGAAGGCCGTCCCCGCGGTGACGACGGCCCTGGTTTCAGAAGAAGCTCCCCCGGCTGGGGTGAGGGACGCTCCCAGGATGGCTCCCGCCCCCCTAGACGCGAATTCCAAGAACGTACTCCTACTGCTGCCGACCTCGATAACCAATGGAGATCCAAGATGCGGCCCGACCAGCCCGCCAAGGAGCCCAGCAACCCTCCTTCGCCCGCTGCCGCCCCTGCTGCTCCTGCCAGCCGCCCTCGCTTGAACCTCCAAAAACGGACTGTTACTGACGCCGCCCCTGCGTCCGCTACCACGGAATCCAAGGCCAGCCCATTCGGTGGTGCCCGCCCCATCGACACTGCCGCTCGTGAGAAGGAGGTCGAGGAACGTCGCCAGATCGCCATCCGCCAGAAGAAGGAAGCGGACGAGAAGGTGAAGGCTGAAAAGACCGAGAAGACCGAGAAGCAGCGTCCTGCCAAGGAGCAGCAGCCCAAGACTGAGAAGTCTGGATCGCCGGCTGACCCCAATGGCCGCGACACCGCCGAGCACGCCCAGGGTGGCAAGAACTTCGACATCCTCCGGCAGGCCGGCGAGGATGAGAGCGGCATGCCTGCTGATCAAGACAAGACGGAAGAGACCGCTGCCGCTGCCAAGGGCGCCGAAGCCTCGACCGATGCTCCCGCCAGCAAAGCGAACGGCAACTGGAGGGCCGGGCCTGCCGAGACCGGCGCCGACGACGAGGGCTGGAGCACCGTGAGCTCCAAGCCGCGCAACAACCGTCGTGGCGGCCGCACGTTCGCATAGATAGTACCGATACCCCAAAGCTGGTCATCAGCTGACTGAAACCTTGCGCCATGCCTGGAGATGTGCGTCGTGAAAAGACCTCGCTCTTGCTCCCCCGGGCTCTGATCCCGGTCGCTTCTGGCTGTCGTGGCCCGGTGGATTTTGGTTACGTCGATGTCCAATTGTTTTGATGTTCCTATCGTCCTCGCTTCTTTTACCTTCTCCTTTCTTTTCCCTACGGGTTGCCGCCTCCGTCTAGATCTATGATTCAGGTCTAGCCCCTTGTTTATCCGTCGAGCATGTCGAAAAGTTTTCTTTTCCCATTTCCTAGTGTTGTTCACGTTTCTCCGAGCTAGTTATTCCCATGTACGTGGATGAAGTGTTATACAGCAATGACCCTTATGGCTGATGCGAAGGAAGAAGAGTATTCTTTTATCTTTGAATTGCTGAGACCCCGTCGATTAATTTGCACCCCGCCCCCGTCGGCCTTTGGCTGTCGGGACGTTCCTATGTCTTCTACCTACTCTATCTTGCTCTGGAACCGGGATGGCGTGTGGAGTCCTATTCTTTCTTGTTCACCTACCGGAGCCATCCTGTCTCTTTTAGTTGACGAGGCAACCATACGAATAAGATTACGATTCAACAACGGCGGTCGCTGGCGGCTTTGTATTGGTTTTCGAACGGACTTTGCATTGCGATTGGAGTGGTCGTACATGGGATGTCTGTCTGTATTTGTATTTTGCTATGGGTGGTCGGCTTAGTTCTACCTACCGTGTTGCTTAGTTCGCTCGTAATCGCTTGGGATGGATGCAGATAGAATGCACCTGCTACCTACTAAAGTCCTACTACCTACCTACCTTGCTATCTATCTATCTATCTGTCTACCTATCTATCTACGCAGTATCGACTAGTTCCGTTTCGTTTCACCCGATCTCCACATTTCAGCTACTACCACACACCACACACCCACCACATTACGATCAATTCTTGTGCAAGTACGTGCCAAAAAAAACATGCACAGGTACTCATTCATAAGTAAACCTAGGTAACTTCTAAAAGCAAAAATAATACGAACTCCAATCATCAAGAACGGACAAATTGGAAGGATTGAAGGCGGCGGGGAAAAACCTAAGGCGCCCACGCACCGCCTGGAGACCCGAGCTGAAAGCAGTAAAGTAATCCCTTCCCAATGGCAAATGGCGGGCGGTCCCCGCGGGCCCCAGCGCTGAAGATCTGCCGCCCCGTCAAATCCCTAGGGAAAGTAAGTAGGCAGGTAGTTCTGTCAGCTCCGTGCCAGATCAGACCAGACCAGACCAGCCCACCCTGGTGTGTGTCTTGTCGGGTCGGGGAAACTAACTAACTAACTGACTAACTAACTAATTGAACTGATTATTGAGGTGAGTGATTAGGCCCGCTGCTACGTAACTCGAAAACTTATCTATCTTGGTGTATCTGGGTAGATAGAGAAAGAGATTCTCTATCTGCTTACCTGTTGATATCTACCCCACACATATTCTTTTTTTCTTCTGCTGCTTATTTGAGTAGCTTTCGCTTTTGTTTGAGTCGTTGTTGTTGTTGTGATTCTTTCTCGGTTGTTTGAATTCTTGTGTGGGTGTCTGTCGGTCGGTCGATGTCAGTATGCATTCGGACGAGCCTCGCGATATGATCTCAGGTGCTGGAGAAAGGGATGGGGATGCTGCTGGCACAGCGCCGTGGAAACTTGGGTTTCGGTCGTCCCGGGCGTTTGTGATTTGCGTGGTCGCGATTGCGGTTTTTACGGTGAGTTCTCTGTCGCCTTGGTGGTGGTGGGATGAAATTGGAGTGTTGGGTCTAATGTGAGCGATGGTGAGCTTAGGATGTCTTTATCTATGGCATGGTGAGATGCTCCTCCACAACTGGCATTTCTCCCTCGGGTTCGCCTAATCTGTGATAGATCGTGCCCATCTTACCGATTGTGCTTAAAACACGGGTGATTGTTCCAGAGGATGAGCGTATGTGGTGTTTCTTGTCAACTGGGATGAGCAGATACTGATGGCGCATAGTTCAAACATGGATGTCAATCATGCTTGCTGCGTTTGGTGGGGGCATATTCTTTGGGTCGCGTGAGTTTCTGTCTGTCTGATTACTGTGCGATCGGTGCGCTAACGAGGTATAGCCATCTTCGGTTACTTCGCAGATCGAAGCACCTCGCGACAACTTCCATTTCTGATCGGACTGCTTGCGCTCGCTGGGACGACTATCGTGTTCTGGTTTGCGGAGACGGTCTCGTCGCTGGTCATTGCGCGATGTCTCCAGGGCCTCTCGGCGGCCGTGGTCTGGACGGTGGGTTTGGCCCTTGTCGTTGATACGGTGGGGAAGGATCAGGTGGGAGCTGCGATGGGATATGTGTCCATGGCTCTGACCGTGGGGACTGTGTTTGGTCCGTTTATTGGAGGTATTATGTGAGTTTATGTCTTGTCGCACTGGGACTAGGGTGCTAATGGCTTAGGCTGTCGCGAGTGGGCTATCATTCGGTGTTTGTATTGGCAATTGGTTTGATTGTCCTGGACATCAGCCTTCGACTTGTCATGGTCGAACGCAAGTCCGCCTCTAAATGGATCCAGTCGGATGAGGGTGGCGAGACAGAGGGCCTGCTGAGTGGCGCGACGGAAGAGCGTGGTGTTGGGTATGCTGCTATTCCGGATGATGGCGCCGGTCAGACGTCTGTCCCAGGCGAGCCGCTGTCCAGCGGCAAGGCGACATCCGTGCCGGGAATTATTCGCTTGATGTGCTCGGGCAAGCTACTGGTCGTCCTCATGGCGACGGTAGTTGATGCGATCATCTGGTCCGCTTTCGATACAGTAAGTATTCCTAAAGAGCGCGATCCCTTTCCAATTGCTCATGTCGTCAGGTGCTTCCACTGTACGTAATGAAAACGTTCGGATGGGGATCGTTCGAGATCGGACTCTGCTTCCTGCCACTATTTGCGCCGTCTTTCCTCTCGCCATGGGTTGGTATGTATCCGGCGACCTCGATGCCTCTGACTCTGCTAACAAGATCGCAGGCGATGCCGTTGACCGCTGGGGAGCACCCCGGGTCGCCTTCCTCGGCTTCCTGCTCGATTTCCCTACGCTGCTGCTCTTCCAGCTCGTCGCACGGAACACGACTCAAGATCAGGTCCTCCTCTATGTGTTCCTTTGCTTCGCAGGAGTTGCGTCCACCCTGCAGATGGTATCTCTGATGACGGAGGTCAGCAACGTTACGGAACGGTACGAGAGAGAGTTCCCCGGCATCTTCGGGAAGCAGGGTGGTACTGCACAGGCCTACGGGCTGTTCAACGTCGCCTGGTCCGGCGGACAGGTACTGGGGCCCCTGGTTGCGGGTGTCCTCGTCGAACGAGCCGGGTGGACGACCATGGTGACGGTGTTGGGAGCAGTCAGTGGAGGAATGTCGGTGGTGATTGCTCTCTCGGACCGGAGAGTTCTGCCGTTGGGGAAGAAGAGGTGATGTCTCATGATTCACGATTCACGATGCTAAAAGCTGCAATGATGTGCATGGATGAGTGACGATTGACGGATTGAGGAAGGCTATGGGGTTATCGTTATCCGATAATGACTGTATGATGATCATGTGTTGTGTGTAACGTCCAAGATGAAGTCTGCAAGGGAGTATGCGAGGCAATATAGGGTATTCTTCAGAAGGCATTCATTCCCCTTCCACATAGGTTAAATTGAAGATCTCCCGACCAGCAAGGGAGGGATCTTTATTCAAGCTGCAGGATACCTCATGGATTATCCTCATGGCTGGTGTTACCCTGGCGATTGATCGTAAACAGAGGGGTGAGGCAGGAATGAACCGGCTTCCAGACAGGCCATCTGGATTGACCTGAGAGACGTTGAGAGATGCGAGTGGCCGCGGTGAAATGACGAGTCCAGCAACTAGCCGGCGGGTCTCAACGGCGCGATCCACACGTGTCACGCCCACCGCGGATCCTACGAGCATCCCTCGAGTCGTCGACGAAGCCCAACAGGCTGGGGAGGTTGGCCTGGAATGAAGGGCCCCGATATGATATCGCATCCCCGACGAGCACACCGTGTCCCCAATGGTGAGTTGGAGGAGGAAGAGGCCTCATTCCTGGAGAGGATGGAACCTGGCGGCTCCCCACCGCTTCCCGGCGCAGGGACCGTCCAGATGCCTCGCCGTCTTCCTCTTCTTCCTCTTCCTTCGGCCGGCTTACTTCCAACGTCCTCCTGCTGACCTGCATTAATCCTCCATCCTCTCCGGGCTCTGCGTTGTCGGGCTGCCTCCAGACAGGGATTTCTCGTCCAACCTCCTTCCCTTGCCTCCGCTGCACAACTGCAGACCGTTCCTTTTTCAGTCCGTTTACTTTGGCCTCCTATTTAATCGCCTCCCTCCCGCGTTCTGCGACACTGGTCCGGCATCCTTTCATTTCATTCCCGCACCCCAGTTTCACGCCTGGGTCGCTGACGTTGCCTCGAATTGTCACCCAGAACATCACGGTTACATCCACCTTCACCTAATGCGACCCAAACCATGTCGACCACCACAACCACCACCGCTCTAACATCCACCACCCTCATCGGAACGCTGCCCGCCATGGCAAGCGCCGCCGCCCTGGTCTCAGGAAAGACTTGTCCTACATGCGGACAAGATGGATTCATAGCTGCCGGTCAATCAGCAGACGATTCCCGCCGCCGAGTCAAGGACCTCGAAGGCGAAGTGAACTCTTTGAACATTCAAGCATCACAAATGGGTAGGACACTACGAACCCCCATTCTTTTCTAGACTCAACTAACGGAATTAATGCTTACAGCCGAGAAACTGGCCGCATATGAAGAAGAGATCCGACGGCTGCGATCGCAGCCCAACTCCCGGAACGGTTCCTCCGTATCGTCCACCTCGTCGACGCAAGACCGATCCCTATCTCCTACTCAGCTCCTGACATCCCCGAAATCACAACCAGGGCGACTCTCTACCCTCGCCTCCTTCCTCCCGTCTCGTCGACCCAGCGCTACCAGCTCGACGCAGGCCCTGTCGGTCGTCTCTCCCCCACCCCCGCCCCCGCCCCCGCAGAACACTAGCCACGAGGAGACAGTGGAGTTACAGAATGCACTGGATCGGGAACAGAGTTTGCGCAAGGCTGCGGAAAGCCAATTGTCGCAGGCGAGCACGGAATTGGAGGAGTTGACGGCGCAGCTGTTCAGCCAGGCCAACGAGATGGTGGCGCAGGAGCGCAAGGCACGTGCGAGATTGGAAGAACGGGTAGCAGTGCTGGAGCGTCGAGATGTCGAGAAGCGGACTCGACTGGAGCGCTTGGAGAAAGCGATGGAGAGAGTGGAGCGGATTCGCGCGCTGGTTGGGTAGGTGCAGCGTGCATAATGTTTGTGTGGTTTGGTTTCGGTTCCCTTCCTGTTGTTTGTCTTATACCCATACCGCACATACCCTGGTGTTCTGGTGACGGCTATTATTCCCTTTGATTTCGGATTGCATGAGAGATGCTGACCTGACGGCTCAATGGGTCAATGCTCATACTTATGAGGGTGATGATTAGCATTTGGCGGGCGTTTGTTTTTTTTCCCTTCCCCCTCGTTTTTATTACTAGGAACTGGCCTGCGGGAAGTCTCCAGCCCAAGGCGTTTCGAATGGCCTTAGTAAGCACCTCATTACGCATCATAAAAAGCATGGAATCAGATGCATCCTGTAAAGCTAAAGAAGCCAAGCAGTGCTTAAAGACTTCAACCCAGCAACCCAAAGGGCTATGTCAAGCGCTATCTAAAGGGTTTAATCAAGTAGTATTATTCTACAAGACGGCAAGCGGGGCGCCGGAAACGGCTCCTATTGAACCGCCCTTCTGCCCGCTTCCACCGCCTGCTGCTGACAGTCATCGGCCTGCCCGTTGTGGTAAGGCTCTTACTCCACCACCAAACTACCAGATAAACATTGCTGTCTTTGAGGAAACGAATCTGCGCTTCCCCTCTTCGGCCCCAACAGTTACTCGTCTGGCACCGTCTGTCCTTCGGTCTTGGGCGAACAGAAAACATGAGATTCCGCGAGCAGCTAGTTGTACGCCCCGGTTACCATATACAAACACCTTCAATTGCCATGGGCATATTCTTCGCAATTTAGGCAAATATCCTAGATGATAAAATACACTTTAACATTTTGATTCACTTTCTCCGCTTTCATCTCATATTCGTTTAGGTCCACTTGTATTTTCGATAGGCACACAATGCAAGTATACCAATTGGCAGTATCCCCAGAGGCGGAAGAGCATGCACTGGGAGGAGACTCGGCCAAACAGACCGAACATCATCCCCACTTCGCTCCTTTCCTCCATAATCTGCATTTCCAATGTCCAAGAGAATCTGACGGGCCTCCGTATATTGCGAGGTCCAACACTTATAAATGACGGTTCCATATCTCAAGCCCTCCACCGACGGAAAGACCCCACGATCATAGTTATCTGCAATGATTTCCCAATCATCATCGCCGATATCCTCGTAAGGGCGTGAGCCCACCACAATCTCAAAAATCAGACAACCAAGAGCGAACAAGTCCGTCTGGAACGATCGAGGCTCGTCAGGAGATTTCCTATACCGATCCTCTTCCATAACAACAGGGGACAAATCCCCGATGCCCGAGCCTGCGAAATCGCAAAGTTTGATGGAGAGATCATCCGCAACAAGAAAGTTGCGGACGCTGATATCTCCGTGAATAACGGAATGGGCGTGGATAAATTGCACTGCCATCACGGCATTCTGTATCCAAGTATCTTTAGTTAGATCATCCACCTGTGCGGAGTTCTTCCGGATGTAATCACGAAGGTGTCCATTGTGCATGTACGGAAAGCGAATGCTGGTCTCTGTTATCTTGAGGCAATTGAGAATGTCCCTGTGCTTAGGAAGAGATCGGTATATGAGTTTTTCTCGTTCAAGGCTCATCGAGGAGAAGGACTCTTCCTCTTGCATGGATAGAATGGTCTCTTCGCTGCATCTACTCAGGTCATGTCGAAGCGGACTTTTTAGAACTTCGGTGTCGTTGTAGGAATCGCGACAGATTATCCCAGAGGAACCAAATGCGACCATAGGTCGGCGAACGCCAGCTGGGTAGATGATTATGGGGTGAGCCATGACATATTAACGTTTGGGGATGCTGCTAGAATAAGATTCATTCATTCATTCATCTTGTCCAGGGGCAACCGATCCATCTTATATAAGAAAGCCGCCTGAGAGAGTAGATATTATGTAATCATAGGATTGGACGTTTCCGACCAATGAGGCTTCCAGAACACACAAGCTTCAGCGTATTTCAATTCCTAGCGACTGGATGAAGAGGCACCCGCGGAATTGTTATCGGTCTTTCTCTATTTGATGTTTAGTCAGTCACTCTTTAAAGAAATCTCTTGTTCTTACCCTGCATGTCGGACAATCAAAGATTCGGTTTGTACTGCTGGGATTGTAGACAGTTCGCTTGATCACACCGCAATCATCATCGGAGCATGGATCAACTCTGGTGTCTGGTTTGACGCACTTGCATTTATACTTCACGTTTATTATGTATGCGGTGCACATGATGAAAGAGACAGCTATGGAGATTCTAGATCAATGAAGAAAATTGGTTGACTGAGATGGGAGAGGTGATTTTGTGAGAGGGGGGGGAGTGACTGGGTATTTATGCATTCAGCTTTTCTTTTCTTCGCACTGAATGTAATTGTGCACTGTAATGATACTTGTCCACATAGTTACTTTACTCACCATAATAGGTCGACGTACAGAAATGGAAGCAGAACGACTGACAGATGGAATTACATTGAAGAAATCTGGGTCTAGTCGAGATACAGGTTGCTTCTTAGACAGGTATGAAAGAAAAAAACACTGCAAACTTCCCTTGCCCATGAGCTACCTGATCTAGGGTGCTTCGAAACTTAGTTGTATGGGGATAAGACAGATGTATATATATACGGTTTCTTTCCTTGACTGCAATATTTATCACTTATCTGACAAGTTATACTCATTAATTCCAACCCAATCTGAATTATGAATCCCAATAGTAGTAGTAACCCCAACCCACCACGATAGACCCCGCCATCCAAATCCGGGACTAGTTTAATTAGCAGTCTCCACTCGTACCAATCCCAGATTACATTTATAGAATCCCGGGGCCCTGGTTCATAATCCCTCGTATCTATCCCTATTCATACTCCCATTGGTCTTATTATCTTATTTTCATCTTTTTTTTAGAGCATAAAATGGCCATCGGAATAGCTATTATCGGCAGCGGTACACACCCACATGCTATACTCAAGCAATTGCAAAATTATACTCTATTTATCATTAAACTAATCTAATTGATATTTAATTAGGCAATTTCGCAAGGGAAGAACATCTAGTACGTTCAATTCCTATACCCATACCCATACCCATACAGAAAAGCACACATACATACAACCAACCCACAATTAAAACCAACACATCCTAACAATAAGATAGCCCCTCCTCCACGCCTCCACCACCTTCAATCTCAAAGCCCTCTACTCCCGAACTCACGCATCAGCCGAAACCCTCCTCGCAGAGAAAAACATACAATCTTTAGATATCTATTCCGAGGACTCGGGTCCAGGAAAGCAGTACGAAGATTTACTGGCTCGGGAGGATGTAGATGCTGTTGTTATTGCGTGAGTTCATTACTACTATACCCATACCCATACCCTCATTTAACTAACGAGAGTGGAGGGGGGGGGGGAAGACTACCAATCACCGCCCAGCCAACCTACATCAAACATGCCCTATTGGCCGGAAAACACGTGTTAAGTGAGAAGCCTATTGCCGGGGATTTGAGCACCGCTCGGTCACTGCTTTCGTTTTATCAGACGGAAGTGGTGGAGAAGGGTGAGAAGAAAGTGTTGTGGGGCGTGGCAGAGAATTATCGGTTCTTGGGCAAGTTCAGTCGTGTGGCGGAGGAAGTGAGGAAATTGGGGACTGTGAGGGCGTTTAGGGTGTCGGTGAGGACGTTGATTAAGGTGGGGTCGAAGTATCATCGTATGTTTTTCTCTTTCTTTTTTTCTTTTCTTTGGTTTGTTGGTTGGTTGGGGGATGGAGTAGGGGGTTTGGGATGGGCTAACGTGCATAGAAACCGAATGGCGACGTACCCCTGCTTATCGAGGAGGATTTGTCCTTGATGGAGGTATTCATGTTGTCGCTGGGTTGAGACTCATCCTGGGGAAGGAGGATGCTCTTGCGGCCGTGTCGGCCATGTCGTGTCTGCAGCAGGAGCATCTGGCGCCGGTGGATACGGTGGATGCGGTGGTCAAGACTAAGTCCGGGGCTACGGGGGTGGTGTCGTTGTCGTATGGAGCGGCCGTGAATGAGACGGTCTTTGAGTTTAGTTGCGATGGGGGCGTGGTGAGTCTTAACCTGGACCGAGTGACTGCTAATGGGGAGTCGTTTGATGTGCCGTTTGAAGGTCGGGGTGTCAACTTTGAATTGGCTGCGTTTGGGGAGTCGATTCGGAAGGGTGAGTTGGAAGAAAGACTGCGGCCGGACGAGGCCATGGCCGATTTGGAGATTATGGAGGGGATGTTTGTGAGTGATGGAGGGTGTGTCCAGTTGGAATTGCAGTGATAGACGTTAGGCAATAAAGAGGGTAGAAGTATATAGGGATAAAGAGTCAGACGTGTGCTTCTTGCAGGTCTGTTTATTTATGTCGTTTCATCACATGCTATGCGGCGCCGGACAAGTTAATGATTGCCATCTGGACAGGATGCACCGCTCTCCTCACAGTAGCGGCAGAGATCAGAATCTCCGTCATCACACTCAGTGCAGTGGAAGTGGTACTCCATGTCCGGTATGCTCACTAGACAGACATCACAAGCTGTCTTACCCTGGTTTTCAGTCACTTGACCAACTTTTAGAACTCCAGCACAAGCAGTAGCTTCTTCTTGACCGGAAAAGTAGGCGCACAACTTCTTCATGGCCCTTTCTGCTGCCCATGAGAGGGGAGTCCCACCGTATATAGGATCGCTGTGTTGCTGTTCTGCCCCGTTCTCTAGCAACGGCGTCACAGTCCTGCTACCACCCAGCAGTGAAGCCGCCAGCAAAGGTGTAAGGCCGTCGCGGCTCTTGTAGTTTGGATCAGCTCCTCCCCCTAAAAGTAACATGGCCATGGTCTCATGGTCACTTCCTGCAGCCCATAGGAGTGGGGTCTCCCCAGTCATCGGGTCTTGGAGTTTTAGATTAACATCCTGGCTCAGTAAGACTTTGACCACATCCGCATTTCCTTCCATAACCGCCCACATCAGAGGATGTCGGTTGAGCATTGATTTAGTAAGGATAAGTTCGGCACCATTGTCCAGTAAGAATTGTACCACATTTGCATGTCCTTTTCTGACTGCCCAAATCAACGGTGTCAAGCCCTGTTGAGCGTCCTCCAGATTGGGATCCGCCCCGTTCTTTAGCAAGACTTTGACAACCTCGATATACCCGTGGTAAGATGACCGTAGTAATGCAGACTTACCAGCCCCATCTATGTGATCTGGGTCGATACCTTGGCTGAGCAGCAACTGGGTTACGGATGTATGTCCAAGACAGCGGAGTCCGGCCTTTGTAATCACTTCCAACGAGATCGACACCCTTTGTCAGTAAGAGTCTAACAACTCCCTCATGGCTGTGTCCAGCTGCCCAACTCAGTGCGGTCCAGCCGTATTCAGTGTCCTTGATATCTGGGTCACAATTTGCCTCCAGCAAGAGCTTGACAACCTTGTCTTGACCATATCTTGCCGCCCATAACAATGGGGTTTGGCCGTAGTTATCCAGACAGTTCTTGTTAGTTTTGTAGACCAGCAATTGATGGACAACTGAGTCATGACCATTTTCAGCTGCCCGTGATAAAGGGGTCCTGCCGTTGTTACATTTTAAGTAAAACGTTTCCTGATAGTATTTGCGAGGTCCAATATGGCGAGGAAATCCCCGACTCCATATCCGAAGCTCATAGCGTGGCTAGGCGGGGTAGTTCGTTTGTTTGGCAGACGATAACAGACAACTTGAGTATGTTGTCAACTTGCTATAAATGTTTGAAATAACTTCCAAGAGGGAATGAGAAGACAGTCATTGTATGGGCGTTGATGTCCAATGCCCAGCTTGGTTTCTTCGAATGACAGTTTTGAAGAAAAAGGTGACAGTGGCGGAGTACTGTGATAAGGCCTGAAGGAAGAGCAGAGCGTCCATTACTTAGTACCAGCTGCACGCTGCGCCACTCACAGGTAGTCATTGATCATCAAGCGTAAGACGGGTGTTCAGGGACCAGGGACTTGTTATTCAGGATTTGATGATTCACAGGAAAGAAAAGTCATAGAAGTCACTGTTATAAGAAAAGCATGATGATACAGGAGTAGTCCTACAAAAAGGTAGAAGTACTTTTACGAAACTGAACCAAACCAAACAGCCCAGGAGAGTCAGTCTACTTGGTATAAGCATCGGAGAGTCGGAGAAAGCAGCTGCAGTGTTGCGGAGTACCCAGACACAAGCCGATTCCGCACTATACCCCATACGGCAAGGTAAGAGTTATCCCCAGCACCAAGACTCCTGAGTCAGCAATGCCAGCACAAACCCGGGTGGGCAAGGGCTAGCGGGGCGAGCCCTAACGCACCGAGAGCAGTTAGACTCGCTAAGCGAGCCACTAGCTCGACTCTCTCGGGCGGCCAAACCTGAGCGCGAATTTTCGAGATCGATTTCGACCCGTACGACAACTCCCAGCGCCAGCCCGCGAGACGACGACAAGGTATGTGATATTGTTGCCGGTTGTTTGCCTGTTGCAAGCTAATCGAGTTCAGATGGTCCTCGCAAAGAAGCACGTCCCCATCGTCAAGAAGCGTATGTCCTTTCTTTCCTCCCTGCAATCCCAGCCCAGTCCAGAGTCGTCAGAGCCAGAGTCGATCCGTCCGTCGGTTGTCAGTCGTCCAGCAAGCATGATGAGGATTACACCCGGTGCGGAGGAATGAGCAAGTGTCGAATGATCGAAGCGAGCGAATTTTTCGAAGCGCGAGAAAGAAGCAGAAAAAATATCGGAGACGAACATCATCATCATCGGCGAAAAAAGAATTTGATTTCATCCATCATTTACGACGGGAACACTCGATTCGAACAATATTCATCACACACAAACATACCCACCCCTCAACAAAACAATTGACCAGAAGTGCTTGCTGGACTACGGACGGATTGAACTGAGCCTCCAGACAAAGACTACGTTACGGGATAACGAAACGGACTTCCCCCACGACTAACATATCCCTTTTCCAGGCACCAAGCGTTTCTGGCGCCACCAGTCCGACCGCTTCAAGTGCGTGCCGGAGTCATGGCGCAAGCCCAAGGGTATCGACAACCGCGTCCGTAGACGCTTCAAGGGCAACATCCCCATGCCCTCCATCGGCTACGGTTCCAACAAGAAGACCAAGCACATGATGCCCTCCGGCCACAAGGCTTTCCTCGTCCACAACCCCAAGGACGTTGAGCTTCTGTTGATGCACAACCGCACCTACGCCGCTGAGTATGCGCCCCTCCCTCCCTCTCCCCCCACCTATATTCAAACACGTAAATACTAACAATCCAAACAGGATCGCCAGCGCCGTCTCCTCCCGCAAGCGCGTCGACATCATCGCCAAGGCCAAGGCTCTCGGCGTCAAGGTCACCAACCCCAAGGGCCGCGTCACCACCGAGGCTTAAATGGATATGGAATGAATGTAAAGAAAGCCCAGAAATTTCATCATTTTCATTTTCTATTTTAAAATCTCAATCTTATACCAAAATGGGATATCCGAGCTTCAGAAAAAATGGAAGGAAGACCGTACCCCGTTCGTTGCCTTGCCCTTTCGTGGCGGGTGGGGACTTGTGGAGCTTTGAATCATCTTATCTCTCTTCTGTGGGGACTTACTTGACGATCGACGTATGTGCTGGATTGCAAAACGTAATGATGGATGTGATATGATATGATTTTGTTGTATAGCATGTCATGTCGTCTGCGTTTTGTGGTCGTGGGCTGGTTGGCTGGTGCTGCCGGTCTGGGAATAAAAATTTTCAAATATCTTATGAAGACCTCTCTTGTTTCTATTGTCTTTCTTGTTGGGTAGATGGTAGATTATGTATAGTTTGTGGGTGATGTAGATGTATGCTGCTACGGCTGTAATGGTCTATGTAGATGAGAATCTCTTGTCTATCATGGTATCAAGCAAACGAGCCCCGTATGTGGCAAATGTAGTGCATCTCACATGTCTAACAGATCTAATTGCAAACGCCAATTATGCATAATGCATCCTGAACATCCAACTTAAACTGCCGCAGCAGCAGCCTCAGCAGCCTCAGCATCGGCCTTCCTGCCGGATGAAATATCGACGAGGCCAACACCTTGCACGAGGGCAGGGATATTCGGCTCAGAGCCATCCCCCAGGTCGGGCACAACGCCATATCCGATGACGATCTCATCTTCTTCCGGGCCAAACACCCAGTCGGGCATCTCGCGCGGACCCTCCACGCCGTCCGGTGGCAGGCCCCAGCTGGGCATCTTGCTGGTGTATTTCCAACCGTCCTCTTTGTCGGAATACGCCGCAGCGTGGAGGAAGATACCCAGGTCCTCGGGCCGAGGATCCGTGTAGAGCTCCGTGTCGCAAACGGAGCATCTGTCGCCGGACAGCATCTCACCCTTGCGCTTATGGTATCTCTCCACAGCGGCTTCGTGTTCGCGCGACATGATCTGCTCCACAACGGAGCTGTCTGTGCCAGGTGGAACCAACGGCGCCGCAGTGAGGTGTGTCCGGTAGCTCACCGTGTCGGGGACTTCGGTCTTGCCGATGTTACATAGTCGATCGATAAGCTCGGAGTCGCGCTCGTCAGTAGTCTCGTTCTTGCCAAGATCGGGTCCAAAGACCTTGCGATTGGAGTAAATCGGATCGTTCGA
Organism: Aspergillus sclerotioniger CBS 115572; assembly: GCF_003184525.1. Lineage (NCBI taxonomy): Eukaryota > Fungi > Ascomycota > Eurotiomycetes > Eurotiales > Aspergillaceae > Aspergillus > Aspergillus sclerotioniger. Next base: position 31,901 of record NW_020291000.1, on the reverse strand, counting down.
GATTGGGTGGCCGAGGAACTGGAGGTGCACGCGGATTTGGTGTGTCCGTCCAGTCAAAGGTAGGCAGTGGACGATACTGTATCCTTCGCTTTCGTTGGAGTAGATCGGAGGTGGAGTCGCCGGCCGTCCGTCCGCATCAACGGTTTGAGGTTCCGGGGCTTGGGGAGGAATATACGCGAGACGACGGAACTTGGTCTTTGCCTCCTTGCCTGTCGCGCGAACGCGGTTGAGGCCCACCTTCGGGCTCACGGACATGATGGGCTGATCGCAGACGATGACTCCATCGGGGAACTTTCCCTTGACGCGCGCCACATACTCCTTCTGGAGTGTGCGGGCCTTGAGCTTTTTGGTCATGTTCTCCGCGGCTTTGGGAGTATTTCCGAGGAACATGACTCCAGAAGTGAGCCGGTCCAGACGGTTACAGGGTCGGGGGACCCATTCGCGAAAGCGCTGCGAGCGCATAATCTCGAGCACGGAGTTGTAGTGGTACCGACCGGCGGAGTGAACGGGCACGCCAGCAGGCTTGTCAATGACAATCAGGTCATCATCCTCGTGGATTATACCGATATCCTTCCCGGTGACGGGGGGTTCGTGGCGATGCAGGGTATGCGAAATGATTTCGCCGTTTTTGACGACGGTATGGGGGCCGGCCGGCTTGCCGTTGACGGCGACGAGGCCATCTGCTAGAGCCTTTCTCTGCAGTCACGAACATACTCATATTAGCATCCATTGTTTTGGAGGACAGCTGAACGATAGGAGTGCGTACGTAGTATTCGGCTGGGCGATCGCGAAATTCCGAGAGGAAGATATCCACCAACTCTCTGCCTCTCCAGCGCTCCTTGCAGTAGGTGTTATAGGTATAGTGGTATGGCTTGACCCGGCGCAGGCCGCCTTCGAAGTAGTAATTTGCAGGCCATGGGTCACACGGCGTGACGGCCACCTTGGGTGGCTCTTGGACTGGGTCTGGAGGGGGGACCTGAAGGGTCGTGTCGACGGGCACCACAGACATGCTGGGGGGCGGAATCCGGCCGCGTCGTATTAGATACGCGGTAATGCGGGCAGAGGGAGCCAGGAGGAGAGATGAGGGTGAAGATTAGGTAGGATAATGAAGAGGGCCTATGAAGGGGAGAGGGGAGAGAGGAGGAAAGGGGCGATGGAGAGGGGCTGGACTGGTTCCTGACTGATTTGGTCCCGCGGCGGCGAAAGAAAAGAAAAATTTGGCGTTGCGGGGAAATTTCCCCGTCGATACGAACATCAACACGGATCGCCAGCAATTGAACCCCAGCAAGGCCGCATTGCCATTGCTTTTACTGTGATTGAATTACATTTGAAGTCTAAGTTGGATTGTCACTCAAAAGACTAATTGCCTGGTTCAAAAACACAGAGCCGTGTGGCTGTATACCCCTAGCATCAAGCAAAATGGACTCATTGCAGTTTTTATATAGATCTGAATAATGGACATCTAAACCAATTGAAGCCCCGGAGATCGCTGAAAATCAAGTCGAAATAAACAAACCATATACGACTGAAAACAGTATTCCCCTGAAGTAGGTTATATTCTTTGAACCAAGTTTCCACCATCAATTGTACTAAGCGACCATTCATAATCCCGAAAAGCTAATTAAGGATGGACTTGCTACAACAAAGCCTCAACGGACAGGTCCCGGTGTAATAACATCACCATCCTATGCTGCTGCCTCCTCCTCTGCAACTCCAATCATAGGCAGGTTGGCAGCGTCTACACACCACACTTGTTCCAAGCGCCAGCAGCATGCCATTCATGATCCCCAAGATGTTTTTCTGCCTCATAAATCCAGCGCCGGACGGGGTCTGTGTCGGGTAAGAACCCCCCTTTGAGAATCCAGTCGGTCCGACCAAGGGCGTTGCTTGCAAACCGAAGGGACTCGATGTAGCTCCATTGGATAGTGGTCTGCATGCGCTCCATCTCCAGCCCCTGAATGTCCCAGTGCAAGGACAGTGCGGTCCCGGGTATTTGGGAACATACCAGACACAGGCAGCACAACAACTGATAAAATGCAGCCATGACGAGTAGCGTTTGTTGACTGCACCAGTATAAGAAGAACATTCCCACCGCTGAGGACAGACCGGCAGCCAAAACGAGAATGCCATAGGTGGTCTCCCCAAAAACCTGATCGTAAACCACGTCATCAAAAGATAGTAGGTCGGTCATCTTCTGATCGCAATGTACCACAATGAAGCCCTCTCCAGGGACCCGTATAACGAAATCGCTGGCTGGTTCGCACGGTTGGACATCAAGACTCCGAGCCTTCGAAATAGAGGCGACACCGTTGAGAGTGCTGGCGAGTGAAATGAGAACAACGGCAATGACTGCAGGCCAATCTTCAAGCACGACCGCCCAGGCCACGATGCCAGCTGTGAAAAGAGAACTCCCAATGATGATCAATCTCAGAGGCGCCCAGTTTTGAACAGCCAGCAAGCTGTCACTGCCACGATCAAGACCAGAGTCGTCACGCAAACGGAGGCTAATTTCCTGGCACTCATTGGGCTTGAGCAAGTCAAACTGGAGGGCCACACCGGCAATATAAGGCATGGATTCAAACGGAACATTCCGTGAGACTAATAGTCCCTTCGCAGGTATCATAGGATAACTCCAGCTGGAGGGTCGAATTGGAACCCAAGGCGCTGGCATCAGCCTTGGAAGGCAAACCGTTCGAGAAGCATTCAGGGGCTCGGCAACTTTGGAGATGAATTTTGCTGCCAAAATCACCGCGATAGAAGTAAAGATAGGTAGCCAGTGACGGGAAGGGTCTCAGAGATCCATGATCATGTTGATATGACTCCAGTTGGGTATTTCCACGATGATCGGATCAAGCTGCAGAGTTCTTGGTAGCCCATAAAAATCGGCTGATGTAGGGAAGGAAGTGACACTTTCTTAAGATCAGGGCTGGTGTCTACTATATGAGAAAGGACTGGTCAGCTGGTTGCCACATAAGCTTCCTGCCAAATAGTCGTATGTGATAATGTGCTGTGTCGGGGCTTAGAATTTGCGGTGGCGTGTTTCAGCAACCAACGAGAGCAACGGATGAGGGGAACACAAACCTGGAGACCATCCACTAGCAAATTATACATCTGATAGCTCAGAGTGAAGACGTCTTCATTCGTATATCGGCCTGCCAAGGGGTCAAGGCGCCTGAACGCCAGAGTTATCAAAAATCGGCCTTGCCAGAGATACCGTACAGCTCCCGTTTATTACACATCATCAGGAAAAAGCATTCATCTTGGCAGGTGCCAAATCATGAGATTAGCAATGGTGGCGCTGAAATGTATGGTCCGAGAATCGTATGAGGGAAAATACAGCCCCAAAAGCATGACCGATGTAAATGAGTAACCGAGAGTAAAAAGGGAAAGATGACGCAGAATTAAAAACACATAAGCGCCACAAGCACTATTCACACGGGAATCGGCGCGTAGTAACCAAACCTACCCTGCGGATCATACTTCGCCTTCAATTCCTTCAGTCTCTTCAGTCTCCATGGCTCAAATCCATACAGGTTTTCAAGGGACTCCGTCCCAGATGCATAGTTCACGTAAGCATGCAGTTCAGGTGAACCGCTGCCTTTGAGAAGTTCCTGTCTCAGTTTGTTGCCAATCTGAACGGCTTGAGCATCCAGCTCGGGGCTTGGTTTATTCACCATAGCAACAGTGACGAGCTGATTATCTCCCCGATGCGGAAATGCGGCAGCATCGTCTGGGCCAGCTCTGACGCCATACATGGAGTACCCCTCGAACAAAACCTGGGACACATTGAACGGTGAGTCTGGTCCAATGGTTTGGGTGAATGTGTCCATAAGAGCGCGCTGTGCGGTGGCGTTGTAGGACACGAGCCCAATCGGGAAGCGGATTTTGGAGGTATCTGCGACATTGCAGGCGATTGAATTGACGTTTACGCCAGCCCATGTTGGGATATCCTTGTAAGTTCCTGAACCAGACCTTACTGACATAGGACCGAGCTTTCGAAACGGGCTAGTAAACTTTGTGGCGACGGCAGAGACACTCTCCTGAAGGAGATCGACCTGCAGAATTGGCTGCAAACGTTGGTTAGTGACAGAACGAACCCAATCCAGAGGAGACGGTGATACATACATTCGTCGGGTCTACACTTGGATTGCGATAGATAACATCCCGATTGAACATGCCAGGAGGTTGTTGCTGAGCAAGCCAATTGATGGTCTCAAAGACAGCTTCGACTTTGTCGTGACTGAAAACATAACTCTCATAGGACCACAGGCCACCGTCAGGAACATCGTAGACCTTCAAAGTTATAAACGTCACGATTCCAAAATTATGCCCGGCACCTTGCATAGCCCACCACAAATCAGAGTTCGGACCCGTAGGAGACACCTCGCGGATGGCTCCGTCAGCAGTCACCATGCGCATCGAAACAAATTGGTCTGAGACGATGCCATATTTTCCCTGCAGGATACCATGGCCTCCTCCTAGAGCAGGACCCAGAAAGCCCGTGCACTCGCAGATTCCCGACACTAGTTTAAGCCGGTCAACCGTGTATACGAAATGTTTCCACAGCAAAAACGTACCCGTCTGTTTGCCGGCCGCCCACAGTGCCTCTATAACCTCACCAGATCTTTTGCCACCACCGAGAGTGACTGTTTTGCCATCCTCTGATATAACAGTTGAGTTGAGGTTGCGCATCCTGATCTCGATGCCGTTGAATTTCCCAAGGCTGGTTATGGTACCGTGGGTGCCGGTCACCGCCAGAAAGGGGATGTTGTTCTGGTTAGCGAATTTAACCTACATTGTCGTTAGCCAGGAGATTGCATAGACTTTCAAGGATTCAAAAGTTTAAACTTACTGTTGTTGCAACATCCTCCTCTGTTCCCACCTCGACGACAGCCGTAAAATGAGGAGGATCAAAAAGAGACCATCTCTGGGTTGCCTGCACAAAACCCGCATTATTTGGCAGAATAATTTGCGCTCCCACGGAAAGCTGTGGTCCTAGTAAAGTGGTGATATCCTCCCGACGGAAAGCAATGGCATCCGTGAGCCTCTCTGTGAGGAGGACAGCAAAGAGGACACTTATGATCCAGACTTTCCATCCAGCCATGGCTCCCACACAACACTGGTGATGCCCAAAGAAGGAGATCAAGAAATCCTAGTTGCACAGCAATCAGGCCATATATGATCCGCAGATTTTGGTGTGGCCTGGAACATCAGGCTCCTGCATTCATCATATGGTACCTTTGTAGTACAAGTGCACTGCGCCCCGTTTGTTGCAATATGGGCGAGAAGAGCACGCTATAGATAGGTGCATCGGAGCAACTAGGTGACGATCAGAAGCCAAGTCTCGTGTGTTTGCCAAACAAAGACTATGCACCAGTCCACATGTTTCAGCTCGAACTGGAACCCGTCGCATATTCCTAACCCGGACCTCATTGCATTATGGTCCAGTTGATATGAGTATCCATGATAAGCAAGAGCAACTGTGGCCATTTGATTTCACAGCTCAGGGTCAACCTGAGTGATCAAGTTGCGTGGCTCAACCTCAACCATCTCTGCTGCACACGTCAGCCAGGCTGACCAGCGATTGAATCTGAGGCATAGGCATTGCTCACTCAGAAGCAGCCACCAAATAAGCAGTACCTCTGGAATGTTACACGCATTCTCAAAGACAAAGGATGGAAGTGTAGTTTTGAACCCCACTGCTTGAGTGCTGCAGCAGACTGGGCACCAACTGAGGCTGTTGCCTGTTTTGTGATACGTGCTTGTACACCGACTCCATCCGATCTACCAAACGCTTTGTACCCCCAAAAGCGGGATAAGCAGATCCGAGATCTGACCTCGGAAAAGTCAAAGAAACGTTTGACAAGTGAAAGAAAGCGAGAACTTGCCACTAAACCCAAACCAGCAACGCACCCCCTTCGACACCTGAACCCCAGGGTGTCGACTGCCGACCGTGACGATCCCTACCCGAAAAGGAAACATACCGCCCGCAATCGAACCTCGGCAATTCCCTATCCGAGGAATCTCCTCTCCTCCCTATACCATCTCAATCCCCTCAATAACAACCCCATCCATATCACCAATCCTCACTAAACTCTCCCTAGCATCCGCCATGGCCCCCACCGAAATCACCTTGAAAAAGCGCCGCACACGAAATGACTACATCTTCCACCAAGTCCACCGAACAAGATGGTTCGTCGTCCCCTCTCCTTACCTCCCCATCCCCATCCCCATCCCCATCCCCAAATCTAACCCCTCAACCCCAGGTTCGACAACGACATGTACGCCCACCTCAACAACACCGTCTACGCAATGCTCTTTGATAGCATCATCAACACCTACCTAATCACCCACTGCGGAATGGACCCCTTCAGCATCAACAACAAAGACCCCGCATCCACATCCGCATCCACATCCCCAACCAAACCCTCCCAAGTCGGGATAATAGTCTCCTCATACTGCGATTACTTTGCCTCGGTATCCTTCCCGGATGTATTGGACCTCGGGCTCCGAGTCACGAAACTAGGGTCGTCGAGCGTGACCTACGAAGTGGGGGTGTTTAAGCAAGGGGAGGAAGATGTGAAGGTGGTGGGTGGGTACACGCATGTGTTTGTGGCGCGGGAGACGATGAGGCCGACCAAGGAGGGGATGGAGGATGGGTTGAGGAGGAGTCTGGAAAAGTTGGTGGTTGGTGGTGGTGATAAGGCGAAGTTGTAGTAGGTCGGCGCTTCCAGCTGTCTATCTACTATCTACTATTGCTTTCTGGTGTGGTTGACGATACTGATGATATTTATTGGAGATGCCTGTTCCTGGTGAACGGGGGATATAGATATGTAGACTTTTGTTTTACTCTTTCTAGCATGAACCTGAATGATATATGACGAGGTGCCCTGGTGGCATTTGGCATGTGGCGGCAGAGGTACGCATAGTTGATCAAGGTTACTCATAGTAAAGAGCTATTCATAGCCTTATCTATTATAACTGATGAACCCCGAAACATTCCGATCCCACAGGGTTTGTCATAGGACCAGTCCTGCAGTATCAAACAGATGCTCCCGATATGATACGTCTCATGCAGCTGTCATGTCGATCCCTTCCCCCATTGCTTTATCCGGACTTGCATGCACTAAACTTTCCCACAATGTCTACCGAGCACCATCTCTCAATTTTGAGCTTCGAATGATCAATGACAAATATCGACGCTCATACTAAGGTAATAATAGACAATCCTTCCATTCCATGGTATTGTTCGCCGAAAAAGCAACCACCCGAAAGGTGAAAAGTACAAAATATATGGGAAGTATAACGGACAGGAATAACAAAACAAATATCGCTAAAACCTGATAAAAGCGCTCTATCGCAAACTCTATCCGGTTTTCTATGACCTTGACCCAAACGCCATCGTCGCTGTGTAAACAAGGTCACTGCAGAAAAGCAGATTCATCCCAGCATTACAGGCTCATATGCTAATGTCATCATGAAAGCGCAAAAGAAAAGAAATGAAACGAAATAGAGCCACAAGTACACCACGCTTGAACGCAGCCCACATAGCAATCGAACAATAACAGTCGTGTTCACTCGTGGACGGCCAACGCATGTTCTGTAGAGGCCAGCTACAGAATAGCATCGTGAAGTCGAAATGTCGACAGCAAAAAGAAGTTTCCGGTTCATGCCAGGATCAAGTCGATTTGTTCGGGAGAACGCTGGCCCGGGAGACATTGGAGCTCTCGGGGAACAGCACCCGGCGCATGGTGCCCACTTCCGCATCGTAGTGCCACTTCTGGTAGGGACCGGCAATGAATTTGCCCTTGGCATCCCATCCGGCAACCCAGGTAAATCCGTCGTCAAGGAGAAAGAACAGGAACTTTTCTGGCTTGGCCCCCTCGCTGGTTTCCACCGAGTGCCAGCGACAACGATCTTCCATTTCGTGTTCAAAGACGTACCGGTGGAGGATGCGGCAATAGACAAGCGGAACAGGCACCTTTTCGTCGGCATCATTGCCGTCCTTGTAGACGAGATGCCATCCTCGACCCGGGATGTACTTGTAGATGCCAGGAACTGGACTGTCCCAGTGTTCCTCTTTGTGGATAGATCCTTGGATGCGCTCCCCACGCTGGAACCAGTACGTGGGGCAGAACACCTTTCGCAGACAGAGAAAGAGGTTGGGAGCCATGGTAATGAAGAGTGATGAAAGACTTTTGGACGACACAATGTCGTGAGAGGTTGAAAACTTCTGAGATGAAGAACGGAGATCAAGAACGCTCGCTTGCTGATGGAGAAGATATCAAGAAAAAAGAGGAGTTGCGAGTAGCAACGGCTGGTTATAAGTCGACGTGCATATTGAACAAACAAGCAATAGAACCTGAGAGTAAAAGAGGAAGGAGAGGAAGATGTCAGGCAACAATCAATAATCGCCGATTGTGCCCCCAAGTGCCTCAAAAGAGGAATAGGATTCGTCGAGACTGCCTCCGATGGGACTGCGTGGTGGTCAGGGGGAAGGCAAGAGCGAGATGCACGACACGCTGTAACGATGCGGTGTGTGCCAGTGTATATGTAGACGTGCCTGGCGACAGTCTAGGCCCCAGGAGGAGGACAAGGTGGTTTTGTTTTTCTTTCTTTCGCGAAGCCGGAAGGAAGCAAAAAATCTGGATTGAGACGGGCTTTAATGATTGGAGTTGGGACTGATCGACAGGTCGAGTAGACAAGGAAGCTGGAGAGAGGGGCCGGAAGACGCCTAAAGCACCAGGGGTAGGCGTAAACAGCTCTTTCTTCTAAGATTGGCTTCTTAGAACCGCATGGTGGCAGGCTGGCTTCTGACTGGACGGGAAGTAGGAGGTAGTCCTTTAGTATGCCAGTCACATCCGACGTATCTGGGAAAGAAAAAAAAGGAAAACGGCGGCCACAGGATTGGATTAAAAAGAGGCAGGAATAAAGGTGGTGCGCGCTTCTGGGGCGGTCTGAGGTCAGACCGTCAACCCCAAAAGGGACAGGACACGAAGGAAAAGTGGGTGGGTGGAAAAGGTGGAAATGGTGGAAAAGTGGAAAATGCAAAAATTTTCTTTGATGTCACGGGCTAGACCACAGAGAGAAGGCGCCCGTCATCCCAAACGGTAGCGTGGGCAACTGGACCTTTCCGGGGCCTCTGGTTCGAGCATCGGCGGTTCCAATGCTAATCAGGCCCTGCAACAGGAAACCTTGACGCGGGAAACCCGAGCCCCACGGGATCCACCCCTCGGGCGATATTTTAGCTTTCTTCCTGCTGCCTGTCGCCGTTCTCCGTCGCGCTTTTGATATCCCGATCCACAGCTGGGTGTGGCAGTGGCAGTGGGAGTGAGAGTGGGATGATGTATGATGTATGATGTTATGATGTATCGTCCTTGCTCCTTGTAGATAGGTGTCAAACCCGACGGAGCTGAAGGTGTCTCATGTCTCTCCATCACATCATCTTGTCGATCCGCTTTCCTAAATTACCTCTGCCTCCGGTGGCTGTGCTGATGGCGCACACTACTCCCGATGGTGACTCAGTTCCTTGCTTGGTGGTTCTCATCACCACCACCCCCCTAGCCATATCACCTGAAGAACGTTGTAAAAAGCGCTCCATCTCTGGCGTTCGAGACCACTATCACAAAGTAGCCTGATCTTGGCTCTCATTCTTGGACTGAGTCTCGATCCTCTCCTAGTTGGATTTGACTTTCTATCCCTTTCCCTGATGCTGCTGCTGTTGTGTTGGTGTTGTTGTTACACACCATGTGGCTATCATGCATCGCTAAAATAGCTGGCTGTGATCTGACGATCACGATATCACTAGTCCGAGTCTCCTATCAGATTCTCAGCAGATACGCACACAGTTGTTGCAGGAAGATATGGTCATCACATTAGCCAGCTTGGCGGAACCAAGGCGCATTCTTGGACTCGAATCACAGAGGCCAGGTTTATCACGGCCTTGCCGTGTTGTTCATGCAGACAGACGGCCATTCCACAGCTCCTTGTTCTGCAGTTAACCACTGGACCAGGATCAGGGCATCTAGGTTTGCTCAGGCCCCGGTGCTATCAACCCGCGTTATGGCGGTGTCATGACCGACAGGTCTAGAGTGGGAGGGGGTTAGTGGGTGGGTGGATGAGTGGTTGGAAAGAGAGTGAGTCAACAGAGGCTCGTGAACGGAGGTCGCACAGATCAATGGTCTTCCGCTCTTTCCCATGCACGAAAAGAAGACGGAGAGGCCCAAGGAGGGGCAGGCAATCCCGTGATTGACGGGTGGACGGATCGTCTTGCTCTTGGCCTTCACATTCCTCTTGAGCTTACTCCATACTCCAGACAGCCAATTCCCCACTCACATACTTTTGGAGATGTTATCGCGCTATCTCGGGCATATCTCCCACGATAGGCTTCTACTAACTGTTTAGTCAATAACGCCATACAGACCTAGTATAAGACCGGTGGTCTATCGTCCGAAACAGGTACTAGGCATCTACACTGACCCATCTCTAAATAACGAGATCATCTAGTAACACTCTAACGGGTTGTGCACACAGGCCAACTTATGCAAGCAGTGGGTGTGATATTGGATGTGGGAGTTACTTCAAATTCCATCCCTCAATTAATGATTGTGCCTGGGCTCCGGGAATCGCTGCGCCAGCCGTTGGTATTTGACAGCGTCGCGGAGGACCATTCCTTCGTTCAACTGGGTGGTCTCCTTCCGGAATAACTCCTGCCATGGGGTTTGGCTTTCCGGCATATCGTAACCCCCGCTTGCTTCTAGCTTGTCCTTTCGCGCCTTTAATTCGTCTGCGGGGACAAGGATATCTACACGTCGCTGATTGAGATCCACCCGGAGCCGGTCTCCATCCCGAAGAAGAGCCAGGTTGCCACCCGCTGCTGCTTCAGGACTGGCGTTCAGGATGGATGAGGATCCTGAAGTTCCCGACTGCCGTCCATCGCCGATGCATGGCAGTGACTTGACCCCCTCTCGCAGGAGCCTTCCCGGAGGGTGCATATTGACCACCTCAGCTGCGCCAGGATACCCTAGTGGGCCAGCCCCGCGCATCACCAGAATACTTCGGCCATCAATGGGCGTGGAGGGGTCTTCTAACCGGTGGTGGTAATCTTCCGGTCCATCAAAAACTACCACATTTCCCTCAAATGCATTTGGATCGGCGGGATTCTCGAGGAATTTCTGCCTAAACTCCTCGGAAATGACGCATGTTTTCATGATGGCGGACTCGAACAGACTACCTTGCAGGTGAAGGAAGCCAGCATCTTTGAGAATCGGGTCGTCATATGCTCTGATCGTCCGGCGATCCCAGGTATGACCCCCACGGACGTTTTCTGCTACAGTATGGCCATTGCACGTCACAGCATCTGCATTCAACTTGCCTGCGTCCAGCAGCTCCGCCATGATAGCCGGCAGCCCTCCTGCTCGGTAATACTCTTCACCTAGCAGCTCCCCCGCAGGTTGCATGTTCAGCAAGAGAGGAATGTGAAACCCGAGACGGTCCCAATCATCCAGCGAAAGGTCCACACCGATATGCTTTGCGATCGCGTTTATATGAATGGGGGCATTGGTACTCCCCCCAATTGCCGTGTTGACAACAATGACATTCTCAAATGCCTCCCGGGTCATGATATCGCTTGGCTTGCGATCAGAATGTACCATCTCGACAATCCGCAACCCGGTTTCATAAGCGCATTGGCCTCGTTCTCGGTACGGGGCAGGAATGGCAGCTGACCCAGGTAGCGCCATTCCAAGGGCTTCTGCAAGCGCATTCATAGTGGATGCCGTACCCATCGTGTTGCAATGGCCTACTGACGGTGCACTATCGCAGAGCGTTAGTCCGAGCAGACGTACGTTTTAAAGTTCTTGACGTACCCGCGGGAAATGTAGTCAACGAATTCCTCCGTGTTAATCTCTCCTGCAGCGTGCATCTCTCTACCTTTCCAGACCACCATTCCCGAACCAGCCAGCTCACCTTTCACATAGCCGTTGAGCATTGGACCAACATTGAGACATATAGCAGGGATGTTCTGGAATCGAAGTCAGTCAAGCAGTGGTGGAAGAGCCAGGCGCAATCCTCGAACGTACGACAGTGGCAGCAGCCATCAAGCATGCCGGGGTGGTCTTGTCGCATCCGGTAAGAAGGACGACGCCATCCAAGAAATACCCATGAAGGATTTCAACGAGGCTGAGATAGGACAGGTTTCGATCGATGCAGGCGGTGGGTCGCCGACTGGTCTCCTGAATAGGGTGTGTCGGGAATTCGAAGGCGATTCCTCCAGCAGATCTGATACCTTCTCGAACCCTTTTTGCAAGCTCCAAGTGATGGCGATTGCACGGAGCTAGATCGGATCCGGTCTGAGCTATCCCGATGATAGGCTTGCCGGACATGAGTTCCTCCCTCGTCACGCCATAATTCAGGTAACGTTCAATGTATAGGGCCATCATTCCCGGATCATCTTCACATTGGAACCACTTCGTGGACCGCAGCTTACGTCCGGCTTTCGATGTGTTGCCCGACGATGTTATTTTCATCGACACCAACGCTTTTTCGAGCTCCACGGTTCTTTTGCGAAGAGCGAGCAGCTCTGCTTCGCAGTCCTCAATATTGACAACCCCCTGGCTGCCATTCGGGCTGCAGGAGCAGCCCTCGCACGAAGCTTGCGACTGGCACGGCATGATGTATAGTAGATTGTTTATCGAGAGAACGCATGCACTGAAACACTGCCAAGACAAATCGATATGGCAAGAGAAAATGGAGTCAGAAGGTATGCGTCGTCGGTATAAGATCCTTGAGACGCTGGGTTGAACCCGGGATTGGGCCGATGCCGACTCAATCGGCGGAGAGTCTCCGAGTCGGATTAGCCGCGGCCGAAAGGGACCTAAAAAGGGGTGGGAAAAGAAGCAAATAGAAAAGAAATGGGATTCGGATGCCCAACCACGGTGGGCGAGCAGACCATTAAATAGCAGCGAAGAGAGACACTTGAGGCGTGGATGGGAAACCAGTGTTCGGGATTGAGCCTTGGATCGCGTGGCTCTCGGCTCGGGTTGGCTGGCTCAGGCCATGGAGATGGAGCCCTTGGGAGGTGTACCCCACGCTATATCCATGGGGGCACCACAGGGGGCCTGGAGAAGGGCATGGGGGTTCCTTCCCTTTCACCCCCTCCGTCCCACCGGAACCGATTCTTGGAATCCCGTCATATCCGCGAGCGATCTGTGCCATTCAGATGATCGCATGTGGCATTCCGATCGGGACGATCGGGCCATCCATTATCGAATCATCCCCGATTCCCCAGTATTCTTCTTCCTTCCCCACGGGACTCGGTTCGACTCCATACATGACTCATATGATTGCCGTCTACCTACACGAAGAACAGACTTGTTCGCACTTGACGATCATCATTTCCATAATAAATATATTCTCATCGATCCATTCATAACAGTTGACCCGAAACGCCCACGATGCGAGAGAGGAGCTGGTCCAGAAGCAGCCAACGAATCTATCATCATGAGGTGAACTAGCAAAAAGGTATAAAGAAGAGCTAAGAGGTACAAAGAAAGGATAAAAATGCGAGGAGACTATTGAGTCGCACACTGAGCAGTTGTCTCGCCCTCATCGTCGTCATCCTCCCATGCAGACCCCCCCTCAGGGTCATGGGCTCCGAAATCATCCAGATTGCCCTTGGGGTCGAACTCCACCTCGTCCACCGTGTCGGCCTGGATGGGGGCATCTGGCTTGGGCAGAATCTCCCTAAGTTGCTCCAGAACAGCGGCACTGGGCTTCCATTTGGCGTCGGGGAACTTGATGTTGACAACCAGGTACAGGTCACCACGGGCATCGCCGCGCTTGATCGGCATTCCTTCCCCAGGAACCTTCAGGACCTGGCCCGGAGACAAAACCTCACCGGGGGTCTTAGGGTGCTGGATTTCGATTCCCCGACCGTCAAGGTGCTTGACCACCACCCGAGAGAAGCCCGTCAGAGCCTCGGCCAGTGTAACGTCAATCGTAGCCGTCAGATCCGGACCAGCCCTTCTGAACGTCGAGTGCTCCTCTTCCACCAGATGAAAGACAATGTCTCCGGGTTCCTGACCGGGTACTTGATCGGCTTCGCCCTCGAGGATGATCTTGTCTCCTTCCCTGATCATGGAGTCAGTTATTTACCCCAAAGTTACTACCACATATGATTAAACTCACCTCGCCCCGCGGGGGATGTAAATTTCCAACATCTTCTTCGCCTCAGTGGTCTTCTGTCCCTTGCATTTCTTGCACTTATCCTTGTCCGTAAAGTAGTCGCCGGCTCCCTTACACGTGTGACAGGGCACCATGGTCGGAGACACGAAGTTTCCCATCGGTCTCAAAATCTGCTTGTAACCTGCAGAGCATACATGTTAGGTTGAATCACTGCACCAACTCCAATAGACTTACCTTCACCATCGCAAGTAGCGCATTTCCTCGCCGTTGCCCTCTCCTTTCCTCCTTTGCCATGGCACAGAGAGCAAATCACGTTCTTCGTGCTCGCAAACTTGACCGTCTTGCCCTTGTAAAGATCCTCGAGGCGAACTTCGTACTTTTGCTCCTCATTCGGGCTCTTGCGCGGCTTACGCCCATGCGGGCCGCCGGGCATGCCTCCCATACCACCCATGCCGCCCATTCCACCCATTCCACCAAACATCTGCGCAAGAATATCGTCCAAGTCGGGACCCGCGCCCATGCCAGGCTCGCCGGAGCCGTTGAAAGCTCCCATTCCATGGGTATCGTAGATCTCGCGCTTCTCTTCATCGTATAGAATGTCGTAGGCTTCTTGCACGGCTTTGAATCTGACCTCTGCCTCTTCTCTTTCGCCTTCGGGGACTTTATCGGGGTGGCTTGCTAGGGCGGCCTGGTTGGAAGAAAGAAAGATAAAGTCAGCTTCGGTCCGGCGTATATCCTTATTCGACATAACCGCACATACCTTGCGATAAGCCTTCCGGATTTCATCTTTGCTGGCACTGTTGGAGATGCCCAAAACCTCTGTATTCCATCAAAATTCGATTAGCTGCCCGTGTACGCATTTCGCTTCTTCCGCGAGTTTCGAAATATATACCGTAGAGGTCAACGTCAGCATTCGTCGACACTAATTCCCAGGCGTTAGCATACCAGCAAACAACTTTTTTTTTTTTTTGGTGATAGCGGAACACTTACTGATAGAAATTACGGGTGAGAAAACCCCGACAGTAGCTCTAGACAGAAACTGAAGTAACTGGGTATCAAAAGAAGATGTAAACAAGTAAAAAAAAAAAGACCAGTCACAAGTCTAAAAGCAGGGTGTCTGGCGAGGATGCGAGCGGATGAGATGAGCAATCGCGATAGAAGCAGCAAACGATAATCCTGACAATTTATTGCCGCCAGATCCAACCAATCACAGTCCCCACAATTGCCCGGCCGCCTTTTCTGTCGGATTTATCGCGGTCTCCACCGTCTTGTTTTCCCCGGCTTCGTCTCAGCTTTCCGTCACTCTTCGGTCGCTTTTTTTTTAAGCATTGTTAGCTCGGATCCAGCCCTCACCTACAACAATGAGGCGTCCAATGCCCTCCATCTTGGCCCGTCGGCCGTGGATCTGCACCCAATGTCGAGCCCGCTATTCCTCCGTTGCGCCGGCTTCGAATCTCCGCGCTGGCAATAAGAAGACCAATCTCCCTACTTCGCCTGCCAGAACTCGATTCGCGCCTTCTCCGACTGGGTATCTTCATCTGGGGTCTTTGCGGACAGCGCTGTTCAACTACCTTCTGGCGAAACGTACGGGGGGCCAGTTCCTGCTGCGCATTGAGGATACGGATCAGGTTCGGTGTCCAGTTGGTCTTGGTTTTGGGGGCGAACTAGGGCTAATGGGTGATGGCTGCAGAAACGTACGATTCCGGATGCTGAGCAGAGGCTTTATGATGATTTGCGGTGGGCTGGGTTGCACTGGGATGAAGGTCTGCGATCCGCGTGGAAGAATGCCAGATCAAGTCGCATTTGCTGACGGGGACAATTGATACTACAGGCCCGATTGTCGGAGGTCCGTATGGTCCTTACAGACAGGTATGGTCATCCAAAGGAGAGAATGCTCTGATATATAGGCATTTACTGATGAAGCTTCTTTTAGTCCGAACGCACCGCAATCTACCGCACACACGCGCACGAGCTGATCCAGAACGGCCACGCCTACCGCTGCTTCTGCTCCGCCGACCGACTGGACGCTTTCGCCAGACATCGCAGCCAAGCTGGATTGCCGGCCGGTTACGATAGAAAATGCGGCGAGGTTTCCGCGGAAGAGTCCGAAGAGAGGGCGGCCAATGGCGAAGCTCATGTTGTCCGGTTGAAGGTGGAGGGATACCCGATGTTCAATGACCTAGTGTACGGCAAGACGGGCCAGAACCGCTCGCCAAACAAGTTGGATCTTATCGAGCGGGTGTACGATGATCCTATCCTGATCAAGTCCGACGGACACCCGACCTACCATCTGGCGAACGTGGTGGATGATCATTGCATGAAGATCACCCATGTCATTCGAGGAACGGTAAGCGATACAAGGAGAATCAGGAATGCAGTGGCAATCTCACACATTTCCTAGGAATGGATGCCCTCGACCCCGCTGCACGTCGCTCTCTACAATGCCTTCAAGTGGACGCCGCCCCAATTCGGCCATGTACCTCTACTCGTGGACCAGACGGGACAGAAGCTCAGCAAGCGCAATGCGGATATCGACCTCACCTTCTTCAAAGACACCCAGGGCGTCTTTGCGGCGACTCTCGTGAACTTTGCTGCCCTTCTGGGCTGGTCACACACCCAAAAGTCGGACATCTTCAATCTGGAAGAGCTGGAGCAACTCGTACGCTCTCCAATTCATCCCCTCAAATTACACCCCCTCACTAACCGCAACCCAGTTCAACCTCAAAATCACGCGCGGAAACACAGTCGTCGCCTTCGAGAAGCTCTGGTTCCTCCAGAAGGCGCACGCCCAACGCTTCGCCGCCACCGAGGGCCCCGAGTTTTCTGAAATGGTGACCAAAGTCTCCCAAGTGGTCGAGAACACCTACTCAGCCGAGCAACTGTACGTCTCCATCCCCTACCCCAACCCCATTCATCCAAACTAACCTCCCCAGCGCACCCATCCTCCAACCTCGCCCTCTAACCAACTACATCCCCCCACTCCTCCGCGCAGACGCCAAATCTTACACCAACGCGTCCGACTTCGTCACCCGCAACTCCACCTTCTTCACCACAACCCTAACCCGACCCCCCTACACCCCAGCCTCCCCCACCAACACCATCCCAATGACATCCCTCCACACCGCATGCGCAGCCCTCACCCTCGTCCCTCCTTCCCACTGGACCCTCGAAACCCACCGCGCCAACATCACCGCCTACGACGGCACCACCACCCCCACCACTCCAGCAGAATCAACTACCCCCGAGGAGGCCGAAAAGGCTCGCAAAACAGCCGACAAAGCCTTCAAAAAGGAACTCTACCACTACCTTCGTTGGGCCTTGTCCGCCGGTGCCCCGGGCCCGGGTATCCCCGAGACAATGCACATCCTCGGCTACGACGAGACGATGCGTCGACTACAGGAGGCAAAGAAATCGACGATGAATTTGGTGCCCGCGCCGACGAGGAGAGCCAAGCAGGGTCCTGAGTCGTTGGGGACTGATCGGTCCTGGATGGGTTCGCTGGCGCCTTCGTCTTAGTCTTCATCTAAGCTCAGACAGATGGAGATGGAGTGTTGTATATGCTCCGCTATGCGATGCAGTGAGTGTATGGTTATCTATCTATCTACTTAGTTGGAGGATAGCTAGTTGGCTATATGTGGAGATAGATAGTGTACAAGTAAGTATGAGTGTACAACAAATGTAAAATAGAACCACTCCCGCCCTACTACCTTAATTCCACTTTCCACTCTCATACTAAACCAAAACCTACTACTACGGATAAACAAACGCCACTCCATAAAGGTTAAACACTAAATCCATTTCTAGGATGTAATAAATAAAGCGACGAGGCTAAAGTAAGACGAACGGCAGACGATGCACTGATATCACAACACAAATGGAAGATGAAAAGATGAAAGATGAAAATGAAACATGCCGGGGACTTGTAAACTTGTACACGGGTCCATAAAAAAAGATAAAAGCAGTCAGAGAGCCACACCAAGAGATAAGAGGAATATGCAGAAGCATGTGCTTGGGGGAATTGTTCCAAAAGGAAAGAGGAAGAAGAATGAGAAACAGGATTGATTCTCAACACCAACCGCCCCATCTATCCCAGTCCGGGTAGAGTAAATTATTCAACATAGAGCAAAAACATAATACAAGAAGGAGTCTGGTTCTCCGCAGTTCTTTTCTCTTGACAACAGGTAGCGACATCTGACATAATGTCGTTGATTGTTGTCGTCCTGAACGTCACGCAGTGAGCGGCAGGGAGCAAGGGAGTAAATGCGCTGGAAAATCCAAGATTCGACATCAAAAAGAGCCAGAACATAACGCGAGTGGTATAATCCCGAATTTTAACAAAGAAATTAAGATGGTTAGCTGAGCACAATCGCTCGAGTCGTTGCCGCGAAGAGTTCAACTATTAGTGGCATGGTTTGTTTCAAAGACATGATGACAGAAATCAAGGGCTTCAGGATCGTGAAATCGTCAACGTTGAGTCGTCTCATAGTCACGTTCTTCAGGAGACACCTGAAAGTCTCAAGCAGGTAGAATCATTACGTCAACGAAGGGCTATGAGTCGAAGGCCTCAATATGGCTCCAGCTCGTCGGCCCATTCATCACTACCGCCTGCGCGAACCATGTGCCCCATCGGGTGGGCCGCTGGCTCATCCGGACTTACGCTTCGGATGCCTTTGGCCTTTTTGCCTGCGAGGGTGCGATTTTGGCTTTCCTCAGGGGGAGCCAATCGTTTCCCGTGAGCAGCACGAAGTTTAGCGTAATAAACATCGCTGGCGTCGACTTCAGAGTCCGATCCATCGTCAAAAGTCTCCCAGTTTTCAGACCCCGAGACTGCAGTCTGGATCGTGGAGGAGTTTGATACTTGTCTCGGCGCTGGCGGAGGCGCGCGTTGCAAATATGGATTTGGCTTCGGATATCCTTGCATCGAAGAGTTCAAGGATAGCGAAGACGCTGATGATTGTGATGATTGAGAGAATCCAGTGGATCGTTGAGAGAAGGCGGAAGAGCTAACGAAGGAACGCTGGTTGCGATCGTCGTATACGTCCTCTGGGCTGACGGGTCGAACGAATGCATTGGACAAGGCGCTGGCAGACCGTGGCGGCTCAAAGAGGTAGGCTGCGCGATCTTCCCTCGATTCACCACCGGTCAGGGCCCTCATCCTCGGCGGTGGTGCACGAGGTGCCGGCATCTTACCGTTCACTGTGCTGGACGAATAGGTGCCTGGACCTCCCCGGCGTGGGGAATTGCTTCCGTGCGGCATATTGCTCAAAGGAACACGGGCCGGGATTTTCGAGGGCGATTTGGCCCCAGCCCTAGTAGAGGCCCCAATGGTGTTGTATTTGGTGGTCGGATGCGCTGTGGGCGTCTTCGAGGCCGAGCGAGGCGGAGGCGGCCCTCGCATAACGCTGCCAGGACGAGAGCTCATCACACTAGCAGGGCGAGGGGGCTGCGCTTGTACCGGACGCTTTGTAGTGGGAGTGGGCCCCGGAGTCTTCGACCTTGGAGGAGGCTTTGGAACCACTGGGGTAAGCTCGTCGAGATAGCGTTCCCCATGGACGAGGAATGGCCGGCCATACTCATCCTCCCACCTCTCCAACTCTTTGCGCAGGTCACTCTCCACCTTGGGCAGCTCCTTGGAGATCCTCTTTCTCATCTTCTCTTCCCTCAGAAGCTTTCCGGGGTCACGTCTCTCTCCTTTAACTCCACGGCCCATCAGACGGGACGCGTCCTGACTCGAGACTGCCAGAGCTTCGCGTTCCGCCAGAAGATTCTTATGCTTCTCGATGAGCTGCAACGTCGATGCGCGTTGTTCCTTCAAGGCCTCTAGCCGTGTGATCTCCGCTTCATGTGCCTCTAGCAAGGCGTCGCTGCATACATCAGAGAAGGCGGGCGTAAAGTCGAGCATCTCCTCTTCCGAGAAATAAAGGCTGTCCCAAAGTTCTTGGAGCCGGCATCGGGCATCTTCCACGAACAGATGCAGATTCTGTCTCTTTAGCTCATTGAGGCGCTCCAATTCCTCCTCAAATTCATTAATGGTCCGGAGCCCACAGCCACGGTTCGCCGCCAGGAACGCCTTTCTATCGCAGTCTTCGACTCCAAAGCGTTCCCACAGCGCTTCAACGGCATTCTTGAGATCCTTCAATTTGCGCTCACGACCGCCCTTCTCTTGCAGAAGCTTTTCGCGCTTCGCCATCAAGCCGGCTAGATCCGATTCGTGGAGACCCAACTGCTCTGGCGACTCGCGGTAGAACTTGACAATGTTGGAATCGGTCTGGACCTGGGGAGTTCCGAGCTCGGCCCACAGCTTGATGATCTCCTCGCAGGTGGTCTGAACAAATTCCAAGCGTCGGTGGTATTCTTCGTAGACGCGGGTGAATTCGCTGTCGAGCGCAGTAACGTAGGATGGAGAGAGGTCAAAGCTGGGTGGGATAGTGGAACCGGGAGCAGTTGGAGGAAGGTCAATGGCGACAATAGTTGTTTCAAGATGTGACGAATAGGATTCGAGCGCTTCAACAAGTTCTACCGTATGTCAGTGACAGAGCACCTTCTGGCGCTCGGAAAAGGGACTTACTCCTGACTTGCTCAAAACGCTCCTTGTGCAGTTTGTTCAATGCGCCGTGTTCCTCTCGGAGGAAGCTGAGGCAGCGATTCAGGGGATAGCTGACGCGCAAAGCATTATGGTCAAGCTGATACTGTCCGTTCGCCTTTTCGTCAACCAGAGACTTCTCCATATGCTGGATCGCGGTGATGAGACGCTGCGCCTCATCTTCCATGTCTTTCTTCTCACTGTAAAAGATCAGTTTTTGTATCGGAGTAATTCCGGTTCTCCAGAAGCGCGTACTTATTGACAAGCTTGAGGTGGTTGTTCAGCGTTTCCGACAAAGCGCTGAAGAGCTGTTACAATGTTAGTCGCAAGATGCGCTACAAACATCAGACACAACCGACCTCTGCCTCTCTCGAGTCGCGCTCATGATTTGGGACACCGATATCATCATATATTCCGTGCAGCTGAGAAACGATATTGTTGACCTGGGTGGTCAGATAGCTTGTGTCGACCGCCATGGTGCCGTAAATCCCAACGCCCGAACCAGGGGGGTTGGTTGTTGACTAGCTGATTGGCTTAGGTTGGTTTGTTTGAGTGCGCGACCGGAAACAAAATCGCCTTTAAAGGGCGGGGGCCAGCGTCATGTAAGCTCGGGGGCGGCGATGCGCCTGGAAGTGGACGACTGCAAGAAATCAAAACAGGCAGGATCGAGACGGCGGTTGACAGCGAGCGCCTCACGGGAGGTCGAATGGCATCTGCGAGAACAAGGGACGACCCGCCAGATTCATGAACTGGTCAACCGGATGCACGAGTATGCAAGGGTGACGGGGGGTGGAGGTGATCGAGGCAGGCAGCGGTGGAGGAGAAGGACAATAACAATCTCAATCTCGGCCTTCTTGGGGGTTTCTGTTCTGCAGCCGCAATCCCGATCCGCTCGCCGCCCAGTTGCTGCTTTGGGCATGTCACCCCGTCGTCCCAGCAACCGCTGACTCAGCCACCCACCGCCCTGTTCTGCCACCCTACTGTCACCGCCCCAGCGGGTCCAGCCACAGCTGTCCTGCCATACTAACTACTACTATTACTCTCTCCGACTTCAACAATCCAGATCACCCCTCCACGTCATCCCATTCAATAGCGCCTCTTCTTCCCTCGCAGTGGATCCCTTCCGTGACACCTTCTCTAACAGCCCCATCCTCAACCCGACCACACTCACCTCCATCCATCACCATGCAGGCTGCACAGCAGTCCTGGGGTCCGTACTCACCAGCCCCGATCAACCCCGCGGTACCAAACTAACTTCCATTCCAGAGTTCGAAAATGCCATCAGCCTCATAGACCCGCAACGAGACACGCTCTACCAATACGATGAAGAAACGCACAAAGCCCTCTCCGCCGCCCGCCCCTGGGCCAAAGACCCGCACTACTTCAAATCGATCCGGATATCAGCCGTCGCACTCCTAAAGATGGTCATGCACGCACGCTCCGGCGGCTCCCTCGAAGTTATGGGCCTCATGCAAGGATACATTCTCCCGGAGACGTTTGTAGTGACCGACGCCTTCCGACTCCCCGTCGAGGGAACCGAAACGCGAGTCAACGCCCAAGACGAAGCCAACGAATACATGGTGTCATATCTGCAGTCGTGTCGGGATTCAGGGCGGATGGAAAACGCCGTCGGTTGGTATCACAGTCACCCGGGATACGGATGCTGGCTATCGGGAATCGATGTCACCACCCAGGATATGCAGCAGCTCGGCGGGCCGTTCGTTGCTGTGGTGGTGGATCCCGAGCGGACCATCTCGGCTGGAAAGGTGGATATCGGTGCCTTCAGGACGTTCCCAAAGGATTATACCCCGCCTAAGGGTCAGCAGGATGACGATGGGTATCAGACTGTGCCGTTGAGTAAGGCGGAGGATTTCGGCGCGCATGCTTCGCATTATTATTCCTTGGAGGTGTCGCTGTTCAAGAGTACCTTGGACTCGGAGATCTTGTCGCTTCTGTGGAATAAGTATTGGGTCGCTACGCTGAGTCAGAGTCCCCTGTTCACGACGCGGGATTATGGAAGCAAGCAGATGGTGGATTTGAGTCAGAAGGTTAAACGGGCCACGCGAGGGATTGAAAGCAATGCTTCTCGAGGTAATCTATCGCAGATCAAGGATCAACAGGTGGAACGGGTGGCGCGCGATGGCCAGCGGATTGTGTCGGAGGAGGTGAAAGGTCTGTTGGCGGCGGAGGTGAAAATGAAACTCTTCCAGGGCATTGGGGAGGGAGACAACACGGAGACATGAACCCGCTCGACGATGAGAACCCATGGCAGCCTAGAGCAGCTCTACGAATGATGAGATGACCCAATTGACGCACACCACCTCTCGCTGTGTAAATCGAGCACTAAAATCTAGACTTCCAACTACAACTGTCCCATCTGCAATCTTGTACATCCGATTACCATTCGTAGTATGTATATAGCAGGTGTATATATCCGGAGAAGAACAGGTCAGTACAAGGAACGAAAGGGGGTAATCATGAATTGCCCAAAGCCAAGGCCAGTCCGTCAGTAGCCTGCGTCATGATGTATCATTATCCGAACCGTAAACGAGCCTCTTTATGAGATCACAATCAACACCAGGTGAGAGACCACGAGAGCAAGGAGAATTTGTACAGAAAGAGAAAGGACCAAGCCATTGTACAGAGATGATATAGTCAACACAGTATGCAGGTATTCAGTAAAGCCGAAAATGCGCTGGACCGTCAAGGTGGACTGAAGACAAAGGAAATTGCAAAGTCGTATCGGAAGAGAAGTTGGTCGAGAGAAGAGGGACTGGAAGAGATAGTCTTCAGTTGCGAAAGGAGGGAATGGGACAAGGAACGACAGGGAAAGAAGAACCAGCACTGATAAGGGCTGCGCCGTCTTTCCTTACTCTAATGTACCATTGAGACACGGTTCGTTAGGATTAGAGGGAGGGATTGAAAAAAAAAAAAAAAAAAAAAGAACCAGCGGCCCAAGGAATGGATCGTCCACAAGTACTGTAGGTGACCAATGTGGCACAGTCGCTGGCGATGTTCCGAATGTCTTTCGAAGTCAGGATGACAGAAAGCCTTGCTCAAGCTTGGCGTACAGAAGTAGTCAAGTGAGGAGATAACGATCGTCCAGACGAAATCGAAAAACAGTATAAAAAAGGCCGCGTAAGACCCAGTTGAAGAGGTTGATTGGCCGTGTCGTAGAAGCGGCGCGCCTTGGTTTCGACCGGATCAGAGATAAGAGAGAGGAGCGCGTCAGGAAGAGCCTTCGGATCGGTATGTTCGTCGCTCGCAGGATCAGCCGCTCGAAATAAAGTTGGATGGCGCCAGTTGGAGTGAATTGAGATCGCACCATCCGACGTCGTCGTTGCATTTGATAGGCTGTCGTTCTCGTCTGGTCGAGTGAATGGCCGGTCGACAGGGGTGGCTGGGCAGCACGCGATAAGGAGCCCCGGCGGAGATGCGATGGGCAAGCCGGGCACTACAGGAAGCCCGATTCAGACAGCAGTCTACGTGGGAAGAAAAGCAGGTTAGTCTTCGATCAATCACTCAGAGGTCTTCCAGAGCTCAATATTTCTCGACAGATGGCCGCGCCTAGTGAGATCAACCACTGGACCGCGGGAACAGAGAAGGGACAGGGAAGGGGAAGGGGGAAAGAAGAAAGCAGAACAAGCGACTTGATCAGCGCGTCGACACCACTATGCTCGCGAGAGTCAAGGCGCTCATGTCTCTACCGTTTTTTGCATACCTCGCAATCTTTTCGTCTTCCCGCTCTCTCGGCTCGACTTCCAAACTCCGATCGTACATGTCGTGCACATCACCGGCATTCTGCAGATTACTAAGAATGTAATCCTGCAGTTCAGGAACCGGTTGCAGAAGATATGGGACGTTCTGATACTGCTGAATGTCGCGGATGACCTCGGCAGTTTTGGCGCGCTTGTTGAAATTGATCAACTCTGACGGAGTGAGAGATGGAATACCATCTTCGATGAACGTCAAATCCGTCAGATAGACACCTAACAGCCACGTTAGTATCATAAAACGGTCCCTATGAGGTTAGAAGCTCGAGCTAGACCGCATACCGAAAAAGGGGATACAAGGTGGATTGGCCAGATGCAGGGTCTCGCGATATTCGCCAAAGTTCTTCGTGCTCGCCATGAGCCGGCGCATTTGTTCCAGAACGGTGGATGTGCGTCCGCTAACCTGAGCCCATGTTCGTCCGAGTCGGTGAATCGGGGCCGTTCCAAGAGCCGAAATAATCGATGTCAGCGTAGAGTAATTGTTGAGAGCGCGGCATTTCTAGGAAGTGTCAGCAATCTCCCGTTCGACAAATATCAAAAGACGAGGCAGGTACATAGTACGTACATCTGCGACATTGACAAAGTGTTTGATGACGACGACGCGCTTTTTGACGTCTGATTGGTTGAGAATCATCTCCGCAACCCAGTTCGTCAACTGATTCGAATGGAGAATCAGAGCCTTCACATTCGTAGCAGGTTCCGGTTCGTCAGGCCCGACTTTCTTCTGCCAAGTCTTGTTCAAACACTCCGTGGGACGGATCTTCGAATAGAGGCGCGACTCGATGATGGTGAGCTGCCGAGCAAACTCCGTAGGGTCAATATCCAAGAACTTCAACTTCTTCATGTTCTTGGGGATGATCGGCGTCGGAGCTGCCGTTGCCTGTGTAGGAACAAGGCGCTTAACGGTGTTGTCTTGTCCCCTCAGCCGCTGCTCTATGACCGCCAACAGTTGCGGAGAACCAGGGGTCTTTGTAGTGGCGATCGAATCTTTGGTAAACGCATGCACGTGCTGAAGGAGCGCCATGTGGGGTTCGTCATTCGGCTCCATCCAGAAGTTCTCGAACCAACTCTTCAGGATATTGACCACACGGAACCGGATCGGCTTCTGTTTCCTGTCAACCCACATTTGCATTTCATCCGGGTTGAGGCCGAATGGGGGCTGAATGTTGAAGCGCTGGGTGAGCATCTCAAAGAGCTCCGACGCGGATGTAAACGAGCGGTAAGTAAGGAGGAAGGTGTTGTTAAAAGAAGCATCAAGCTTATCATGGCGTGTCAACTGTTCCACCAGCCCTGCCAAGGTTCCGCATTTCAAGGTCGGATTGTCATTCTTGGTATCGTAGAAGACTTCACCTTCGTGATCCGTCTTCAAAAACCACGGCGTCTCCTCTGGCTCACGGACTGGTTCTCGGAGCGGGGGTTCTCGGGGGATTGCAGCCGGAGGGGCTTGCCCGAAGAATCTTTGTGCCTTGTCCATATTTCGTCGCACCTTCTCGGACGTGCCTTCGACAGAGTAGGAGGACGGGATTCCAATAGACTCTGTAACGACTCCAGCTTGAGACTCGGACCGACTGTGGATTCCCTTGGGTCCTGGGTTCTCTCCGCCCAGGCGACTCTCCGCGCGGAAAACAGCAGTGGGTTCGGGTACTTGTTCGAGGAGCAGTGAAAGGGAGAATCCGATCTGTGAAACATAGTTCTCAAGCTGCCGGTGAACACCACGCACAGCATTCAAGCGATCATCCAGGGAATCACCGCGCAATTCAGCCCACTCATCGCCCAGTGGCGCCGAAACGGCTTGGCAGCTGAGAACGAAATCGGCAATGGCATCGTAGGTTCTCTGCTTCTGCAAGCTGAAATCGACCAACTGCGGATTCTGGAAGCTGGTTCCGAGGGGCGCCAAGTTGATGGATTCCACAGCTGAAATCCAGGGGCGAAACTGTTCAACAACCTTGATAGCAGCGGCGGAAACGGAATTGCCAATCTCTTCGTGCTCAGCGACCGTGACAATCTTCTTCTGGTTCAGTGTTAAGCGCTCTTCCAGCCGACGGATACTGCCGACAAAAGACCTCCTGAGAATATCAATCTGATCCAGAAGGGCTGCATCCAGAGTCACGGATGGTTCCGCTCGGGAATCACTTGCATCATGGTCCAAGAACGAGGTCGGACCCGAGTCACTGAGAGATACACCGTTGTTTTGCCAGCAACCGCCTGAGAAGCTCCCCACAACGAACCCAGGAACGATGCGACGGATGGTCTCGCCACGCTGTTGTCTTGCAACTTCGACATAGCCGTAGACTCCTTGCATCACGCCGTCTGCTTCTTGCAAGCATTTGTGGATCGAATCTGGCCCGGGCCAATCTGCGGCGGCAATGTGGGAGGACAGGACGAGTTTCGAGAATTTGGACATCATATCCCGGAAGTGGGGATACAGAGCCTTGTTCGTGGAAATGACGGATGGGTTTCCTGAGTGATTGTCGGTCGTATCCGAACCAGCCGCGAGCAACATGCGCAGATGATCGGATATATCTTCCGCTTTCCTCACATATTCCGAGCGGTCGCCGTTCAAGAGCGTCTGCCGATAAACCTCCACGGCGTGGCGCATATTATCGACAAGCAAAGGCCAGGTAAGCTGAACCGAGACCCCATCATCAACGAAATGTGACGGGACTTCTGAGGAAACCGAAGGCCTGTGGATGTGATCGGAGAGGGAATTGTTGCTGCTTGCGGCAGATTCGTAGAGCTTATGCAAGTTGAGAAGGGATTGGTGTGAACTGTTCCCATCGTTAATGGACTTGGTCGCCGACGGTGGATGCAACGAGTCCATGGAGGTGGCGGGAGAAACGCCATCCAAGTAGGACTGGCGTCTCCGAGACATGGAATCGCGAGAGGTGAGCATTAAAGACTCGCCCTCCGCTTCGGAAGCCGAACCATCGTAATCATCCTCGTCGCGCTCGAAGCCACGAGCCATCATCTCCGGCGGAGGTCGTGTCTGGTCGGGCACAAGAAAGTTACTGCGATCATAAGGGCCGGTCTCGTTTGCCGCGGGGTTCTCGAACGGCAATTCCATGGTGCTATAGCCGGTTAGAGTGTTGAAATAAAATAGGCGGCCATCTGGCGTCGCCTGTGGAATCCAAAAAGCGGCTTCTTCCTGCTCCTGGGGAGTCCCCGCACCCTCGATGGGCAGGATCGGCTGCGAGTCGCGCGGATTGCCTGCTGAGTCGACCTCATCACCTTCTAGCTCCTCCTCGTACTCCTCGCCGGCGCCTGACTCCGCGCTAACCTCTTCATTCTCATGAACCTGAACCTGCGACACTTGCTCTTCCAACTCATCCAGGTCGGTTATTACGGTGCAGTAGTTGCTGGGGAACCAGCCCCGAACACTGTTGTCGATGACGCCATCCCACCAACCGGTCTCGAGCTGGTTCAATACCTGGATAATATCGCCCCTACGGAAACTGAGACTGGTGTGGTCGTCTGCGTCATAGTCATACATGGCCCGCACGAACAGGGCCGGGGGCGGTTCGGGGCTGGGCGTAAAGCGCCCCTCGGTGGTCATCTTCATGGAAGAGATACGCCGGTTTGGCGATTGATCGGCAGCGAGGGCGGGCTTTGGGAAGGATAGGCTGTTCCCACGACTGCGCTGACCAGTAGTGGGGGTGGTGACTTGCTCCTCGGGGTACTCGAAAGCGGCCGTGTAGGTATTGGTCTTGGTCGCCAGCGCAGATCCGGTATCAACGGCCAATGGCTCTGCCGCCCGGGAATCGAACATCGGGTATCACAACGATTGACGGACCGAAAAAGAACGGAGGTGGAATAGGAATCGGCTCGCAGACGTCCCCGCAACGTATAGCTGGACGAGCTCAACGAAAGGCGTTGTTCATGACTAGTCGGCAGGTAACCGAAGAATGAGCGAACGAAGCGGAGGGGCGGTAAACGGAGTCGAGGTGGGTTGCAGAATAGCCTGCGGGAGTGATAGGTAGATAGCGGCGGTGGTGGTGGTGGTGGCAGGGAAGAGGGAGAGCGATATTGGGGGGGGTGAGGGAGGGGGGTACTGATTAGGATCAGACGGTGAATATGGGCACGAAAGTGAAGCCAGAACGGCGACAGTTCTGGTCTTGAGAATCCCGGGGTCAGTCTGGCATGGAGCGAGAGAAGAGAAGCAGTCAGGAAAAGGAGAGCAGCGGCAGATTGCAACTCTGCCAGGAGAGCGAGGGAGATTTAGGGAGGTTCCGACGGTTTACTAAGTCTTGGGGTGGTGGGCAGATTGGCATTATTGGTCTGGCTGGCGGTCGGGGGGACCCAATGGTGGAGTGACCATACCGCCCGTACCATACCGCCCATACAGCCATACCCGCCCGTTACCAGATGGACACGGCAGCCTTAATTCCTGTCACTTACAGTTTACAGTTTACACTTTACAGGATAGATACACTCTATGGAGTAGTGGCTACTCATTGTATGCAGTTGTTGGCTGTCAGTTTGATGTTTGTGTGGAGTGTGTATTTAGACACTGGAGTCTGGACAATCCTTCACCGTACATACTGCACACAGCACAACACAACTCAACACACTCTAAGCGTCTCCTAGAGTCCTAAGGTAGGTACAAGTCCGTGCTTGCAGCTCCGTTTCTTTTCTTTTCTTTTTTTATCCCTCAGTCAATCGCCACCCAACAGTGCGTCTTGAGCCCTCGTAGCCTATCATCAGCTTAGCGAGACCTCGTGTCTTACCTGAGTGAAGTGCCAAACCCGCGTGAATTACCCACGTATGCCAGAATACAGGCTCTTACGGCGGGAACAGCACGAGCCTTTTGAGGCTTCGGATGGCACCGTTCTCCATCACCCTCGATGCCTACCATTGGAAGACTGGCTGGGTAACCACTTCCCCGAACCATGGATGCTGTCAACGCGCTCCGTAGCAGGCAGATCCGTTATTGGCAGCAGATGGTGAGTACGTGCACATTCCGGACCCTAATGGGGTTCTTGGGGGTCAACCAACCTTGTTACCTGAGACGAGATTCGGTGACGGTACATCGGTCCAACCTGGTAAGTGGCCGTCACAGATTGGCTGGGCCAGGGGCTCGATATGAGGTGATCATTGGTTTATGAAGCGTGTAAATGTTTGGATAATTCCAGCCACTAGATAGATGTCTTTGGACTTTGGACTCTCTGGACCTCTTCTGGTCTCAACGATTCAACCGAGTCAGTCAGAGTCCACACCGCACGGCTGGTCCGTTCGATATGGAGGCATGTTCCGGTAACCGGTGTGATTAACTTCTTATCCATCCAAACCCACTCGGCGCGTCCATCTTACCTATCAGAGTTTCAGACTTCAGATTGCCGGGCCCTCCCAGTTTTGTTGTCCCCGTTTTGAGTGGGGACGTATCGTGACTCGCGCGCTGCACTGCAAGTGCTTCTGCAACGGTCAGGCTGGCCATTGGCGATATACTGGATGATCGAGAGTATGTACGAGAACACCATATTGATATCAAGCTCTTGCGGCTATACAGAGGAGCTATGCGTCGTACAGAGGAGATATACGGAATACCTTGCCATACAAAATCTGGTATCGATTGAGACCCCTGTCCATCTTCCGCCGCGGAAATGCAGGCTCTGGGTCTGTGTGCGCAAAAGCCACCAGGATTGTGAGAACGTATGATACATGATCAGTAACAGGACTTTCGTATCCTATGGTAAGTTTGCCTTGCCATCACCAGCTGTAGTTGCCTTAGGTCTTATGATTAATCTGTATGCGTAGGGATTAACACCACGGTACTTTTTCAATTGATCGATCATATAGCCACTGACGTCAAAGCAATAGTATAGGGACACCGTTTTGACATACATCAATTGAGTGAGATCCGAGATTCGAAGATACTGCACATATGAGGGCCAAAGGGTTCATTGTTGCTGAACCACTGCTCGATGACGATCTACTGCTGAACTGATTCAATCTACTTGGGAAATGATTTTCTTCAGAATCTTGGTTGTGACAATAACCGCCGCACAATCAATAGCTCAGTCGGAATTGAAATGACTAGGGTTCAATATCAACATGCAGATGATCTGCTGTCTGACAGCTAGCAGGGGTCTGTCATCTGCAGCGGTAGAATCCTTCAGCAGTAAGCACATTGGTAGTACTCTATTTCAGACTGCTTTGGTATGGGAAACACGAATCGATTCTCTACAAAGCTTTATAGGTATATGGTCAATACTTCGAGTTGGGCGAGCCATACATGAGTCATATGTTTCGCTAATAATGTACAGCTTCCCATGGTCATTGTCTAGAGAGCAGAGGGGACACTTGCTACCAACGATGAAGGGTTACTTCACTATGAGCATTGATGCCTATGACTCAATTGCTCAGATCCCCGATCCTTACGACCAGAATATCATCATTGAACCCTCTACTGCATCTCTAGAATGATGGTATTAATTTCCTGAGCGGAACAACTCAGCAGCTATTCCATTCCAAATTTCTAAATCTCCTGACTCGAATCAGCATTCGTCAGATATATCGGATATAAAAGTGACACATTCAACCTAAACCCATCGCTACTATCTGAACTAGACACCAGTCAGGCAAATTATTCAATATCATCAACATTAGCTCTTCGATATCTACATTGCATCTATACATATATAGCAAAACAGCGCTACTAAGATGCTTCTCTTGCTCTCTCCCTTTCAAACTGCCTAGCAGGCCATTAGACGACCACTTTTACACCTCAAACACCTTTTTCAACTCACTACATCGACCAAACAATATCCCATACCCCCCGACACACCCAACCTCCAACCCAACACAACCATTACCATCCAATCCAAATCCCCCATCCAGATACTACACCACCCAGAAATGAAGACCAACGCAGCGTATCATTACAACAATCCATACCCATACCCATACTCATACTCACCCCTTAACCCTCCTAGCCCCGAAAGGAAGTACATCCGATACCCCCTCCCCTCTCCTCCGCGATACCACTACCAAAGCAACAAGCAAAATAGCTAATCGGCCACAATCGGCTTTCATCCCGCCAAGCAAACCCATCCCATCCTTCCAGAAATTCTCACCCGGAATCCAAAATCCCTCACTAGCTGGATCCAGCCAAGACACAGACGCATCTAGCCACGTGCAATAACCACGGACTTCGGAAGCATCAGCATCAGTGTCAGACTCGGGGACTGATTTAATCTAGTCCCCGTGCTTCGGGGTCTAGTTACTTGGTTTGGTTGGTTTGGAATAGATATAAGCAGTATAGTATAGTATAGTATAGTATAGTATAGTATATGCAGAGATCCACTTTGATTATCGGGATGGGATGGATTGGTTTCCCGTTCGGGGATATTTCGGCCGGGATTTAT